>NC_046674.1:35301932-35906527 GCF_003369915.1 Drosophila miranda
ATGGTCGTTATCTATGATTCTGCGTGATTATCTGATTATCGTGATTCTGGGGGCGGAAGGGGGTGGGGCGAAATTCTGAGATATACGTTTTATAGTGAGATCTAACAGAAGTGCGGATACCAAATTTGGTTACTCTAGCCTTAATAGTCTCTGAGATTTGTGGATGCCCCAGATTTTCGTCCTTTGCGGGGGCGGAAGGGGGTGTGGCGGAATTTGGACACGAAACGGTCAAGGTCCGATATCACAGGACTGTGGATACCAAATTTGGTTGCTCTGGCTCTTATAGGTTCTGAGATCCTTGAACTCATATTTTGCAATTGACAAAACCGACCATGAAACCTTTGTGTTAGAGAGAGCCAGAGCGAGAAAGAATGAAATTGTTTTCTTGATTCTGGCTATAATCATTATACGATCTGGTTCAGATTTTGCACTGTAGAAGATATGGTCATCCTCACCGATTCTGCGTTTTTGGTTTTATCGTATCTTTAAAAATGTGGATGCCACAGATTTTCGTCCTTTGTGGGGGCGGAAGTGGGCGGGGCGAAGTTTTGAAATATTTTTGTAGCAGTGACATATCACAGAAGTCTGGATCCAAAACATCGTTGCTCTAGCTCTTATAGTCTTTGAGCACTAGGCGCTGAAGGGGACGGACGGACGGACGGACGGACGGACGGACGGAAAGACAGACGGACGGACGGACGGACGGACAGACGGACAGACGGACGGACGGACGGACGGACGGACAGACGGACAGACAGACAGGGCTCAATCGACTCGGCTATTGATGCTGATCAAGAATATATATACTTTATGGGGTCGGAAACGATTCCTTCTGGACGTTACACACATCCACTTTTACCACAAATCTAATATACCCCAATACTCATTTTGAGTATCGGGTATAAAAACGCAGAATCATAGATAACGACCATATCTATCAGATTGCTGAATCTGGACCAGATCAGATAATTTTTATAGCCAAAAGGAACAAATCAATTTGCACTGGCTACGCAGCGCCCGACGTCACGCTCAGACAGATTTTCTGTCTCTCTCGCACGCACTCTTTGTCGTGTCATTTAATATTAGCAGCGTCTGCCGGAGAAAAGCCATACTGACTTAGTATCGGGTATAACTGTAGAGTTGCGGTGTCCGCAGCAACTCACAACGTTCCCCCTCGTTTCAATTGGAACCTTGAGTAGCGATTTGATTCGGTGACAAAGGTCTGCAAGAAGGTGAGCGGCACATAACTCAAGCCTTGGGAGCGTTTTCGTCTTGAGCGGCGCTACTTTCGACTTTGCAGTCAACAAGGAGACCTCGAAACCTTCTACAGTCTTTCTACGGATATAGACGCAGGCTCCATAAGCTCTCATGGATGCGTCGGCAAAGGCATGTACTTGAATCGGTGACATGGGATCAGTATGCACAAATCGAGGTATGGTAATCTTCTCCAACTGACCCAAGGATTCTTTTAATAAGTTCCATGCTGTTTCCAAGTTCATCGGAATTGACTCATCCCAATCTAGCTTGTTGAGCCAAAGCTCCTGCAGTAGGATCTTTCCCTTAATTACTAAAGGACTTAACAAGCCAAGGGGGTCAAACAGCTTTGATGTCCCCGATAAAATGTTCCGTTTTTTCGCTCGGAGACCCATAACTGACGTGTCAATTTGGAACTTAAAGACGTCTTCGTGTGGCAGCCACGATAATCCTAACGCCTTAGTTGACGCTGAGTCCGATATCGTTATCGGTTTAACTGTGCTCTCGGATGCGGTGACCTCAGGTGAGTTCGAAAACCATTTAGTCAATTCAAACCCAGCAGTTTGAAGAACCTGAGCCACATCAGACTTAATTGTCTTTAGCTCCTCTACGCAACCAGCACCAGTCAACATGTCATCAACATAGAAGTCGGAGTCAATAACTTCAGCAGCTTTAGGGAATGAGAGTTTTGCAGACTCACTCAACCTCTTCAAACACCGAATAGCCAAAAATGGGGCTGGTCCAGTCCCATATGTTACGGTGTTGAGCTGGTATATTCTCAAGGACTCAGACGTGTCTCTTCTCCACACTATGAGCTGGAATTGTCTATCCGCATCAGCGACCCAGACTTGGCGATACATCTTCTTGACATCAGCTGTCAAGGCGTACCTGTGTAGTCTGAATTGGAGCAATGTCGAATACAGCTCATCCTGTATCGTAGGACCGACCATCAAGATGTCGTTTAAGGCCACCTGAGAGGACGTTTTACAAGACGCATCGAAAACGACACGGAGCTTGGTCGACGTGCTTTGGGGCCTCAACACACACTGATGTGGAATGAAATAATGTGGAGTTTTGGGGATTGTGTTGTCTGTGGTAGACATGTGACCCAAGGAGAGGTACTCTTCCAACTCTTTCTTCAAGCGATAAAAACCGCAGTTTAGCCACTTCAAAGGAGTTGCCTAAGATACTGGGATCTGATTTGAACGGCAGTTTTACTTCAAACCGACCTGAAGGCACGACCTGAGTAGTCCTTATATAATGCTCTTCAAATAACTTGTGTTCAGGAGATAAAGACTTTTTAGAAGACGGCAAGTCTTCCAGTGACCAAAACTTTTGTAATGTGTTGTCGATGTGTATCACTGACTCTTCTCGACAACTCAAATAATTCCTCGCTTTTTGGGTGGCAGTCACCTTTGGAGTGTATCTGCCCGACACAATCCAGCCGAGAAGCGTTTTCTGCAGGGTTTGATAGTCAGGACCTTGTCTAATTTGACCAACAGATAAAAGTTCGAAAAATGTTTCTGCACCTAATGTTTGTAGTGGGGCGGATCGAGGTTCAATTATCCAACGGCGAGGTGTATGTTCCAGCTTAAACTCCTAGCAGTCGTCACAGAAAGGAAAGGCCGATGAGTTTCGTTGTGTATATATATATATATTGTTCATGTAGTTATTGGGTATTCGCGCGGTATGTCGACAGGTTGAAGCGGGGGTGAAAACATAACTAACTAACTCTATGCCTTCTGATGCTTTTGCTGTCGTGAGCGCCGAGTGGATCGTGGATTGTGGATCCGAGCGCCCCTCCGAGCGCGCGAGAGCGAGTTGGGACCGGGGCGCACGGAGTTGGCACAGTGCGCGGAAATTGTTTACTGCTGGCCTGAACATCCTCCCCCCCCCTTGCAGTATAATGGGGTGGCCTATGGCTGTGCGTACGCCCCGAACCCGATTCATCCCAAAAAAAAACGCTCTGGACTTGACAAGGACGTCGACTCAGTGTCGCTCCACGGTCGGATAGGCGTGAGGATGCGCAAAACGGGGGAATCTGTGGATGGCGCCGTAGGTCCTACGACGGGGCGGCTCGCGGGGAGACGAGTGTGTCGTTCGTCGTGAGCCGATGTAGATGGCGACGGTACAGTCGCGGCTGAGCGGGCTGGACGACGAGGGCGGCGTTTGGCATGGTTCGATTTAGATGGCGACGATGCTCCAGAGGTTGAGCGGGCTGGACGACGAGACGTGGGTACGTGGAGTAGCGTGTGGTTGTTCTTGCCGGAGTGTTGGTGAGCCAGGCAGTTCCCGCAATACTGGTTGATAAGGACAGCTCGGAGTCTCTTTTCGGGGCTCAGGAGAAGAAATTGGTGGTAGGTCCGTAGCGGATGGACTCCTTGGCAGATTCGGCAACGGTAGGAGCCAATTTCCCGAGCACGTCGGTTCTCCCTGGTGCGGCTGGCGCGGGGACGTGGGGCCATATCTGGGTGCGGAGAACTAAGTTGAAATAAAGGCGTCGAAGACACATTAGTAACGATCTTGGCACATTTAAGACATTGGAAATTGCCGCCCGGTTACATAGTCTGGTGAGGCTATGTTGATCTAAGGACGGATTCACCTTCGAGTTCAGGCTTGAATTCGGACCGGAGCGTAGAGCTTTCATACAGTGCATATTTTGAAAATATTTCCGTCGGTCAGGAGACCGTTCGAGAACTTCTGCGGAGGGAGCTGGACGGAAATTGCTGTCGTAAAAAGACCCTGAGTCTTCTACCAGTGTGATAGGTCGTCTGGAAATTTGACTCGAGAACGATGAGATTTGATTCATCACCTGAGGCACTGGACCTGTGAGTACCCAGCCGAAAATGGTCTCCTGCCCGAGGAGAGAGCCACAGATGTTGGTCAGTGAGCCACTTAACTGAATGGACGGAAGGATATCCGCTCCAATCAGGACATCTATTTGTGAACTCTCATAGAAGGTCGGATCCGCCCATGAGAGGTTCGGCAGGTCTCTCAAGAACCCTTGCGAGATCGGATGCGATGGAATATTCGCGGCCAATTCCGGAATAACGTAGGCTGTGGCATTTAGTTGTAAGCCCGGCTTAGTCGGAGAACGGATGGAAAAACTGCAGAGCTTCTTTGACTGAGCGGATACGACATTATTTAGGCCGGAGACCTGTGCCTGGATACGTTGGAATGGCAATTTGATCATGTCCACAAGACGTTCTGTAATGAACGTCGCCTCTGAGCCAGAGTCGATCAGAGCCTAGGAGGACAGCACTCGTGCCGGAGGCGAAATACGACTGAACGTTTGGCTGGGCTTTGGACGAACTTGGATTTTGTACTCTTGGTACTCGTAGATGTAGCTTGGGCCACGCTGAGGAATTTTGTGCCGTTGTGGAAATCGCCTCGTTGGAGTTTGCTGGATTGCTACGGTGTAGAAGCGTATGGTGCCGGTCTCCACAAATTATGCAATTGTGGGCGCTTTGGCATGCTCGTATCTGGTGGCCCCTTGCAAAGCAGTTCAAACAAAGCTGCTTTTGCTTAATGTAGTCGGAGCGAGCGCCAGCGGGCATTTGAAGGAAGTAAGGGCATAACCGGATTGGATGATACTGGAGCAGAGATCACACGTGCTCCTCGTTTGATTCACTGTGGTCTCGAACGAGTGGGCACTCCTAGGATAAGGACTTCCTTGAGACCGAAACGGATTGCTTCTCGAATTGTCTGTAGTGCGTATGCTCGCCCTGGAATGGGCCTGAGTCTCCATGCCTGGATGGTCGTCCTCGGTCACTTCGAGAGACAGGTACCGCTCCGCCATGAATTTGTCCATGGCGTGCCAGGTGGGAATTTCGGACTTGTGCGTCACGGATTGCTCCCAAAGCTCTAAGGTCGTCTTTGGCAGCTTAGCGGAAATGAGGTACACTAAAACTCCGTCAGCGAAAACGCTGTCTGTGGAGACCTCGGAGTGGGTGAGTGTCGTGAGGCACTTGTGGACGGCCCTCTGGAGCTCTTTTAGACTCGGTACGGATTTGGGGCAGACTGAAAAGGATCTTCAGCTGGGCCTTGAGTATCAGCCTCTTGTTTTGGAAACGCTCACGGAGGGCGTTCCATGCGGACGCGAAACCCTCGTTCGTAAGTGGAGCCTGTGCCACTATGTCGTGGGCTTCACCGCTGCTCTTTTTGTTGAGGTGGAACAGTTTTTCCACTGGAGCCAACCTTGGGTTTTCTATGTAGATGGCGGTGAACAGGTCTCGGAACGTGGGCCACTGCTGGTAGTCCCCACTGAAAGCTTCAGTGTCACATGGAGGGAGGCGGCAACCGCCGGAAGTCGGCACTTGAACGGCCAGCTGCGGCGTGTGAGGGACAGTCGGAGGCTCGAGCTGATCGTTCAGTTCGGCCAGGCATTGCGCGTAGACCGCGTAGCAGTCATCGTACATCTCTTGGACATCAGCTACACCCTCTGGATCCTCTTCCGCTATCGTCACCGAACAGGCCGCGAACTCCGCGTCCACCTTTGCCCACAGGCTTCGGAGTTGTTCTCGATGGACTTGGGAGAGCGAGCGGGTTGGTGTGCTAGCATCTGGAGCGCTGAGCTTCTGGTCGAAGCGGGTCAGTCTGCTTGCAGCCAAGGCAAACTTAGACTGTGCGGAACTGGCGGCCATAGTGCTAGGAGCCGTGCGAGGGACTCCCGAGGGGAGCAACAAATCCTCGAAGGCATGTGGTGCGTGAGCCCTGGACGTGGTCGGACCTCGCTTAGCTGGGGCCGGACGGGAAGATGTGGGCGTAGTGACTGAGCCGTTGGAGCTGGGTGGATGGGTCGAACTCAGCGAACTCACCCGCTTAAACTTCTTGCGAGATTTCTTCTCAACAGTGGGCATGTTTTGCTGATGGATCTGCGATAACGCGTATTAGAGTCGCAAAGGTAGGTGAGCGGAAATGGCGACGTGGAAGTTCACAACTACGAACCGTGGATATGTGGTTTTGGTGGAATTTATTGCGAGTATTTAAATTATGGAAATAGTACACCGTGGCCGGAATATATAGATATAAATACTACGATCAACAAACAAATGTCTAACCAAGAACGAAAATTGAGGATGGACGATAATATTGAGGCACGAGGTACCAATATACCAATGTATAGAGTCGGTTGAAAACAATATACTCTCGAAATGCAGGGTAGCGCGTCACTTGGCGTTCCGTTACGGTCAAGCGCGGCACCGAAAAATATTCTCCCAACAACTACAACGCAGGCAAACGGTGGAGAAGCGAAAGCGAAAAGAAAAACGAAAAGAATGCACCGCTGCTGCTGCTTGTATGTGTGTATGTATGGCTGTAAGTGCTATGTACCGCGGCTTGGGTTGAAGAGATGTCAAACAACGGGTAAAACGGTGGATAACCGTTTTATATACAATATGTATATTATATAGATGTGCAAGAATATGCTAATTTAAGATGCGTACGTATAGATATGTAAGATAAATACATATGTATGTGCCGTATGTATGGATCGTGTTTAATTTTTTTGGCAGTATAATTAGTTAAATAAGGAGGCGCAGTGATTTGTTATTTTATTTCTTTATAAAACCGACAAACTATGGAACGTTGAGCATGCACGGAATAAAAAACAAAAATAATTGCAAGAATATGCCTTTATGTTGGTTGCCAGCCGCTTGGATTGCGTTGCGATGTGTACATACATGTATGCATGTATGTTAGCAACGAAAGCTCAGCTGGTAGCTGGGAGAGGTAAGAATATTATTTACACTGGATCGGAAGCTGAACGCAGGAGTTAGCTCGGATCAAATTAAACCTTTGGAGAAGTAGGAAGCCACAACCGTTGGCAGAACGAGGTATGGTTTAATTTGGAGCTAGAGCGAGAAATAAATACATACATATGTATATATGTATATATGTATATACATATGTATGTACATATGCCACGGGAACTCGGACTGGGATGGAAAACTCGCACAAAATCACTGCCCTGTTGTTAGGCACAATCGAAAAGTACTTATCTCGAACTTGGAGCGATCCGCCGATGCTGGCTGGGGTGAGCTTCTCCTTATGGGGAAGGCGAAGATCCGGCTCGAAGGACCAATGTTTGTAGTGGGGCGGATCGAGGTTCAATTATCCAACGGCGAGGTGTATGTTCCAGCTTAAACTCCTAGCAGTCGTCACAGAAAGGAAAGGCCGATGAGTTTCGTTGTGTATATATAAATTTTAATTTTATTTCTTTCAATTTTTATTTTATTTTATTCGGTTTGAGATAGGCGTGGCGACGGCCGACGCGGTTGATTTCTCCCCCGAACTCCTCTACTGCTTACAAGTAAGTTCCCAGCACTCCCGACGCTCACTGCTCGTTCTGCAACATTGTTGCGTACCCAAAACTCTGGTGTCGCTGGGCAACATCCCCTGTATAACGGCTGATCTTGTTTTTATATATTTTTTCGATCGATTGTGTTAACTCCTCCTTCACTTAAGTGGAAGACGTCCTCGGATTCCTTTAAGCCGTCAATTAGCACTTGGAGGTCACGTTGGCGTCTGTTTCTCGGAGCCAATCCAGATATTATCGGTCTTCTTACGAGTCCTGATTCCAGTTGGTCGATGTGTCGTAAGTTTCCATACTTAACCTTTATAAGTACGGCAAGCTCGGTACGTCTTCATGGTTTGTTATGTCGAGGAATGTGGATACTGTTGATCCTGGAGACTTCCTCGCGTAGTTCTGTTTATCGATTGTATCCACTATGTTGTTTATGATGATTATTCCATCATCGATGCGTGTTACAGGTTCGAGATGGCTGGGCCGAGTTGGACAGTGCGCGATGACACCGGAGTGTAGTTGCTGCGCACAAGTTGTGTAGGGAAGTTTTTTACAGAATGTTGTTGTAAGAGTGGTAGCGCAGTTTCCGATAGCTGTAACATGGTTAACACCGTCGGCAATTTTTCGTCTTCGGCGAAGTTAATTGTGATGCCGTTGTGCTCAACAGGGTGATTACAGATTAATCTTACAGAATATTTTTTTTTTTTTTTTTTTTTTTGCAAACTAGGTAAGGCTTAGGAAAAAATTCATTATTAAATAAAACTTTGATTTTAGCTTCCTCTATTAAATCAGTAATAGTTAAATTCGTAGAGTGTTCATTAATTATTCTTCTCAAATCGTGAGAGTCTAATACGGAAGGGTTAACAATTCGTATCTTTGCAAGTGTAACTGATAACATTAATGCTTTTAATTCTGAAATAATTATTCTGTTTCTTGAAAGTAATGTCTCATTTGCGATTGTAGGAATTGGTTTCTTAACTCTTCTGTATCCTCTATTATTGTTGTATATTGAATAGTGAAGAGGAATATGAACTCATTATGAACTGATGTCTATCTTAAATTGTCCTTGTGGACCACCCTTCCTTTTATTAGGACCGTTGTCCCCAAGTCTGCCTCGATTTTATTTTCGGTGTACAAAGGTGTCAGTTTGTTTCCTAATCGTTTGTTTGCTTTTACAAGGACTGTGTCACCTACTTGAAACTGTCTATCATGTCTTACTTCATTCAGTTTTTTCATTTGGAGTTGTTGTGCTTTATGAACTCTATTCCTGATTTCCACCTCAAGTTCAGGGGAGGACGAGTGAATTACATCGACCGGACGTTTCTTCGTTACGGAGTGAACTGTGTTATTGTATTCAATAGTTGCTTGAAGTATCGTTTCCACAGTATTTGTAAGCTTCCTTTGGGCTGTTAAACATCTCGCAATGTCATTAAGGGTGCTATGGAATCTTTCGACTTGTCCATTGGAAGTACTATGAAGTGGTGGAGCATTTATAATTTGAATGTTATATTGGTTACTTAATAATGATTTTATTGTCTCGGACTTTATGGAAGGTTCGTTATCGCAATAGATCGTCTTGGTGTTCCGGTAAAAATTGATAAGTTGTAAAATTGCTGATTGTATGTCAACTATTGTTCTTGAAGCGATGGGTTGGACAACTGCAAATTTTGAAAGCTTGTCTATGCATGTGAGGAAATATTTTTTATCGGTTGAATATACGTCGATATGTAGCATTTCGCCCACATACGAGGGTATGGGTGTTTCCCCAAGTATTTGTTTTTGTGGGTGTCGGTTGTACTTGGCCGTTTGACAAATTTTGCAATTTGCAACAACCTCGACTGCTAATTTGGTCATTTTCGGGAAAAAATAGTCTTGTAAAATTTGTTTTACATTCTCCTGTGCCGCCCTATGGGCTCTATTGTGTTCTGTAATAACTATTTCTTTTTGTTCGTTCTTGTCCAAAATGTCATTTACTATATGTTTTGTGTATCGGAATATTGTTGTTGGAAATGTTTCTATTAATTTATGTTGAATGAATGCTAATATGGGTAATTCGCAGTGGATTGCATTTACGACATCTTTTTTGACAGCGTCACTTATTTTTTTAATTAACGAGTCCCTACTTGAGAAATATATTGTATGTCGGATCTTTTCACCGAACAAAATGGTTGTGCGATTTGAAGCTACTTCATGTTCCTCTATTATAATTTGGTTTCGAAAACAGTTGATTGGTTTGTCTGTTGATTCTATAGTGTATGTAAGTGATATTTCGCTGTGTATTGTGGCCCTGTCTGACTGTGCATCATCTTCTAAGGTATGGATGTTGTGTCGTGATAGTGCGTCAGCGACGAAGTTTTCTTTTCCTGGCTTGTAGAAGATATTTGCATTGTACTCGTCTATGAGAGCTTTCCAACGTCTTATTTTTGTGTTTGGGTTGCGATCAGAAACTGCAAACGTTAGAGGCTGATGGTCTGTAAAAATATTTAAATTTTTTACTCCGTATAGATAGTTTCTGAGGTTTTTCAAAGCCCAAACTATAGCGAGCAGCTCTCTTTCGTTTGTTGCAAAGTTAAGTTCCCTATCATTTAGTGTCCTTGATATCATGGTAATTGGCTTCCCGTCTTGTGATAAGACGGCTCCCAGACCGAAGGACGAAGCATCTGTTGTTAGGTCAAATGCTTTCTTATAGTCAGAATAGAGTAACATTACGCTTTCGGATGCCAGAATCTCTTTTAGTTTATTGAATGCCGCGCACTGACTTTCGTCTAATTTGACTGGCATTTTCTTTGACTGTCCGGCGCTTACCTTGCCATTTTCGCCCTTAAGGATGTCACTTATGGGTTTAGCTATGGATGCAAAGTCTTTAATAAAACATCTATAGTAACTTGCAAGTCCAAGGAATGATCTGACGTTGAACAAAGTGGTTGGTTGTTCGTAGTTACGAATCGCTTCCACTTTATTGGGGCATGTTTTTATACCATTACTTGAGACGACAAATCCTAAGTATTCGACATTCTCCTTGAAAAAGTGCGATTTTTCGCGCGAAACTCTCATATTGGCATCGTACAGTTTGTCTAAGACCCATGCGATATGCTTGACATGGCTTTCCATGTTTTCGGAAAAAATGATTACATCATCGACATAAACATAGCAAGTTTTCCCAATTTGCTCTCTGAGCACGTCGTCAATGGCCCTCTGAAAAATACTAGGTGCATTTTTCAAGCCAAAGGGGAGTCTACAGAACTCATACTTCCCATTTGCTACGGAGAAAGCTGTTTTTTCTCTATCTTTTTCTGCAAGTAAAATCTGATGGAATCCAGATTTAAGATCTAGGGTTGTAAAGTATTTAGCTGTACCCAAGTTGGATAATATAGAAACTATATTGGGAATGGGATATTTGTCATCTGTTGTTTTTAATTTTAGTTTCCTGAAATCTATGACCAAACGTTTTTTTTTATTTCCCTGTTCATCGGTAGCTTTTTTGTCTACAACCCAAACGGGGTTGTTGTATGGTGACCGAGACGGTCGTATTATACCACCTTTCAACAAGTCTTGAGTTTCTGCATTTACGAATTCTGAAACGCCCATTGGATATGGGTACAATTTTGAATATATGGGATCTTCATTTTCTGTTCGGATAGTGCCAATGATATTTGTATTATATGGGAGTGCTTCATTTGGGTCTGCGAAAACCCCTGTTCGGTTTCCTAACATCAGCTGAAACTTTTGGGATATAGTCTCAGGGACCTGTATTTCCTCGACATTTGTGAAATTTATGTTTGCACATTTTAAAAATTGGATTGTTTCGGAACCGAAGTTTGTTATTAATTTCTTATTCTTTAAGTCCAGTAGAACGTCACTCTGTTTTAATAGGTCAAGTCCAATTATACCGTCAAATTTCGTGAGGTTTGGTAGTAAAAAAAATGTTGAGTTGGTATTGAAAAGGTGCATTATACATTTTTTGTCTATGCCACTATAGCCATGGATTGACTTCACTCGGAAGGGTTTATTTACTAGGGTAATATGTTTTAGTTCTTTTAATGGTTTTATGTAGTTTTTGGAAGCTCCTGTATCTATGAGTAATTTGATTGTTCTCCCTGCTACTGTCCTTTCTATGAACGGAAGCAAGGAGTTATGTCTAAAAAATTAATCTGGTCATAATCTGAAAGGTCGTTTTCTATGCCATCAACTTCGGCGTTTGCTATAGTTTGGTAATCCTGTTCTTCCTGATCGAGTAGGGTATCTTCTGCTTCTACGTGGTTAATTCGTTGTTGTTTCGGTCCCGTAAAACGTGCGCTACTATTGTTCGGTCGCTTGTTTGTTTGTCCCTGGTTGTTGTAGTCCGATTGGTTGTTTTGTTGCTGACTTTGCCACTGGTTTTGTCTTTGAGGCGCGCTATTTTGTTTATACTGAGTAGTCTGCCTAAAAGGTGAGGATGTGTCCACGTCCATTGGTTGGACCTGTTCTGATTTTGGTAAAAATTCTTGTTTCCTATACTGTGGGAGTTTCCCTAGTTGTCTTTGCCTTGTGTCCGTCATTAAATTCTCTCTGCCATGCTGTCTTTGTTCAGTTCTCTGAGCTTTTTCTTCTATGCTACGGGCGTAGTTTGAAGCGAACATATATCGATCATGATTAGCCTCAACTTCTTGAGCCAATGCCAAAGCAGAGGGTAGATCTTTTGGTCTTGCCGAGAATAGAACATCACTTAAAGTCTTCTTGGTTCCTGAGATGAACACTCGTAGAGCGTCCGCTCTGTATTTCTCATTCAATGAAGAAGCTACAGTGGTTTCGTTAGTCATAATTGTTTTGTTTATAAGGAGGGTCAGTTTCTTTTCTACTTCGTCATAGTACTGTAATAATGTCAAATTTCCCTGCCGGAGCGTTGACATCTCTTGTTCAATTAAGTATATTGGTCGTTTGTCTGCGTACGTAAAGTCTAGTCGATCTATAATGGCTTTAAAATTAAGGGGAGTGTCGAAAGAAGAGAGTACCATATCAGCTGAGTTCTTAACTTTGTTTCTCAGTATTCCTAAAGCTTGATAATGTTTTGAGCTACCGTCAAATTTCTCATAAACTTTGTATGCGGTATGCGCAGCCTTCCTCCATGAGACATAGGTTTCATTCTTTCCCTCAAAGTCGGGCAGGGATTTCATAATATCAAGAGTCTCATTACACACAACGTCTGTTCTTATCTCTGCATCCTTGTACGCCACCACTTGAGGAGCGTTAATTTGTACACTATTTAAGCTCTCCTGAATACCCTGTAGTTTTGAAGTGAAGCTCTGTTCCTGTACGGCTAGTGCGCTTGAAACCGCGGCCTCTATCATGAGTCTGAGCTGCTCGTTTGATATATTCATTTCTAAATTTATGTTCTCTATTACGTCTTCCTGATAATTTGTTCCTTTTAGTTTCTGAAATTCTTTTACCAAATCTTGTACTTCCTTATCACTCATAACCTAAACAAAAAATGCACCTGTTTTTATTTATTTCACTATCAATCAACTTGCAAGACTAAATTGTGTTTTATGTGGGGTTTTTTTTTTTTTTTTTTAATGAACACTCTACTCACATGTTCTTTGTCATAAACTATGTTAGTATAGCTGCTTCTTGATGTCTTCTTGTTGGTAGGTGTATGGTGGTGTATGGTGTACGGTTTATGGTGTATAGTGTACAATTTATGGTGTATGGTAGTATGGTGTCTTCTTTGTCTTCCAGATGCTGCTGGATTTATACTATGTTAGTATAGCTGCTTCTTGATGTCTTCTTGTTAGTAGGTGTATGGTGGTGTATGGTGTACGGTTTATGGTGTATGGTGTACAATTTATGGTGTATGGCAGTATGGTGTCTTCTTTGTCTTCCAGATGCTGCTGGATCTGTTTTTTTTTTTTATGTTCAATTGCGTGTATTGGTTTTTAATTTTTGCCGCTGGTTCAGGTTTTGCCGTGGGTTCGAATTAGTTGGGCGCCAATTTTAATTTTATTTCTTTCAATTTTTATTTTATTTTATTCGGTTTGAGATAGGCGTGGCGACGGCCGACGCGGTTGATTTCTCCCCCCGAACTCCTCTACTGCTTACAAGTAAGTTCCCAGCACTCCCGACGCTCACTGCTCGTTCTGCAACATTGTTGCGTACCCAAAACTCTGGTGTCGCTGGGCAACATCCCCTGTATAACGGCTGATCTTGTTTTTATATATTTTTTCGATCGATTGTGTTAACTTATATATATATTGTTCATGTAGTTATTGGGTATTCGCGCGGTATGTCGACAGGTTGAAGCGGGGGTGAAAACATAACTAACTAACTCTATGCCTTCTGATGCTTTTGCTGTCGTGAGCGCCGAGTGGATCGTGGATTGTGGATCCGAGCGCGCGAGAGCGAGTTGGGACCGGGGCGCACGGAGTTGGCACAGTGCGCGGAAATTGTTTACTGCTGGCCTGAACATCTATTAACATATCTATCTTCTGTGGCTTGAAGAAATATAAGTCTGCAAGTGGTAAGTTCTTCGGGATTTTCCAGTCACTCAAGTTAAGTGTTTGATTAGGGTGATACCCCGAAATGGACCTTAAAATCCAGAAATCGACCGAAAACTCACTACCAGTAATTCGCGACTTCACCACCGTATGTATCTTTTTCTTGACTTGTGAATTGGATTCACCAATACCAAGCAAGTTGATACACGACTCCTCCCTACGGATCTGTAAGCGCTGTGCTAAGTCCTCAGTTATAAAATTGGTTTGAGACCCCGAGTCAAGCAGAGCTCGGGCCAAAACATGTTCACCATTATTTGTTCGGACGCTTACGATCGACGTAGCCAGAATAACTCTATCCATAGCTGTCGCATGGAGAGCATGCGAAGTGGAAGGTTGATTCTGATTGGGAGGAGGAGAAGAATTCTCTGGCGGTGATGGTAACGCCAGACTTTTATTCGCCACTGTGTACCTATGCAATATGGTATGGTGTGAGCAGCCACACACTCGACACTTAGCTTTGCATTGTACTACAGAGTGGCCTTGTTGCAGACAATTGATGCACAGGGATGCAGTTTTTTCGAATTCGAACCTTTGCATTACTGCCAGCCGACCAAATGGACTGCAATCTGTCAACAAATGGCCTTTCGCATTGCAGTAGCTGCATTGTTGGTTTTTGGTATTCGCGGTGGAACACGCGAATGAGCTCCGATTATGCGGCTTGCTTGGCACAGCTTTCTGCTCATGCTTTGGTTTGTCCGAATTTTCGGCGGAAAGATGCTGATGTCTGCGATTAAGCAACTTTTCACAGTCAGCCCAAAGTGGCAGCTTCTCATAATCGAGCTGTTCTTCCCATTTCTCTTTTTGGACACCGGATCGACTCTGCTCTAGACGAGATGAATAATCATCGCATTCGAGATCTTTTTATCATCGCCTATCGACAACAATGAACCATATATGGATGAGGCGGTATCGATAAGGTTCCTTAAGGACGATGCTGATTGCTGGGTAATTTTGGGAAGATTAAAATGGGCATCAATGTGATTTTTAAAGATCAGACAATCATTATCGTAGACCCGTTTTAAACTAGCCATTGCTTTCTCATAGTTGGTCTCGGTTACTTGGAAAGCCCTAACTGTTCCCAACGCTTCACCAGAGAGACACGAAAGCAAATGGTTGAACTTTTCGATAATTGGAATGCTTTCGTCATTGTGAACCAGAGTCTCAAATAAACCTTTGTAGTTTGTAAAGTCCGAAAAGTTGCCGCTGAACTGCGGCAGTGCTAACTTCGGTAGGCGAGCACGAGTTGGGCCACCATAAGCTGGTACTGCAGGTTTTGTCTCATCAGCTGTCTTCAAGGCGCAAATGAGAGACATTAATTTTGCCTTTGTGACAATTGAGAGTTCCTCCAACTCGACTCCAAATTCATCGTCAGTGGCTATATCTTCAATCTTCTCTTGAAGTTCGCGTGCCGTGTCAATGCTACGCATCAGCGTTTCGAGTCTGCACTCGAGCTCCGTCAATACCAGCGGAATATCCCCGCTTCTAAACGGTCCGCTAATAAACGAATGCCTTTGACACGGCAACTGCGCTTTTTCTTCAGCTCTTCAAGGGCGATATTATTGGCTTTTGAGGTCATATTGATTCTCAATACAAGCAACTGAAGGCGAAAGATCGTTTCTAATAATCGTATTTAATGCCGAGGCACTCAATGAAATAATGGGTAATTGTACCCAAACGAGGTGAAAAACCAATATACCCGACAAATTTAGGGTAGAGCGTCGCTTGGCTGGCGCGTACACGAAAACCACACAAGAATAGCAACGAACAGCAATGGTGACAAGCGAAAACGAAAAATTTCACCGCTGTAGTTCTGAAGAATGGATGTTGTGTATACGTATGCACCGACGACGATCGACGCTAAATTGATTTGCGAAGCACGACTTTGTCTTAATTGATAGTTGGATCCTACTGACACCAAACGAATATACCCTACGAAAACAGGGTAGCGCGTCACTTGGTGTTTGGTTTGGATCAAGCGCGCCAAACAAAAGAACAGCAATCAGCAACGGTGATGAGCGAAAGCGAAACGAAAAACTCACCGCTGCAGTTGCGTATTGATATGCGTGCTTGGCCAACGACCCAACTATAAATATGTATATTTGACACAACGAAAACGAGAAAGGGGGAAGGCGTGACAGCGATTGCAGTTAAATGAGTTACATATGTATATGTGTTGCGTCCAAGATGGTTGGGGTATGTACATATATGTATTGATATATGTACATATATGTATGCTCAACTCTAACTACAGCATGCAAATCTAGCTCTACTATGTCATACGTATGTGCCAAGAATTGAAAGCGAGGTGCAATTGTTTCAGCACAAGACAATAATTGCGAGTTTTTTAATCTTTGCATCTTCACTCGAGCTTTCAATTTTTGGCACAAATACATCTTGATAAGATTGGAAATTCCAGGTGCTGTACTCTCCTCTTCTGATGCTGGATGCTCCACTTGGATCTCCTTTGGTAGATGGTATATAAGTTAACACAATCGATCGAAAAAATATATAAAAACAAGATCAGCCGTTATACAGGGGATGTTGCCCAGCGACACCAGAGTTTTGGGTACGCAACAATGTTGCAGAACGAGCAGTGAGCGTCGGGAGTGCTGGGAACTTACTTGTAAGCAGTAGAGGAGTTCGGGGGGAGAAATCAACCGCGTCGGCCGTCGCCACGCCTATCTCAAACCGAATAAAATAAAATAAAAATTGAAAGAAATAAAATTAAAATTGGCGCCCAACTAATTCGAACCCACGGCAAAACCTGAACCAGCGGCAAAAATTAAAAACCAATACACGCAATTGAACATAAAAAAAAAAAACAGATCCAGCAGCATCTGGAAGACAAAGAAGACACCATACTGCCATACACCATAAATTGAACATGTGAACATAAAATCATGATCGATATATGTTCGCTTCAAACTACGCCCATACACCATAAACCGTACACCATACACCACCATACACCTACCAACAAGAAGACATCAAGAAGCAGCTATACTAACATAGTATAAATCCAGCAGCATCTGGAAGACAAAGAAGACACCATACTACCATACACCATAAATTGTACACTATACACCATAAACCGTACACCATACACCACCATACACCTACCAACAAGAAGACATCAAGAAGCAGCTATACTAACATAGTTTATGACAAAGAACATGTGAGTAGAGTGTTCATTAAAAAAAAAAAAAAAAAACCCCACATAAAACACAATTTAGTCTTGCAAGTTGATTGATAGTGAAATAAATAAAAACAGGTGCATTTTTTGTTTAGGTTATGAGTGATAAGGAAGTACAAGATTTGGTAAAAGAATTTCAGAAACTAAAAGGAACAAATTATCAGGAAGACGTAATAGAGAACATAAATTTAGAAATGAATATATCAAACGAGCAGCTCAGACTCATGATAGAGGCCGCGGTTTCAAGCGCACTAGCCGTACAGGAACAGAGCTTCACTTCAAAACTACAGGGTATTCAGGAGAGCTTAAATAGTGTACAAATTAACGCTCCTCAAGTGGTGGCGTACAAGGATGCAGAGATAAGAACAGACGTTGTGTGTAATGAGACTCTTGATATTATGAAATCCCTGCCCGACTTTGAGGGAAAGAATGAAACCTATGTCTCATGGAGGAAGGCTGCGCATACCGCATACAAAGTTTATGAGAAATTTGACGGTAGCTCAAAACATTATCAAGCTTTAGGAATACTGAGAAACAAAGTTAAGAACTCAGCTGATATGGTACTCTCTTCTTTCGACACTCCCCTTAATTTTAAAGCCATTATAGATCGACTAGACTTTACGTACGCAGACAAACGACCAATATACTTAATTGAACAAGAGATGTCAACGAAGTAGAAAAGAAACTGACCCTCCTTATAAACAAAACAATTATGACTAACGAATCCACTGTAGCTTCTTCATTGAATGAGAAATACAGAGCGGACGCTCTACGAGTGTTCATCTCAGGAACCAAGAAGACTTTAAGTGATGTTCTATTCTCGGCAAGACCAAAAGATCTACCCTCTGCTTTGGCATTGGCTCAAGAAGTTGAGGCTAATCATGATCGATATATGTTCGCTTCAAACTACGCCCGTAGCATAGAAGAAAAAGCTCAGAGAACTGAACAAAGACAGCATGGCAGAGAGAATTTAATGACGGACACAAGGCAAAGACAACTAGGGAAACTCCCACAGTATAGGAAACAAGAATTTTTACCAAAATCAGAACAGGTCCAACCAATGGACGTGGACACATCCTCACGTTTTAGGCAGACTACTCAGTATAAACAAAATAGCGCGCCTCAGAGACAAAACCAGTGGCAAAGTCAGCAACAAAACAACCAATCGGACTACAACAACCAGGGACAAACAAACAAGCGACCGAACAATAGTAGCGCACGTTTTACGGGACCGAAACAACGTGGTTAATACGTAGAAGCAGAAGATACCCTACTCGATCAGGAAGAACAGGATTACCAAACTATAGCAAACGCCGAAGTTGATGGCATAGAAAACGACCTTTCAGATTATGACCAGATTAATTTTTTAGACATAACTCCTTGCTTCCGTTCATAGAAAGGACAGTAGCAGGGAGAACAATCAAATTACTCATAGATACAGGAGCTTCCAAAAACTACATAAAACCATTAAAAGAACTAAAACATATTACCCTAGTAAATAAACCCTTCCGAGTGAAGTCAATCCATGGCTATAGTGGCATAGACAAAAAATGTATAATGCACCTTTTCAATACCAACTCAACATTTTTTTTACTACCAAACCTCACGAAATTTGACGGTATAATTGGACTTGACCTATTAAAACAGAGTGACGTTCTACTGGACTTAAAGAATAAGAAATTAATAACAAACTTCGGTTCCGAAACAATCCAATTTTTAAAATGTGCAAACATAAATTTCACAAATGTCGAGGAAATACAGGTCCCTGAGACTATATCCCAAAAGTTTCAGCTGATGTTAGGAAACCGAACAGGGGTTTTCGCAGACCCAAATGAAGCACTCCCATATAATACAAATATCATTGGCACTATCCGAACAGAAAATGAAGATCCCATATATTCAAAATTGTACCCATATCCAATGGGCGTTTCAGAATTCGTAAATGCAGAAACTCAAGACTTGTTGAAAGGTGGTATAATACGACCGTCTCGGTCACCATACAACAACCCCGTTTGGGTTGTAGACAAAAAAGCTACCGATGAACAGGGAAATAAAAAAAAACGTTTGGTCATAGATTTCAGGAAACTAAATTTAAAAACAACAGATGACAAATATCCCATTCCCAATATAGTTTCTATATTATCCAACTTGGGTACAGCTAAATACTTTACAACCCTAGATCTTAAATCTGGATTCCATCAGATTTTACTTGCAGAAAAAGATAGAGAAAAAACAGCTTTCTCCGTAGCAAATGGGAAGTATGAGTTTTGTAGACTCCCCTTTGGCTTGAAAAATGCACCTAGTATTTTTCAGAGGGCCATTGACGACGTGCTCAGAGAGCAAATTGGGAAAACTTGCTATGTTTATGTCGATGATGTAATCATTTTTTCCGAAAACATGGAAAGCCATGTCAAGCATATCGCATGGGTCTTAGACAAACTGTACGATGCCAATATGAGAGTTTCGCGCGAAAAATCGCACTTTTTCAAGGAGAATGTCGAATACTTAGGATTTGTCGTCTCAAGTAATGGTATAAAAACATGCCCCAATAAAGTGGAAGCGATTCGTAACTACGAACAACCAACCACTTTGTTCAACGTCAGATCATTCCTTGGACTTGCAAGTTACTATAGATGTTTTATTAAAGACTTTGCATCCATAGCTAAACCCATAAGTGACATCCTTAAGGGCGAAAATGGCAAGGTAAGCGCCGGACAGTCAAAGAAAATACCAGTCAAATTAGACGAAAGTCAGTGCGCGGCATTCAATAAACTAAAAGAGATTCTGGCATCCGAAAGCGTAATGTTACTCTATCCTGAATATAAGAAAGCATTTGACCTAACAACAGATGCTTCGTCCTTCGGTCTGGGAGCCGTCTTATCACAAGACGGGAAGCCAATTACCATGATATCAAGGACACTAAATGATAGGGAACTTAACTTTGCAACAAACGAAAGAGAGCTGCTCGCTATAGTTTGGGCTTTGAAAAACCTCAGAAACTATCTATACGGAGTAAAAAATTTAAATATTTTTACAGACCATCAGCCTCTAACGTTTGCAGTTTCTGATCGCAACCCAAACGCAAAAATAAGACGTTGGAAAGCTCTCATAGACGAGTACAATGCAAATATCTTCTACAAGCCAGGAAAAGAAAACTTCGTCGCTGACGCACTATCACGACACAACATCCATACCTTAGAAGATGATGCACAGTCAGACAGGGCCACAATACTCAGCGAAATATCACTTACATACACTATAGAATCAACAGACAAACCAATCAACTGTTTTCGAAACCAAATTATAATAGAGGAACATGAAGTAGCTTCAAATCGCACAACCATTTTGTTCGGTGAAAAGATCCGACATACAATATATTTCTCAAGTAGGGACTCGTTAATTAAAAAAATAAGTGACGCTGTCAAAAAAGATGTCGTAAATGCAATCCACTGCGAATTACCCATATTAGCATTCATTCAACATAAATTAATAGAAACATTTCCAACAACAATATTCCGATACACAAAACATATAGTAAATGACATTTTGGACAAGAACGAACAAAAAGAAATAGTTATTACAGAACACAATAGAGCCCATAGGGCGGCACAGGAGAATGTAAAACAAATTTTACAAGACTATTTTTTCCCGAAAATGACCAAATTAGCAGTCGAGGTTGTTGCAAATTGCAAAATTTGTCAAACGGCCAAGTACAACCGACACCCACAAAAACAAATACTTGGGGAAACACCCATACCCTCGTATGTGGGCGAAATGCTACATATCGACGTATATTCAACCGATAAAAAATATTTCCTCACATGCATAGACAAGCTTTCAAAATTTGCAGTTGTCCAACCCATCGCTTCAAGAACAATAGTTGACATACAATCAGCAATTTTACAACTTATCAATTTTTACCGGAACACCAAGACGATCTATTGCGATAACGAACCTTCCATAAAGTCCGAGACAATAAAATCATTATTAAGTAACCAATATAACATTCAAATTATAAATGCTCCACCACTTCATAGTACTTCCAATGGACAAGTCGAAAGATTCCATAGCACCCTTAATGACATTGCGAGATGTTTAACAGCCCAAAGGAAGCTTACAAATACTGTGGAAACGATACTTCAAGCAACTATTGAATACAATAACACAGTTCACTCCGTAACGAAGAAACGTCCGGTCGATGTAATTCACTCGCCCTCCCCTGAACTTGAGGTGGAAATCAGGAATAGAGTTCATAAAGCACAACAACTCCAAATGAAAAAACTGAATGAAGTAAGACATGATAGACAGTTTCAAGTAGGTGACACAGTCCTTGTAAAAGCAAACAAACGATTAGGAAACAAACTGACACCTTTGTACACCGAAAATAAAATCGAGGCAGACTTGGGGACAACGGTCCTAATAAAAGGAAGGGTGGTCCACAAGGACAATTTAAGATAGACATCAGTTCATAATGAGTTCATATTCCTCTTCACTATTCAATATACAACAATAATAGAGGATACAGAAGAGTTAAGAAACCAATTCCTACAATCGCAAATGAGACATTACTTTCAAGAAACAGAATAATTATTTCAGAATTAAAAGCATTAATGTTATCAGTTACACTTGCAAAGATACGAATTGTTAACCCTTCCGTATTAGACTCTCACGATTTGAGAAGAATAATTAATGAACACTCTACGAATTTAACTATTACTGATTTAATAGAGGAAGCTAAAATCAAAGTTTTATTTAATAATGAATTTTTTCCTAAGCCTTACCTAGTTTGCAAAAAAAAAAAAAAAAAAAAAAAATATTCTGTAAGATTAATCTGTAATCACCCTGTTGAGCACAACGGCATCACAATTAACTTCGCCGAAGACGAAAAATTGCCGACGGTGGTAACCATGTTACAGCTATCGGAAACTGCGCTACCACTCTTACAACAACATTCTGTAAAAAACTTCCCTACACAACTTGTGCGCAGCAACTACACTCCGGTGTCATCGCGCACTGTCCAACTCGGCCCAGCCATCTCGAACCTGTAACACGCATCGATGATGGCATAATCATCATAAACGACATAGTGGATACAATCGATAAACAGAACTACGCGAGGAAGTCTCCAGGATCAACAGTATCCACATTCCTCGACATAACAAACCATGAAGACGTACCGAGCTTGCCGTACTTATAAAGGTTAAGTATGGAAACTTACGAAACATCGACCAACTGGAATCAGGACTCGTAAGAAGACCGATAATATCTGGATTGGCTCCGAGAAACAGACGCCAACGTGACCTCCAAGTGCTAATTGACGGCTTAAAGGAATCCGAGGACGTCTTCCACTTAAGTGAAGGAGGAGTTAACACAATCGATCGAAAAAATATATAAAAACAAGATCAGCCGTTATACAGGGGATGTTGCCCAGCGACACCAGAGTTTTGGGTACGCAACAATGTTGCAGAACGAGCAGTGAGCGTCGGGAGTGCTGGGAACTTACTTGTAAGCAGTAGAGGAGTTCGGGGGGAGAAATCAACCGCGTCGGCCGTCGCCACGCCTATCTCAAACCGAATAAAATAAAATAAAAATTGAAAGAAATAAAATTAAAATTTATATATCTCCTTTGGTATATAGCTGCAGACAGGGTATTGCACGACCGACGCGGTGATTTTCAGTTTGTTTGTTGTATTCTTTGCACACACGTCGCGGTCAATTTGGCAATTTAGCTGTAGCACATATGCATGTACATAGGTATGATAGATTTTGGCTATTGATCTATTCTCCACTGTGTCACTGTCACTTTTGCCTTCCACTTTTAATTAATACTTTTAATTTGCGAGTCCACCCGGGGGCGCCATGAACTTTTAGAATAGTTTTTCTAAATATGAAATACCGAAAACTTTGGGTGGCTGCAAATTAATGTATTTTAAGACGAAAAAATAATAAGTGGGTGCGTTCGTTTTCAATAGATTTTGTCGACTCCTCTTTATTCAAAAAATGTCTTTTAAGCCTATCGTACCTACGGTGGCAAAGCGGGGCGAATTCGCCAAGAGCGAGAGAGCGAGCTTTTATTGCGCTCCCGCTTTGCCCTAGCCTAACTTACACTAGACTTCATCAAATTCGATCCTAATATTATTCTAATACAAATTATAAGCCAAATGGTGGTGCAGTGGTAGAGGCGAGGGTCAGAAAATGTTGTTGCTGATGCCCTGTCTCGACAGAACCAACCTGCGATAGAAGAATTCGTGTCCAGTAGTCCCGTGATTGATTTACAGTCAATTCATTTTAAATCACCAGAATATCTTAACGTGAATCAACAAGTAGAAGAGAATAAGTCAAAATTGCTTGACTAAAAAGTTATTGATGGGTATGTTTGTAAAAGAACCGAGGTCAATAAGATAATGACGGACATGAGGAATCCTGGAAACTTTGGGTGCCCTCCGCGATGATTCCCGAGGTTTTGCAACAAGCGCATGATGCGCCAAGCTCTGCACATTGTGGTATGGCTGAAACCCCTTTCAATTCTTGTATATGAATCTATTAGGTCCGTACCACCGTACTATAAATGGAAACATTGGGTTGTTTATAGTAGTAGACTATAATACGAAACTACATTTTCTTGGCCCTCTAAAGAAGTTCACTGCACCAAAACTGCGTGAATACCTTTGTTCGGAGCAGAACAATGTTTGTTTATAATGCCTATGTAACTCAAACATTTGTCAAAGCTTTGCGCTTGCTTGCCCTGCGAAGCGTTCTCTGCAAGCCCGCTCTTTGTCATCTCCGCTTTGTGTCGGTCTGCCCACGTCTGCCGAGCGAAGCTGCGCTTAGTGATCGGAGCGGCAATGTAAAGGGCAGGCAAGCCACACTTGCAATTTGGATGTTACGCATTAAAGTACATATTGTAATTTTATTTCTGTGCCGAGTTTTATTTAACTCGAAATAATTAGTCGGCCGATCGGGGAAAAAAACATTATCTCCACATACAATTTGGTGACCCCGACGTGATATCTAAATGCAGTGTCAATTAATAATCGTTCGCGATCGACATTCGACATTAGCCTTAGCAAATTTTCGGCGTTTACGCACAATTCAGTGCTAAAATATTCGTACATACGCGCATTGCTGGCTATTCGTTTCCCTGTCGCGACAATTCGGTCAGTGCAGTGCAGTAGGCAGTGCAGTGAACTCACTATTACACACAAGCGGAATCGGACAGCTCGCACAGCTAAACGCATCAGCTGTAATCCCTTTGCTCTTTCCCACGTTTATACGTATGCAGGGTGTTTTTTTCGGTCGTGCTGAGTGACTATTTCGAAACCTCAACATGGCAGCACCTGAGCCTATCAATTTCGCGAACGCAGCAATGCCGAGTGATGTAGATTTCTACAAGCACAAGGCCGAGTCCATCGCGCGCCGAATAAAGGCCATGGATCGCTTTCTCACCAAGGAAGATCTTGCCGAGTTGGATGAGGCAGAGCTTCAAGCTCGTTTAGAACAGATCGAGCGAATGAATGCGGATTATGATGCCGCTCAAACGAGCCTCGAAAGGCTGGATTTTCTGCAGTTAGCCAATGATGCCAGCCTGGATTTTTCAAATTTTAACGCGAAGGTCAGGTCCACGCTGTCGCGGGAGTTGATGGCTGCTCGCACGAATAATGCCGCTCATTCAACGGCTCGCCATACTCTCGAGGAGAATTCGTCTTTGTTCGCATATGATATTAGAGGCCATTCTCGAATGGCCGAGTTGCAGCTTCCTCGATTTGGTGGGAGCTATATGGATTGGCCAGAATTCCACTTAATACCTTCGTGGATGTCTAGACGGTGCTGCGCTGGATACGATTCGTTCCTTGGAGCTTTCTGAGGAAAATAACGATGAGGCGCTGAGTTTATTGAAGTTGCGATTTGACAATAATCTTTTGCATTTTTAGGCACACGTCAAGGCTATTTTCGGGTTGCAAGGGTGGAGAAGGGCTCGGCTATCGGCTTGCGCGCGCTCAGCGACAAGATCAATGCGCACTTGCGTGCTCTGCAGACCTTGGCAACCCCTCAGGAGATTTCGGATGGGTTACTGATCTACATCATAGGCACGAAATTGGACCACAAGACCAAGGAGAAATGGGAGGAGAACCAGCCGACCTCAAGATTGCCTCAGTGGTCAAACATGGCCTCATTTTTGGAAGCGAGATGTCGGATGCTGGAGAATTTGGGATCAGCCCTGGCAACAGTTGAACAGGTGGGAGAAGACAAACGTGTTGCTACCTACTGCCCTCGTCCATGTAACAGATCGTTATGGAGCACTTATCCCATGTCGTGCCATTTTGGATTCTGCATCACAGGCAAACTTTGTAACATCTAGACTTGCTGATCAGTTGCAGTTGGATCATCGCTCGTCTTATGTTCACATCTCTGGAATCGGAGATTCCATTCTACCTTCGAGCAAGTCTGTACATATAGTTGTACAATCCCAGGACGCAAGCTATCGAGCTTCCTTCGCTGCAATTGTCACCAACTCAATTACGGAAATGCAGCCTAACTTCGGCGTAGACGCAAAGGATTGGCCAATGCCGAATAATCTAAAACTAGCTGATCCTAATTTCTCCAAGCCCCTACGGATCGATCTGTTAATAGGTTCTGGTTTGTTCTTCGATTTAATGTGCGTCGGACAGATTCGACTATCAGCCCAATTGCCAACATTGCAGGAGACAAAACTTGGTTGGATAGTATCAGGAAGCATTGATAGCTCGGAGAAAAAGCGTGCAGCTTTAGCCGCTTTTGAAAATTCCTCGTGCATCTCTATTGACGATTTTCGACCCACAACGCTGGAGTACCAAAACTTAGAGCAGCAATGCAGGAAGCAGCTGCTCGAGTGCCAGGTGCAAGTGGAAAAACTGCGATCGGAGAATCAGGAACTGCAGCGCGAACTTTTCCATATATTAAAAACCTACATATCCACGCTAAATGAAATTCAACTTTCAACAATTTCTACATTGCCAAATTTCCTGCCATTCTATGCAATTACAGAGGTTCCCGAAGATCAAGGCGTAATCACGACAAGCCGCCTTCGTAAAGAAGCGCCGATTGCTGCGTTCGACGATCATCCCAGCGTAGCCGCCAGCTGCGCCCAAGCAAGCATCTTCAAGAGGGCCGTTGGAAAAATAGCGGTTCTGCCCCTTCAGGATGGATCTGTTGAAAGCCTTTGCCTTCCAACGGGGGGTGAACGTTCGGAGCAGAACCCTGCTTGCCAGATAGCACCTAATTCTTGGCCCTCAGCCGCTTATTTTGTTAATCACTTATGTCTATGTCACTCGAATTTTGTAAAAGCTTTGCGCTTGCTTGCCCTGTTAAACGCTCTCTGCCAGCTCGCTCTTCGCTATCTCCGCTTTGCGTCTGCCTTCCGACGTCTGACGAGCGAAGCAGCGCTTAGCGATCGGAGCGGCAATGTAAATGGCAGGCAAGCCACACTTGCAATTTGGATGTCACGCATTAAAGTACATATCGTAATTTTATTTCTGCGCCGAGTTTTATTTATTTCGAAATAATTAGTCGGCCGATCGGGGATAAAAAACATTATCTCCACAACCTTGAAAGCTCCATACTCTACACCTTTGGAGTGCCGGAAGTTGTTCAAACGGATAATGGCTCGCAGTTTAAATCTAGTTTCTTAGAGGATTTTCTAACACGTTTTGGCATTAAGCATTTACGGTGTGTAATGTACCAGAGTTTAAATATATTTATATAAACAGATATATAGGCCCTCGATATTAGCAGATGACTATGACTGAACTTAAAGGACGGCGTACAAATAGGTTTGGTCGTGTGCACTCTTGCTAGGCTCGGGTCTAGCTCGCCGGATGGTCGGGGTTCTTCCACACCTAATTGTACTATCGTACTCCACTACAAATAGAGCACTTTACGAAAAACTATAAGTGATTATACAAAAACAAAGTAAACTGAAATGCTGATAGCGCCGACACGCCAAATAAAAGCCCTACTGAACCCGTTCTATTTGGAGGGAACCTAGATGTCGGTTGTCCCTCTGTTCTGTACCCACCATACCATGACAATGCGTTCGAGTTCTTGCATTGTCCCTTGATCAATCCTTTACTAGGTTAGGTAGGTTAGTTAGAGGCGGCTGCCAAGCTCGCTCGGTGCCCGGCACACTTAGGCCGGTTTCGGCCCGTTGTGATACCGCTTGGGATCATTCCCTCCCTAAAAGTGAGATTTCATGTCAACAGTTGTCCCATCCAGATGCTCTTATAAAGTTTGCGATCTTTCTGGGACATAACGTAGACATCTAAGAGATGTCGTTCAGAAAGGCAGAGCCTAAGTGTTGTAGCCTCCTTCTGCTGAGAGCTGGACAGGAGCAGAACGGGTGTTCCACTGTCTCCTCCTCGTCCTCGTTTCTGCAGCTGCGGCAGAAATCATTGTGTGGGGCTTCCAGCCTGTTTGCGTGGATGCCTACTAGCCAATGTCCTGTGAGGGAACGTATGACTGCGCTGCACCTTTCCCTGCCTAGTTTGCAAAACTCTGAGGTGCGCTTCTTATCTATGGTCGGCCATGTTTGCCGAGCTGTGCGACAACGTGGCCCTATTTGCCACTTTTCGTCTGTCAGTCGCTTGTAATGCTCTTTTATGATGAGCTTGCAGGCATACAAATATCCTCCTTATCTTGGAGGAGGGAGGTCGTAGTACCATATCTGGCCAGCTCGTCTGCTATGCAGTTGCCCTCGATGTCCCGGTGGCCCGGGATCCATATAAGGCTGATAGCAAATTGCTGAGCCATCTCGTGAAGAGATCTGCGGCAGTTCGCCACAGTAGCCGAGTTCGAGGAGATCGCATTGAGTGATCTGATCGCTGCTTGGCTATCGCTGTAGATGTTTAGATTGGTTGCCGTGGCGGTAACCGTGTGAAGGCAGAACACAGCCTCCCTGATTGCTGTAACTTGCGCTTGGAAGACGCTACAGTGATCCGGAAGCCTGAACGATTGCCTTATGTTTAGCTGTTCAGACTAGATTCCTCCTCCGACCCTGCCGTTCAGCTTTGAGCCATCCGTGAAGATGCTTATGGCCCCGTCTGGGCCTGGGAGTCCCTCGAGCCATTCGTCTCTGTGAGGGATGATGGTGCTGAATGGAGTATCCGTGTACTCCATTGGAACTTGATAGTCCGTTCTTACTGGGACAATGTTGTTTTTATTTAGTATGGATGAGTGACCTATGTGCTGAGGTACCCATTGTTCAGAGTCTCTAAGACGTATTGCTGCCATTTCTGCCCGCTCCTTTCCTGCGAGGTCAAGGCTCTGGAGGCATAACATGGCGTTTAGCGCATCATTTGGTGTGGTCCGAAGAGCTCCACTCATGCAGAGGGCGGCCGTTCGCTGAACTTTGCCCAGCTGATTGGTGATCGTCCTTTTTGTGAGGGCAGGCCACCACACAGTAACTCCGTAGAGTAATATAGGTCTGACTATTGCCAGATATATCCATATGACTATGCTTGGGTTCATGCCCCACTCTAGGCCAATAGCTTTTTGCATGTGTAGAGTGCTGTCGTTGCCTTCTTCACTCTATCCTTGACATTCAGGTTCCAGTTAATCTTTTTGTCAATTACCAACCCTAAGTAGCTGGCACTTTCGCTGAAGGAGAGTCTGTAACCATTTAGTATTGGGGTGTTGAATGGCGGGACCTTGTATTTATTTGCGAATAACACGAGTTCCATTTTCGAGGGATTTAGTCCCAATCCGCGCGATTCTGTCCATCCAGACAATCGAGCAAGCTTTGCGGTCATTAGGTCGCATAGTGTTTGGGGGTATTTCCCCGCAAAGATAATTGCAACGTCGTCCGCGTAATCCACTACTTTACAGCACCCCTTTTCCAGGTCGCATAGAATCTTATTGACTGCCATGTTCCACAGAAGGGGAGACAGAACTCCCCCTTGCGGGGTTCCTCTGTTGACATACCTTGACTGGGTGGACGATCCCATCGATGATGTCACCGTCCTGCGTATGAGCAATTGATCAATGAGCATCACCAAGTGACGGTCCACCCCCAGGTCAGTCAGGGCTTCTGTAATGGCGCCCGGTATGACGTTGTTGAAGGTTCCCTCGATATCGAGAAAAGCTATTAATGAGTATTCTTTGAGATGCAGAGATTTTTCTACACTCGAGATTACTTGATGAAGTGCCGTTTCCGTGGATTTTCATTTCCGGTAGGCATGCTGCGCACTGGAGTACAGCTGAGGACTTATGGTTGTCCGTAGTTATAAGCCGATAAGTCTCTCAAAGGTTTTGAGTAGGAAAGACGATAAACTGATTGGTCTAAAGTCTTTCGGGGTTGCGAGTGAGGCTTTACCTGCTTTAGGGATGAAAACTATGCTTGCCATGCTTGCGGTATTGTACATACCGCCTGTATCTTCTTGAAGATACTATTTAGCCAGTTGATGGCCGTATCCCCGGCCTTCTGAAGTTGGGCCGGGATTACCTGGTCCGGGCCTGGCGATTTAAACGGGTTGAAGCTGTTTATTGCCCAACTTATGTTCCGGTATGTAAGGATATGGTCCATCGATTCTACCGATCCCTCTCCTGGGAGGTGTGACGGCTCGGTGGATGTGCATCCGGGGAAATGCGTGTCAAGCAGAATGTGTAGGGACTCCTCACTGGAGTTGGTCCACGTACCATCATTCTTTTTGAGGTAACCTACCGAAGGGGTAGTTTTTGAGAGAACTTTCCGGAGTCTTGCGGCCTCCGACGTTTCCTCGATTTCGAAGCAAAATTTTTGCCAGGAGGCTCTTTTAGCCTTCCTCGTTCCCTTATTGTATAGTGCTAGACTGGTTTTATAGTCTGCCTAGTGAGTATCCTCATTAGCTTTTGTAGCTCTATTGAAAAGAGTCCTACAAGTTCTACGAAGGGTGTCTAGTTGCTTAGACCACCAGGGGGGTTTCTTTTTCCCCCTTGGTCTGTTAGAATAGCATGCTGCCTTAGAGGCTTTATTGCACGCCTCCGTGAACCTGTTCACAAGACGGTTTAGGTCGTCTTCCGTGTTCGGGCATTTAGGGGTGTTAGGAGGGAGTGGTTTCTCCAGGGTTGTGTTATATTTTTCCCAGTTGGCTTTTCTGGGGTTGATATAGTCGGTGGGTTCAGGGATCTCGAGGATAATATCGTCTCGATATACCTGTGGTCCGAGAAGGAATGGTCTTCTAGGACTTTCCAGCTCTTGATTGTGTCTAACAGTTTGTTTAAATAAATTTGAGTCCAGGATGAAGCTGAACAGTGTCTCACCCCTTAATTTCGTGTCCGTGCTCCCCCATTGGGTGTGGTGGGCGTTGGCATCGCAACCTATTAGAACGTCTTTGTCCGTCCTTTCGCTATCGCTGGCTATTTTGCGAACAAGGTCGTTGGGAGGATCATCTTCCTCGTGGGCCGTATAGGACTCCACTAGCGTGAGATGAGTCCCGTTTATCTCTAAGCTTGCCGCCGTGTTATCGCCATCGCTATAATTATGGAGCAGAAACATACTTAGGTGCTTTCTCGCAAGTATGCAGGTACTGGTTTTACCTTCATTTTGGGATACAATGATCTTGTATTCCATCGTCCCTAGTCCACAGACCTTGTTTCCTACCACCCAAGGCTCCTGGATCAAGACTACGTCGGTTCCGCTCGCGTCTAAGCGGAGTATGAGGGCAGCCGATGCTGCTTTACAGTGGTGGAGATTTATTTGAAGGATCCTTAGGACCATCTTCAAAGTTCTCCACCACTGTAATGTCTGCGTCCGAGTCGTCCGAGACCCTCTCTCGGCACATTAATTCGAAGTCAAGCAATAGCTCCGTCTCCGAAGAGAAGCCTTCTTGGTCTGGCTCCAGCTCGTCGTCAGGCGCTTCGATCTCCGCAGCGACATCCTGCACGTCTGGGTTGACGACAGGAAGCGCCGCGGCCGCCGCGTCCGCTTTATACACCTTGATGGTGACCGAGCTGAAGCCGAAGTTTAGCTCGCCTTTTGCTGCGTCTATCGGGGCCAGCGACTCTTTGTTAAGGACGAGCACTGCCTGGTTAGTCGGCCCTTGTGTCGTCTCAACCTTGGCTACCTTCCAGTCCGAGGTCGGTAGGCCTGGGTTGCACCTCTGCAACATCTTGAGGATGCGCTCTGGCTCTTTGAAAGTGGCCGGAACCCAGATTCTCGCCTTCGGTCTGCTGTGCACCTCGCTCCAGTCGACATCGACGAGTTTCGCACCAGCATAGACCTCGCCGACCTGCGTCACCGCCCCTTTATAAAGCGCTCGTCTTCGCAGGCAATTGTTTAAACATTGCCCTGGAACCACCCCATATCCTTGCAAGCTGGCGAAGGTCCTGGGTCTTTGTCGAGGAGGTCGAAGCAGCGGTCGGCCAGTGCCGCTTCCACCCACTTCCACTGACTCCTTGGAATTTTTCTCTCTGCTCTGCGTTTGTCGAGGACGCCAATTAGCGTCCTCTCCTTGGCAATCTGCGCAAAAGAGACATTTGGCAGCACTCTGGATCGCTTTGCTACCGGTCCCGGTGTCTCCTGCGAGCGCTGCCTCTTGGCTTGGGGAGCCACCTTTTTCTGTTCTAAGGTGAACTCCGGGAGTTCACAGCCGAAGCCCATTCCACCTTCTTCAGCCAGTCGGCTGATGGGCTGGCTTTGTTGCTGGCATGTTGCCGATGGAGTATGTGCACTCCTCTTTTCGGCATAGGTGTAGCGTTTGGCTTGGGCGCTTGTCGACGGCAAGCTCCCTTCGCTTTACCAGAAGGTCGGGCAGCCGCAGAATTGCTTAGCTTTCCTTCAAAGGTGTCAGCTTCGGGAGTTTCCTTGCCACCCACTCCGGATTCGGGTTCGCACAGGCACCATCCACCTTAAAGGTATTCCCTGCTGTAGAGCCGGTTGGGCCAGGCCTTTAGGCCACTGCCTTTCCGTGCTTGGGATTGCTCCCAGCTGGCATTTGGGGAGTACCGCACTCATTTGTCTTTTTCGTGATTTTTTGTTTTAAATTTTTGTTTTTATACATCTTGTTCCCACGAAATGCAGAGAAAGGGAAAGGTCAGCCCGGGCAGAGATCCACGTTGCCCGGGTAAGGCATCATTAGAACAGGGGGCTGCCAAGTCCGTGAGCGCTCCGTTAGTGACTGGGCTAGTTTTTATACCGGGCCCCCAGCCAGGCTGACTCTCGGCACGGGCCGAGTAACACACTTAGTCCGGCCCGGTGTGAGGTTGGTGTGGGGGTTGGGATGTGGGTAGGTATCGTGTAGGGATAGCAGTGTGTGAGCTACTTATTGCTGCTACCTAGCTAACTGCTTATTTCGGTACTCTCCCGTGAGGGATACCCGCTTATTCGCAGCTGACCTACCGAGGTAGGCCGTTCGCTATCCACAACCCGCGACCCGTCTGGTGGTCTCAGCTAGGCGTTCTTTGAGCCAACTCAGGAGCTCATCAGACCAGATCCCAGAGCCCATGAAAATGGTCTGTTAATTTAATAAATAAATAAATAAAAATCTTAGTAATGGACCCAAAAGACTCAAAGTAAAATAAGTAGTAAAAAGACCCAAAACAAGAACCAAACTTAAATTTCAGTTCTAGCGGCCAGCAATACTAGAACACACACACGCAAAGTACGTGAGAATGCGTGTGCACCCATACATTTAAATATTCTGGAGGCACAACAGAAAACAGAAATTAGCATCAGCATCAGATCTCTAAAAACGAAAAGAGGCATACAAACATATTTTTTTCGAAACATATTGTGTGTGTACTAACACATGCAAAGAAGTTCTCTCAGCGCTCTCTCTGCGCTCTCTCATGATGACGCGTCAGCACCCGAACGCCAGAGCCGAAGTGTGTAACTGGTAACTCAGCGTGTGACACTTCCTAGTATGAACTGGCACATCTATATAATGTATGGTTAGTGGTCAAGGTTAGGAAGATATATCGATAGAAGAGGAAGAGTAAGAGTTTGACTGCGGAAGCAAGTACACGTGCGTAGAGAACGGAGAAAAAGAAATCTATCTGTAACCACTCGATATTGAAATTAACACAATAAAACGACGTACGGCGTATATTTTATGGAGTTTCTGGAGCGGATTCTTACTCACTTGGAGGGATAACTACAATTTGGGGGCTCGTCCGGGATAGGACCACAAGTGAATTCGTGTACAAGTTGCCAATACCATCAAGTTTTGCGCAGCATTGTGAAATTACGACAAACGAAGCATCGAAGATCAGACGAAAGCAGATGCCGAGAAGCGGCAGAGAGACACGAAAATTCAGTCGAATGTCCCCTGCTGGCTCTGCGACAGCGTAGTGCACGCAAAATGCGCTGGATTTTCTGGCCTCGTGAGTGATGCTATAGCTAAACGTAATGGGTTGCATTACAGTTGCGAGGCATGCCGTGCGGTGGAGAGTGACATGGTGGCTTTTATGAGGCAGACGCGGAAGGGCTTTAAGGAGCTGACCGTTGGCTTTAAAAAGCAATACGATCGGCTCCTAGCCATGGAGTCTCAATTTGGCAGTCTGCAACTGCTGAATGAGTCTCCGAGGCGCAAAAAGGTCACTCTGCAGGTGCCAACCGTCACTCAGCCGTGCGCCGCCGAAAAACTGACTCCGAACACTCCAAGTGTGCAGCAGTTGATCTCGTTTGCCATTCCAAGGGCAACGACAGCTGCTGGCGATGCAGATTCGGTAGCCGAATTCATCGCTTCGGAGAATGTGCAGCCAAGTACGTCTGCAGCGTCCGTGTCCGTGGTGTCCGCAAGTTTGCTAGTTGTCCCGTCTATCCCGATCCCCTGACCTCACATCTAATGATGTAATTGCTTTTATTCAAAGCAAAATAAAAGCCGTGGGTTTAAAGGTGGAGAAATTCAACTTCTCTTATGCCAGAGAGATAGCCTCGTTTAAGATAAGCATCTCCCCAACTCAATTTGACACCATTTGCTATGCCAAATTTTGGCCGGAGCATTTGGTGGTGAAGGAGTTTAAGGCTAAGAAGAAGAATAGGCCCCCCATATCCCTTACAAATCTTTCCAGTGTGCCACCCTCAACCTCAACTTCCTCTTCCTCAACTTCCCGTCTTGCTTCCACCTTTCCAAAAAACTAACTTCTTTCCAAAAAACTAACTTCTCTGTTAGTAACCTATCAGAATGTAAGAGGCTTGCGTAGTAAGGTTAGGTTAGGTTCAGGCGGTAGCCTGGGGGAGTGATGAAAGCCTCCCAAGCTCACTCGGAGCTGTAGAAGGTCCGTTGTGATGCCGCATGGGCGTGTGCCCATGAAGCAATGACTGATGTTCAGCTCGCTGCAGTAGACTCCGCCTCCCAAGCGGCCGTCTAACTTTGAGCCATCAGTGTAGAAGTGAACCGCATTAGCGGGTCCTGGTTCGCCCATCTCCCAGTCCTCCCTAGGTGGGATTGATACCTGGAAAGGCGTCGAGAGGTGATCACTAGGGATACAATAATCTGTCCTCTCTGGTAATTGCGGGAGTCTCGTCAGGATTCCCGAGTGCCCAACCGCGGACGCTTTCCACAGTCTGGCTTCTCTCATTCTGAGTGCGGAAAGTGTTGCCACCTTATTTCCCATGAGATCTATGGGGAGGAGATCCAGCACAGTATCCAGGGCTTCCCCTGAAGTAGTGCGTAGCCCGCCAGTTATGCATAGCTCTGCCATTCGTTGAACTCTGCTGAGTTTATTGAGGCATATCCATTTGTCTAGGGCTGGCCACCATACCACCACTCCATAGAGCATGATCGGTGTAAAACCACCGAACAATATAGGGGGTCATTCCCCATTTTAGTCCGATGGCTTTCCTGCAAGTATAGAGGGCCACTGTGGCCTTCTTTACTCTATCCTCTATGCTCAATTTCCAGTCTATCGAGGATTAGGCCAAGATACTTGGCGTTGTTGCTGAAGACTATCGCTTCCCCACATAGTCTTGGGGGAATCAGTGCCGGAACTTTGTACTTCCTTGTGAAGAGCACCAGTTCCGTTTTAGACGGGTTGACGCCTAGACCGCATTTGTCTGCCCATTTTGACATCTTCATAAGTGTGCTTGTCAGGCACTCACACAGCGTCTGCGGGAATTTACCCGAGAATGCTATAGCAACATCGTCCACATACGCCACCACGCGGCAGCCACCCCCCTCTATCTCCCGCAGCAGTTCGTTCACTGCCACGTTCCATAGGATGGGCGAGAGGACCCCGTCCTGCGGGGTGCCTCAACTGACAAATCTGGTGGACGTTGACGTCCCCAGTGATGCCTCAACCGTCCTGCATTGTAGCATCTGATCGATCAGGCTCACCGTCTGGGAGTCAACCCCCAGTCAACCACCCGTGATGGCGGTCGGGAGGATGTTATTAAAGGCGCCTTGTATGTCGAGGAAGGCTACCAAGGTGTACTCCTTACATTTGAGGGACGCTTCTATGATCGATAAGATCGAGTGTAGGGCCGTTTCGGTGGATCTTCCTTTCCGATAGGCATGCTGGGAGTCTGAGATTAGACTAGGCGGAATATTTACTGTGAGATGCATCCCCAAAAGCCGTTCCATCGTCTTCAGAAGGAAGGACGATAGACTTATAGGTCTGAAATCTTTGGGGGCAGTGTGCGAGGGCTTGCTTGCCTTGGGGATGAAGACGACTTTGGTATGAAGCCAGGTTTCCGGGATATATCCATGGGAGAAGATTCCCTCGTATATCCTTTTGAGCAAATTAGTGGCTTTTTGTCCAGCGTGAATCAGTTGGGCAGGGATGATGCCATCTGGTCCCGCAGACTTGAATGGTTTGAAGCTTTTGATTGCTCAGGAAATTTTCTCCTGGCTTAGCAGGTTCATGATATCACTTGAGGCAACGGAAGGAGCTGCGATGTAGTGTGGTCTGTTTTCAACGCAACCGGGAGAGTATAGTCGCACTTCCGATGGTGTGTACAGTTACGGCGGGTGCCGGTTCGCTCGTGCCCACCTGTATCCTATGACGCGGAGCACAGTCACCTTGGATCCAGGGCAAGTCGAGAACCCGAGGCGCCCGTGCCCCGTTCCGAGTCTAAAGTTGTGACGAGCCGACCCGACATCCGTTTATCCCACTGTAGCACCCGAAGGCTGACGGCCCAATTACTTATTGGGCCCTTATTACTTGCGTAGTAAGCTCAGCATTCTTTTCCGGGATAGTGTTGCATTTGCTTCCCACGTTATTGTGTTTACTAAAACCTGGTTAGGGCCGGACATTCTTAGTTCCGAGGTTTTGTCAGGTCGGTACACAACTTTTAGAAAGGACCGTTCGTCTCGACGTGCAGGGGGGGCTCTAATTGCAGTGGACTCTTACTTCACGTCGGAACACTTCACAGTCCAAGTTCAACAGGAACTGAAATTCCTGTGTGTAAAACTGATTCTTCCCGCTTTCGCTATATTCATTACTTGCTCGTATATTCCACCTTTTTCTGATATCTCTATTTATGAGCAGCATTTGTCCGCCTTAACTGCTGTTTCTTCCTCGCTATCAGATAAAGATCATATGATAGTTCTTGGTGACTTCAACTTGCCAGGAACTGTTTGGTCTTCGGTAAACGAATCTAGTATCCTAGTGCCCATGTCACGACATGACTTTGTTGACGGCTTGCTTGACCTGTCCCTGTCTCAAGTCAATCACGTGAAAAATTCCTTGGGTCGATTGCTTGATCTGTGCTTTGTATCGGATCCGACCATAGAGTTGTTAGCCCGAGCCCTTCCGCTCACTATACCTGAAGACGCCTACCACCCTATTTTCGAGGTGTCACTAGATATAGGACCAACTGTATTGGATCGGTCGAGTAGACTACCTGAACGTGTCCACTGCTTTCGTAAAGCCGAGTTTGCGAAGCTTAATAACCTCATTAGGGATTTTGATTGGTCCGCTTTGTACTTGTGCACTGATGTCATAAAAGGCACAAACATTTTTTACAATGCTCTTGGCACATTTTTTGATTCTTGTGTCCCGCTTTCTTGTCCGATTAGATTTGAAAAACCCCCTTGGTTTACCAAAGAGTTATGCAGTCTAAGAAACTTAAAATCAAGACATAAAAATTTCAAGAAGTGGGTTCTCCTACTTCTCACTCTTGCTATGTAATAGCTCGGTCAAACTTTTCAGTTCTTAATGGTCAATGCTATAAGAACTACCTATCGCGATGCAGGATACGTTTTTCTCAGGACCCTAAACAGTTTTACTGCTTCGTAAACAGTAAGCGTAGAACGTCCGCACACCCATCCTCTCTATCATTTTGTAATACGTCGGCAAATAATGATCAGGCAATTGCCGATCTTTTTGCCCAATTTTTCCAAACCACCTATTTTGAGGAAAGCTACTCTGGTCATCCGTACCCATATCCTGAGGTCGAACGGCATTTTCAGTCCCTTGTTAAATGAATGTTCCCTACTTCATGATCTTCGACTAGTTAAGCCGGTGTTTTCACCGGGTCCAGACGGGGTTTCAGGTTGTGTACTCAGGTACTGCGCCGAGGCTCTGTGTGGACCTTTGCATAAACTATTCACCCTGTCCATTGATTCTTCTTGCTTCCCCCCGATCTGGAAGGAATTGTTTATAGTTCCTCTCCATAAAAAAGGTAGCAAGTCTGATGCAAAAAATTATAGAGGCATAGCAAAGTTATCCGCTATTCTTAAAATGTTTGAGAAGGTTTTAACTCCGCACTTGCAACATCTCTGCAAGTCACTTATATCTCCAACTCAGCATGGATTTATAGGGCGGCGATCAACCACCACGAACTTGTTAGAGTTTACCTCTTTCATTATTAAAGACTTTCAAGGCAACTTACAGACGGATGTTATTTACACCGACTTTAGTAAAGCATTCGACTCTGTAAACCATTCCCTTTTAGCGCATAAACTTGAGCTTTTAGGGTTTCCGCCCAACCTCCTGAGATGGATTTCTAGCTATCTTTGTTCTAGGTCTCAAAGAGTCCTTTTCAAAAACTCCCTCTCTTTACCAGTAAAGGTTTCTTCGGGAGTACCACAGGGCAGCCATCTAGGCCCCTTACTCTTCACACTCTTTATTAATGACTTGCCTTCAGTATTAACATACTCTCGAGTACTTATGTATGCGGATGATGTTAAACTCTGTTTCCAGTACAAGGAAATTTCATTTTATTCTCGCTTGCAATCCGATCTCAATAACTTTCAGTCATGGTGCCGTGAAAACTTGTTACACCTTAATGCCTCGAAATGCAAAGTTATGACATTTCATCGTTCTAGCCCTTTGTTGGCTCCCTATACCCTATTTGGTGGTTCTCTTGAGAGAATTACCCTGGTGGATGATCTGGGTGTTATGTTAGACCCCAAGTTAAAGTTTTCCGAACACATTTCTACCATGGTAAATAAGGCCATGGGCGTGCTTGGGTTTATAAAGAAGTGGTCAAAGGAATTTGACGACCCCTATATAATAAAGACTCTCTATACCTCGCTTGTTCGTCCGATCTTAGAATACGGCTCCTGTGTATGGTGCCCTCAGTACAAGGTACACCAGGACCGTATAGAATCAGTACAGAAAAACTTTTTACTCTTTGCTCTGCGGGGCCTTAACTGGGATGCGGGTGTAAGACTCCCATCTTACTCTAGTGGACTACTATTAGTCAACCTCCCATCCTTAGTTAACCGTAGAAAAATGCTTTGTGTGATATTTATGCACAACTTGATCAGGGGTGACATAGACAGACCTGATCTGTTGAGCCGCATAAACTTCACGATTCCTATTAGACCTACTAGAAATTTTATACCGTTGTTCCTTCCACTTTGTAGATCGAATTATTCCTTGCATAAACCGTTTAGGGGCTTATGCTCGGATTATAATTCCCTCTACCATATTATATCCACCACTAATTCTCTTCCTCTTATTAAATTACTAATCCTTACACATCTTTCTAGTAATTAGTAATTGTAGTGGTATTTGTATTTTGATTGCATGCTTAGTTTCTTAGTAAGTTTAGCGCTAATTTTCCTCGAATGTTAGTCTAATAGCTATCTTTCTTGCATGTTCTCGAGTCGGCTATTGATGCTGATCAAGAATATATATACTTTATGGGGTCGGAAAGGATTCCTTCTGGACGTTGCACACATCCACTTTTACCACAAATCTAATATACCCCAATACTCATTTTGAGTATCGGGTATAAAAAAGGCCCATAGTATAGTGAGTGTAAGTGAGACGGCATAAGTTGATGTCGATTAACCCTTAACAGTCCCCTGGGGCTTAAAACTTTAACATAAAATGATTTTACTGATATATGTATTAATATTGAAATGTTGCCATTAATAATTTTGCTTCAACATTTTTAGTTATATTAAAATGTTCTTTTACATAATATATGTATAAATATGACCTACTTCTAATTCTTTAATATTTGTTTTATATGCTTTTTCGGGCGAAGCCCGAGTGTAAATTTAGTACCATCTTTCTATTGCCTATCAATTCACTTTCTGTACCATTTTGGTCATTGCACTAAGCTAACGTAACGTAAGCACATCTTTGCCTTTGCTCGCTCAGCACCATGCTCTCATCTCATCATCTATTCTTTATGTATGCTCGCTCTTGTTATCTTTTCTATCCTATGCTGTCGCTAAGCCGTCAGCAGCTGCGCCTGCTCTTTTTTAGTTACCGCTTGATGTAGTTGGAGAACAGACCTTTTTTGTTGGCTCGAGATCGGCTCGCTTGCCAAGTTTATAACACTTCAATAATATTTGTAAAAGGCTCTGGCATCTTCGGCTACCTACAGTAAAATTTATAACGTTTTCCGAAATAATTATTTTGTGAAATTATTTAACAATTATAGTCTGCGAAAAAGCTCGTTGTCTCAACAACGCTATTTAATAATATATTACGCAATATGTCATTTTTTTGGTTAAGGGCTAAGAATATATAAAAAAATTCGTCAGTGAACAACTTTCCGCATCCACAAGCAAGTATCCACTGACAATAGCGGACAACACGAACGAACTTCGGCTCCCGGCGAGAACACCTTGTATTATTCCATCATGGGCAGAATCAGATTGCAGGTGCGTAACTTTTCGGCTGATCTAATTGCTGAAAGCTCTTGCCACCCTTTATCTCTCTCCTTAAGTGGCATCAAATCTTATCATTATAATTATTATTATTATTATATTAATAATTAATTATTACATCACAACAAGTACAGTAGCCAGGCGGAAGTTTTTTTTATTTTTATTTCCGTGTATTTCAACCACATTTTTGTTGTGTATTTTATTCGTATTACTTATATTTTACGAAATATTATTATATTTTTTAATTATTAATTTTTTTCTAATAAAAAACATTGTGTTGTCTTTCGAGCGTTTACTGTACTTGGGGACATGGAATATTATTATATATTTATTATTGACATATAAAAAAGGTCAATAATAAAACTTTTTTGCCCAATTTTTCTAATATTGCCTTCCAGAAAATAAATTATATATTAAAATCAGCAAACAGCTTACTGAAAAAACAAACATGCTTGATCGATCAAACTAAGCTAAGCTAATTTCAGCGAGCTTTTTCAGCTTCCAGCTCAGCTCGGTCTGCAATGTGCGCACTTGCATTGGTGCAGTGTTTGTTTTTTCAGAGCATCTGCTCCGATTTCTGCTACAGTGTCCCCGAGCCCTTATTCTTAGAAAAAATGTTTTCGGCTCTGAGGAACAAATTCCATTTCAATTTTCGTTCGACGCCTCATGGTACAGGCGCGCGTAATGGTACGTCAGTTCTCTTTTAGGCGAAGGATAGTCTCTAACCTGCTACTAACTGCCAATTCGTCAATGCCTGGGCAGCTAATTCATCCCAGAATCCTGCAACAAATACACAGTCTTTGGTGATGCACATTTTATCCCAACCTTAAAGCAAATATGTCTCGTCATGCCCAAGACTTACTATTTGTAATTGTGTGATTGGACTTTCCGTTTTGAACTATTCGCTTGTGCGAGGGGACCGTCTTTTGCTCGTCGCCAAAGACTGTATGTTTGTTATTACAAGCAACGATAAGCATATCGTTTCTACGATTTTGTATTTGTTGTATGATTTTAGGACCAGACGAATCTGAGTAGTTAGCGCGCCGCGGTCAGAGACGTAGCATAGGTAAGAAGAGAATTGAAAACCCTCGCGCGCCCTCTGTCTACGGGGCGTAACTAAAAACACCGCCATAGAACAGCTTTTTGGTCCCTCATGCAACATCTCGGTATTGTATATTCATTGGAACTAGGCTTAATTAAGAATTCGAAAATTTAATTATAATAAGCTAGACTGGTTTCAAACTAGTTTACGCAGTGGACATTGGTACCACTAGATGATGAATTAGATATCGCTCCCTCAGACAGGGCTTGCGTATAGAAATGAAGGAGTGAGAAAAGGCGAGCACGAGGCAGGTGAAGTCTACCACAGTACATTGTTTTTTCATTCTGAATTCTGCATTCTAGTATACATGTATAATCAGTCTGGTAACTAGTTTTCTCACCACCCACCTGCTCAACTCATATCGTAAACTAGTAAATCTCAAACAGAAAATCTCTTCACAGCAGATGCAAGGTTTATTACTCTGGCTATTATTCATTAGTATCTTAAGTAATCCTTTGAATGAATCAATATGACAAATGGATTTTCTGCAGAAGCAACGATACATTTTCTAGGGTATCTTAAGGTACGTGTCTCTGACCGTTATAGGCTATTCACATTCACGACCATCCACCATCCATTTCGGGGATGGTCCGTAAGGTTTTGCCGCTCCGACAATTTCCCAGTTTGTCCACCATCCATTTTGGATGTTCCTAAACCACACGGTTCTATGCGATAGTTAACCGATGGTTTTCAAATGCAATCGCGAATAAATGCCAGACGACTGACAACATAGAACAAATATTTTTTATGCTCTGTAAATGCTTAATGTTATGCATAATTTATTCTTCAACAATGAGTTTTTTTTCGGACATTATGGAGTTGGATCAGGATGGATCATGTAGCTCCAGCAATTTTTCTGGCAACACGGGCCCCCGCCAAAGCGAATCAAAAAAGACGACACTTCTTGGATGGCAGAGATTGCCAGAGAGCGACTCGAAGAGCTGAAGGACCTTTACAGGATGACGGAAGAACATGAAATGAGGCAGGAAAAGATGGTCGAGGACCTCATCAACACGCAAATTTGTTTGCATATTTTGCCGTTGAACCACGGCCGAAATAATTGCTACATCTTCATCATCCATTATAAGAACAAAAATTAATAAATCTTCCGCGAAATTTAATGCACTTGTTATTGGCATCAGCTGTTTTTGACGGATGGTCGATGGTGCCAGTGTGAATCGAAGTTTCACATCTGTCAAAAAATCCCATCACTCCCCCGGGATGGGCTCAGTGTGCAGAGCCTATTAGCTAATACCAGATTAAATTATTTAATTAAGAACATGTCAAATTAAAATCGTTTATCGCGGGATTTAACAGGGAGCCTTATTTTAGGAAGACCATTTTATGTATCGCAAAGTAAAGATTGCACTACGTCACTTATCAGTTGACATCAAGGTCAGTGATGATCGACAAGTATATACATACATACAGTGGGGAGCAAAAGTGAATATGTACTCATAATCACTAACTTTCGCCGCCCATAACAGCCAAACGAACAAAACCAAGCAAACCAATTTTTTTCCCCATATATGTAAATACTTGTATTCTTAACAAATAAACAATAATTACAAGAACGAATAAGAATGTTTCAAAGAATGAAAAATAAAAAAACAAAAAAAACTCGCATGTACTTTGCACTTTTTATACAAATTTAAGTATATCTTAATATTAACATTTTGTGCATAGACCCATATTAGATATTACTTTTTGAATACGGTTTGGAATTCTCTATCAAATTCCCAAAAATATCTTTTGGAATACGATTGCATTTCGCATCTACACGTCTTCAGAGATCGCCGAGGTTAGATGGCGCTGATTACTACTGCCCAAGCCGTCGTTTCACGATTGACCATAGGTTTTCAATCGGATTAAGTTCGGTTCTTTGAGATGGCCACTCCATCAACTTCGGATCCCTGTCTTGTTAAAAACTTATTTAAATTCGGAATAAATGCACAAAATGTTAATATTATGATTTTCTTGAATTTTTTCTATAAAGTGCAAAAGTGAGTATTTATATGGGGAACAAATTTGGTTTGCTTGGCTTTAGTCAGTGGCGAAAGTCAGTGATTATGAGTATGTACTCACTTTTGCTCCCCACTGTTCATACCTACATACATATGTATGTTGTATATATACGATTGTGTGTTTAGAAAGACGTGAACACCGGGAGTGATCGACGTAGCAACATTAAAAATTGTGCGCTAGACTCGCGAGGTGGTTTTTTAAAGAAGCACAAAAAATTACTATTGAATGAAACTTTACATTCGAGTGATCGGGAAAAAATGTCGGAGTTTGATTTAAACAATCTTAATGAATGCTTGGAGAAGTACTTGCCAATTGATAAACTAACAGAGGTCAAACGAATTTTGTATGGTCTTGAAGAAGAGTGAGTACATCTTATAAACAAACCTTATAAGCAGGACGAAAATAAATTAGAAGAGTGAGTACATCTTGAAAAAAAAACAGGATGAAAATAAATACAGTGAAAAATAGTGCATAAACTGTTTCCTCCAAAAATATTTAGGTGTTAAAGTAATTTACATACATATGAAAATATTTTGTGTAAAGACTTTCTTGACAGTGTCAAAAATGAGTAATCATTGTTTTTGTTGTTTTGTAATTTACTTATTTATAGTTTTGTTATTTTTTTTTTCACTAACTACTTTATAATTAATCCCTGAATGGTTATGAATTAAAAAAATTTGATAAATTTGAACCAAAGGCCATTATTTTCTTATCCAAAGTCAAAAAATTTAATTTATTTTCAGTGTGTAAAGAGTTTCTTGACATACTGTATGTACATTTTATGTCCAGTTTTTTTTGAGTGGAAACTTACAGTGACGAACTAAATTTTTGGCACAGTAAGCTTTTTAAACTTTCTGGCCACCGTGTGACCCTTGGAATGAAAATAAATCGTAAAAAGTATATTGAACAAAGAGATTAAAGTATTTATTATACATAAACAAAAAACTTATTTCAAAAACTTAAACATAGTAATAGTAAAAATTAAAAAACTAAAAAAAAAGGTATATTTCGATGAACAAAATTATTGGCACACCCCAAGAAAAACTTAAAAATAAGATACATATGTAAAAAATTTTTAATATTTGGTGTTCAATCCCTTAGCCTTAATGACGGCCGATAAGCGAGCTGGCATCGAGTCTACTAATTATTTATTAGTTTCCTCCCCTATATTTTGCCATTCTTCCATTAAGGCTTGTTTTAGGTCGGCTTTTGTCCTTATAGCCCGCTTTCTAATGCGCCTATCCAATTCCTCCCACAAATGTTCAATTGGATTGAGGTCCGGGGACTGTGGTGGGTGTGGCAGAACATGGGCGGTATTGTAAGTAAGCCACATTTTGACTATATGGGCCGAATGCTTTGGGTCGTTGTCTTGCTAAAATGTGAATGTGAACATCTATACATGTACCTACATACATACATACATACATACATATACATATGCCACAGATAAACATTCCAACTCAGAGCTCGATTGTAGTTCGTTCTGTGCAACCCCCGTATATGTATCTTTATAAATAAAGATGCGTACAACATAATTTTAATTATAGAACTAGCATAAACGTATGTATGTACATATGTAGATAGTTGGATTTGTTCGTAAGTATACACATACATACATATCATACATAAATACAGTAACGAACTTAAGTATTAGCACAGCAATACAATTTTTTTTTACTGCTGTTTTAATAGCTTTCTCCATCGTACTTTTTGTACCAGGTACTCGCAGATATGTACATATGTACATATACAGGCAGACTCCGGTTTTCACTTACTCTTGAGTTCGGCGTTTTCCGCCACAACCAATCGATATTTTTTTAATATATCATCATATCTTGCAAAGAAAAACATCCGACCTCGTTGTTTCGTAAAAATCCAGAAAAAGACCAAAAAGAGCTTTAATTTTTTGAACTGCTTGTTTTGAAGCAAAACGACGGCAGAAAATGCGCAATCTAAGAATATCAAGACATCTCATATGCAACATCTGTGTGTTTAGCATGTCTGGCCAACGTGTGAAACAATTGAAAATTAAGTTGCAGATGGTCTAAAAATTGAAATAAATGTGGCGGGAAACAGCTGTCTTTACCCAGTTATTCTGTTTCACGCATGTAACGAGAAAAATCTGAGCTCTTACGAGCACACTTGTGCTGTTATGAACAAAATTCAGAGCCAAATTTAAGAGGGAGCCTGATGTAGCGGAATAAAAACAGTAGCGAAATAAAAAGTAGCTTAAAAAATGGAAATGGAAATAAATATTCTAAAATTAAAATAAAATTGGTCTTTAGGTAGAGAGGGTATAAAAAAAAGAACATAGCGTTCGTGGTTCCTCTCTTTCTCTTCAGCTTACAAGCTGAAAATTAAGGTTACGGTCTGCGTTGGCTGTGGTACGAAAAATCTCTCCTCCCCAAATTAAACAAACTAAAAGTTTACCAGAGCTTACTCAGAGATCGTCAGACCTGTTTTGGCTGAAAACGTAATTCGTAAAAGTAAGTGAAAACCGGAGCCTGCCAATTTTTATACGTTACATCAATTCATATACCGAACAACCGTTTGACCAAACCTCTTAATGCCCCATTATGCCGTTAAATTCCATTTCGTTCTTTGCCAAATGCCATTTTACCGTTATGGTTAAATTTATAGTTATTTTTGTATAAAATGAAGAGGCTGAATTTCGAGTAGCGGAATTTTATCCATAAATTTTTACAAAAAATACTTTAAAGGCTATTGAATGTACCTACATATACACCAAAAACACGGAGTGAATAAATAAAAAAAAAAAAAATAAATAAACCAGATTTTAAAATTTTTTTTCAAATAAACCAAACCTTGAAAAAAACAAGGTAATACAAAATTTTTAAAGACCAAATCTATAAAAATAAGTCTCTTTGCTTCACAGCGTCAAAAATAAGTTCAATTTTGTTGCCTAATTGTAATTTGTGTAATTGGTCAGGGCAATAACATATTGCGTTTTCGTGGTAACAGCTGACCCAGCCCTATTGTTCTTATAACATGCGCGTAACAGAACTTATGGGTAAAGGCAAATGTTACCCTCCAGCTTCAAAATGCAACAAATTTTTTTTTAACCATTAGCAATTTACGATGGTATTGATAAAATGAAACATATTGATGACAAAACTTTGTGAAAACAGAAGCACCTAAATACGAAAACGAAACGTTTTGACTGTAAACGCAAAATGCAAAAGTAGGTAAAAACCGGAGCCTGCCTGATTATGTCATTAATATGGAATTCATCTAATTTTATTATCTAGTGTGGTGGGCCATTGTGATAGTCAGCAATTACACCAGTTTTTTTGAGGAACAATCGCATTTTCAGAAGAATTCGGTTATTATTGACTCAGCTTTAGTGCTGTGTGTGTATAGTGTGTTCTGTTAAATGGGAAACCTTTCTTATTTTCGTAATATAACTTACATATGTATAATTCTGTCACTGAAAATTCACTGCATAGGCATCAATCTGATGGTGCCGCACTGTGATGAGATGGTATGGCAACTCTTGATGATTGATTGAAGATAGTCTGATGTCTGGTTCTTCTGTTGCAACATTGGTGGCTCCGGTGATGTCATCGAATCGAATGGATTTAACTCACTGATTGTGATGCTGGTAGTTGACGAAACTCACGCAAAATTCGCTGGGTTTTCGGTACTCGGGAAACGTATTGCATTACAGTTGTGTAGCATGCCGAGAGGTTGAGAAGGACATGGTCATATTTATGGGGCAGACGCGAAGGGGCTTTAAGGAGCTGACCGTTGGCTTCAAAAACCAATACGATTAACTGCTGATCTGCCAATGCCAACAGTCACTCAACCGCTCGTTGCTGAAAAACTGACTTCGACCAATCAAAGTGTGCAGCAGCTGATTTCGTTTGCAACTCCAAGGGCAACGACAGGTGATACAAATACGGTAGCCGACTTCATCACCTCGGCAGCATGCACCCAGAAACGTCATTAGCGTCCGTGTCCGTCAAGTCCGCCAACTCCATAACTCTCCCATATTAAAATAAGACAAATGTGCCATCCTCATCTTCCCGTGCTACTTCCACCCGTTCAAAAAACTAACTTCCTCTCTTGTACCTTTTCAGAATGGTAGAGGATTACGCAGTAAGCTCAGCACTCTTTTTCGAGAAAGTGTCGCATTTTCATCCCACGTTATTGTCCGAAGTTTTGGCAGGTCGGGACACAACTTTTAGAAATGAACGTTCGACTCGACGTGCTGGGGGGGTTCTCATTAAAGTGAACTTAAGCTTCACGTCGGAACATTTCACAGTCCAGGCTCAAAACAAACTGGAGTTCCTGTGTGTACAATTGATTCTTCCTGCCTTTGCTATCTTCATTATTTGCTCGTATACCACCTTCTTTGGATATCTCAATTTACGATCAGCATCTGTTTGTTTTAATAACTGTTTCTTCCTCGCTATCAGATAAAGGTGATATGATAGTTCTTGGTGACTTCAAGTACTGTTTGGTCTAAACGAGTCTTATAACCTAGTGCCCTTTTCACGATATGACTTTGTTGACGGCTTGTTTGACCTGTCTCAAGTCAACCAATTAACAAATTCTTTGGGTCGATTGCTTGGTCTGTGCTTTGTATCGGATACTTCCATAGTGTCGCTTACCGGAGCCCTTCCGCTCAATATATCGAAGACGCCTACCATCCTACTTTTAAAGTGTCGCTCGATAAAGGACCAACTGTATTGGATCGGTCGAGAAGGCTATCTGAACGTGTCCGCCGCTTTCGTAAGCTCGAAGCTTAATAAGCTTAATGTGAAACTTAATAACATTATTAGGGATTTTTATTGGTCCGATCTGTACTCGTGTACTGATGTTATGAGAGGCACATACAATTTTTACAGTGTACTTAACACATTTTTGTAGTCTTTTGTCCCGCTTTACCGCTCGACTAGATTTGGAAACCCTCTACACCAAAGAGTAATCCAGTCTAAAAAACTTAAAATCGAGACTCTCTCGCTATATAATAGCTCGGTCAGACTTTTCAGTGCTCAATGCTATAAGAACTACCTATATCGATGCAGGGTAAGTTTTTCACAGTACCCAAAACAGCTATTGCCGGGCAACGCCTCCGAATCCGGGGCCGTACGTTTGATAAGCCTCCCGCGTTTATTCTTCAAGTTTTGCTTTATTCAGGTGTTTCATTTACAAGGATCGGGGTAGGGGTATTAAAGTGTGGGGAGAGCGAGCTAAAAAACTCGTACCGCTTCGGTTTAACTTTTCGCCGCTTCCTTTCTTTTCGTTCTTGATCTTCCTTGCCTTGCTTATGTCTGCCATTCGCCCACATTAACTTTGCTTAGGGCTGTTAATGTATGTGCTGTTAGGCGCAGTGATATTTAGAGCTGCCACTGCGGTTTCTTCCGTAACATTCTCCCCTTCGGAAACTTCGTCGCTTGTCGTGATGTTTGCCAAACTTCTGGTTACGCCTTGGTCCATGGGTGGATTCGTTGTCTTCACGTCTAACTTGGCCAGCTTAACTATTGGCCGAGCTAGCAGTCCAGATGCAGTGCGGATAGCCGCGCTGCGGGCGATCCCGTCTTTGGCTACTCGAAGGTCCATGATGACGCCTTTCGTCAACGGCACGTACATATGTCAGGGGTCGGGAATTTAGCATATTTTCTATCCTTGCTTGTGCTGTTCTCAGCACTGGTTCTTGTACGTGTGTCTCCTCTAATATTTGGGCTAGTATGGACTTCACCGATCTGATCATCCTTTCCTACGCACCTCCCATATGGGGTGCTCCTGGGGGTATAAAGGACCATTCAATTTGTGGGTACTTGTTTCCCACTTCGTTCGGTAGGATCGTTTTTCGGGTCGTCTTCCTACGTTTACCTGCAGTGGTACAAAGTAGTCGATACCTGTGTTCGTGAATGGCAGATCGTTGATTGCTAGCTTCTCTGATGGTAAGCTTCCCACCTCCGGTGCTTCTGGAAGCGCTCTTTTATTGCGACATCTTTGGCAGGTTTTCGCTATGTGGTACAATTGTTGCATCTCGTTGACGACGATCTCAGTAAGCTGATGCTGAAACTTCCAATGGAAATAATCAATGAAAAGATTAGTGACGTTATGTCCTCCAGGTAGGATTACTGGCCGTTTCAGGTTCCTCGTTATGCCGATCGACTTATCTATGCGGCCGCGTATTCTCAGTACATCTGTTTCATCGAGATACGGCGAATATTTGTAGATCGAACTTTTCTTACTCACGATTCTTTCATATCGTAGAAGAGCCATTTCTTCAGAGTAAGCCTCTTGGACCATCCGGATATAACGATGTTGACATCTTCTATGTTGCGAAAGCTTGTGGCTAAATTTGCCTCCTCTGATGCCAAATCTCCTTTGCATATTTTGGTCAGAAATCTCATCGCGCAACTCATGGCTCCGTGAACTTTTCCCATTTGCTAAAGCGACATATATTTTGGATAATGCTACTTAGTTTCGATGGCAATTTTGGCGTATCTATCAACTCGTGTACGTGTATCCGTTCCAGATTACTCGAGTTGAGCTGTGTAGTTGGCCAGTATTCTTCTTCGTCAAATAGGAACGGCGGACCGGAGAACCATCTCGCTTCTGGTTGGAAACTCGATTCTTTGGTCCACTTTGTCTGGAACCCATTTCCATATGTCCGAGTTTTCCGAGATCTATCCAATTCGGAGCGCAACGAATTGATGGTACTTTCGACCGTCTGAATATATCCAATACAACACGTTCTTGGAGTCGGTCCAGAAAACACGTCGCTTGACTTCGACGGAGAGCTCCTGTATTATGAGTTTAGACAGTCGAAGGCCGAGGATCGCTGCCATAAGTTCCATCCTGGGAATCGAAATTGGTTTCAATGGCTGCAAAGGCGTATATGCTCGCGTCTGAAAGGATGTGTAATTGGATATTAGATGTTTCTTTCGTTAGACCCAGACATCGTGGAACCCTTAATTCTTCGATGTTTTGAGATTGCCGTGCCCATATCGTCCAGCGTTGACATTCGCTTTCTCCGACCTTTTCGACCTTGTCGAGTCCGTCATCTCGATGGGGCGTTCTTGATGATCTCCATCTCCTGATGAGTTTTGATCGTCCGAACGTATCCTGACCTGGTGAAACATTTCTCTAATATCTCCGCAGATGCCAATAGACATCTCTCGAAAGCGCGATATTATTCCTACCAGCGATGGCAATTGGTCGGGGCCTTTTAGTAGCATTGAATTAAGAGCGATGCCTTCCACTTTGGCTGCTGCGTCCCATACGATTCTCAATTTGCCTTTGTTCGGGTTCTTAGTCACGAATACGGGCAGTTATCAGGAGCGTTTGCCTTCGACCATTTCATCTTTTTTGAGTTTTCGGACTTAGCCGATGTCTTCGTACCTCTTAATCTGTTCATTTACAAACTCTCATACCACCTTGTCGCATGCCATGCGAGATTCTAGGCACCGAAGTCGTCACATTGCCATCTCTCTAGAAGAAGGAAGTTCCACGTTGTCGTATCGCCAGAGAAGTCCTGTCTCTCATCTCTTCATTTCGCTGCGAAACCTCATGGAATTGTCCAGTATTGTATTTGCTCTTTCATCCTCTTTGGACCTGAGTGTGCTCTTCGCCATACTTATGCCTACTGCGTCTGATGAGAAACTCTCTTTTACAAGAGCAAGAGGACGCTCTCGCGTCCTTGTAGCTGAGTATCGGTAGCTTTTCCAGGTGCGAATGAGAGCTTAGGATTGAGTCGTCCAGCGTCTGCTTCGGCAGATCCAGGTTTTTTACTGCTCTCACGTTTTGAAGCGTGAATCTGCGTGCCACATTTTCCCTTTGCTGGTTACCGTTGTGAAAGAGAAAATAATGCTTTCTCGAGCATCCATCGACGAGCATACTCTTGTTGACTAACAGTGCCATTTAAAGTGTTTGCCAAGGCACCTCCAGCATAGCTTTTTTTATCTGACGAAGTTCCATCTACCTGACCCTTCTAACTCCAGGAATTGTTTACAGTCCTCCAATTTGTGGGCCCTATTTCATCTACGGCAGGGCGGTTGTGCGCTATCATTGTGCACCATAAGCCGGACTCTTGGATTCATCTCCTTCGTGCAGACTTCTTTCTCGGATGCTACTGGCATCACGGTGCTTGCGCACGATGCTACTCGGAATAGACAGTCGTCGAAAACTGCAATATTCACCTTCGGAAGTCCAGCGCTTTGTCTGGCCCAATCCAATTCAAGTTGAAAGGGAGTTTCTCCACAAGGTCGCGAAGTAACATTGGGGTTCAGATAGGCGGAGAGTCCTATCGCGTCGACGGTAGCACGATAGTTTTGCACCGACAGCGCCAGGCGCACTAGACTGTCGATGCTGCTCGATTTCAAAGACGGCTCCATTCCTAGCTTCGTTTGTAGGGTGTGATATATAGCCTCTGGTTGGCCATATAGCATTCGAAGAGTCTCGATGGTTATTCGAACTGTTTCTGGCATCATTAATTTTCCTAGTACTGCTTCCAAGGCGGCACTTTTGCAGCCTCATGAGATTCTCTTGATCGCTGAGTCCGCAGCGTTCTGTAGATTGCTCGAAGTTAACTATGAACATGGGCCATTCCTCGGGGTTTCCAGTAAAGCAGGGTCCGAAATATTTCGACTCGTACTTGGGTAATACTGTGCAGTCGGGGCGCGAATGAAGGGGGTTTGCCCATGCAGGTTGGTAGCCGGCGCCGGTGCGGCCATTGGATACCACACAGCGCCGACTGGCATTGTCTCGTTCGGATTCAGCCCAGTAGACATTCCAATCCGCGTTGCTTCCGTGGGTCCTGACATGTGGACTCCGGTCCAGTTGGGAACTGCTCTGTCGCAGCCTCCGTTGGTTACCGTGGAGCTCATGAGGCCTCCTGCTTGAGGCAGTCTGGAATGCGTTGAGAGGGGCGCATACGTCGGCCTTCCTGAGGTATCCGCTATCTGCTGAGCGAACCTTTCCCAGTTATCTAAAAGGCTCGTTCTTGGTGAAAAGGCTTGTTTCATCCATCCTCCTTGGTTGGAATGCTTGATGACTGGTCGGGGCTGCAGTGGACACTTTAGGTGCGGCCGTTGTTGCCGCCGAGATCAAATCTATATATGTATCCCTAACGCGATGAATTTCCCTTGCGCCTCCCTTAGCCTCAGAACTTGCACCAGGCATATTTTCCGGCTCATATATGTCTCCTAATCCACACGGCATCTCACCGCCAGATTCCGCTGCTGACCATTAACGCCGTCCATTTTACTCCGGTGTCTTTTTTCGCACAGTTGTGGTTTGTGGTTATACACGAACTCCGTACGTTTGATAAGCCTCCCGCGTTCAATAAGCCTCCCGCGTTTGTTCTTCAAGTTAAGCTTTATTCAGGTGTTTCATTTACAATGATCGGGGCAGGGGTATTAAAGTGTGGGGAGAGCGAGCAAAAAACTTGTACCGCTTCGGCTTAACTTTTGTTTAACTTTGTTCTTCCTTGCCTTGCTTACGTATGCCATTCGCCCACATTAACTTTGCTTAGTGCTGTTAATGTCTGTGCTGTTGGGCGCAGTGATATTTAGAGCTGCCTATGCGGTTTCTGCCGTAACAGCTTTACAGCTTCGTAAAAGTAAGCGTAAATGGCGTTACATCGATTTCTCTACGTCGGCAAATAATGATCTTTTGCTTTAATCTCCAGCTCAGCATGGATTTATAGCACATAAACTTGACCTTTTAGGGGTTTGGCCTAGCTACCTTTGTTCCAGGTCTCAAGGAGTCCTCTTCAAAACCTCCCTCTCTTCCCCAGTGAAGGTTACTTCTGGAGTGCCACAGGGCAGTCATCCAGGCCTCTTACTCTTTACACTCTCTATTAATGACCTGCCTTTGTCATTAATATACTCTCTCTATAGCTCTGTGTTCAGTATAAGGACATTTCACTTCAAAATCGCTTGCAGTACGATTTCAATAACTTTCATGGTGCTGTGCAAATTTTTTACATCTTTATGTCTCAAAATGTACGAAATAAGATTTCATCGTTCCAGCCCCTTGTTGGCTCCTGACATCCTATGCGGTGGTTTTCTTGAGAGAACTAGCCTGGTTGATGATGATGATCTTAGACGCTAAGTTAAAGATTTCTGAACACATTTCTACCATGTTAGATAAGGCCATGGGCGTGCTTGGGTTTATAAAGACGTGGTTAAGTCCGTTTGATGATCCCTATATAACGACAACTCTTTATATCTCGCTAGTGCGTTAGTTTTTAGAATCTGGCTGTTGTTTATGGTGCCCTCAGTAAAAAGTACAGCAGTAAAATGCAATTGGCATGCAAGTGTGAGATTGCTATCTTACCCTAATAGATTGCTTTTAATAAACCTTCCATCCTAGATAATCGTAGAAAAATGCTTGGTTTTTTTTTGTGCCTACTTGATCTATAGTGACGTAGTTAGCCCTGGTTTTTTCAGCCGCATAAACTTCACGATTCCTACATGGTGCGCTATGAAAACATCGAATAACTTTGACAATTGTGAGCCGATTGAATTGAGTATACCAGTTGTGGAAACGTCAATTCAGTAAAATTTTAACCATGCATCGCTTTACACCAAAACAACGACCTTAGGTAGATACACTGTAAATTGAAAATAGTCTTTTAGTTGTGTTAACGCAACGAAATGCGTGAAAAATGTCTAAACGGTTATTGGTTTAAACAAGACGCTGCGAAATAAACGACTGTAAAACAAACAATTCAGATTTTACAACGAAAATTCCCTGGACGTCTGGCAACAAAAAATTGAAGATGTTGATTGGCAACCCAGATCTCCAGATTTGACTCCTCCGGACTTCTTTTTGTGGGGTTATTTGAAAAGCAAAGTTTACGCCAGCAAGCTTCATACCATTGAAGAGCAACACAAAAATTAGTGCCGAAATCATTTCTATACCCCCCGTGGATCTCGAAAAGTATTGGAAAAATCTGCAAAAAGGACATGTTTTATTGTGTTTAATAAAGGTGGCTACTTGATTGATATTGTGTTTACAAATTATTCTGAATAAATTCTAGAGGACCAAATAATATAAAAATACCTCGTATTTTAAAATCGGGTTTTTCTATCAGTTATTCGATGTTTACATAGCTCACTAAAATATGTCACAGTTTCACTATGAACTATAGTTCCAAGGAGATGTAAGCATGCATTCAAAATACAAATACCACTACAATTACTTATTACTAGAAAGGTGTGTGAAGATTTGTAATTTAATAAGAGGAAGAGTATTAGTGGTGAATATAATATGGTAGAAGGAATTATAATCCGTAAGACCCTAAACGGTTCATGCAAGGAATAATTCCATCTAAAAAGTGGAAGGAACAACGGTATAACATTTCTAGTGAGTCTAATAGGAATCGTGAAGTTTATGCGGCTCAAGAGATCAGGTCTGTCTATGTCACCCCTGATCAAGTTGTGCATAAATATCACACAAAGCATTTTTCTACGGTTAACTAAGGATGGGAGGTTGACTAATAGTAGTCTACTAGAGTAAGATGGGAGTCTTACACCCGCATCCCAGTTAAGGCCCCGCAGAGCAAAGAGTAAAAAGTTTTTCTGTACTGATTCTATACGGTCCTGGTGTACCTTGTACTGAGGGCACCATACACAGGAGCCGTATTCTACGATCGGAAGAACTAGCGAGGTGAAATCCATCCTAGAAATCCATCTCAGGAGGTTGGGCGGAAACACTAAAAGGTCAAGTTTATGCGCTAGAAGGGAATGGTCTACACAGTCGAATGCTTTACTAAATTCGGTGTAAATGACATCCGTCTGTAAGTTACCTTGAAAGCTTTAATAATGAAAGAGGTAAACTCTAACAAATTCGTAACATGCTGAGTTGGAGATATAAGTGACTTTCAGGAGTTAAAACCTTCTCAAACATTTTAGGAATAGCGGATAACTTTGCTATACCAATATAATTTTTTGCGTCAGACTTGCTACAAGTGCATTTCACAATTTCGCCCCACCCCTTTCCTTCTGTAGCATCCACAACTTTGAAGATACGAGAAAATTAAAAAAAAAAAAAGTAGAGAATGACCAAATCTAACAGATTGCCGAATCTGGATCAGATCGGATCATTTTTATAGGCAAAAGGAACAATTCAATTTGCAGTGGCTACGCCGCGCCACTCCCGCACACAACGTTCCCCCTCGTTTTTAAATTGAATTAGGTACTCGTCGCGAACGTACGATTTTTCAAAGTTTTTTTTTATTTTGATCTAACATTCTAACATAAATCCCAACAAATTTTCTTGAAAACAAGTTAGTTGGCTTTTAAGAGAGACTTGTAGGAAAAACTTTTATCAAGAATCATCTTCCTTATTGGAGAAAGTAGTTAAGGAAAACATGACTATAAAAATACCGATAAAGCGATCTTTTCCTTTTTTGAATAGGTTTTCAGATCAAAGTTAATTAAATTATATGCCAATTGTATAAATTAGCTGAGTTTAAATCATTTTAGAAAATAATATAATAGATGTTATATATATAATATAGTATAAAATTATGTGTTTTTATTGACTTTTAATTTTATGTCCTCGGTTGACATTTCCATGGAATATTTCCTGTATATAGAAATATGCATGTACCTCAGAAAAAAATAATCACCGCAACTCTACAGTTATACCCGATAACTCTCCTCCGGCAGACGCCGCTAATATTAAACGACACGACAAAGAGTGCGTGCGAGAGAGACAGAAAATCAGTCTGAGCGTGACGTCGGGCGCTGCGTAGCCAGTGCAAATTGATTTGTTCCTTTTGGCTATTATCTGATCTGGTCCAGATTCAGCAATCTGATAGATATGGTCGTTATCTATGATTCTGCGTTTTTAGTTTTCTCGAATGTGCAATATTGTGGATGCAACAGGTTTTCGTCCTTTGTGTGGGCGGAAGGGGGTGGGGCGAAATTTTGAGATACACGTTTTATAGTAAGATCTAACAGAAGTGCGGATACCAAATTTGGTTACTCTAGCCTTAATAGTTTCTGAGATTTTTGAATATCCCCATATTTTCGTCCTTTGCGGGGGCGGAAGGGGTTGTGGCGAAATTTTGAAACAAACTCGTCTCGGTCCGATATATTAGGAGTGTGGATACCGAATTTGGTTGCTCTAGCTTTTATAGTCTCTGAGATCTAGGCGCTAATGTTTTACTCTAAGCAAAGCCGCCTATGCTACGTGTGTGTTAGAGAGAGACAGGGCGAGAAAAAATTAAATTGTTTTCTTGATGCTGGCTATAATAATAATACGATCCAATTCAGATTCCGCAGTCTTAAAGATATGGTCATTCTCTACAATTCTACGTTTTTGGTTTTCTCATATCTTTAAAATTGTGGATGCCACAGATTTTCGTCCTTTGTGGGGGCGGAAGTGGGCGGGGCGAAGTTTTGAAATATTTTTGTAGAAGTGACATATCACAGAAGTCTGGATCCAAAACATCGTTGCTCTAGCTCTTATAGTCTTTGAGCACTAGGCGCTGAAGGGGACGGACAGACGGACGGACGGACAGACGGACAGACGGACAGACAGACAGACAGACAGGGCCCAATTGACTCGGCTATTGATGCTGATCAAGAATATATATACTTTATGGGGTCGGAAACGATTCCTTCTGGACGTTACACACATCCACTTTTACCACAAATCTAATATACCCCAATACTCATTTTGAGTATCGGGTATAAAAATCTAGCTGTTAGAGAAACGATAATAGACAAATTTTTTTAATTTGAATTAAACTCAACAGTATCATGTCTTTTCCACAGATTACACTAATTTTATAAATAATTGTTTGGCCCAGGAACCATTGATCCGCAAGGGTATCAGAGGCCGGGTCTGAAGCTGGTTTTCCTTTTTTTTTATCATTTTAAATTCACTGTTGCCTCTACGTCATATGCATCCTATTTTTTTCTCATAGCCAAATACTTGATCTGTCCGATAGTGCAACAGAAATAGCACAGAAGTATGGATTTGAAATTAAGGGCTATCGGTTTACGGCACGAGAGGAGCAAATACGTAAGCCACGGGTGGTGCGAGTCGGCGCCATTCAGAATTCAATAGTGTTGCCCACTACAGCACCGATTGAAGATCAACGCACTGCGATCTGGAACAAGGTGACAACAATGATAAAAGCGGCAGCAGCGGCTGGATGTAATATTGTGTGTACCCAAGAAGCTTGGAGTAAGTATCTAATCGAATCTTTAGCTAATTCAAGGACTGTCACTATTTTAGTTTTGTGCAGCAATGCCGTTTGCCTTCTGCACACGTGAAAAATTTCCCTGGTGTGAATTCGCCGAAGAGGCTGAGCATGGCCCCACGACAAAGATGCTCGCTGAGCTGGCTAAATCCCACAATATGGTTATTATTCACTCAATCCTGGAACGAGACATAGAACATGGTGAGACCATTTGGAATACGGCCGTAGTTATCTCAAACAACGGACGATACTTGGGGAAGCATCGTAAGAACCACATTCCCCGAGTGGGAGACTTCAATGAGTCGACCTACTATATGGAAGGTAATACCTTTCATCCGGTGTTCGAAACCGAGTTCGGAAAGCTGGCTGTCAACATCTGTTATGGACGACATCATCCACAGAACTGGATGATGTTTGGTTTAAATGGCGCAGAGATTGTGTTCAATCCCTCTGCTACAATAGGTAGACTCTCTGAGCCACTATGGAGCATTGAGGCACGGAATGCAGCAATTGCCAATAGTTACTTCACAGTTCCTATCAACCGAGTCGGCACAGAGAAGTTTCCCAACGAGTACACGTCGGGAGACGGTACCACAGCTCACAAAGAGTTTGGTCCCTTTTACGGTTCATCGTATGTTGCTGCGCCGGACGGCTCCAGAACACCGGTAGGTCATATCAAAAAAAAAAAAACTTCGCCATTATCATAACAAAATTTTGACAGAGTTTATCGCGAGACAAAGATGGCTTGCTGGTGACTGAGCTTGATCTCAACCTCTGCCGTCAGATTAAGGACTTCTGGGGATTCCGAATGACACAACGCCTTTCCCTTTACGCAGAATCTTTTCAAAGAGCAACAAAGTCGGACTTCAAGCCGCAAATTATCAAAGAGTCTTCAAAACTAAAAGATTAAAGAGACTAAAAAGATATTCTTTGGGATGTGAAAGGTGACTAAGGTGACTAGCGCAATAAACATAAGTGTTAACTTGTAACGCTAGGATAAAGCATGAAAAAAAAAAAAAAAAAAAAAAAAATGTAGCAACTATTCTTTAATACATAGAAAAAACGAGGGGGAACGTTGTGAGTTGCTGCGGAGACCGCAACTCTACATTTATACCCGATACTTGGTCAGTATGGCTCTCCTCCGGCAGACGCCGCTAATATTAAACGACACGACAAAGAGTGCGTGCGAGAGAGACAGAAAATCAGTCTGAGCGTGACGTCGGGCGCTGCGTAGCCACTGCAAATTGATTTATTCCTTTTGGCTATAAAAATGAACTGATCTGATCCAGATTCAGCAATCTGATAGATATGGTCATTATCTATGATTCTGCGTTTTTAGTTTTCTCGTATCCTTAATATTTTGGATGCAATAGATTTTCGTTCTTTGTGGGGGCGGAAGGGAGGTGGGGCGAAATATATGAATTTGAGATATATGTTTTATATCGAGATCTAACAGAAGTGCGGATACCAAATTAGGTTACTCTAGCCTTAATAGTCTCTGAGATTTGTGGATGCCCCAGATTTTCGTCCTTTGCGGGGCGAAAGGAGGTGTGGCGAAATTTTGAGACCAAACGGTCAAGGTCCGATATCACAGGAGTGTGGATACCAAGAGAGAGACAGAGCGAGAAAGAATGAAATTGTTTTCTTGATTCTGGCTATAATAATTATACGATCTATTTCAGATTCTGCACTCTAGAAGATATAGTCATCCTCTACGATTCTGCGTTTTCTGTTTTCTCGTATCTTTGAAATTGTGGATGCCACAGATTTTCGCCCTTTGTGGAGGCGGAAGTGGGCGGGGCAAAGCTTTGAAATATTTTCGTAACAGTGACATATCACAGAAGTCTGGATCCAAAACATCGTTGCTCTAGCTCTTATAGTCTTTGAGCACTGGGCGCTGATAGGGACGGACAGACGGACGGACGGATGAACAGACAGACAGACAGGGCTCAATCGACTCGGCTATTGATGCTGATCAAGAATATATATACTTTATGGGGTCGGAAACGATTCCTTTTGGACGTTACTTTTACCACAAATCTAATATACCCCAATACTCATTTTGAGTATCGGGTATAATTATAGATAGCTAAAACACCCTTAAGAAGGAATCAAAAGCTGATTTCATGGGTTTTCCTATGCATCCAATTTATTTTTGGCAGTGTGAAATTTAAGCACATTGGATAGTCTACGTCTTACTTCTTTTAGTCGGTGCTTTGTACAAAAAATACGCGGTTTCTTTACTCTTAAACAATTTTTCTATTTGGGTTTTGAAATTTTTTTGCTGCGGCAAGTTCAGATGCGACGATATCTGCTGGAGCAATATATTAACTATAAACTATAATTTTATACTGTTCATTTAATTAAATTATTTTTATATTGTTGATTAAATTAAATTTTTTGTAATTGTGCTTGTTTACAGCTTCAAGATTCCCTTATATAATTTAACAGAGCACATCTACGGGGAACAGTTTTTATAGATGTGTTTTACAATCAAATGTAAGCGTTTCCGTCGAAACGTATACACAGTTACTGATGACAGCTCTTATACTGTTTAGAAGCAAAGCTATAATCGTAGTGGACGCTCAGGAGGAGGGCGACTGTTGGAAGCTGCCGAGCTTTTTCGGCAACTCTGACTCAACAAATTATAAAATTTCTCCGCTGTTAAGGTTAAAATTCGGCGTTTATTGTTCGATGTTGTCTGTCTGATTTTGCTAGAAGCCGTGGCCGTGAACTTAGATTTAGGTGTTAGGCAATTCGGCGATGAAGAGGCCTATCCGACTGACTGACGGAAGGCTGAAAGCAGTGGACTATAAGTAGTAGGAACGTTAAATATGTGTATGCGCTTATACACTGAGAGCGTACATGGAATGAGCGCGATAATAGAAAACTTAAGAGAGAAGTTCTTGACGTGACTTAAAAGCTATTAACGACTGCTGTTCCGAGCAGCGATGCAGCATAATAAAGTCACTTATAATTGAAAGTCAAAGTTGCGCACAAGTGTTTTCCGTCGGTCTATCTGGTTTTCTTGAGTCCCGCTTTCTTGTCCGATTAGATTTAGAAAACCCCCTTGGTTTACCAAAGAGTTATGCAGTCTAAGAAACTTAAAATCAAGACATCAAAATTTCAAGAAGTTGGTTCTCCTACTTCTCAATCTCGCTATATAACAGCTCGGACAAACTTTTCAGTTCTTAATGCCCAATGCTATGAGAACTACTTATCTCGATGCAGGATACGTTTGTCTCAGCTTCGTAAACAGTAAGCGTAGAACGTCCGCACACCCATCCTCGCTATCATTTCGTAATACGTCGGCAAATAATGATCAGGCAATTGCCGATCTTTTTGCCCAATTTTTCCAAACCACCTATTCTGAGGAAAGCTACTCTGGTCATCCCTACCCATACGGTATACCGAAGTCGAACGGCATTTTCAGTCCCTTGTTAAATGAATGTTCTCTACTTCATAATCTTCGACTAGTTAAACCGGTGTTTTTACCGTTGTTCCAGGTTGTGTACTCAGGTACTGCGCCGAGGTTCTGTGTGGACCCTTGCTTAAACTATTTACCCTGTCCATTGATTCTTCTTGCTTCCCCGCGATCTGGAAGGATACGTTTATAATTATAGAGGTATAGAAAAGTCATCCGCTATTCCTAAAATTTTTGAGAAGGTGGTAATTCCGCACTTGCCAAGTCTCTGCGTGTCACTTATATCTCCAGCTCAGTATCGATTTGGAAAGCGGCGATCCACCCCCACGAACCAACATCCTGAGATGGATTTCTAGTTATCTTTGTTCCAGGTCTCAAAGTGTCCTCTTCAAAATCTGCCTCTCTTCACCACTAAAGGTTTCTTCGGGAGTACCACAGGGTAGCCATCAAGGCCACTTACTCTTCACACTCTTTAACATACTCTCGAGTACTTATGTATGCGGATGATGCTAAACTTTGTGGCCAATATAAGGACGTTTCATTTCATTCTCGCTTGCAATCCGATATCAATAACTTTCAGTCATGGTGTTGTGCAAACTTGTTACACCTTAATGCCTCGAAATACAAAGTAATGACATTTCACCGTTCTAGCCCCTTGTTTGCCCCGTATACCCTATGTGGTGGTTTTCTTGAGAGAATTACCCTGGTGGATGATCTTGGTGTTATATTAAACGCCAAGCTAAAGGTTTCTGAACACATTGCTACCATGGTAAATAAGGACATGGGCGTGCTTGGGCTTATAAAGAGGTGGTCAAAGGAATTTGACGACCCTTATATAACAAAAACTCTATACCTCGCTAGTTTATCCGATCTTAGAATACGGCGAATGTGTATTGTGCCCTCAGTACAAAGTACACCAGGTACACACCACCACCGTAAAAATCAGTACAGAAAAACTGTTTACTCTTTGCTCTGCGGGGCCTTAACTGAAATGCGGGTGTGAGACGCCCATCTTACATTAGTAGACTGCTATTAGTAAACCTCCCTTAGTTAACCGTAGAAAAATGCTTGGGGTGATTTGTTGTGCACAACTTGATCAGGGGTGACATAGACAGCCCTGATCTGTTGAGCCTGTAACGAACCTAAAAGGGTTCGATGCAATCCTTCCCTCAAAGTATAATAAGCATAAACCTACTACTAAGTTACAACGCCTCTCCCAACATAGATTAATGCGTATATTACTTACACACGAACACCCCCCCTCCACACATAACTACTCGAGACGCGCCGACTCCAACAACGCTGACCAAATCAGGTCACGCGGACTTCCCCCACTCCGGACCAAGCGACCGATCCGGTGCTATCGACCAAGAAAAGATGATATTGCGGAAGCTCGCGACGAACGCCAACGGCAAATACGCCAAGTAGCCAAACCACAAGAAGTAAAGCCAGCTCAAACCACGATCGCCAAATCGGCGAAAAGCGAGCCCTACGCGGAAGTGCATTTTGGATCCCGCTAACACAGCAACAACAGGCGTATAAATAGACGCCGGCCAGAACGAGGAGACAGTTTACGCAGAAACTTGGCTCCGAGTACGGACGTTGGATTGACCCCTGGACGTGACTGAGCTTACCTGAGCCTGAAGAATTTGTCGCCAACCCTGGGGTGAGAACCGGCTGGATACATAAACGGCGGAGAAGCCGGAGAGCCTGCCCGCGACTGCACCAACCCATCGATCCTCTTCTGTTGGGAATGCGGTGAGCGCGGAAAACGCCCGTCGGGAAACGACTCGCGTCCCCAGCTGACACGGGAACAGCCGGGTACGACGCTACAAGTACACGACGGGCGGATAGTGGCGAGAGTGACCATCGGAGGACGACGCGCGGAAGCCACGGTCGACACCGGGGCATCGCGAAGCTTCATCAATGCTGACCTCGCCTGCCAACTCAACCACAACATCGACTTGCGAGAGACGTGCGTCCAGATCCGCCTAGCCAAGTACAGGCCCCAGGACCCACGAACTCGAGACCCCGCCGCCAACGAATCCTCCGACACGACACGAGACACGAGCACAAGGAACAAAGGACACAGAACCCACGGCCACGACGAGGACCAGCCTCCGGCCCACGTCCAGAAACCCAAAACCAAGCAACGCAACGAAGAAAGCGAGCTGGTCCTCCGAGGGCACCGACGCGGTTCCACCAACGAAGGGAAAGGAACCCAGGACGCCCCTCTAGAAGACGGCACGGCCCCACCGGCAACAACCGCCACGCAGCAGCCAGACGCTCGAGGTACCAAATCCGACCGCCACCCTGGCCCAGGACTGCAACGACAACACCATTGACACAAGTACGACCTCTACGACGGAGGCCGACCAGCTGCTCCCGCGTACTCTCAGGCAGGAACCGGGAAAGCCGATCACCTCCACACGAGGCGCCGATCGGAACCCCGATGCACCTGGAGCCAACACGCCATCGATCGTCACCGACATCATGGAACGTCTCCCAGGCAACCCCTCGCTCAGCGCAGGAATGCGGACCAGCCTGTAGCCCAAACTAGCCGTCGCTTCAACACTAGGAACACCACCGAGACCCACACGGGCACCCCACCCATGGTCGACAACCCCGCGGTAGCCACCCACATAAGCGAATACACTCGCGAAGTCGAGCGCATTCGACACAACGATTCTCCCCGAGAACCCCGACAACACTTGCAACCCAGGACGCGACAAACAGCACGAATATGATCCGGAACGAGTCCCCGACCCGTGGCCTCGCGACATCGCGCCAGGAATGGAGGAATGTCTGGACGAGGCGAGCCACTCGCAGACCATCGAGAGAGGCTCAGCTTACCATTCTTACGAGAATTGAGCTTGAAGAATCTGAACCACATCAATGACCTGAGGGAATTCCGCGATCACGAGCCCGAAGAACCCAGTGACCTACCAAACAGTGCTGACGCCAGCAAGAGAAGTAACGCAGACCACAGAAGAAACATGACACCGAGCCACAACCGGCGACACCGCCTAAGGGGAGTCTCCCAAATCAAAACAAGAAAAGGGCACGCGGATTACCCAACGTCGCACCCATGATGCGACGTGGAAGAAAAGCTTGCTTTGCAAGTATAGACTCCGAAAGGCGATTTCATTGATCACGTTACGTTCGCCCTCACTAGAAGAAACCACCAGAGCCCGACCAACAGCCACTCTCGCCGGGAAAAAGTACCAGTACCTCTATAAAAAGTACCAGAAGTCGGGCTCCACGTTGGCCTTAGCTCTATACTCCTCCGCTCGCTCTCTGTTCCCTTCCGTCAATAGTCAGTGTTATAATCATTACCTTTCACAATGTAGTAGTAACTTTCGTAGTGATCCTAAAAAATTCTATTCGTTCGTTAACTCTAAGCGCAAGTCAAACGTTTTTCCCCCTTCCCTTCATTACCAGAACAAAACAGAAGCTTCTGCTGTTGGTATTGCAAATTTATTCGCTAACTTTTTCCAAACAACGTACTCGTCTCATATTTACAACGCATCCACTCCGTATCCGTACCAGCTACCTCAAGCTAACAGCATTTTTCTGCCCTTTTTCGAGGAAAGCGTTGTTCTGGAAGGTTTGTCATCTATGGACATATCGTTTTCTGCGGGTCCAGATAAGGTACCAAGTTGCATCTTAAAACACTGTGCCCAGTCCCTTTGCAAACCCTTGACCTTTCTCTTCAACCTCTCCTTGGAACAGTCTTGTCTCCCAGTAATTTGGAATGAGTCCTACATCATTCCGCTTCACAAAAAAGGTTCAAGATCAAACATTGAAAACTATCGTGGTATCGCAAAGCTTTCCGCCATCCCGAAGCTTCTTGAGTTCCTGGTCACCCGGCAACTGCAACATCTTTGTTGTAGCTTGATATCTCCGTCGCAACACGGTTTTTTCAGACATCGTTCAACATCGACTAACCTTCTTGAGTTTTCTAACCTAATCCACCGTGGTTTTCAAATTGGTTTGCAGACGGATGTAGTTTTTACGGACTTCAGCAAGGCAGTCGATTCTGTGAACCATGCTCTGCTTATTCAAAAGCTCTCTTTATTAGGGTTCCCAACGAATCTTCTAGATTGGATTTTGTCCTATCTCTCTAACCGTACTCAACGTGTTTTGTTTTCTAACGTGTTGTCAAATACTGCTGATGTTACTTCAGGTGTGCCACAGGGAAGTCATCTGGGCCCGCTGCTGTTTATTTTATTTGTGAATGACCTTCCTCAAGTTATAACATACTGTTCTACACTAATGTATGCTGATGATGTCAAAATCTGTCTTTCTTACTCTGATTGGTATTTGCACACACGACTTCAACTTGATCTAAGTGAACTACTATTGTGGTGTTCAACTAATCTTCTTTTTCTGAACCTTTCCAAATGCAAACTTATGACATTTTACCGTCGCGCTCCTCATTTTGTCCCATATGTTCTAGGAAATCATGTCCTTGAGCGAATTTCGAGTTCAAATGACCTCGGAGTCCTTTTTGATCATAAGATGTGTTTTAACACCCATATAGCTGCAACTGTAAATAAAGCTAAGGGTGTTTTAGCGTTCATCAAGCATTGGTCCAAGGAGTTTGACGACCCGTACGTTACGAAACAACTGTACATCTCGTTAGTACGTCCTATATTGGAGTATTGTTCTTGTGTGTGGAGCCCGCAGTATAAAGAGCAGCAGGCTGTTATTGAATCCGTGCAAAAGCAATTTTTAATTTTTGCCCTTCGGAACTTTAACTGGGACTCGGGTAGAATCTTGCCACCCTACCGGTCTAGGCTAAATCTTATTGACCTGCCGTCGTTGCACCATCGCAGAATATGCAATGGCGTAATGTTCGTGCACAAGCTCCTTCTTGGGACTGTTGACTCCCAAACTCTCTTGGGTCAGATTGACTTGGCCGTTCCATCTAGACCTACCCGTACTTTTAGGCCTATCCGTCTTATGCTGATCATGAACCTTTTAGGGTTTTATGCCATAATTATAACTCCCTCTGTCAAACCCTATCCCCTGAACTGTCTCTTAAACTAATTGCATGCAATATTTATAATCATTTAAATTTAGCTAACTTTTAACTTATCTTTTTCCGCCTTTTGTAACTAAGTACCATTATTAACAGATAATTTGTTAATTTAATAAATAAATAAATAAATAAAAAAGAAAGGGGAGGGTGTAACGACCCTTAAAGGGTTCGATACAATCCTTCCCCCAACGTATAACAAGCATAAACCTACTACTAAGTTACAACGCCTCTCCCAACATAGATTAACGCGTATATTACTTACACATGAACATGAAATTTTATACCGTTGTTCCTTTCTTTCGAATTATTCCTTGCATGAACCATTTAGGGTCTTATTGTTACATAAGTACGCATCGGCGACCATCTATTGTTAACAAGTTTAAAGACCTCGATCTGCAGTAGGTACAATCGTATCTTCCTGTCCCAATTTGTCTTCGCTTGTGTGAGCAAGTATGTGGTTGTGGTAGCTATTGTTTCTCTATCTAAATGTATTTGGGGAATGGATACACTTGCAAGTCTGCACCCCTGTGCGAGAACGCATGTGTACCTGGAGACTCGACTTTCCTTTGAATGATTTCGAGCAGTGAGCGCAGGTGTAAGGTCGTTCACCTGTGTGACTACGGGTGTGTATAAAGATATCTAAATATCTTTATTTAGATTTATCGCTGCGAGATTGTATGCAAAAAGAACACTTATTCGGTCTTTCCTTCGGAGTACGGATGTGTTCCTGGAGATGAGATATTTCTTGATATGACTGCGAGCAGTAGGTACACTTATATGGTGTCTATGGTCGTATTGGTATTTATTTATTTATTTACAGAAAGTGGCGGTGCCGTCCTGTTAGCGGCCACGGAAGATGGGTCCAGAGGAGGGTCAGCCACATCCAGCTGAGTCAGAGGAGCGAGGCCCATACTTAGAACCTGCCTAAGCGTCGAAGTCCGAATCAGTAGCACATCATACTCGTCCAGAAAAAAGGGCAGGGAAGCAGCCGTGAGAGCCAATCTAGGTGACGATGCTGAAGAGAGTGTTCCACATAAGAGCGCACGACGCCCTGCTTACTCTTCCCAAATCTCGAGAGCAGCGACGCGTCGCTGGAGGCTGTGGACGTAGTGCTTCGACCAGGCTTGTCAGAACCGCCGTTTGAGCTCTGAGAGCAGTTGCCACCTCTTGGTATAGGTGGTTTCGCTGCTCCGTGCGTCTGCCTCGAACCCTTGCGGCAGCGAGCGAAGGGCCTGGCCGATCAGCAAGTGGCCTGGCGTGAGCACCTCTCCGTCGTTGGGATCTGTGCTGGCCAGAGTGAGTGGCCTGGAGTTCAGTATGGCCTCTGCTTCGGCTAGCACCGTCCGAACCTCGCTCTCCATGAGCGCGGCGCACAGTGGCGATTTCGACGAAAAGAGGTGGCAAAAGTCGGAGATTTTTTTTGGCGCTTTGGATACAATGAATACACGCATCTAATGGAGAATTTTCGAGATCTTTTAAAAATCAAACCTCGCGCGAAAAATGGTCAAAAACGGCTATCACAGCTCTTAAATTCCATACAAAATCATATTTTGACCGTTTTTCGTGCGAGGTTGTGACAGGTAAATCGATATAGAAGCCAAACGGCTCCGAAGCGCAGAAAGGGCTTTTAGACTAGGTAATAAATAGTTCAAGGAACATATACAAAAAAAATCTCGGGAAAATTTAGGGATATATTTTTTTAAAGTGCAGTCAAAGTTGAAAAACTGCTCAAAAGTTAGCTACTAATGAATCCATATGCTCAGGTACACTCAATATTAGAATAATTTTTAATCTCGCGCTACCTCAATTATGTTGTTGGTTATGTATGAATATGCAGGCTAGTATTTCTACCTTTACCTGTCGTTATGACCAGGTTCTGCATTCAAGAATTAACATAGATGTATGGAGTTCATTTTAAAACTTGCATATACCATTCTGCGAGAGGGAGAATCTTTCGAAAACAGCCCGCTAGCCAAGGAAATACAAAAGACTAGGAACAAAACTATTCAAGAAAAATTCTTAGACAAACTATCACTGAAAATGGACTGCCCCAAACAAGAATTTGGAAACACAAGCGATAAAAGCTCATCACCGACATTCTTTGAGAACAGCAAAACTACTGTATAAATAAGTGGAGATATTGACATTATCAATAGATTGGGTGTCATTTTAAATATTTTAAACTGCAAAGAAAAAATAAATACCCGCAAGTTTCACCAAACTGCCTCGAAGGCTGCAGAGCTGTTACTGGAAAAATATCCTGATAAGAAGCTAACTCCCACGCTTCATAAAACTCTGGCATATGGTCAAATTTTAATTGAACATCAGAGCCTACCAATTGGAGAGATGTCAGAGGAAGCCCAGGAAACGAGAAACAAAGATTACAAAAAATACAGGAATATGAATACGTGCAAGACATAACGAATTAAGCAAAACCAAGACCTTTTCAACATGTTTTCAACATTAGATATGTGAGATCACAAATTAAATCGGAAAGTAGTTATTCTTCAGAAATGATAAGTTTATTAGATATTCCTCCCACCAAACAGGAAGTGGAGGATTATTTTACAGAAACAAAAAGAAAATTGTTTTTATTTAAATTTTTTAATATTAGGTTAAGTTAAAAATTAAATAAAAAAATAATATTTTATAGTAAAAACCAGCATTAAAAGTACTTTATCGATAAAAAATAAATAAAAATAAAGCATTTTACATAGGAAAATATGCACCGGCAACAAAGATCAACTTTAACCCATTATTGTGAAGCTTTTAGACACTGTAGAATTCTGACTGTAGTCAATTGACTTAAGCACATTAAATTTTGAAAGATTTTTCTTTCAAACGCAGTTTGTTTCATGAAGATATCTTTATTTGATCAGAAGTTATTAATTTAGCAAGCTAAAACGGCGGAATTCGCCACTGTGCGGCGTCGGCGAGCTGCCGGACGACGATTTGTTTCGCCGACTTGACCGACGCCTCCCACAAACCGCCGAAGTACGGTGCTCGCAGGGGGATGAATTTCCACTGATGCTCCTCGAACGCTTCCTGCAGCTTCCTCAGCTCGTTCCGGGCTCCGACGAAGTTGGTCGATTTTGACGGGCGGACACGTCCTCGAATCCGAGGCAAGACGTTAATAGGACCACAAAAATCCACCCCACAAATCAGGAATGGACGACCTTCTCTAAACCTGTCTGCCGGCAGATTTCCCATGATCTGACTCATCAATTTTGGTTTGTAGCGAAAACAATGGATGCATCTCCTAACTATCCGAGTACATTCCCGACGTGCATTTACAAGCCAAATCTCCTGTAAATTCCTCAAAAACAGTTCGACTAAGTGACTTTTGGCGAGCAGTAGAATTGGAAACTTGGCCTCAAGTGGCACGGGCGCATGCAACAACCTGCCTCCCACCCTGATAAGCGAACAGATGTCTCTTTTTCGGACATCTTTTGGACATCTTTGGCCATCATTTGCAGGCTTGGCGGCAGAGCCTGTCTCTTTTTCAACGGTTTAAACTCCTGCGGAAAGACACTTCGTTGAACCAGCTCCATCAATTTGAGTGACGATTGCTGCAACTACTTTACAGTCAACTCCGTCGATGTTTAAAAATCGGTACACATAGGCAAATACGCGCAAACGAGCAAATATCTGAATGAAATAAGTCCTCAATTAAAAACTGGGCGGACTTTTTTACCTAAAAATCCCTTACATCGGCTGGGATGTTAAAATGGGAGTTCTTTGGCCAACAGTGCTCAGGCTCACATACAAATTTAGAAACTTCTAGCCAAATTGACTCAAGGAGTTCAGGAATGTCGTATCCACGAGAAGCCAAGTCCGCTGGATTTGACAGCGAAGGCACATGACCGGATTATATCCCTTCTGATAGCTCCTGAATTGTGGCTACACTATTTGACACGAAAACAGAAAGCGACGATGGCGGAGTCTTTATCCAACGTAGCGTTATTTTGAAGTCCGTCCAGAAATAAACTCTCTCGATTCTGCATTTGTCAAGAACTTGTTTGACGTAGGACCAAAATAGAGCCCAGAGAGTGACGGTGCATAATTCAAGCCTTGGTATGGTTTTGGTCTTTAGTGAAGCAACTCTAGCTTTTACTGCCAACAATCGACAACAGACTTGATCACTTTCGATTGCTCGAGTATAAAGGCAACAGCCGTATGCTTTACTATAAGCGTCTTCTAAACCGTGAACTTTAACAGCTGAGCATCCACTGGCAAAAGTGTACCTTGGAATGGTCACTGCGTGAAAATTCCGCAAATTCTTCCTCAAGACTTCCCAACCTAAATGCAATTCCATCGGAATCGCTTCATCCCATTCCAACTGCAGTTGCCAAAGTCTTTGGAGGAGAATTTTATGCTAAGGCTTTGGTCGAATCGGCATCATTGAAATTAAGGGATTTTTCCATGTTGATTTCTTTAGCTAGTTGTGGATGGTTTAAAAACCATTTAGACAGCCGGAATCCACCGTGATTTAGAATTTCGGGCACTTGATTGCACATCACATTCAACGTGTCAATCTCAACGGCTCCAGTAAGTATGTTCCACTTAATAATCGTTGCAAATTATGTTGGAATCGATCTTATGTGCGTCTCTATGACGAACTCCAAGTTCTTGCAAGCAACGGATGGCAAGAAATGGATCTGAAGCCGTTCCGTAGGTGACAGTACTTAAACGAAAAATCTGTACCTCATCAGATGGATCCTCTCGCCATACTATGAGCTGAAAGTTGCGATCGTCTTCAGTCATAGTCACTTGCCTGTACATTTTCGATATATCTGCTGTTAAGGCAAAGCGATTCAAACTAAATCTGACGAGAGATAATACCAATTCCCTCTGAATAGTGGGTCCCACCATTAAAATGTCGTTTAATGATTGCGCCGAAGTAGTCTTCGCTGACGCGTCGAACACGACTCGAAGTTTGGTTAAGGTATTATCAGGCCTCAGGACGCATTGATGTGGTATGAAATAGTGCGGTCCTGGACGAGTAATATTGGCTGTTGGAGACATATGACCGAGCTCGATTTACTCCTTCATTAAAGCAACGTATATTTCGTGAAGCGAACTGTCTTTCAGACTTCTACGCTCTAACGATAAGAGTCGACACTTAGCCACATCGAACGAAGATCCAAGCATATGGGGATCAGATTTAAAGGGCAGGTGAACTTCGAACCGCCATAAATTCAAGTTAGAAACGCTTTTCACAAAGTGTTCCTCACAAGCAATTTGTTCTGCTGAATATTTTGTTAATTCTTTATTCTCTGAAACAGTATCTAGCTCCCAAAGCCTTTCAACAAGGCCTCCCAGCTCCATGTCTTCCTTTGACGAAGCTGCGACACAACACGCAGCTTCTTATTGTTGTTGCTTACATCGCCCAGAAACTACCCATCGCCCGGAGCACAACAACTTGAAGAATGAGTCTGATCCAAGAAACATATCTATCTCTTGGGGTCGATGGAACGCTGGATCTGCTAACTCCACGCTCGCCGGAATTTTCCACTGCTTGATGGGAAGCGTATATTGTAGTCGACACTTCACTCCTTGAGACCGAGCTTGATTTTTCTACCGATGTTACTGTCAGCCAACGACACCCTTGACAATCTTAGAGACTGCGCCAGGCTTTCTGTCATGAAATTGACCTGCGAGCCTGAACTCTGATTTACACTCGAAGCGCCAAACTGAACAAACTCTGCACCTAGAGGATGTGCACGGGGAAACCCTATTCACAGATTTAAATCAATTAATACACAGCTGCTTGCCGTTTGCGAAGACGAACCGCTCTAACACGGGTACCGCCCCAAATCCATGACAATTTACAATCGAATGGTTGCAGCCACAATATACACACTTGGGCTCGATCGATTTTTCAGCCCTTGCGAAAGAAAAAAACGACCTTTGCAGTATTCCTCTGCTGAAAGGTGTTGGTGTCGCCTATGTAACGTTTTGGCACAATCAGATCAGATGAGCTTCCCCTCATCATAATCCAGCTGCTCCTTATATTTCGATTTTGTATATGCATCCTTCTTCGAAAACACCAGTTTTATTATCATGGCGATAGCCACCTCATGATCGTCTCCTAATGATAAAAGTGACTCAAAAATTGCTGTCGCGGAATCTATAACTAGTCGCAGAGAAGAGGCGGATGGCTTTGTCATGGCCGGGATTTCAAACAACTTTGCAAGTGTAGTATGCACACATAAAGAGTACATACTGTACCTAGTTTGTGTGGAAGAACATACATTGTAATACGACGAAATACGATCACACGAATATGCCTCGAGCTATCATAAGTGCAGCCGTTAAGTTTACATAACTCGACGGCGCAAGGAATATGACCTACTGCATGTGCATACGACATTCTTTCTTACGCTCATCAAGCATATAGTACATAATGCGGCCGCTCCGCTGCCGGCGGCTCTGGCAGCGGAGCTACGCGGCCTTAGCAAAGTAAGCTCCAAATTATAGGATTTCAGATCAGCCAATAAAGAACGGTAACAATAATTACATGGCGACCTTGACTCGCGAGTAAAGTGAACCAAGAAAACAACAACAATACCCCTCCCTCTGCATTTGGTTCTCGACCCTACAGCGGGTCAATGAGCTTAATCATTTTCATGTGAACCAAATACAGCACCTGTCTCGTCGCGTAACAGAACACGAGAGTTGCAGCGTTGACAAAGACACTTGCCCAGAAAGCCCAACAACAACTATGGGGCCGTGGAACGTGGAAACTGCCGCTGCTCAACATAACACCTGCGCGTGTCATATATACCCGATGACATATCACAGAAGTCTGGATCCAAAACATCGTTGCTCTAGCTCTTATAGTCTTTGAGCACTAGGCGCTGAAGGGGACGGACGGACGGACGGACGGACGGACGGACAGACGGACAGACAGACAGGGCTCAATCGACTCGGCTATTGATGCTGATCAAGAATATATATACTTTATGGGGTCGGAAACGATTCCTTCTGGACGTTACACACATCAATTTTCACCACAAATCTAATATACCCCAATACTCATTTTGAGTATCGGGTATAAAAACGACCTTTGCAGTATTCCTCTGCTGAAAGGTGTTGGTGTCGCCTATGTAACGTTTTGGCACAATTAGATCAGATGAGCTTCCCCTCATCATAATCCAGCTGCTCCTTATATTTCGATTTTGTATATGAATCCTTCTTCGAAAACACCAGTTTTATTATCATGGCGTTAGCCACCTCATGCTCGTCTCCTAATGATAAAAGTGACTCAAAAATTGCTGTCACGGAATCTATAACTAATCGCAGAGAAGAGGCGGACGGCTTTGTCACGGCCGGGATTTCAAACAACTTTGCAAGTGTAGTATGCACACATAAAGAGTACATACTGTACCTAGTTTGTGTGGAAGAGCATACATTGTAATACGACGAAATACGATCACACGAATATGCCTCGAGCTATCATAAGTGCAGCCGTTAAGTTTACATAACTCGACGGCGCAAGGAATATGACCTACTGCATGTGCATACGACATTCTTTCTTACGCTCATCAAGCATATAGTACATAATGCGGCCGCTCCGCTGCCGGCGGCTCTGGCAGCGGAGCTACGCGGCCTTAGCAAAGTAAGCTCCAAATTATAGGATTTCAGATCAGCCAATAAAGAACGGTAACAATAATTACATGGCGACCTTGACTCGCGAGTAAAGTGAACCAAGAAAACAACAACAATACCCCTCCCTCTGCATTTGGTTCTCGACCCTACAGCGGGTCAATGAGCTTAATCATTTTCATGTGAACCAAATACAGCACCTGTCTCGTCGCGTAACAGAACACGAGAGTTGCAGCGTTGACAAAGACACTTGCCCAGAAAGCCCAACAACAACTATGGGGCCGTGCAACGTGGAAACTGCCGCTGCTCAACATAACACCTGCGCGTGTGCCATGTCAGCAGATTAATGCACCGGCGACTGCGCAGCCGGCGGTCGGGGACTTAACATTAAAACTTTAATTTTTGTGTAAATTCAGATTCTCTAAGACCTCCAACGAGGAACAATAAATTTCGCTTCGACGGAATAAATAATAAATATTACAATAAACGTCGATTCTACTTTCCTGGCGCCCAACGAAATTTTACCCAACACGAGTGAATATTTTAAAAAAATTCGTAATCTAACGCTTCGAGTTCAACAAAAATAAAAGTAACATAAAGAGTGTTTACCCAACGAGAGCTTCCACTGTTATTTCCCGGCATCAACATCCACAAATGGAAAAACAGGCTGAAGGGCAATCCCTCGCCTCAAAAAGTAAAAACAACAAGCTGAAGGGCAAACCCCTTGCTGACGGTTAAAAAAAACCACACCCGGAAGAAGCTGAAAGGCAATCCCTCGCTTCCCGCATCAACATCTACAAAAGGAAAAACAGGCTGAAGGGTAATCCATCGCCTCAAGAAGTAAAAACGAGGGGGAACGTTGTGAGTTGCTGCGGACACCGCAACTCTACATTTATACCCGATACTTAGTCAGTATGGCTCTCCTCCGGCAGACGCCGCTAATATTGAACGACACGACAAAGAATGCGTGCGAGAGAGACAGAAAATCAGTTTGAGCGTGACGTCGGGCGCTGCGTAGCCACTGCAAATTATTTGTTCCTTTTGGCTATACAAATTATCTGATCTGATCCAGATTCAGCAATCTGATAGATATGGTCGTTATCTATGATTCTGCGTTTTTAGTTTTCTCGAATCTGCAATATTGTGGATGCAACAGATTTTCGTCCTTTGTGTGGGCGGAAGGGTGTGGGGCGAAATTTTGAGATATATGTTTTATAGTGAGATCTAACAGAAGTGCGGATACTAAATTTGGTTACTCTAGCGTTAATAGTCTCTGAGATTTGTGGATGCCCCAGATTTTCGTCCTTTGCGGAGGCGGAAGGGGGTGTGGCGAAATTTTTACACAAAACGGTCAAGGTCCGATATCACAGGAGTGTGGATACCAAATTTGGTTGCTCTAGCTCTTATGGGTTCTGAGATCCTTGAACTCATATTTTGCAATTGGCAAAACCGACCATGAAACATGTGTGTTAGAGAGAGACAGAGCGAGAAAGAATGAAATTGTTTTCTTGATTCTGGCTATAATAATTATACGATCTGGTTGAGATTTTTACACTCTAGAACATATAGTCATCCTCTACGATTCTGCGTTTTTGGTTTTTTCGTATCTTTAAAATTGTGGATGCCACAGATTTTCGTCCTTTGTGGGGGCGGAAGTGGGCGGGGAAAAGTTTTGAAATATTCTTGTAGCAGTGACATATCACAGAAGTCTGGATCCAAAACATCGTTGCTCTAGCTCTTATAGTCTTTGAGCACTAGGCGCTGCTCAACATAACACCTGCGCGTGTGCCATGTCAGCAGATTAATGCACCGGCGACTGCGCAGACGGCGGCCGGGGACTTAACATTAAAACTTTAATTTTTGTGTAAATTCAGATTCTCTAAGACCTCCAACGAGGAACAATAAATTTCGCTTCGACGGAATAAATAATAAATATTACAATAAACGTCGATTCTACTTTCCTGGCGCCCAACGAAATTTTACCCAACACGAGTGAATATTTTTAAAAAATTCGTAATCTAACGCTTCGAGTTCAACAAAAAATAAAGTAACATAAAGAGTGTTTACCCAACGCGAGTTTCCACTGTTATTTCCCGGCATCAACATCCACAAATGGAACGAGGGGGAACGTTGTGAGTTGCTGCGTACACCGCAACTCTACATTTATACCCGATACTTAGTCAGTATGGCTCTCCTCCGGCAGACGCAGCTAATATTAAACGACACGACAAAGAGTGCGTGCGAGAGAGACAGAAAATCAGTCTGAGCGTGACGTCGGGCGCTGCGTAGCCAGTGCAAATTGATTTGTTCCTTTTGGCTATAAAAATTATCTGATCTGATACACGTTCAGCAATCTGATAGATATGGTCGTTATCTATGATTCTGCGTTTTTAGTTTTCTCGAATCTGCAATATTGTGGATGCAACAGATTTTCGTCCTTTGTGTGGGCGGAAGGGGGTGGGGCGAAATTTTGAGATATACGTTTTATAGTGAGATCTAACAGGAGTGCGGATACTAAATTTGGTTACTCTAGCGTTAATAGTCTCTGAGATTTGTGAATATCCCCAGATTTTCGTCCTTTGCGTGGGCGGAAGGGGGTGTGGCGAAATTTTGAAACAAACTCGTCTCGATCCGATATATTAGGAGTGTGGATACCAAATTTGGTTGCTCTACCTTTTATAGTCTCTGAGATCTAGGCGCTAATGTTTTACTCTAAGCAAAGCCACCTATGCTACGTGTGTGTTAGAGAGGGACAGAGCGAGAAAGAATGAAATTGTTTTCTTGATTCTGGCTATAATAATTATACGATCTGGTTCAGTTTTTGCACGCTAGAAGATATAGTCATCTTCTACGATTCTGCGTTTTTAGTTTTATCGTATCGTCGAAATTGTGGATGCCACAGATTTTCGCCCTTTGTGTGGGCGGAAGTGGGCGGGGCAAAGTTTTGAAATATTCTTGTAGCAGTGACATATCACAGAAGTCTGGATCCAAAACATAGTTGCTCTAGCTCTTATAGTCTTTGAGCACTAGGCGCTGAAGGGGACGGACAGACGGACAGACGGACGGACGGACGGACGGACAGACGGACAGACAGACAGACAGACATGGCTCAATCGACTCGGCTATTGATGCTGATCAAGAATAAATATACTTTATGGGGTCGGAAACGATTTCTTCTGGACGTTACACACATCCGCTTTTACCACAAATCTAATATACCCCAATACTCATTTTGAGTATCGGGTATAAAAAAACAGGCTGAAGGGCAATCCCTCGCTTCAAAAAGTAAAAACAACAAGCTGAAGGGCAAACCGCTTGCTGACGGTTAAAAAAAACCACACCCGGAAGAAGCTGAAAGGCAATCCCTCGCTTCCCGCATCAACATCTACAAAAGGAAAAACAGGCTGAAGGGTAATCCATCGCCTCAAGAAGTAACGAGGGGAACGTTGTGAGTTGCTGCGGACACCGCAACTCTACGGTTATACCCGATACTAAGTCAGTATGGCTCTCCTCCGGCAGACGCCGCTAATATTAAACGACACGACAAGGAGTGCGTGCGAGAGAGACAGAAAATCAGTCTGAGCGTGACGTCGGGGGCTGCGTAGCCAGTGCAAATTGATTTGTTCCTTTTGGCTATAAAAATGATCTGATCTGATCCAGATTCAGCAATCTGATAGATATGGTCATTATCTATGATAATGGCTATAATAATTATACGATCTGGTTGAGATTTTTACACTCTAGAACATATAGTCATCCTCTACGATTCTGCGTTTTTGGTTTTTTCGTATCTTTAAAATTGTGGATGCCACAGATTTTCGTCCTTTGTGGGAGCGGAAGTGGGCGGGGAAAAGTTTTGAAATATTCTTGTAGCAGTGACATATCACAGAAGTCTGGATCCAAAACATCGTTGCTCTAGCTCTTATAGTCTTTGAGCACTAGGCGCTGAAGGGGACGGACAGACGGACGGACGGACAGACAGACAGGGCTCAATCGACTCGGCTATTGATGCTGATCAAGAATATATATACTTTATGGGGTCGGAAACGATTCCTTCTGGACGTTACACACATCCATTTTCACCACAAATCTAATATACCCCAATACTCATTTTGAGTATCGGGTATAAAAACGACCTTTGCAGTATTCCTCTGCTGAAAGGTGTTGGTGTCGCCTATGTAACGTTTTGGCACAATTAGATCAGATGAGCTTCCCCTCATCATAATCCAGCTGCTCCTTATATTTCGATTTTGTATATGAATCCTTCTTCGAAAACACCAGTTTTATTATCATGGCGTTAGCCACCTCATGCTCGTCTCCTAATGATAAAAGTGACTCAAAAATTGCTGTCACGGAATCTATAACTAATCGCAGAGAAGAGGCGGACGGCTTTGTCACGGCCGGGATTTCAAACAACTTTGCAAGTGTAGTATGCACACATAAAGAGTACATACTGTACCTAGTTTGTGTGGAAGAACATACATTGTAATACGACGAAATACGATCACACGAATATGCCTCGAGCTATCATAAGTGCAGCCGTTAAGTTTACATAACTCGACGGCGCAAGGAATATGACCTACTGCATGTGCATACGACATTCTTTCTTACGCTCATCAAGCATATAGTACATAATGCGGCCGCTCCGCTGCCGGCGGCTCTGGCAGCGGAGCTACGCGGCCTTAGCAAAGTAAGCTCCAAATTATAGGATTTCAGATCAGCCAATAAAGAACGGTAACAATAATTACATGGCGACCTTGACTCGCGAGTAAAGTGAACCAAGAAAACAACAACAATACCCCTCCCTCTGCATTTGGTTCTCGACCCTACAGCGGGTCAATGAGCTTAATCATTTTCATGTGAACCAAATACAGCACCTGTCTCGTCGCGTAACAGAACACGAGAGTTGCAGCGTTGACAAAGACACTTGCCCAGAAAGCCCAACAACAACTATGGGGCCGTGCAACGTGGAAACTGCCGCTGCTCAACATAACACCTGCGCGTGTGCCATGTCAGCAGATTAATGCACCGGCGACTGCGCAGCCGGCGGTCGGGGACTTAACATTAAAACTTTAATTTTTGTGTAAATTCAGATTCTCTAAGACCTCCAACGAGGAACAATAAATTTCGCTTCGACGGAATAAATAATAAATATTACAATAAACGTCGATTCTACTTTCCTGGCGCCCAACGAAATTTTACCCAACACGAGTGAATATTTTTAAAAAATTCGTAATCTAACGCTTCGAGTTCAACAAAAATAAAAGTAACATAAAGAGTGTTTACCCAACGAGAGCTTCCACTGTTATTTCCCGGCATCAACATCCACAAATGGAAAAACAGGCTGAAGGGCAATCCCTCGCCTCAAAAAGTAAAAACAACAAGCTGAAGGGCAAACCCCTTGCTGACGGTTAAAAAAAACCACACCCGGAAGAAGCTGAAAGGCAATCCCTCGCTTCCCGCATCAACATCTACAAAAGGAAAAACAGGCTGAAGGGTAATCCATCGCCTCAAGAAGTAAAAACGAGGGGAACGTTGTGAGTTGCTGCGGACACCGCAACTCTACATTTATACCCGATACTTAGTCAGTATGGCTCTCCTCCGGCAGACGCCGCTAATATTGAACGACACGACAAAGAATGCGTGCGAGAGAGACAGAAAATCAGTCTGAGCGTGACGTCGGGCGCTGCGTAGCCAGTGCAAATTGATTTGTTCCTTTTGGCTATAAAAATTATCTGATCTGATACACGTTCAGCAATCTGATAGATATGGTCGTTATCTATGATTCTGCGTTTTTAGTTTTCTCGAATCTGCAATATTGTGGATGCAACAGATTTTCGTCCTTTGTGTGGGCGGAAGGGGGTGGGGCGAAATTTTGAGATATACGTTTTATAGTGAGATCTAACAGGAGTGCGGATACTAAATTTGGTTACTCTAGCGTTAATAGTCTCTGAGATTTGTGAATATCCCCAGATTTTCGTCCTTTGCGTGGGCGGAAGGGGGTGTGGCGAAATTTTGAAACAAACTCGTCTCGATCCGATATATTAGGAGTGTGGATACCAAATTTGGTTGCTCTACCTTTTATAGTCTCTGAGATCTAGGCGCTAATGTTTTACTCTAAGCAAAGCCACCTATGCTACGTGTGTGTTAGAGAGGGACAGAGCGAGAAAGAATGAAATTGTTTTCTTGATTCTGGCTATAATAATTATACGATCTGGTTCAGTTTTTGCACGCTAGAAGATATAGTCATCTTCTACGATTCTGCGTTTTTAGTTTTATCGTATCGTCGAAATTGTGGATGCCACAGATTTTCGCCCTTTGTGTGGGCGGAAGTGGGCGGGGCAAAGTTTTGAAATATTCTTGTAGCAGTGACATATCACAGAAGTCTGGATCCAAAACATAGTTGCTCTAGCTCTTATAGTCTTTGAGCACTAGGCGCTGAAGGGGACGGACAGACGGACGGACGGACAGACAGACAGGGCTCAATCGACTCGGCTATTGATGCTGATCAAGAATATATATACTTTATGGGGTCGGAAACGATTCCTTCTGGACGTTACACACATCCATTTTCACCACAAATCTAATATACCCCAATACTCATTTTGAGTATCGGGTATAAAAACGACCTTTGCAGTATTCCTCTGCTGAAAGGTGTTGGTGTCGCCTATGTAACGTTTTGGCACAATTAGATCAGATGAGCTTCCCCTCATCATAATCCAGCTGCTCCTTATATTTCGATTTTGTATATGAATCCTTCTTCGAAAACACCAGTTTTATTATCATGGCGTTAGCCACCTCATGCTCGTCTCCTAATGATAAAAGTGACTCAAAAATTGCTGTCACGGAATCTATAACTAATCGCAGAGAAGAGGCGGACGGCTTTGTCACGGCCGGGATTTCAAACAACTTTGCAAGTGTAGTATGCACACATAAAGAGTACATACTGTACCTAGTTTGTGTGGAAGAACATACATTGTAATACGACGAAATACGATCACACGAATATGCCTCGAGCTATCATAAGTGCAGCCGTTAAGTTTACATAACTCGACGGCGCAAGGAATATGACCTACTGCATGTGCATACGACATTCTTTCTTACGCTCATCAAGCATATAGTACATAATGCGGCCGCTCCGCTGCCGGCGGCTCTGGCAGCGGAGCTACGCGGCCTTAGCAAAGTAAGCTCCAAATTATAGGATTTCAGATCAGCCAATAAAGAACGGTAACAATAATTACATGGCGACCTTGACTTGCGAGTAAAGTGAACCAAGAACACAACAACAATACCCCTCCCTCTGCATTTGGTTCTCGACCCTACAGCGGGTCAATGAGCTTAATCATTTTCATGTGAACCAAATACAGCACCTGTCTCGTCGCGTAACAGAACACGAGAGTTGCAGCGTTGACAAAGACACTTGCCCAGAAAGCCCAACAACAACTATGGGGCCGTGGAACGTGGAAACTGCCGCTGCTCAACATAACACCTGCGCGTGTCATATATACCCGATGACATATCACAGAAGTCTGGATCCAAAACATCGTTGCTCTAGCTCTTATAGTCTTTGAGCACTAGGCGCTGAAGGGGACGGACGGACGGACGGACAGACGGACAGACAGACAGGGCTCAATCGACTCGGCTATTGATGCTGATCAAGAATATATATACTTTATGGGGTCGGAAACGATTCCTTCTGGACGTTACACACATCCACTTTTACCACAAATCTAATATACCCCAATACTCATTTTGAGTATCGGGTATAAAAACGAGGGGGAACGTTGTGAGTTGCTGCGGACACCGCAACTCTACATTTATACCCGATACTTAGTCAGTATGGCTCTCCTCCGGCAGACGCCGCTAATATTAAACGACACGACAAAGAGTGCGTGCGAGAGAGACAGAAAATCAGTCTGAGCGTGACGTCGGGCGCTGCGTAGCCACTGCAAATTGATTTCTTGCTTTTGGCTACAAAAATGATCCGAACTGATCCAGATCCAGCAACCGGATAGATATTGTGATTGTGCATTTTTAGTTTTCTCGAATCTGCAATATTGTGGATGCAACAGATTTTCGTCCTTTGTTGGGGCGGAAGGGGGTGGGGTGAAATTTTGAGATATACGTTTTATAGTGAGATCTAAAAGGAGTGCGTATACCAAATTTGGTTAATCTAGCCTTAATAGTCTCTGAGATTTGTGGATGCCCCAGATTTTCGTCCTTTGCGGAGGTGGAAGGGGGTGTGGCGAAATTTTGACACAAAACGGTCAAGGTCCGATATCACAGGAGTGTGGATACCAAATTTGGTTGCTCTGGCTCTTATAGGTTCTGAGATCCTCGAGAGCAGCGACGCGTCGCTGGAGGCTGTGGACGTAGTGGACCAGGTTGGAGCAGGTTTGTCAGAACCGCCATTTGAGCTCTGAGAGCAGTTGCCACCTCTTGGTATAGGTGGTACCGTTGCTCCGTGCGTCTTCCTCGAACCCTTGCGGCAGCGAGCGAAGGGCCTGTCCGATCAGCAAGTGATCAGCAAGTGGCCTGGCGTGAGCACCTCTCCGTCGTTGGGATCTGTGCTGGCCAGAGTGAGTGGCCTCGCGCGAAAAAACGGTCAAAAACGGCTATCACAGCTCTTAAATTCCATACAAAATCATATTTTGACCGTTTTTCGTGCGAGGTTGTGACAGGTAAGTTGGTATAGAAGCCAAACGGCTCCGAAGCGCAGATACGGCTTTTAGACTTAGGTAAAAAATAGTTCAAGGAACATATACAAAAAAAATCTCGGGAAAATTTAGGGATATATTTTTTTAAAGTGCAGTCAAAGTTGAAAAACTGCTCAAAAGTTAGCTACTAATGAATCCATATGCTCAGGTACACTCAATATTAGAATAATTTTTAATCTCGCGCTACCTCAATTATGTTGTTGGTTATGTATGAATATGCAGGCTAGTATTTCTACCTTTACCTGTCGTTATGACCAGGTTCTGCATTCAAGAATTAACATAGATGTATGGAGTTCATTTTAAAACTTGCATATACCATTCTGCGAGAGGGAGAATCTTTCGAAAACAGCCCGCTAGCCAAGGAAATACAAAAGACTAGGAACAAAACTATTCAAGAAAAATTCTTAGACAAACTATCACTGAAAATGGACTGCCCCAAACAAGAATTTGGAAACACAAGCGATAAAAGCTCATCACCGACATTCTTTGAGAACAGCAAAACTACTGTATAAATAAGTGGAGATATTGACATTATTAATAGATTGGGTGTCATTTTAAATATTTTAAACGGCAAAGAAAAAATAAAACGAGGGGGAACGTTGTGAGTTGCTGCGGACACCGCAACTCTACAGTTATACCCGATACTTAGTCAGTATGGCTCTCCTCCGGCAGACGCCGCTAATATTGAACGACACGACAAAGAGTGCGTGCAAGAGAGACAGAAAATCAGTCTGAGCGTGACGTCGGGCGCTGCGTAGCCAGTGCAAATTGATTTGTTCCTTTTGGCTATACAAATTATCTGATCTGGTCCAGATTCAGCAATCTGATAGATATGGTCGTTATCTATGATTCTGCGTTTTTAGTTTTCTCGAATCTGCAATATTGTGGATGCAACAGATTTTCGTCCTTTGTGTAGGCGGAAGGGGGTGGGGCGAAATTTTGAGATATACGTTTTATAGTGAGATCTAACAGGAGTGCGGATACTAAATTTGGTTACTCTAGCGTTAATAGTCTCTGAGATTTGTGAATATCCCCAGATTTTCGTCCTTTGCGGGGGCGGAAGGGGGTGTGGCGAAATTTTGACACAAACTCGTCTCGATCCGATATATTAGGAGTGTGGATACCAAATTTGGTTGCTCTACCTTTTATAGTCTCTGAGATCTAGGCGCTAATGTTTTACTCTAAGCAAAGCCACCTATGCTACGTGTGTGTTAGAGAGAGACAGAGCGAGAAAGAATGAAATTGTTTTCTTGATTCTGGCTATAATAATTATACGATCTGGTTCAGTTTTTGCACGCTAGAAGATATAGTCATCTTCTACGATTCTGCGTTTTTAGTTTTATCGTATCGTCGAAATTGTGGATGCCACAGATTTTCGCCCTTTGTGTGGGCGGAAGTGGGCTTCCTCTGCTGAAAGGTGTTGGTGTCGCCTATGTAACGTTTTGGCACAATTAGATCAGATGAGCTTCCCCTCATCATAATCCAGCTGCTCCTTATATTTCGATTTTGTATATGAATCCTTCTTCGAAAACACCAGTTTTATTATCATGGCGTTAGCCACCTCATGCTCGTCTCCTAATGATAAAAGTGACTCAAAAATTGCTGTCACGGAATCTATAACTAATCGCAGAGAAGAGGCGGACGGCTTTGTCACGGCCGGGATTTCAAACAACTTTGCAAGTGTAGTATGCACACATAAAGAGTACATACTGTACCTAGTTTGTGTGGAAGAACATACATTGTAATACGACGAAATACGATCACACGAATATGCCTCGAGCTATCATAAGTGCAGCCGTTAAGTTTACATAACTCGACGGCGCAAGGAATATGACCTACTGCATGTGCATACGACATTCTTTCTTACGCTCATCAAGCATATAGTACATAATGCGGCCGCTCCGCTGCCGGCGGCTCTGGCAGCGGAGCTACGCGGCCTTAGCAAAGTAAGCTCCAAATTATAGGATTTCAGATCAGCCAATAAAGAACGGTAACAATAATTACATGGCGACCTTGACTTGCGAGTAAAGTGAACCAAGAAAACAACAACAATACCCCTTCCTCTGCATTTGGTTCTCGACCCTACAGCGGGTCAATGAGCTTAATCATTTTCATGTGAACCAAATACAGCACCTGTCTCGTCGCGTAACAGAACACGAGAGTTGCAGCGTTGACAAAGACACTTGCCCAGAAAGCCCAACAACAACTATGGGGCCGTGGAACGTGGAAACTGCCGCTGCTCAACATAACACCTGCGCGTGTCATATATACCCGATGACATATCACAGAAGTCTGGATCCAAAACATCGTTGCTCTAGCTCTTATAGTCTTTGAGCACTAGGCGCTGAAGGGGACGGACGGACGGACGGACGGACGGACGGACGGACGGACGGACGGACAGACAGACAGGGCTCAATCGACTCGGCTATTGATGCTGATCAAGAATATATATACTTTATGGGGTCGGAAACGATTCCTTCTGGACGTTACACACATCCACTTTTACCACAAATCTAATATACCCCAATACTCATTTTGAGTATCGGGTATAAAAACGAGGCGGAACGTTGTGAGTTGCTGCGGACACCGCAACTCTACATTTATACCCGATACTTAGTCAGTATGGCTCTCCTCCGGCAGACGCCGCTAATATTAAACGACACGACAAAGAGTGCGTGCGAGAGAGACAGAAAATCAGTCTGAGCGTGACGTCGGGCGCTGCGTAGCCAGTGCAAATTGATTTGTTCCTTTTGGCTATACATCTTATCTGATCTGGTCCAGATTCAGCAATCTGATAGATATGGTCGTTATCTATGATTCTGCGTTTTTAGTTTTCTCGAATCTGCAATATTGTGGATGCAACAGATTTTCGTCCTTTGTGTGGGCGGAAGGGGGTGGGGCGAAATTTTGAGATATACGTTTTATAGTGAGATCTAACAGGAGTGCGGATACAAAATTTGGTTACTCTAGCGTTAATAGTCTCTGAGATTTGTGAATATCCCCAGATTTTCGTCCTTTGCGGGGGCGGAAGGGGGTTTGGCGAAATTTTGAAACAAACTCGTCTCGATCCGATATATTAGGAGTGTGGATACCAAATTTGGTTGCTCTACCTTTTATAGTCTCTGAGATCTAGGCGCTAATGTTTTACTCTAAGCAAAGCCACCTATGCTACGTGTGTGTTACGATCTGGTTCAGTTTTTGGACGCTAGAAGATATAGTCATCTTCTACGATTCTGCGTTTTTAGTTTTATCGTATCGTCGAAGTTGTGGATGCCACAGATTTTCGTCCTTTGTGTGGGCGGAAGGGGGTGGGGCGAAATTTCGAGATATACGTTTTATAGTGAGATCTAACAGGAGTGCGGTTACCAAATTTGGTTACTCTAGCGTTAATAGTCTCTGAGATTTGTGAATATCCCCAGATTTTCGTCCTTTGCGGGGGCGGAAGGGGGTGTGGCGAAATTTTGAAACAAACTCGTCTCGATCCGATATATTAGGAGTGTGGATACCAAATTTGGTTGCTCTACCTTTTATAGTCTCTGAGATCTAGGCGCTAATGTTTTACTCTAAGCAAAGCCACCTATGTGTTAGAGAGAGACAGAGCGAGAAAGAATGAAATTGTTTTCTTGATTCTGGCTATAATAATTATACGATCTGGTTCAGTTTTTGCACGCTAGAAGATATAGTCATCTTCTACGATTCTGCGTTTTTAGTTTTATCGTATCGTCGAAATTGTGGATGCCACAGATTTTCGTCCTTTGTGGGGGCGGAAGTGGGCGGGGCAAAGTTTTGAAATATTCTTGTAGCAGTGACATATCACAGAAGTCTGGATCCAAAACATAGTTGCTCTAGCTTTTATAGTCTTTGAGCACTAGGCGCTGAAGGGGACGGACAGACGGACGGACGGACGGACGGACAGACGGACAGACAGACAGACAGACAGAAATGGCTCAATCGACTCGGCTATTGATGCTGATCAAGAATAAATATACTTTATGGGGTCGGAAACGATTCCTTCTGGACGTTACACACATCCACTTTTACCACAAATCTAATATACCCCAATACTCATTTTGAGTATCGGGTATAAAAAAACAGGCTGAAGGGCAATCCCTCGCTTCAAAAAGTAAAAACAACAAGCTGAAGGGCAAACCGCTTGCTGACGGTTAAAAAAAACCACACCCGGAAGAAGCTGAAAGGCAATCCCTCGCTTCCCGCATCAACATCTACAAAAGGAAAAACAGGCTGAAGGGTAATCCATCGCCTCAAGAAGTAAAAACGAGGGGGAACGTTGTGAGTTGCTGCGGACACCGCAACTCTACATTTATACCCGATACTTAGTCAGTATGGCTCTCCTCCGGCAGACGCCGCTAATATTAAACGACACGACAAAGAGTGCGTGCGAGAGAGACAGAAAATCAGTCTGAGCGTGACGTCGGGCGCTGCGTAGCCACTGCAAATTGATTTCTTGCTTTTGGCTACAAAAATGATCCGAACTGATCCAGATCCAGCAACCGGATAGATATTGTGATTGTGCATTTTTAGTTTTCTCGAATCTGCAATATTGTGGATGCAACAGATTTTCGTCCTTTGTGGGGGCGGAAGGGGGTGGGGTGAAATTTTGAGATATACGTTTTATAGTGAGATCTAAAAGGAGTGCGGATACCAAATTTGGTTAATCTAGCCTTAATAGTCTCTGAGATTTGTGGATGCCCCAGATTTTCGTCCTTTGCGGAGGTGGAAGGGGGTGTGGCGAAATTTTGACACAAAACGGTCAAGGTCCGATATCACAGGAGTGTGGATACCAAATTTGGTTGCTCTGGCTCTTATAGGTTCTGAGATCCTCGAGAGCAGCGACGCGTCGCTGGAGGCTGTGGACGTAGTGGACCAGGTTGGAGCAGGTTTGTCAGAACCGCCATTTGAGCTCTGAGAGCAGTTGCCACCTCTTGGTATAGGTGGTACCGTTGCTCCGTGCGTCTTCCTCGAACCCTTGCGGCAGCGAGCGAAGGGCCTGTCCGATCAGCAAGTGATCAGCAAGTGGCCTGGCGTGAGCACCTCTCCGTCGTTGGGATCTGTGCTGGCCAGAGTGAGTGGCCTCGCGCGAAAAACGGTCAAAAACGGCTATCACAGCATACATACATACACATACACACATACAAAATCATATTTTGACCGTTTTTCGTGCGAGGTTGTGACAGGTAAGTTGGTATAGAAGCCAAACGGCTCCGAAGCGCAGATACGGCTTTTAGACTTAGGTAAAAAATAGTTCAAGGAACATATACAAAAAAAATCTCGGGAAAATTTAGGGATATATTTTTTTAAAGTGCAGTCAAAGTTGAAAAACTGCTCAAAAGTTAGCTACTAATGAATCCATATGCTCAGGTACACTCAATATTAGAATAATTTTTAATCTCGCGCTACCTCAATTATGTTGTTGGTTATGTATGAATATGCAGGCTAGTATTTCTACCTTTACCTGTCGTTATGACCAGGTTCTGCATTCAAGAATTAACATAGATGTATGGAGTTCATTTTAAAACTTGCATATACCATTCTGCGAGAGGGAGAATCTTTCGAAAACAGCCCGCTAGCCAAGGAAATACAAAAGACTAGGAACAAAACTATTCAAGAAAAATTCTTAGACAAACTATCACTGAAAATGGACTGCCCCAAACAAGAATTTGGAAACACAAGCGATAAAAGCTCATCACCGACATTCTTTGAGAACAGCAAAACTACTGTATAAATAAGTGGAGATATTGACATTATTAATAGATTGGGTGTCATTTTAAATATTTTAAACGGCAAAGAAAAAATAAAACGAGGGGGAACGTTGTGAGTTGCTGCGGACACCGCAACTCTACAGTTATACCCGATACTTAGTCAGTATGGCTCTCCTCCGGCAGACGCCGCTAATATTGAACGACACGACAAAGAGTGCGTGCAAGAGAGACAGAAAATCAGTCTGAGCGTGACGTCGGGCGCTGCGTAGCCAGTGCAAATTGATTTGTTCCTTTTGGCTATACAAATTATCTGATCTGGTCTAGATTCAGCAATCTGATAGATATGGTCGTTATCTATGATTCTGCGTTTTTAGTTTTCTCGAATGTGCAATATTGTGGATGCAACAGATTTTCGTCCTTTGTGGGGGCGGAAGGGGGTGGGGTGAAATTCTGAGATATACGTTTTATAGTGAGATCTAACAGAAGTGCGGATACCAAATTTGGTTACTCTAGCCTTAATAGTCTCTGAGATTTGTGGATGCCCCAGATTTTCGTCTTTTGCGGGGGCGGAAGGGGGTGTGGCGAAATTTGGACACGAAACGGTCAAGGTCCGATATCACAGGAGTGTGGATACCAAATTTGATTGCTCTAGCTCTTATGGGTTCTGAGATCCTTGAACTCATATTTTGCAATTGGCAAAACCGACCATGAAACATGTGTGTTAGAGAGAGACAGAGCGAGAAAGAATGAAATTGTTTTCTTGATTCTGGCTATGATAATTATACGATCTGGTTCAGGTTTTACACTCTAGAACATATAGTCATCCTCTACGATTCTGCGTTTTTGGTTTTATCGTATCTTTAAAAATGTGGATGCCACAGATTTTCGTCCTTTGTGGGGGCGGAAGTGGGCGGGGCGAAGTTTTGAAATATTTTTGTAGCAGTGACATATCACAGAAGTCTGGATACAAAACATCGTTGCTCTAGCTCTTATAGTCTTTGAGCACTAGGCGCTGAAGGGGACGGACAGACGGACGGACGGACGGACGGACGGACAGACAGACAGGGCTCAATCGACTCGGCTATTGATGCTGATCAAGCATATATATACTTTATGGGGTCGGAAACGATTCCTTCTGGACGTTACACACATCCACTTCTACCACAAATCTAATATACCCCAATACTCATTTTGAGTATCGGGTATAAAAATTACAAAAAATACAGGAATATGAATACGTGCAAGACTTAACGAATTAAGCAAAACCAAGACCTTTTCAACATGTTTGCAGCCTCTTCAGATCTATGTATGTATTTCATCCATTAGATATGTGAGATCACAAATTAAATCGGAATGTAGTTATTCTTCAGAAATGATAAGTTTATTAGATATTCCTCCCACTAAACAGGAAGTGGAGGATTATTTTACAGAAACATAAAGAAAATTGTTTTTATTTAAATTAGGTTAAGTTAAAAATTTAATAAAAAAATAATATTTTATAGTAAAAACCAGCATTAAAAGTACTTTATCGATAAAAAATAAATAAAAATAAAGCATTTTACATAGGAAAATATGCACCGGCAACAAAGTTCAACTTTAACCCATTATTGTGAAGCTTTTAGACACTGTAGAATTCTGACTGTAGTCAATTGACTTAAGCACATTAAATTTTGAAAGATTTTTCTTTCAAACGCAGTTTGTTTCATGAAGATATCTTTATTTGTTCAGAAGTTATTAATTTATCAAGCTAAAACGGCGGAATTCGCCACTGTGCGGCGTCGGCGAGCTGCCGGACGACGATTTGTTTCGCCGACTTGACCGCCGCCTCCCACAAACCGCCGAAGTACGGTGCTCGCAGGGGGATGAATTTCCACTGATGCTCCTCGAACGCTTCCTGCAGCTTCCTCAGCTCGTTCCGGGCTCCGACGAAGTTGGTCGATTTTGACGGGCGGACACGTCCTCGAATCCGAGGCAAGACGTTAATAGGACCACAAAAATCCACCCCACAAATCAGGAATGGACGACCTTCTCTAAACCTGTCTGCCGGCAGATTTCCCATGATCTGACTCATCAATTTTGGTTTGTAGCGAAAACAATGGATGCATCTCCTAACTATCCGAGTACATTCCCGACGTGCATTTACAAGCCAAATCTCCTGTAAATTCCTCAAAAACAGTTCGACTAAGTGACTTTTGGCGAGCAGTAGAATTGGAAACTTGGCCTCAAGTGGCACGGGCGCATGCAACAACCTGCCTCCCACCCTGATAAGCGAACAGATGTCTCTTTTTCGGACATCTTTTGGACATCTTTGGCCATCATTTGCAGGCTTGGCGGCAGAGCCTGTCTCTTTTTCAACGGTTTAAACTCCTGCGGAAAGACACTTCGTTGAACCAGCTCCATCAATTTGAGTGACGATTGCTGCAACTACTTTACAGTCAACTCCGTCGATGTTTAAAAATCGGTACACACAGGCAAATACGCGCAAACGAGCAAATATCTGAATGAAATAAGTCCTCAATTAAAAACTGGGCGGACTTTTTTACCTAAAAATCCCTTACATCGGCTGGGATGTTAAAATGGGAGTTCTTTGGCCAACAGTGCTCAGGCTCACATACAAATTTAGAAACTTCTAGCCAAATTGACTCAAGGAGTTCAGGAATGTCGTATCCACGAGAAGCCAAGTCCGCTGGATTTGACAACGAAGGCACATGACCGGATTATATCCCTTCTGATAGCTCCTGAATTGTGGCTACACTATTTGACACGAAAACAGAAAGCGACGATGGCGGAGTCTTTATCCAACGTAGCGTTATTTTGAAGTCCGTCCAGAAATAAACTCTCTCGATTCTGCATTTGTCAAGAACTTGTTTGACGTAGGACCAAAATAGAGCCCAGAGAGTGACGGTGCATAATTCAAGCCTTGGTATGGTTTTGGTCTTTAGTGAAGCAACTCTAGCTTTTACTGCCAATAATCGACAACAGACTTGATCACTTTCGATTGCTCGAGTATAAAGGCAACAGCCGTATGCTTTACTATAAGCGTCTTCTAAGCCGTGAACCTTAACAGCTGAGCATCCACTGGCAAAAGTGTACCTTGGAATGGACACTGCGTGAAAATTCCGCAAATTCTTCCTCAAGACTTCCCAACCTAAATGCAATTCCATCGGAATCGCTTCATCCCATTCCAAATGCAGCCAAAGTCTTTGGAGGAGAATTTTATGCTAAGGCTTTGGTCGAATCGGCATCATTGAAATTAAGGGACTTTTCCATGTTGATCCCTTTAGCTAGTTGTGGATGGTTTAAAAACCATTTAGACAGCCGGAATCCACCGTGATTTGTGATTTCGGGCACTTGATTGCACATCACATTCAACGTGTCAATCTCATCGGCTCCAGTAAGCATGTCGTCCACATAATAATCGTTGCAAATTATGTCGGAATCGATCTCATGTGCGTCTCTATGACGAACTCCAAGTTCTTGCAAGCAACGGATGGCAAGAAATGGATCTGAAGCCGTTCCGTAGGTGACAGTACTTAAACGAAAAATCTGTACCTCATCAGATGGATTCTCTCGCCATACTATGAGCTGAAAGTTGCGATCGTCTTCAGTCATAGTCACTTGCCTGTACATTTTCGATATATCTGCTGTTAAGGCAAAGCGATTCAAGCTAAATCTGATGAGAGATAATACCAATTCCCTCTGAACAGTGGGTCCCACCATTAAAATGTCGTTTAATGATTGCGCCGAAGTAGTCTTCGCTGACGCGACGAACACGACTCGAAGTTTGGTTAAGGTATTATCAGGCCTCAGGACGCATTGATGTGGTATGAAATAGTGCGGTCCTGGACGAGTAATATTGGCTGTTGGAGACATATGACCGAGCTCGATTTACTCCTTCATTAAAGCAACGTATATTTCGTGAAGCGAACTGTCTTTCAGACTTCTACGCTCTAACGATAAGAGTCGGCACTTGGCCAAATCGAACGAAGATCCAAGCATATGGGGATCAGATTTAAAGGGCAGGTGAACTTCGAACCGCCATAAATTCAAACTAGAAACGCTTTTCACAAAGTGTTCCTCACAAGCAATTTGTTCTGCTGAATATTTTGTTAATTCTTTATTCTCTGAAACAGTATCTAGCTCCCAAAGCCTTTCAACAAGGCCTCCCAGCTCCATGTCTTCCTTTGACGAAGCTGCGACACACGCAGCTTCTTATTGTTGTTGCTTTCATCGCCCAGAAACTACCCATCGCCCGGAGCACAACAACTTGAAGAATGAGTCTGATCCAAGAAACATATCTATCTCTTGGGGTCGATGGAACGCTGGATCTGCTAACTCCACGCTCGCCGGAATTTTCCACTGCTTGATGGGAAGCGTATATTGTAGTCGACACTTCACTCCTTGAGACCGAGCTTGATTTTTCTACCGATGTTACTGTCAGCCAACGACACCCTTGACAATCTTAGAGACTGCGCCAGGCTTTCTGTCATGAAATTGACCTGCGAGCCTGAACTCTGATTTCCACTCGAAGCGCCAAACTGAACAAACTCTGCACCTAGAGGATGTGCACGGGGAAACCCTATTCACAGATTTAAATCAATTAATACACAGCTGCTTGCCGTTTGCGAAGACGAACCGCTCTAACACGGGTACCGCCCCAAATCCATGACAATTTACAATCGAATGGTTGCAGCCACAATATACACACTTGGGCTCGATCGATTTTTCAGCCCTTGCGAAAGAAAAAAACGACCTTTGCAGTATTCCTCTGCTGAAAGGTGTTGGTGTCGCCTATGTAACGTTTTGGCACAATCAGATCAGATGAGCTTCCCCTCATCATAATCCAGCTGCTCCTTATATTTCGATTTTGTATATGAATCCTTCTTCGAAAACACCAGTTTTATTATCATGGCGATAGCCACCTCATGATCGTCTCCTAATGATAAAAGTGACTCAAAAATTGCTGTCGCGGAATCTATAACTAGTCGCAGAGAAGAGGCGGATGGCTTTGTCATGGCCGGGATTTCAAACAACTTTGCAAGTGTAGTATGCACACATAAAGAGTACATACTGTACCTAGTTTGTGTAGAAGAACATACATTGTAATACGACGTAATACGATCACACGTATCATAAGTGCAGCCGTTAAGTTTACATAACTCGACGGCGCAAGGAATATGACCTACTGCATGTGCATACGACATTCTTTCTTACGCTCATCAAGCATATAGTACATAATGCGGCCGCTCCGCTGCCGGCGGCTCTGGCAGCGGAGCTACGCGGCCTTAGCCAAGTAAGCTCAAAATTATAAGATTTCAGATCAGCCAATAAAGAACGGTAAAAATAATTACATGGCGACCTTGACTCGCGAGTAAAGTGAACCAAGAAAACAACAACAATACCGCTCCCTCTGCATTTGGTTCTCGACCCTACAGCGGGTCAATGAGCTTAATCATTTTCATGTGAACCAAATACAGCACCTGTCTCGTCGCGTAACAGAACACGAGAGTTGCAGCGTTGACAAAGACACTTGCCCAGAAAGCCCAACAACAACTATGGGGCCGTGGAACGTGGAAATTGCCGCTGCTCAACATAACACCTGCGCGTGTGCCATGTCAGCAGATTAATGCACCGGCGACTGCGCAGCCGGCGGCCGGGGACTTAACATTAAAACTTTAATTTTTGTGTAAATTCAGATTCTCTAAGACCTCCAACGAGGAACAATAAATTTCGCTTCGACGGAATAAATAATAAATATTACAATAAACGTCGATTCTACTTTCCTGGCGCCCAACGAAATTTTACCCAACACGAGTGAATATTTTTAAAAAATTCGTAATCTAACGCTTCGAGTTCAACAAAAATAAAAGTAACATAAAGAGTGTTTACCCAACGCGAGCTTCCACTGTTATTTCCCGGTATCAACATCCACAAATGGAAAAACAGGCTGAAGGGCAATCCCTCGCCTCAAAAAGTAAAAACAACAAGCTGAAGGGCAAACCCCTTGCTGACGGTTAAAAAAAACCACACCCGGAAGAAGCTGAAAGGCAATCCCTCGCTTCCCGCATCAACATCTACAAAAGGAAAAACAGGCTGAAGGGTAATCCATCGCCTCAAGAAGTAAAAACGAGGGGGAACGTTGTGAGTTGCTGCGGACACCGCAACTCTACATTTATACCCGATACTTAGTCAGTATGGCTCTCCTCCGGCAGACGCCGCTAATATTGAACGACACGACAAAGAATGCGTGCGAGAGAGACAGAAAATCAGTCTGAGCGTGACGTCGGGCGCTGCGTAGCCACTGCAAATTGATTTCTTGCTTTTGGCTACAAAAATGATCCGATCTGATCCAGATTCAGCAATCTGATAGATATGGTCATTATCTATGATTCTGCGTTTTTAGTTTTCTCGAATCTGCAATATTGTGGATGCAACAGATTTTCGTCCTTTGTGTGGGCGGAAGGGGGTGGGGCGAAATTTTGAGATATACGTTTTATAGTGAGATCTAACAGGAGTGCGGATACTAAATTTGGTTACTCTAGCGTTAATAGTCTCTGAAATTTGTGGATGCCCCAGATTTCGTCCTTTGCGGGGGCGGGGCGAAATTTGGACACGAAACGGTCAAGGTCCGATATCACAGGAGTGTGGATACCAAATTTGGTTGCTCTAGCTCTTATGGGTTCTGAGATCCTTGAACTCATATTTTGCAATTGGCAAAACCGACCATGAAACATGTGTGTTAGAGAGAGACAGAGCGAGAAAGAATGAAATTGTTTTCTTGATTCTGGCTATAATAATTATACGATCTGGTTGAGATTTTTACACTCTAGAACATATAGTCATCCTCTACGATTCTGCGTTTTTGGTTTTTTCGTATCTTTAAAATTGTGGATGCCACAGATTTTCGTCCTTTGTGGGGGCGGAAGTGGGCGGGGAAAAGTTTTGAAATATTCTTGTAGCAGTGACATATCACAGAAGTCTGGATCCAAAACATCGTTGCTCTAGCTCTTATAGTCTTTGAGCACTAGGCGCTGAAGGGGACGAACAGACGGATGGCGGGGTCGGAAGGGGGTGTGGCGAAATTTTGAAACAAACTCGTCTCGATCCGATATATTAGGAGTGTGGATACCAAATTTGGTTGCTCTACCTTTTATAGTCTCTGAGATCTAGGCGCTAATGTTTTACTCTAAGCAAAGCCACCTATGCTACGTGTGTGTTAGAGAGAGACAGAGCGAGAAAGAATGAAATTGTTTTCTTGATTCTGGCTATAATAATTATACGATCTGGTTCAGTTTTTGCACGCTAGAAGATATAGTCATCTTCTACGATTCTGCGTTGTTAGTTTTATCGTATCGTCGAAATTGTGGATGCCACAGATTTTCGCCCTTTTTGGGGGTGGAAGTGGGCGGGGCAAAGTTTTGAAATATTCTTGTAGCAGTGACATATCACAGAAGTCTGGATCCAAAACATAGTTGCTCTAGCTCTTATAGTCTTTGAGCACTAGGCGCTGAAGGGGACGGACAGACGGACAGACGGACGGACGGACAGACGGACAGACAGACAGACAGACAGAAATGGCTCAATCGACTCGGCTATTGATGCTGATCAAGAATAAATATACTTTATGGGGTCGGAAACGATTCCTTCTGGACGTTACACACATCCACTTTTACCACAAATCTAATATACCCCAATACTCATTTTGAGTATCGGGTATAAAAAAACAGGCTGAAGGGCAATCCCTCGCTTCAAAAAGTAAAAACAACAAGCTGAAGGGCAAACCGCTTGCTGACGGTTAAAAAAAACCACACCCGGAAGAAGCTGAAAGGCAATCCCGCGCTTCCCGCATCAACATCTACAAAAGGAAAAACAGGCTGAAGGGTAATCCATCGCCTCAAGAAGTAAAAACGAGGGGGAACGTTGTGAGTTGCTGCGGACACCGCAACTCTACATTTATACCCGATACTTAGTCAGTATGGCTCTCCTCCGGCAGACGCCGCTAATATTAAACGACACGACAAAGAGTGCGTGCGAGAGAGACAGAAAATCAGTCTGAGCGTGACGTCGGGCGCTGCGTAGCCACTGCAAATTGATTTCTTGCTTTTGGCTACAAAAATGATCCGAACTGATCCAGATCCAGCAACCGGATAGATATTGTGATTGTGCATTTTTAGTTTTCTCGAATCTGCAATATTGTGGATGCCCCAGGTTTTCGTCCTTTGCGGGGGAGGAAGGGGGTGTGGCGAAATTTGGACACGAAACGGTCAAGGTCCGATATCACAGGAGTGTGGATACCAAATTTGGTTGCTCTGGCTCTTATAGGTTCTGAGATCCTTGAACTCATATTTTGCAATTGGCAAAACCGACCATGAAACCTGTGTGTTAGAGAGAGACAGAGCGAGAAAGAATGAAATTGTTTTCTTGAATCTGGCTATAATAATTATACGATCTGGTTGAGATCTTACATTCTAAAACATATAGTCATCCTCTACGATTCTGCGTTTTTGGTTTTATCGTATCTTTAAAAATGTGGATGCCACAGATTTTCGTCCTTTGTGGGGGCGGAAGTGGGCGGGGCGAAGTTTTGAAATATTTTTGTAGCAGTGACATATCACAGAAGTCTGGATACAAAACATCGTTGCTCTAGCTCTTATAGTCTTTGAGCACTAGGCGCTGAAGGGGACGGACAGACGGACGGACGGACGGACGGACGGACGGGCGGACAGACAGACAGGGCTCAATCGACTCGGCTATTGATGCTGATCAAGCATATATATACTTTATGGGGTCGGAAACGATTCCTTCTGGACGTTACACACATCCACTTCTACCACAAATCTAATATACCCCAATACTCATTTTGAGTATCGGGTATAAAAATTACAAAAAATACAGGAATATGAATACGTGCAAGACATAACGAATTAAGCAAAACCAAGACCTTTTCAACATGTTTGCAGCCTCTTCAGATCTATGTATGTATTTCATCCATTAGATATGTGAGATCACAAATTAAATCGGAATGTAGTTATTCTTCAGAAATTATAAGTTTATTAGATATTCCTCCCACTAAACAGGAAGTGGAGGATTATTTTACAGAAACATAAAGAAAATTGTTTTTATTTAAATTAGGTTAAGTTAAAAATTTAATAAAAAAATAATATTTTATAGTAAAAACCAGCATTAAAAGTACTTTATCGATAAAAAATAAATAAAAATAAAGCATTTTACATAGGAAAATATGCACCGGCAACAAAGATCAACTTTAACCCATTATTGTGAAGCTTTTAGACACTGTAGAATTCTGACTGTAGTCAATTGACTTAAGCACATTAAATTTTGAAAGATTTTTCTTTCAAACGCAGTTTGTTTTATGAAGATATCTTTATTTGTTCAGAAGTTATTAATTTAGCAAGCTAAAACGGCGGAATTCGCCACTGTGCGGCGTCGGCGAGCTGCCGGACGACGATTTGTTTCGCCGACTTGACCGACGCCTCCCACAAACCGCCGAAGTACGGTGCTCGCAGGGGGATGAATTTCCACTGATGCTCCTCGAACGCTTCCTGCAGCTTCCTCAGCTCGTTCCGGGCTCCGACGAAGTTGGTCGATTTTGACGGGCGGACACGTCCTCGAATCCGAGGCAAGACGTTAATAGGACCACAAAAATCCACCCCACAAATCAGGAGTGGACGACCTTCTCTAAACCTGTCTGCCGGCAGATTTCCCATGATCTGACTCATCAATTTTGGTTTGTAGCGAAAACAATGGATGCATCTCCTAACTATCCGAGTACATTCCCGACGTGCATTTACAAGCCAAATCTCCTGTAAATTCCTCAAAAACAGTTCGACTAAGTGACTTTTGGCGAGCAGTAGAATTGGAAACTTGGCCTCAAGTGGCACGGGCGCATGCAACAACCTGCCTCCCACCCTGATAAGCGAACAGATGTCTCTTTTTCGGACATCTTTTGGACATCTTTGGCCATCATTTGCAGGCTTGGCGGCAGAGCCTGTCTCTTTTTCAACGGTTTAAACTCCTGCGGAAAGACACTTCGTTGAACCAGCTCCATCAATTTGAGTGACGATTGCTGCAACTACTTTACAGTCAACTCCGTCGATGTTTAAAAATCGGTACACATAGGCAAATACGCGCAAACGAGCAAATATCTGAATGAAATAAGTCCTCAATTAAAAACTGGGCGGACTTTTTTACCTAAAAATCCCTTACATCGGCTGGGATGTTAAAATGGGAGTTCTTTGGCCAACAGTGCTCAGGCTCACATACAAATTTAGAAACTTCTAGCCAAATTGACTCAAGGAGTTCAGGAATGTCGTATCCACGAGAAGCCAAGTCCGCTGGATTTGACAGCGAAGGCACATGACCGGATTATATCCCTTCTGATAGCTCCTGAATTGTGGCTACACTATTTGACACGAAAACAGAAAGCGACGATGGCGGAGTCTTTATCCAACGTAGCGTTATTTTGAAGTCCGTCCAGAAATAAACTCTCTCGATTCTGCATTTGTCAAGAACTTGTTTGACGTAGGACCAAAATAGAGCCCAGAGAGTGACGGTGCATAATTCAAGCCTTGGTATGGTTTTGGTCTTTAGTGAAGCAACTCTAGCTTTTACTGCCAACAATCGACAACAGACTTGATCACTTTCGATTGCTCGAGTATAAAGGCAACAGCCGTATGCTTTACTATAAGCGTCTTCTAAACCGTGAACTTTAACAGCTGAGCATCCACTGGCAAAAGTGTACCTTGGAATGGACACTGCGTGAAAATTCCGCAAATTCTTCCTCAAGACTTCCCAACCTAAATGCAATTCCATCGGAATCGCTTCATCCCATTCCAAATGCAGCCAAAGTCTTTGGAGGAGAATTTTATGCTAAGGCTTTGGCCGAATCGGCATCATTGAAATTAAGGGACTTTTCCATGTTGATCCCTTTAGCTAGTTGTGGATGGTTTAAAAACCATTTAGACAGCCGGAATCCACCGTGATTTGTGATTTCGGGCACTTGATTGCACATCACATTCAACGTGTCAATCTCATCGGCTCCAGTAAGCATGTCGTCCACATAATAATCGTTGCAAATTATGTCGGAATCGATCTCATGTGCGTCTCTATGACGAACTCCAAGTTCTTGCAAGCAACGGATGGCAAGAAATGGATCTGAAGCCGTTCCGTAGGTGACAGTACTTAAACGAAAAATCTGTACCTCATCAGATGGATTCTCTCGCCATACTATGAGCTGAAAGTTGCGATCGTCTTCAGTCATAGTCACTTGCCTGTACATTTTCGATATATCTGCTGTTAAGGCAAAGCGATTCAAACTAAATCTGACGAGAGATAATACCAATTCCCTCTGAACAGTGGGTCCCACCATTAAAATGTCGTTTAATGATTGCGCCGAAGTAGTCTTCGCTGACGCGACGAACACGACTCGAAGTTTGGTTAAGGTATTATCAGGCCTCAGGACGCATTGATGTGGTATGAAATAGTGCGGTCCTGGACGAGTAATATTGGCTGTTGGAGACATATGACCGAGCTCGATTTACTCCTTCATTAAAGCAACGTATATTTCGTGAAGCGAACTGTCTTTCAGACTTCTACGCTCTAACGATAAGAGTCGGCACTTGGCCAAATCGAACGAAGATCCAAGCATATGGGGATCAGATTTAAAGGGCAGGTGAACTTCGAACCGCCATAAATTCAAACTAGAAACGCTTTTCACAAAGTGTTCCTCACAAGCAATTTGTTCTGCTGAATATTTTGTTAATTCTTTATTCTCTGAAACAGTATCTAGCTCCCAAAGCCTTTCAACAAGGCCTCCCAGCTCCATGTCTTCCTTTGACGAAGCTGCGACACACGCAGCTTCTTATTGTTGTTGCTTTCATCGCCCAGAAACTACCCATCGCCCGGAGCACAACAACTTGAAGAATGAGTCTGATCCAAGAAACATATCTATCTCTTGGGGTCGATGGAACGCTGGATCTGCTAACTCCACGCTCGCCGGAATTTTCCACTGCTTGATGGGAAGCGTATATTGTAGTCGACACTTCACTCCTTGAGACCGAGCTTGATTTTTCTACCGATGTTACTGTCAGCCAACGACACCCTTGACAATCTTAGAGACTGCGCCAGGCTTTCTGTCATGAAATTGACCTGCGAGCCTGAACTCTGATTTCCACTCGAAGCGCCAAACTGAACAAACTCTGCACCTAGAGGATGTGCACGGGGAAACCCTATTCACAGATTTAAATCAATTAATACACAGCTGCTTGCCGTTTGCGAAGACGAACCGCTCTAACACGGGTACCGCCCCAAATCCATGACAATTTACAATCGAATGGTTGCAGCCACAATATACACACTTGGGCTCGATCGATTTTTCAGCCCTTGCGAAAGAAAAAAACGACCTTTGCAGTATTCCTCTGCTGAAAGGTGTTGGTGTCGCCTATGTAACGTTTTGGCACAATCAGATCAGATGAGCTTCCCCTCATCATAATCCAGCTGCTCCTTATATTTCGATTTTGTATATGAATCCTTCTTCGAAAACACCAGTTTTATTATCATGGCGATAGCCACCTCATGATCGTCTCCTAATGATAAAAGTGACTCAAAAATTGCTGTCGCGGAATCTATAACTAGTCGCAGAGAAGAGGCGGATGGCTTTGTCATGGCCGGGATTTCAAACAACTTTGCAAGTGTAGTATGCACACATAAAGAGTACATACTGTACCTAGTTTGTGTAGAAGAACATACATTGTAATACGACGTAATACGATCACACGTATCATAAGTGCAGCCGTTAAGTTTACATAACTCGACGGCGCAAGGAATATGACCTACTGCATGTGCATACGACATTCTTTCTTACGCTCATCAAGCATATAGTACATAATGCGGCCGCTCCGCTGCCGGCGGCTCTGGCAGCGGAGCTACGCGGCCTTAGCCAAGTAAGCTCAAAATTATAAGATTTCAGATCAGCCAATAAAGAACGGTAAAAATAATTACATGGCGACCTTGACTCGCGAGTAAAGTGAACCAAGAAAACAACAACAATACCGCTCCCTCTGCATTTGGTTCTCGACCCTACAGCGGGTCAATGAGCTTAATCATTTTCATGTGAACCAAATACAGCACCTGTCTCGTCGCGTAACAGAACACGAGAGTTGCAGCGTTGACAAAGACACTTGCCCAGAAAGCCCAACAACAACTATGGGGCCGTGGAACGTGGAAATTGCCGCTGCTCAACATAACACCTGCGCGTGTGCCATGTCAGCAGATTAATGCACCGGCGACTGCGCAGCCGGCGGCCGGGGACTTAACATTAAAACTTTAATTTTTGTGTAAATTCAGATTCTCTAAGACCTCCAACGAGGAACAATAAATTTCGCTTCGACGGAATAAATAATAAATATTACAATAAACGTCGATTCTACTTTCCTGGCGCCCAACGAAATTTTACCCAACACGAGTGAATATTTTTAAAAAATTCGTAATCTAACGCTTCGAGTTCAACAAAAATAAAAGTAACATAAAGAGTGTTTACCCAACGCGAGCTTCCACTGTTATTTCCCGGTATCAACATCCACAAATGGAAAAACAGGCTGAAGGGCAATCCCTCGCCTCAAAAAGTAAAAACAACAAGCTGAAGGGCAAACCCCTTGCTGACGGTTAAAAAAAACCACACCCGGAAGAAGCTGAAAGGCAATCCCTCGCTTCCCGCATCAACATCTACAAAAGGAAAAACAGGCTGAAGGGTAATCCATCGCCTCAAGAAGTAAAAACGAGGGGGAACGTTGTGAGTTGCTGCGGACACCGCAACTCTACATTTATACCCGATACTTAGTCAGTATGGCTCTCCTCCGGCAGACGCCGCTAATATTGAACGACACGACAAAGAATGCGTGCGAGAGAGACAGAAAATCAGTCTGAGCGTGACGTCGGGCGCTGCGTAGCCACTGCAAATTGATTTCTTGCTTTTGGCTACAAAAATGATCCGATCTGATCCAGATTCAGCAATCTGATAGATATGGTCATTATCTATGATTCTGCGTTTTTAGTTTTCTCGAATCTGCAATATTGTGGATGCAACAGATTTTCGTCCTTTGTGTGGGCGGAAGGGGGTGGGGCGAAATTTTGAGATATACGTTTTATAGTGAGATCTAACAGGAGTGCGGATACTAAATTTGGTTACTCTAGCGTTAATAGTCTCTGAAATTTGTGGATGCCCCAGATTTCGTCCTTTGCGGGGGCGGGGCGAAATTTGGACACGAAACGGTCAAGGTCCGATATCACAGGAGTGTGGATACCAAATTTGGTTGCTCTAGCTCTTATGGGTTCTGAGATCCTTGAACTCATATTTTGCAATTGGCAAAACCGACCATGAAACATGTGTGTTAGAGAGAGACAGAGCGAGAAAGAATGAAATTGTTTTCTTGATTCTGGCTATAATAATTATACGATCTGGTTGAGATTTTTACACTCTAGAACATATAGTCATCCTCTACGATTCTGCGTTTTTGGTTTTTTCGTATCTTTAAAATTGTGGATGCCACAGATTTTCGTCCTTTGTGGGGGCGGAAGTGGGCGGGGAAAAGTTTTGAAATATTCTTGTAGCAGTGACATATCACAGAAGTCTGGATCCAAAACATCGTTGCTCTAGCTCTTATAGTCTTTGAGCACTAGGCGCTGAAGGGGACGAACAGACGGATGGCGGGGTCGGAAGGGGGTGTGGCGAAATTTTGAAACAAACTCGTCTCGATCCGATATATTAGGAGTGTGGATACCAAATTTGGTTGCTCTACCTTTTATAGTCTCTGAGATCTAGGCGCTAATGTTTTACTCTAAGCAAAGCCACCTATGCTACGTGTGTGTTAGAGAGAGACAGAGCGAGAAAGAATGAAATTGTTTTCTTGATTCTGGCTATAATAATTATACGATCTGGTTCAGTTTTTGCACGCTAGAAGATATAGTCATCTTCTACGATTCTGCGTTGTTAGTTTTATCGTATCGTCGAAATTGTGGATGCCACAGATTTTCGCCCTTTTTGGGGGTGGAAGTGGGCGGGGCAAAGTTTTGAAATATTCTTGTAGCAGTGACATATCACAGAAGTCTGGATCCAAAACATAGTTGCTCTAGCTCTTATAGTCTTTGAGCACTAGGCGCTGAAGGGGACGGACAGACGGACAGACGGACGGACGGACAGACGGACAGACAGACAGACAGACAGAAATGGCTCAATCGACTCGGCTATTGATGCTGATCAAGAATAAATATACTTTATGGGGTCGGAAACGATTCCTTCTGGACGTTACACACATCCACTTTTACCACAAATCTAATATACCCCAATACTCATTTTGAGTATCGGGTATAAAAAAACAGGCTGAAGGGCAATCCCTCGCTTCAAAAAGTAAAAACAACAAGCTGAAGGGCAAACCGCTTGCTGACGGTTAAAAAAAACCACACCCGGAAGAAGCTGAAAGGCAATCCCGCGCTTCCCGCATCAACATCTACAAAAGGAAAAACAGGCTGAAGGGTAATCCATCGCCTCAAGAAGTAAAAACGAGGGGGAACGTTGTGAGTTGCTGCGGACACCGCAACTCTACATTTATACCCGATACTTAGTCAGTATGGCTCTCCTCCGGCAGACGCCGCTAATATTAAACGACACGACAAAGAGTGCGTGCGAGAGAGACAGAAAATCAGTCTGAGCGTGACGTCGGGCGCTGCGTAGCCACTGCAAATTGATTTCTTGCTTTTGGCTACAAAAATGATCCGAACTGATCCAGATCCAGCAACCGGATAGATATTGTGATTGTGCATTTTTAGTTTTCTCGAATCTGCAATATTGTGGATGCCCCAGATTTTCGTCCTTTGCGGGGGAGGAAGGGGGTGTGGCGAAATTTGGACACGAAACGGTCAAGGTCCGATATCACAGGAGTGTGGATACCAAATTTGGTTGCTCTGGCTCTTATAGGTTCTGAGATCCTTGAACTCATATTTTGCAATTGGCAAAACCGACCATGAAACCTGTGTGTTAGAGAGAGACAGAGCGAGAAAGAATGAAATTGTTTTCTTGAATCTGGCTATAATAATTATACGATCTGGTTGAGATCTTACATTCTAAAACATATAGTCATCCTCTACGATTCTGCGTTTTTGGTTTTATCGTATCTTTAAAAATGTGGATGCCACAGATTTTCGTCCTTTGTGGGGGCGGAAGTGGGCGGGGCGAAGTTTTGAAATATTTTTGTAGCAGTGACATATCACAGAAGTCTGGATACAAAACATCGTTGCTCTAGCTCTTATAGTCTTTGAGCACTAGGCGCTGAAGGGGACGGACAGACGGACGGACGGACGGACGGACGGACGGGCGGACAGACAGACAGGGCTCAATCGACTCGGCTATTGATGCTGATCAAGCATATATATACTTTATGGGGTCGGAAACGATTCCTTCTGGACGTTACACACATCCACTTCTACCACAAATCTAATATACCCCAATACTCATTTTGAGTATCGGGTATAAAAATTACAAAAAATACAGGAATATGAATACGTGCAAGACATAACGAATTAAGCAAAACCAAGACCTTTTCAACATGTTTGCAGCCTCTTCAGATCTATGTATGTATTTCATCCATTAGATATGTGAGATCACAAATTAAATCGGAATGTAGTTATTCTTCAGAAATTATAAGTTTATTAGATATTCCTCCCACTAAACAGGAAGTGGAGGATTATTTTACAGAAACATAAAGAAAATTGTTTTTATTTAAATTAGGTTAAGTTAAAAATTTAATAAAAAATTAATATTTTATAGTAAAAACCAGCATTAAAAGTACTTTATCGATAAAAAATAAATAAAAATAAAGCATTTTACATAGGAAAATATGCACCGGCAACAAAGATCAACTTTAACCCATTATTGTGAAGCTTTTAGACACTGTAGAATTCTGACTGTAGTCAATTGACTTAAGCACATTAAATTTTGAAAGATTTTTCTTTCAAACGCAGTTTGTTTTATGAAGATATCTTTATTTGTTCAGAAGTTATTAATTTAGCAAGCTAAAACGGCGGAATTCGCCACTGTGCGGCGTCGGCGAGCTGCCGGACGACGATTTGTTTCGCCGACTTGACCGACGCCTCCCACAAACCGCCGAAGTACGGTGCTCGCAGGGGGATGAATTTCCACTGATGCTCCTCGAACGCTTCCTGCAGCTTCCTCAGCTCGTTCCGGGCTCCGACGAAGTTGGTCGATTTTGACGGGCGGACACGTCCTCGAATCCGAGGCAAGACGTTAATAGGACCACAAAAATCCACCCCACAAATCAGGAGTGGACGACCTTCTCTAAACCTGTCTGCCGGCAGATTTCCCATGATCTGACTCATCAATTTTGGTTTGTAGCGAAAACAATGGATGCATCTCCTAACTATCCGAGTACATTCCCGACGTGCATTTACAAGCCAAATCTCCTGTAAATTCCTCAAAAACAGTTCGACTAAGTGACTTTTGGCGAGCAGTAGAATTGGAAACTTGGCCTCAAGTGGCACGGGCGCATGCAACAACCTGCCTCCCACCCTGATAAGCGAACAGATGTCTCTTTTTCGGACATCTTTTGGACATCTTTGGCCATCATTTGCAGGCTTGGCGGCAGAGCCTGTCTCTTTTTCAACGGTTTAAACTCCTGCGGAAAGACACTTCGTTGAACCAGCTCCATCAATTTGAGTGACGATTGCTGCAACTACTTTACAGTCAACTCCGTCGATGTTTAAAAATCGGTACACATAGGCAAATACGCGCAAACGAGCAAATATCTGAATGAAATAAGTCCTCAATTAAAAACTGGGCGGACTTTTTTACCTAAAAATCCCTTACATCGGCTGGGATGTTAAAATGGGAGTTCTTTGGCCAACAGTGCTCAGGCTCACATACAAATTTAGAAACTTCTAGCCAAATTGACTCAAGGAGTTCAGGAATGTCGTATCCACGAGAAGCCAAGTCCGCTGGATTTGACAGCGAAGGCACATGACCGGATTATATCCCTTCTGATAGCTCCTGAATTGTGGCTACACTATTTGACACGAAAACAGAAAGCGACGATGGCGGAGTCTTTATCCAACGTAGCGTTATTTTGAAGTTCGTCCAGAAATAAACTCTCTCGATTCTGCATTTGTCAAGAACTTGTTTGACGTAGGACCAAAATAGAGCCCAGAGAGTGACGGTGCATAATTCAAGCCTTGGTATGGTTTTGGTCTTTAGTGAAGCAACTCTAGCTTTTACTGCCAACAATCGACAACAGACTTGATCACTTTCGATTGCTCGAGTATAAAGGCAACAGCCGTATGCTTTACTATAAGCGTCTTCTAAACCGTGAACTTTAACAGCTGAGCATCCACTGGCAAAAGTGTACCTTGGAATGGACACTGCGTGAAAATTCCGCAAATTCTTCCTCAAGACTTCCCAACCTAAATGCAATTCCATCGGAATCGCTTCATCCCATTCCAAATGCAGCCAAAGTCTTTGGAGGAGAATTTTATGCTAAGGCTTTGGCCGAATCGGCATCATTGAAATTAAGGGACTTTTCCATGTTGATCCCTTTAGCTAGTTGTGGATGGTTTAAAAACCATTTAGACAGCCGGAATCCACCGTGATTTGTGATTTCGGGCACTTGATTGCACATCACATTCAACGTGTCAATCTCATCGGCTCCAGTAAGCATGTCGTCCACATAATAATCGTTGCAAATTATGTCGGAATCGATCTCATGTGCGTCTCTATGACGAACTCCAAGTTCTTGCAAGCAACGGATGGCAAGAAATGGATCTGAAGCCGTTCCGTAGGTGACAGTACTTAAACGAAAAATCTGTACCTCATCAGATGGATTCTCTCGCCATACTATGAGCTGAAAGTTGCGATCGTCTTCAGTCATAGTCACTTGCCTGTACATTTTCGATATATCTGCTGTTAAGGCAAAGCGATTCAAACTAAATCTGACGAGAGATAATACCAATTCCCTCTGAACAGTGGGTCCCACCATTAAAATGTCGTTTAATGATTGCGCCGAAGTAGTCTTCGCTGACGCGACGAACACGACTCGAAGTTTGGTTAAGGTATTATCAGGCCTCAGGACGCATTGATGTGGTATGAAATAGTGCGGTCCTGGACGAGTAATATTGGCTGTTGGAGACATATGACCGAGCTCGATTTACTCCTTCATTAAAGCAACGTATATTTCGTGAAGCGAACTGTCTTTCAGACTTCTACGCTCTAACGATAAGAGTCGGCACTTGGCCAAATCGAACGAAGATCCAAGCATATGGGGATCAGATTTAAAGGGCAGGTGAACTTCGAACCGCCATAAATTCAAATTAGAAACGCTTTTCACAAAGTGTTCCTCACAAGCAATTTGTTCTGCTGAATATTTTGTTAATTCTTTATTCTCTGAAACAGTATCTAGCTCCCAAAGCCTTTCAACAAGGCCTCCCAGCTCCATGTCTTCCTTTGACGAAGCTGCGACACAACACGCAGCTTCTTATTGTTGTTGCTTACATCGCCCAGAAACTACCCATCGCCCGGAGCACAACAACTTGAAGAATGAGTCTGATCCAAGAAACATCTATCTCTTGGGGTCGATGGAACGCTGGATCTGCTAACTCCACGCTCGCCGGAATTTTCCACTGCTTGATGGGAAGCGTATATTGTAGTCGACACTTCACTCCTTGAGACCGAGCTTGATTTTTCTACCGATGTTACTGTCAGCCAACGACACCCTTGACAATCTTAGAGACTGCGCCAGGCTTTCTGTCATGAAATTGACCTGCGAGCCTGAACTCTGATTTACACTCGAAGCGCCAAACTGAACAAACTCTGCACCTAGAGGATGTGCACGGGGAAACCCTATTCACAGATTTAAATCAATTAATACACAGCTGCTTGCCGTTTGCGAAGACGAACCGCTCTAACACGGGTACCGCCCCAAATCCATGACAATTTACAATCGAATGGTTGCAGCCACAATATACACACTTGGGCTCGATCGATTTTTCAGCCCTTGCGAAAGAAAAAAACGACCTTTGCAGTATTCCTCTGCTGAAAGGTGTTGGTGTCGCCTATGTAACGTTTTGGCACAATCAGATCAGATGAGCTTCCCCTCATCATAATCCAGCTGCTCCTTATATTTCGATTTTGTATATGAATCCTTCGAAAACACCAGTTTTATTATCATGGCGATAGCCACCTCATGATCGTCTCCTAATGATAAAAGTGACTCAAAAATTGCTGTCGCGGAATCTATAACTAGTCGCAGAGAAGAGGCGGATGGCTTTGTCATGGCCGGGATTTCAAACAACTTTGCAAGTGTAGTATGCACACATAAAGAGTACATACTGTACCTAGTTTGTGTAGAAGAACATACATTGTAATACGACGTAATACGATCACACGTATCATAAGTGCAGCCGTTAAGTTTACATAACTCGACGGCGCAAGGAATATGACCTACTGCATGTGCATACGACATTCTTTCTTACGCTCATCAAGCATATAGTACATAATGCGGCCGCTCCGCTGCCGGCGGCTCTGGCAGCGGAGCTACGCGGCCTTAGCAAAGTAAGCTCCAAATTATAGGATTTCAGATCAGCCAATAAAGAACGGTAACAATAATTACATGGCGACCTTGACTCGCGAGTAAAGTGAACCAAGAAAACAACAACAATACCCCTCCCTCTGCATTTGGTTCTCGACCCTACAGCGGGTCAATGAGCTTAATCATTTTCATGTGAACCAAATACAGCACCTGTCTCGTCGCGTAACAGAACACGAGAGTTGCAGCGTTGACAAAGACACTTGCCCAGAAAGCCCAACAACAACTATGGGGCCGTGGAACGTGGAATCTGCCGCTACTCAACATAACACCTGCGCGTGTGCCATGTCAGCAGATTAATGCACCGGCGACTGCGCAGCCGGCGGTCGGGGACTTAACATTAAAACTTTAATTTTTGTGTAAATTCAGATTCTCTAAGACCTCCAACGAGGAACAATAAATTTCGCTTCGACGGAATAAATAATAAATATTAAAATAAACGTCGATTCTACTTTCCTGGCGCCCAACGAAATTTTACCCAACACGAGTGAATATTTTTAAAAAATTCGTAATCTAACGCTTCGAGTTCAACAAAAATAAAAGTAACATAAAGAGTTTACCCAACGCGAGCTTCCACTGTTATTTCCCGGCATCAACATCCACAAATGGAAAAACAGGCTGAAGGGCAATCCCTCGCCTCAAAAAGTAAAAACAACAAGCTGAAGGGCAAACCCCTTGCTGACGGTTAAAAAAAACCACACCCGGAAGAAGCTGAAAGGCAATCCCTCGCTTCCCGCATCAACATCTACAAAAGGAAAAACAGGCTGAAGGGTAATCCATCGCCTCAAGAAGTAAAAACGAGGGGGAACGTTGTGAGTTGCTGCGGACACCGCAACTCTACATTTATACCCGATACTTAGTCAGTATGGCTCTCCTCCGGCAGACGCCGCTAATATTGAACGACACGACAAAGAATGCGTGCGAGAGAGACAGAAAATCAGTCTGAGCGTGACGTCGGGCGCTGCGTAGCCACTGCAAATTGATTTCTTGCTTTTGGCTACAAAAATGATCCGATCTGATCCAGATTCAGCAATCTGATAGATATGGTCATTATCTATGATTCTGCGTTTTTAGTTTTCTCGAATCTGCAATATTGTGGATGCAACAGATTTTCGTCCTTTGTGTGGGCGGAAGGGGGTGGGGCGAAATTTTGAGATATACGTTTTATAGTGAGATCTAACAGGAGTGCGGATACTAAATTTGGTTACTCTAGCGTTAATAGTCTCTGAAATTTGTGGATGCCCCAGATTTCGTCCTTTGCGGGGGCGGGGCGAAATTTGGACACGAAACGGTCAAGGTCCGATATCACAGGAGTGTGGATACCAAATTTGGTTGCTCTAGCTCTTATGGGTTCTGAGATCCTTGAACTCATATTTTGCAATTGGCAAAACCGACCATGAAACATGTGTGTTAGAGAGAGACAGAGCGAGAAAGAATGAAATTGTTTTCTTGATTCTGGCTATAATAATTATACGATCTGGTTGAGATTTTTACACTCTAGTCATCCTCTACGATTCTGCGTTTTTGGTTTTTTCGTATCTTTAAAATTGTGGATGCCACAGATTTTCGTCCTTTGTGGGGGCGGAAGTGGGCGGGGAAAAGTTTTGAAATATTCTTGTAGCAGTGACATATCACAGAAGTCTGGATCCAAAACATCGTTGCTCTAGCTCTTATAGTCTTTGAGCACTAGGCGCTGAAGGGGACGGACAGACGGACGGACGGACAGACAGACAGGGCTCAATCGACTCGGCTATTGATGCTGATCAAGAATATATATACTTTATGGGGTCGGAAACGATTCCTTCTGGACGTTACACACATCAATTTTCACCACAAATCTAATATACCCCAATACTCATTTTGAGTATCGGGTATAAAAACGACCTTTGCAGTATTCCTCTGCTGAAAGGTGTTGGTGTCGCCTATGTAACGTTTTGGCACAATTAGATCAGATGAGCTTCCCCTCATCATAATCCAGCTGCTCCTTATATTTCGATTTTGTATATGAATCCTTCTTCGAAAACACCAGTTTTATTATCATGGCGTTAGCCACCTCATGCTCGTCTCCTAATGATAAAAGTGACTCAAAAATTGCTGTCACGGAATCTATAACTAATCGCAGAGAAGAGGCGGACGGCTTTGTCACGGCCGGGATTTCAAACAACTTTGCAAGTGTAGTATGCACACATAAAGAGTACATACTGTACCTAGTTTGTGTGGAAGAGCATACATTGTAATACGACGAAATACGATCACACGAATATGCCTCGAGCTATCATAAGTGCAGCCGTTAAGTTTACATAACTCGACGGCGCAAGGAATATGACCTACTGCATGTGCATACGACATTCTTTCTTACGCTCATCAAGCATATAGTACATAATGCGGCCGCTCCGCTGCCGGCGGCTCTGGCAGCGGAGCTACGCGGCCTTAGCAAAGTAAGCTCCAAATTATAGGATTTCAGATCAGCCAATAAAGAACGGTAACAACAATTACATGGCGACCTTGACTCGCGAGTAAAGTGAACCAAGAAAACAACAACAATACCCCTCCCTCTGCATTTGGTTCTCGACCCTACAGCGGGTCAATGAGCTTAATCATTTTCATGTGAACCAAATACAGCACCTGTCTCGTCGCGTAACAGAACACGAGAGTTGCAGCGTTGACAAAGACACTTGCCCAGAAAGCCCAACAACAACTATGGGGCCGTGGAACGTGGAAACTGCCGCTGCTCAACATAACACCTGCGCGTGTGCCATGTCAGCAGATTAATGCACCGGCGACTGCGCAGCCGGCGGCCGGGGACTTAACATTAAAACTTTAATTTTTGTGTAAATTCAGATTCTCTAAGACCTCCAACGAGGAACAATAAAATTCGCTTCGACGGAATAAATAATAAATATTACAATAAACGTCGATTCTACTTTCCTGGCGCCCAACGAAATTTTACCCAACACGAGTGAATATTTTTAAAAAATTCGTAATCTAACGCTTCGAGTTCAACAAAAATAAAAGTAACATAAAGAGTGTTTACCCAACGCGAGCTTCCACTGTTATTTCCCGGCATCAACATCCACAAATGGAAAAACAGGCTGAAGGGCAATCCCTCGCCTCAAAAAGTAAAAACAACAAGCTGAAGGGCAAACCCCTTGCTGACGGTTAAAAAAAACCACACCCGGAAGAAGCTGAAAGGCAATCCCTCGCTTCCCGCATTAGCATCTACAAAAGGAACGATGGGGAACGTTGTGAGTTGCTGCGTACACCGCAACTCTACATTTATACCCGATACTTAGTCAGTATGGCTCTCCTCCGGCAGACGCAGCTAATATTAAACGACACGACAAAGAGTGCGTGCGAGAGAGACTGAAAATTAGTCTGAGCGTGACGTCGGGCGCTGCGTAGCCACTGCAAATTGATTTGTTCCTATTGGCTGATCCGATCTGATCCAGATTCAGCAATCTGATAGATATGGTCATTATCTATGATTCTGCGTTTTTAGTTTTCTCGAATCTGCAATATTGTGGATGCAACAGATTTTCGTCCTTTGTGTGGGCGGAAAGGGGTGGGGCGAAATTTTGAGATATACGTTTTATAGTGAGATCTAACAGGAGTGCGGATACTAAATTTGGTTACTCTAGCGTTAATAGTCTCTGAAATTTGTGGATGCCCCAGATTTCGTCCTTTGCGGGGGCGGGGCGAAATTTGGACACGAAACGGTCAAGGTCCGATATCACAGGAGTGTGGATACCAAATTTGGTTGCTCTAGCTCTTATGGGTTCTGAGATCCTTGAACTCATATTTTGCAATTGGCAAAACCGACCATGAAACATGTGTGTTAGAGAGAGACAGAGCGAGAAAGAATGAAATTGTTTTCTTGATTCTGGCTATAATAATTATACGATCTGGTTGAGATTTTTACACTCTAGAACATATAGTCATCCTCTACGATTCTGCGTTTTTGGTTTTTTCGTATCTTTAAAATTGTGGATGCCACAGATTTTCGTCCTTTGTGGGGGCGGAAGTGGGCGGGGAAAAGTTTTGAAATATTCTTGTAGCAGTGACATATCACAGAAGTCTGGATCCAAAACATAGTTGCTCTAGCTCTTATAGACTTTGAGCACTAGGCGCTGCTCAACATAACACCTGCGCGTGTGCCATGTCAGCAGATTAATGCAGCCGGCGGCCGGGGACTTAACATTAAAACTTTAATTTTTGTGTAAATTCAGATTCTCTAAGACCTCCAACGAGGAACAATAAATTTCGCTTCGACGGAATAAATAATAAATATTACAATAAACGTCGATTCTACTTTCCTGGCGCCCAACAAAATTTTACCCAACACGAGTGAATATTTTTAAAAAATTCGTAATCTAACGCTTCGAGTTCAACAAAAATAAAAGTAACATAAAGAGTGTTTTCCCAACGCGAGTTTCCACTGTTATTTCCCGGCATCAACATCCACAAATGGAACGAGGGGGAACGTTGTGAGTTGCTGCGTACACCGCAACTCTACATTTATACCCGATACTTAGTCAGTATGGCTCTCCTCCGGCAGACGCAGCTAATATTAAACGACACGACAAAGAGTGCGTGCGAGAGAGACAGAAAATCAGTCTGAGCGTGACGTCAGTCGCTGCGTAGCCAGTGCAATTTGATTTGTTCCTTTTGGCTATAAAAATTATCTGATCTGATACACATTCAGCAATCTGATAGATATGGTCGTTATCTATGATTCTGCGTTTTTAGTTTTCTCGAATCTGCAATATTGTGGATGCAACAGATTTTCGTCTTTTGTGTATGCGGAATGGGGTGTGGCAAAATTTTGAGATATACGTTTTATAGTGAGATCTAACAGGAGTGCGGATACCAAATTTGGTTACTCTAGCGTTAATAGTCTCTGAGATTTGTGAATATCCCCAGATTTTCGTCCTTTGCGGGGGCGGAAGGGGTTGTGGCGAAATTTTGAAACAAACTCGTCTCGGACCGATATGTTAGGAGTGTGGATACCAAATTTGGTTGCTCTAGCTTTTATAGTCTCTGAGATCTAGGCGCTAATGTTTTACTCTAAGCAAAGCCGCCTATGCCACGTGTGTGTTAGAGAGAGACAGGGCGAGAAAAAATGAAATTGTTTTCTTGATGCTGGCTATAATAATAATACGATCCAATTCAGATTCAGCAGTCTAAAAGATGTGGTCATTCTCTACGATTCGGCGTTTTTGGTTTTCTCATATCTTTAAAATTGTGGATGCCACAGTTTTTCGTCCTTTGTGGGGGCGGAAGTGGGCGGGGCGAAGTTTTGAAATATTTTTGTAGCAGTGACATATCACAGAAGTCTGGATCCAAAACATCGTTGCTCTAGCTCTTATAGTCTTTGAGCACTAGGCGCTAATAGGGACGGACAGACGGACAGACGGACGGACGGACGGACGGACGGACGGACGGACGGACAGACGGACAGACAGATAGGGCTCAATCGACTCGGCTATTGATGCTGATCAAGAATATATATACTTTATAGGATCGGAAACGATTCCTTCTGGACGTTACACACATCCATTTTCACCACAAATCTAATATACCCCAATACTCATTTTGAGTATCGGGTATAAAAACGAGGGGGAACGTTGTGAGTTGCTGCGTACACCGCAACTCTACATTTATACCCGATACTTAGTCAGTATGGCTCTCCTCCGGTAGACGCAGCTAATATTAAACGACACGACAAAGAGTGCGTGCGAGAGAGACAGAAAATCAGTCTGAGCGTGACGTCGGGCGCTGCGTAGCCAGTGCAAATTGATTTGTTCCTTTTGGCTATAAAAATTATCTGATCTGATACACATTCAGCAATCTGATAGATATGGTCGTTATCTATGATTCTGCGTTTTTAGTTTTCTCGAATCTGCAATATTGTGGATGCCACAGATTTTCGCCCTTTGTGTGGGTGGAAGGGGGTGGGGCGAAATTGTGAGATATACGTTTTATAGTGAGATCTAACAGGAGTGCGGATACCAAATTTGGTTACTCTAGCGTTAATAGTCTCTGAGATTTGTGAATATCCCCAGATTTTCGTCTCTGAGATCTAGGCGCTAATGTTTTACTCTAAGCAAAGCCACCTATGCTACGTGTGTGTTAGAGAGAGACAGAGCGAGAAAGAATGAAATTGTTTTCTTGATTCTGGCTATAATAATTATACGATCTGGTTCAGTTTTTGCACGCTGGAAGATATAGTCATCTTCTAAGATTCTGCGTTTTTAGTTTTATCGTATCGTCGAAATTGTGAATGCCACAGATTTTCGCCCTTTTTGGGGCGGAAGTGGGCGGGGCAAAGTTTTGAAATATTCTTGTGATATTGCACATATCACAGAAGTCTGGATCCAAAACATAGTTGCTCTAGCTCTTATAGTCTTTGAGCACTAGGCGCTGAAGTGGACGGACAGACGGACACACGGACGGACGGACGGACGGACAGACGGACAGACAGACAGACAGACATGGCTCAATCGACTCGGCTATTGATGCTGATCAAGAATAAATATACTTTATGGGGTCGGAAACGATTCCTTCTGGACGTTACACACATCCACTTTTACCACAAATCTAATATACCCCAATACTCATTTTGAGTATCGGGTATAAAAAAACAGGCTGAAGGGCAATCCCTCGCTTCAAAAAGTAAAAACAACAAGCTGAAGGGCAAACCGCTTGCTGACGGTTAAAAAAAACCACACCCGGAAGAAGCTGAAAGGCAATCCCTCGCTTCCCGCATCAACATCTACAAAAGGAAAAACAGGCTGAAGGGTAATCCATCGCCTCAAGAAGTAAAAACGAGGGGGAACGTTGTGAGTTGCTGCGGACACCGCAACTCTACATTTTTTTTATTTTTTTTTTTTTTTATTTTTTTTTTAGACTAACATTCGAGGAAAATTAGTACTAAACTTACTAAGAAACTAAGCATGCAATCAAAGTACAAATACCACTACAGTTACTAATTAATAGAAAGGTGTGTAAGGATTAATAATTTAATAAGGGGAAGAGAATTAGTGGTGGATATAATATGGTAGAGGGAATTATAATCCGAGCATAAGACCCTAAACGGTTCATGCAAGGAATAATTCGATCTACAAAGTGGAAGGAACAACGGTATAAAATTTCTAGTCAGTCTAATAGGAATCGTGAAGTTTATGCGGCTCAACAGATCAGGGCTGTCTATGTCACCCCTGATCAAGTTGTGCATAAATATCACACCAAGCATTTTTCTACGGTTAACTAAGGATGGGAGGTTTACTAATAGTAGTCTACTAGAGTAAGATGGGAGTCTTACACCCGCATCCCAGTTAAGGCCCCGCAGAGCAAAGAGTAAAAAGTTTTTCTGTACTGATTCTATACGGTCCTGGTGTACTTTGTACTGAGGGCACCATACACAGGAGCCGTATTCTAAGATCGGACGAACAAGCGAGGTATAGAGAGTCTTTGTTATATAGGGGTCGTCAAATTCCTTTGACCACCTCTTTATAAACCCAAGCACGCCCATGGCCTTATTTACCATGGTAGAAATGTGTTCGGAAAACTTTAACTTGGGGTCTAACATAACACCCAGATCATCCACCAGGGTAATTCTCTCAAGAGAACCACCAAATAGGGTGTAGAGAGCCAACAAAGGGCTAGAACGATGAAATGTCATAACTTTGCATTTCGAGGCATTAAGGTGTAACAAGTTTGCACAACACCATGACTGAAAGATATTGAGATCGGATTGCAAGCGAGAATGAAATGAAATGTCCTTGTACTGGACACAGAGTTTAACATCATCCGCATACATAAGTACTCGAGAGTATGTTAATACTGAAGGTAAGTCATTAATAAAGAGTGTGAAGAGTAAGGGGCCTAGATGGCTGCCTTGTGGTACTCCCGAAGAAACCTTTACTGGGAAAGAGAGGGAGTTTTTGAAGAGGACTCTTTGAGACCTAGAACAAAGATAGCTAGAAATCCATCTCAGGAGGTTGGGCGGAAACCCTAAAAGGTCAAGTTTATGCGCTAAAAGGGAATGGTTTACAGAGTCGAATGCTTTACTAAAGTCGGTGTAAATAACATCCGTCTGTAAGTTACCTTGAAAGCCTTTAATAATGAAAGAGGTAAACTCTAACAAGTTCGTGGTGGTTGATCGCCGCCTTATAAATCCATGCTGAGTTGGAGATATAAGTGACTTGCAGAGATGTTGCAAGTGCGGAGTTAAAACCTTCTCAAACATTTTAGGAATAGCGGATAACTTTGCTATACCTCTATAATTTTTTGCATCAGACTTGCTACCTTTTTTATGGAGAGGAATTATAAACGATTCCTTCCAGATCGGGGGAAGCAAGAAGAATCAATGGATAGGGTGAATAGTTTAAGCAAAGGTCCACACAGAGCCTCGGCACAGTACCTGAGTACACAACCTGGAACCCCGTCTGGACCCGGTGAAAACACCGGCTTAACTAGTCGAAGATCATGAAGTAGGGAACATTCATTTAACAAGGGACTGAAAATGCCGTTCGACCTCGGTAAACCGTATGGGTACGGATGACCAGAGTAGCTTTCCTCAGAATAGGTGGTTTGGAAGAATTGGGCAAAAAGATCGGCAATTGCCTGATCATTATTTGCCGACGTATTACAAAATGATAGCGAGGATGGGTGTGCGGACGTTCTACGCTTACTGTTTACGAAGCTGTAAAACTGTTTAGGGTCCTGAGAAAAACGTATCCTGCATCGAGATAGGTAGTTCTTATAGCATTGAGCATTAAGAACTGAAAAGTTTGACCGAGCTAATACATAGCGAGAGTGAGAAGTAGGAGAACCCACTTCTTGAAATTTTTTATAAAGTCTTGATTTTAAGTTTTTTAGACTGGATAACTCTTTGGTAAACCAAGGGGGGTTTCCAGATCTAGTCGGACAAGAAAGCGGGACACAAGAATCGAAAAATGTGCCAAGAGCATTGTAAAAAATGTTTGTGCCTTTTATGATATCAGTGCACAAGTACAAAGCGGACCAATCAAAATCCCTAATGAGGTTATTAAGCTTCGCAAACTCGGCTTTACGAAAGCAGCGGACACGTTCGGGCAGCCTACTCGACCGATCCAATACAGTTGGTCCTATATCTAGCGACACCTCGAAAGTAGGGTGGTAGGCGTCTTCAGGTATAGTGAGCGGAAGGGCTCGGGTTAACAACACTATGGTCGGATCCAATACAAAGCACAGATCAAGCAATCGACCCAAGGAATTTTTCACAACAAAGTCATGTCGTGACATGGGCACTAGGATACTAGACTCGTTTACCGAAGACCAAACAGTTCCTGGCAAGTTGAAGTCACCAAGAACTATCATACGATCTTTATCAGATAGCGAGGAAGAAACAGCGGTTAAAGCGGACAAGTGCTGCTCATAAATTGAAATATCCGAAGAAGGTGGGATATACGAGCAAGTAATGAATATAGCGAAAGCGGGAAGAATCAGTTTTACACACAGGAATTCCAGTTCCTGTTGAACTTGGACTGTGAAGTGTTCCGACGTGAAGTAAGAGTCCACTGCACTTAGAACCCCCCCTGCCCGTCGAGACGAACGGTCCTTTCTAAAAGTTGTGTACCGACCTGCCAAAACCTCGGAACTAAGAATGTCCGGCTTTAACCAGGTTTCAGTAAACACAATAACGTGGGAAGCAAATGCAACACTATCCCGGAAAAGAATTCTGAGCTTACTACGCAAGCCTCTTACATTCTGATAGGTTACTAAAAGAGAAGTTAGTTTTTTGGAAAGGTGGAAGCAAGACGGGAAGTTGAAGAAGAGGAAGTTGAGGTTGAGGTTGAGGGTGGCACACTGGAAAGGTTTGGAAGGGATATGGGGGGCCTTTTCTTCTTCTTAGCCTTAAACTCCTTCACCACCAAATGCTCCGGCCAAAATTTGGCGGAGCAAATGGTGTCAAATTGAGTTGGGGAGATGCTTCTCTTAAACGAGGCTATCTCCCTGGCATAAGAGAAGTTAAATTTCTCCACCTTTAAACCCACGGCTTTTATTTTGCTTTGAATAAAAGCAATTACATCATTAGATGTGAGGTCAGGGGCCAGCCGTGAAACAAAAACTTGTCGTTTTGGTGGGACTCCCACCAGTGGTTTAGTCACCACAGGCCTAGTACCTGTGGTGGCAATAACCGGAGGTCCGGAACGTCTATTTACTGGTGGGATCGGTATAGACGGGACAACTAGCGAACTTGCGGACACCACGGACACGGACGCTGCAGACGTACTTGGCTGCACATTCTCCGAGGCGATGAATTCGGCTACCGAATCTGCGTCGCCAGCAGCTGTCGTTGCCCTTGGAGTGGCAAACGAGATCAACTGCTGCACACTTGGAGTGGTCGGAGTCAGTTTTTCGGCGGCGCACGGCTGAGTGACGGTTGGCAATTGCAGATCCCGCGGAGTGACCTTTTTGCGCCTCGGAGACTCATTCAGCAATTTTAAACCGCTAAACTGAGCCTCCATGGCTAGGAGCCGATCGTATTGGTTTTTAAAACCAACGGTCAGCTCCTTAAAGCCACTCCGCGTCTGCCTCATGAAAGCCACCATGTCTTTCTCCACCGCACGGCATGCCTCGCAACTGTAATGCAAGCCATTACGTTTGGCTATAGCATCACTCACGAGGCCAGAAAATCCAGCGCATTTTGCGTGCACTACGCTGTCGCAGAGCCAGCAGGGGACATTCGGCTGATCGTGGGTGATCTGCTTCTTACAGCTTTTTTTGGCACAGACCACAGCGTATTCCATTTTAGTTTATTATTTATTTATATATATACTATTATTTGCAAAACAAATTGGTATCAGACCAATGTGCCAGACAACGCTCAAAGCGGAATTGGTAAAAAAAAGAGAGCAGAGTGGAGAGCGGTTATAGCGAGAGCTACTAAGCAGAGAGCGCTATTGCTCAGAAAGTTTAAAGAGCGAGAGAGAAAGAACAGTTATTGAAGTTGAGGTGATAGCGAGAGAGTGATAAAACAACAAAAGCTACCAGACGAGAGCGGACTGCAATGCAATGTAATGCGTACTCACTCACTGCAACAACACAAACACAAGCACAAGCACAAGCCGACGCCGAAAAATAAAAAGTTAAATAATGTTTTAACACAAATCAAAAGGCATGCACTCGCGTAATAGAATAGGTTTCCAGATTGTTGTCTGGTTAGGAAGTATAATTAGAATTTAGTTAGGAAAACACCGGCTGTTTATTCAAAACAAAAGGAAAAAATGCGGAGCGCAAAACAAAAACACGTCTGATCACTACGAAAGATACGAAAGATTCTTTATACCCGATACTTAGTCAGTATGGCTCTCCTCCGGCAGACGCCGCTAATATTGAACGACACGACAAAGAATGCGTGCGAGAGAGACAGAAAATCAGTCTGAGCGTGACGTCGGGCGCTGCGTAGCCACTGCAAATTGATTTCTTGCTTTTGGCTACAAAAATGATCCGAACTGATCCAGATCCAGCAATCTGATAGATATGGTCATTATCTATGATTCTGCGTTTTTAGTTTTCTCGAATGTGCAATATTGTGGATGCAACAGATTTTCGTCCTTTGTGGGGGCGGAAGGGGGTGGGGCGAAATTTTGAGATATACGTTTTATAGTGAGATCTAACAGAAGTGCGGATACCAAATTTGGTTACTCTAGCCTTAATAGTCTCTGAGATTTGTGGATGCCCCAGATTTTCGTCCTTTGCGGGGCGGAAGGGGGTGTGGCGAAATTTGGACACGAAACGGTCAAGGTCCGATATCACAGGAGTGTGGATACCGAATTTGGTTGCTCTGGCTCTTATAGGTTCTGAGATCCTTGAACTCATATTTTGCAATTGGCAAAGCCGACCATGAAACCTGTGTGTTAGAGAGAGACAGAGCGAGAAAGAATGAAATTGTTTTCTTGATTCTGGCTATAATAATTATACGATCTGGTTGAGATTTTACACTCTAGAACATATAGTCATCCTCTACGATTCTGCGTTTTTGGTTTTATTGTATCTTTAAAAATGTGGATGCCACAGATTTTCGTCCTTTGTGGGGGCGGAAGTGGGCGGGGCGAAGTTTTGAAATATTTTTGTAGCAGTGACATATCACAGAAGTCTGGATCCAGAACATCGTTGCTCTAGATCTTATAGTCTTTGAGCACTAGGCGCTGAAGGGGACGGACGGACGGATGGACGGACGGACGGACGGACGGACGGACAGACGGACAGACAGACAGGGCTCAATCGACTCGGCTATTGATGCTGATCAAAAATATATATACTTTATGGGGTCGGAAACGATTCCTTCTGGACGTTACACACATCCACTTTTACCACAAATCTAATATACCCCAATACTCATTTTGAGTATCGGGTATAATAAAACGAGGGGGAACGTTGTGAGTTGCTGCGGACACCGCAACTCTACAGTTATACCCGATACTTAGTCAGAGTGCGTGCGAGAGAGACAGAAAATCAGTCTGAGCGTGACGTCGGGCGCTGCGTAGCCAGTGCAAATTGATTTGTTCCTTTTGGCTATACAAATTATCTGATCTGGTCCAGATTCAGCAATCTGATAGATATGGTCGTTATCTATGATTCTGCGTTTTTAGTTTTCTTGAATGTGCAATATTGTGGATGCAACAGATTTTCGTCCTTTGTGTGGCGGAAGGGGGTGGGGCGAAATTTTGAGATATACGTTTTATAGTGAGATCTAACAGGAGTGCGGATACCAAATTTGGTTAGGTTAGGTTAGGTTAAGGCGGTAGCCGGGAGGGGGGGGGGATAAGAGCCTCCCGCCCCCAAGCTCACTTGGACCTATAAAAGGTCCGTTGTGTTGCCGCATGGGCATGTGCCCCTTCGCGTTGCCCGAACCGTGAGAGCATACTACTGCAGGTTAAGGGCAGTCCCATCCGGTGGCTTGGATGTATTTGGACAAGGTCCCTGGTTTGATTACGGACAGGTCCGAAATGTCCGTGAGGAAAGCGGCCCCGAGAATACGACGACGACGATTTCCAAGGGCTGGGCAGTGGCAGAAGAAGTGGGGGACCGATTCCTCCTCCTCCTCGTCGCGACAACTCCTGCAGAAGTCGTTATGAGGGATTGACAGTCTAGAGGCGTGAGTGCCGATCTGCCAGTGTCCCGTAATGGCTCTAGTAACTGCAGAGCACTGTGCTCTCCTGAGTTTATACAGCTCTGCTGAGCGCTTCTTCGATCGATATGGCCATATCAATCTTGAGACTTTACAGGAAACGGTTTGCTGCCATCTCCTATTGGCATTTTGCTCGAACAATTCGTGCGTTAGGAGCCTGCACGTAGCCAAGGGCATCGCTACTTGCTCCCTCTCCGATAGGAGAGGAATCGTAGTACCCTGCCTGGCTAGCTCGTCGGCGGCGTCATTCCCCTCGATGTCCCTGTGGCCGGGGACCCATATAAGGAAGAGATCTAACTGCTCTGCGATCTCGTGCAGAGACCTGCGGCAGTCATTTACAGTCGCTGAGTTCGACGATATTGAGCCTAGAGCTTTGATAGCTGCTTGGCTGTCCGAGAAGACGCACACTAAGTGCGTATCTAGAAGTAATTTGGAGACGATCGAAATGGCCTCCTTGATGGCTTCAACCTCCGCTTGGAACACACTACAGTGATCCGGGAGCCTGAAGCAATGACTGATGTTCAGCTCGCTGCAGTAGACTCCGCCTCCCACGCGGCCGTCTAGCTTTGAGCCATCAGTGTAGAAGTGGACCGCATTTGCAGGTCCTGGTTCGCCCATCTCCCAGTCCTCCCTAGATGGGATTGATACCTGGAAGGGCGTCGAGAGGTGATCACTGGGGATACAGTAATCTGTCCTCTCTGGTAATTGCGGGAGTCTCATCAGGATTCCCGAGTGCCCAACCGCGGATGCTTTCCACAGTCTGGCTTCTCTCATTCTGAGGGCGGAAAGTGTTGCCACCTTCTTTCCCATGAGATCCACAGGGAGGAGGTCCAGCACAGTATCCAGGGCTTCCCCTGGAGTAGTGCGTAGCCCGCCAGTTATGCATAGCTCTGCCATGCGTTGAACTCTGCTGAGTTTATTGAGGCATGTCCTTCTGTCCAAAGCTGGCCACCATACCACCACTCCATAGAGCATGATTGGTCGTATGATGGCGGTGTAGAGCCACCGAACTATATAGGGGGTCATTCCCCATTTTAGTCCGATGGCTTTCCTGCAAGTATAGAGGGCCACTGTGGCCTTCTTTACTCTATCCTCTATGCTCAATTTCCAATCGAGCTTTCTATCGAGGATTAGGCCAAGATACTTGGCGCTGTTGCTGAAGACTAGCGTTTCCCCACATAGTCTTGGGGGAATCAGTACCGGAACTTTGTACTTCCTAGTGAAAAGCACCAGTTCCGTTTTAGACGTGTTGACGCCTAACCCGCATTTGTCTGCCCATTTCGACATTTTCGTGAGAGTACTTGTCATGCACTCACACAATGTCTGCGGAAATTTTCCGGAGAATGCTATGGCAACATCGTCCGCGTACGCCACCACACGGCAGCCACCCCCCTCTATCTCCCGCAGCAGTGTGTTCACTGCCACGTTCCATAGGAGGGGCGAGAGGACTCCGCCCTGCGGTGTGCCTCTGCTGACAAATCTGGTACACGTTGACGTCCCCAGTGATGCCTCAACCGTCCTGCATTGTAGCATCTGATCGATCAGGCTCACCGTCCTGGAGTCAACGCCCAGATCCGTCAGTGCGCCCGTGATGGCGGTCGGAAGGATGTTGTTAAAGGCGCCTTCTATGTCGAGGAAGGCTACTAGGGTGTACTCCTTAAAATTAAGGGATGCTTCGATGATCGATGTGATCGAGTGTAGGGCCGTTTCGGTGGATCTTCCCTTCCGATAGGCATGCTGGGAGTCTGAGATCAGACTGGACGGAATGCACGCCGTTAGATGCAGCCCCAGGAGCCGCTCCATCGCCTTTAGAAGAAAAGACGATAGACTTATGGGTCTGAAATCTTTTGGGGCAGTGTGCGAGGGCTTGCCTGCCTTGGGTATGAATACGACTTTGGTCTGAAGCCAGGTGTCAGGAATGCACCCGTGGGAGAAGATTCCCTCGTAAATTATTTTGAGCCAGTTAATGGCTTTATGTCCCGCGTGAATCAGTTGGGCAGGGAAAATGCCGTCTGGCCCCGCGGACTTGTAGGGTTTAAAGCTTCTGATCGCCCAGGAAATGTTCTCCTGGCTTAGCAGTCCCAAGATGGCATTTGAGGCGACAGAAGGAGGCGCGAGGTAGTTGGGTCTGTTTTCATCGCAGCCAGGGAAGTGGGTATTTAGGAGAAGATTTAGCGACTCCTCGCTGGACGTAGTCCACGACTGGTCGGTGTTCTTCAAGTAGCCCAGGGTGGGTGTTGTCTTCGAGAGAACTCTGCGCAAGCGTGAGGCTTCTGAGTTACTCTCGATTTCGCTGCAGAACTTACGCCAGGAGGCGCGTTTGGCTTTTCTAAGTTATTTGTTGTAGGTTGACAGACTGGCCTTGTATTCGGCCAAGTTTTGCTCAACGTTTTCAGCCTTAGCTTTATTGAAGAGTCTCCGGGAGGCTTTCCGGAGTTCACCCAGTTTCGGATTCCACCATTCAGGTTTCTTCCGGCCTCTGTTCTTGCCAGAGGGGCATGCTTTGTCGAGCGCCTTATTGCAGGCGTCGGTAAAGATCTTAAGAAGACGAGTCGTGGCCTCCGTGGAGAACTCCTCCTCAGATGGGGGCTCAGGGAGAACACGACAGAGGTAATCAGAGTACCGAGTCCAGTTTGTCCGCCTGATGTTTCGGAATCGGACTGGCTTCGGTACTGAGAAGGAGAAGACAGTTTCCACGTACCTGTGGTCCGAGAAGGAGTGCTCTTCCAGGACCCTCCAGGATACAATGTTACGCTGTATCTCATGAGAGGCAAGCGTGAGGTCCAGGACCTCCTTGCGGTTTTTAATGATAAAGGTGGGATCACTACCCCGGTTTAGTAAGACCATCTGAGTGGTCAGTAAGTAACTGAAAAGGTACTCACCCCTTTCGTTTGTGTCAGTGCTTCCCCACTGACAGTGATGTGCATTGGCATCGCACCCCACAATTAGGCCGATGTCCTTGGCCGAGCAGTCTGCGATTAGAGCCCGGAGAGGCCCGTGTGGAGGAGGTCTGGTTGTTCATTCCCCATGAATGCGGAATAGATCCTCAGTGAGCGCTCCTGGCCTTCGAGGCTCACTGCGGTGTGGTCTTCATTGCTGAAATTTGGGAGCAAAAATAGGTGCAACTCTCTTTTTGCAAGAATGCAGGTACGAATTTTACCTGCGGTTTCAGCTACATATAGCTTGTAGTCAGAAGTCCTCAGACCGGAGACCCTGTTTCCGAGGATCCAGGGCTCCTGAATGAGGACTATGTCGGCTCCACCCTTGGCCAGGTGGAGCAGTAGAGCAGCGCATGCTGCCTTACAATGGTGGAGGTTTATCTGCAGGAGCGTCAACGACATTCCTGAGGCTCGCCTCCACCATTGTTGCTTCTAGATCGCTGTCAGGGGACTCCGGCTCCTCCCCGACAACGATATGGCTGAGACCTCTGGCTAGGTCGCTCTCGTCGAACGCGTTGTCGTCCAAGATATCGTCCGACATCATGGACGCCGCATCCGACGCCGGGTTGTCTTCCTCGCACGAGGCCCCCTCTTTCGGGATCTCCGGCAGCTCCGGGTCTGGCTCGACCTCCGCTTGCCTGCCCTTGCGATCGGACTTGTAAGTGGATATGGTGACCTTCTTGTAGCCATAATCCACTACACCGTCCGACTTTGCGAGGAGATCAATGGATTCCTCATTTAGGACGAGGATAATCTGGCGCCTCTGCCCTTGGATATCCTCCACCTTTGCCACCTTCCAATCGGCTGTAGGAAGGTGGGGGTTGCAGACCTGCAGTAACCTGAGGATCTTCTCAGGCTCTGCAGGCTTAGCCGAGACCCACGCTCTGGCTCTCGGGCGACTAGGGACATCTTCCCACTTCACGGCCTCCAGTTTCGCCCCTGGATAGACCTCTTTTAGGGCCGCCACCGCCTTCATGTAGAGGGCCGCAGAGCGAGCGTCTTGGCAGGCGATGGCTTTCACCTTGCCTTGATGCCACTCTGCGTCCTCACACTTTGGCGGTGGTCCGCCGTTCTCCTCCAGTTCCAGTAGGAACCGGTCCTGGAGCTCGTTCTCCACCAGGTGCCACTTATCGCGAGGGACATGGCCGTCCTCGGCGCCCCTGTCCAGGACACCGATCAGGGTCCTGCCCCTCGCCACCTCAGCGAACGACCGGTTCGTGAGGTGGGTCTTCACCCGCTTGGCTTACTGGGCTTGGCCTGGCTGATTTGCGGGGTCCTCCGCTGAGCGTTGCCGCTTGTTGGCGGCCTTGGCTGCGCCCTTTCCGGCTTTGGCTGGCTGGAACAGTGGAAGGATTGAGCAGGCCCACAGCCTCTGCTCCTTTCCTTCGGCTGACGCCTTGAATTTCGGGTCTTTGTTGGACAGGATGAAAGCCGCTCGTCTCCTGTCCTGGTACGACGGCTTTCCACCCCGTGGTGCAGAGACGCTGCCCGCCGGGGCTCCCATGGGTTCTTCGGTCCCGGTGCGCTTACCAGCCGCGATTACGCTCTGCTTGGCAGCCACCCCGGTATCCGCTTCGCCCTTGGAGCCACCCGACTTGGAAGGACCCGATTGGCTTTTCGGGCCCCCCCTCGCTGCGGCTGCTGCCTGAAGACGGTGGACCGACTCAGTCTCCTTCCCCGTCTTCTTTGCACCCGGTTTCCCAGGCGCTGGTGCAGAGGGATTGGCTTGTCCCTCCGCTACTTTAAGAGGAGTACCGAGCTCCTTTGCGGCTTTGTTGGTTTTTATATGTTTATTATTTGGCATGGTAGTTCCCACGAGTAGGCGGGAAGGGGATGGTCACCCGAGGCATAGCCCGCTTGCCCCGGGAAGCCTGATTTAAACTGGAGGTCGGCAGGTATCCAGAGTCCGCATATTAGCGACCGGGCACCCCCCCGGCCATGCATCCCTCGGCATATAACAGTGTCACCTTGGATTGGGGTAATTTCACTGAGAGTTTTCTTCTCTCCGCCCGACTACCATTCGCCAGCATCCTAGCAGAGACATGACCGTGCTAGGACCTGTTTCCAGCCGCCCTCACGGGGAGAGTATAGTCGCACTTCCACCGGTGTGCACAGTTACGGCGGGTGACGGTTCGCTCGCAACCCTCTGTGTCCTAGGGGGGGGGGGTGTGAGACGGAGACCGCACCGGGTATTACTAACCGGAGCGGCTGCGCCTCAGTTCCGAGTTCACAGTTGTGCGAGCCGACCCGTCATCCGTTTGTCCCCCTATAGCACCCGATGGCTGACGGCCACCAAATTTGGTTACTCTAGCGTTAATAGTCTCTGAGATTTGTGAATATCCCCAGATTTTCGTCCTTTGCGGGGGCGGAAGGGGGTGTGGCGAAATTTTGAAACAAACTCGTCTCGATCCGATATATTAGGAGTGTGGATAACAAATTTGGTTGCTCTACCTTTTATAGTCTCTGAGATCTAGGCGCTAATGTTTTACTCTAAGCAAAGCCACCTATGCTACGTGTGTGTTAGAGAGAGACAGAGCGAGAAAGAATGAAATTGTTTTCTTGATTCTGGCTATAATAATTATACGATCTGGTTCAGTTTTTGCACGCTAGAAGATATAGTCATCTTCTACGATTCTGCGTTTTTAGTTTTATCGTATCGTCGAAATTGTGGATGCCACAGATTTTCGCCCTTTGTGTGGGCGGAAGGGGGTGGGGCGAAATTTTGAGATATACGTTTTATAGTGAGATCTAACAGGAGTGCGGATACCAAATTTGGTTACTCTAGCGTTAATAGTCTCTGAGATTTGTGAATATCCCCAGATTTTCGTCCTTTGCGGGGGCGGAAGGGGGTGTGGCGAAATTTTGACACAAACTCGTCTCGATCCGATATATTAGGAGTGTGGATACCAAATTTGGTTGCTCTACCTTTTATAGTCTCTGAGATCTAGGCGCTAATGTTTTACTCTAAGCAAAGCCACCTATGCTACGTGTGTGTTAGAGAGAGACAGAGCGAGAAAGAATGAAATTGTTTTCTTGATTCTGGCTATAATAATAATACGATCTGGTTCAGTTTTTGCACGCTAGAAGATATAGTCATCTTCTACGATTCTGCGTTTTTAGTTTTATCGTATCGTCGAAATTGTGGATGCCACAGATTTTCGCCCTTTGTGTGGGCGGAAGGGGGTGGGGCGAAATTTTGAGATATACGTTTTATAGTGAGATCTAACAGGAGTGCGGATACCAAATTTGGTTACTCTAGCGTTAATAGTCTCTGAGATTTGTGAATATCCCCAGATTTTCGTCCTTTGCGGGGGCGGAAGGGGGTGTGGCGAAATTTTGAAACAAACTCGTCTCGATCCGATATATTAGGAGTGTGGATACCAAATTTGGTTGCTCTACCTTTTATTGTCTCTGAGATCTAGGCGCTAATGTTTTACTCTAAGCAAAGCCACCTATGCTACGTGTGTGTTAGAGAGAGACAGAGCGAGAAAGAATGAAATTGTTTTCTTGATTCTGGCTATAATAATTATACGATCTGGTTCAGTTTTTGCACGCTAGAAGATATAGTCATCTTCTACGATTCTGCGTTTTTAGTTTTATCGTATCGTCGAAATTGTGGATGCCACAGATTTTCGCCCTTTTTGGGGGCGGAAGTGGGCGGGGCAAAGTTTTGAAATATTCTTGTAGCAGTGACATATCACAGAAGTCTGGATCCAAAACATAGTTGCTCTAGCTCTTATAGTCTTTGAGCACTAGGCGCTGAAGGGGACGGACAGACGGACAGACGGACGGACGGACAGACGGACAGACAGACAGACAGGGCTCAATCGACTCGGCTATTGATGCTGATCAAGAATAAATATACTTTATGGGGTCGGAAACGATTCCTTCTGGACGTTACACACATCCACTTTTACCACAAATCTAATATACCCCAATACTCATTTTGAGTATCGGGTATAAAAAAACAGGCTGAAGGGCAATCCCTCGCTTCAAAAAGTAAGAACAACAACCGCTTGCTGACGGTTAAAAAAAACCACACCCGGAAGAAGCTGAAAGGCAATCCCTCGCTTCCCGCATCAACATCTACAAAAGGAAAAACAGGCTGAAGGGTAATCCATCGCCTCAAGAAGTAAAAACGAGGGGGAACGTTGTGAGTTGCTACGGACACCGCAACTCTACATTTATACCCGATACTTAGTCAGTATGGCTCTCCTCCGGCAGACGCCGCTAATATTAAACGACACGACAAAGAGTGCGTGCGAGAGAGACAGAAAATCAGTCTGAGCGTGACGTCGGGCGCTGCGTAGCCACTGCAAATTGATTTCTTGCTTTTGGCTACAAAAATGATCCGAACTGATCCAGATCCAGCAACCGGATAGATATTGTGATTGTGCATTTTTAGTTTTCTCGAATCTGCAATATTGTGGATGCAACAGATTTTCGTCCTTTGTGTTGGCGGAAGGGGGTGGGGTGAAATTTTGAGATATACGTTTTATAGTGAGATCTAAAAGGAGTGCGGATACCAAATTTGGTTAATCTAGCCTTAATAGTCTCTGAGATTTGTGGATGCCCCAGATTTTCGTCCTTTGCGGGGGTGGAAGGGGGTGTGGCGAAATTTTGACACAAAACGGTCAAGGTCCGATATCACAGGAGTGTGGATACCAAATTTGGTTGCTCTGGCTCTTATAGGTTCTGAGATCCTCGAGAGCAGCGACGCGTCGCTGGAGGCTGTGGACGTAGTGGACCAGGTTGGAGCAGGTTTGTCAGAACCGCCATTTGAGCTCTGAGAGCAGTTGCCACCTCTTGGTATAGGTGGTACCGTTGCTCCGTGCGTCTGCCTCGAACCCTTGCGGCAGCGAGCGAAGGGCCTGTCCGATCAGCAAGTGATCAGCACGTGGCCTGGCGTGAGCACCTCTCCGTCGTTGGGATCTGTGCTGGCCAGAGTGAGTGGCCTCGCGCGAAAAACGGTCAAAAACGGCTATCACAGCTCTTAAATTCCATACAAAATCATATTTTGACCGTTTTTCGTGCGAGGTTGTGACAGGGTAGTTGGTATAGAAGCCAAACGGCTCCGAAGCGCAGATACGGCTTTTAGACTTAGGTAAAAAATAGTTCAAGGAACATATACAAAAAAAATCTCGGGAAAATTTAGGGATATATTTTTTTAAAGTGCAGTCAAAGTTGAAAAACTGCTCAAAAGTTAGCTACTAATGAATCCATATGCTCAGGTACACTCAATATTAGAATAATTTTTAATCTCGCGCTACCTCAATTATGTTGTTGGTTATGTATGAATATGCAGGCTAGTATTTCTACCTTTACCTGTCGTTATGACCAGGTTCTGCATTCAAGAATTAACATAGATGTATGGAGTTCATTTTAAAACTTGCATATACCATTCTGCGAGAGGGAGAATCTTTCGAAAACAGCCCGCTAGCCAAGGAAATACAAAAGACTAGGAACAAAACTATTCAAGAAAAATTCTTAGACAAACTATCACTGAAAATGGACTGCCCCAAACAAGAATTTGGAAACACAAGCGATAAAAGCTCATCACCGACATTCTTTGAGAACAGCAAAACTACTGTATAAATAAGTGGAGATATTGACATTATTAATAGATTGGGTGTCATTTTAAATATTTTAAACGGCAAAGAAAAAATAAAACGAGGGGGAACGTTGTGAGTTGCTGCGGACACCGCAACTCTACAGTTATACCCGATACTTAGTCAGTATGGCTCTCCTCCGGCAGACGCCGCTAATATTAAACGACACGACAAAGAGTGCGTGCGAGAGAGACAGAAAATCAGTCTGAGCGTGACGTCGGGCGCTGCGTAGCCAGTGCAAATTGATTTGTTCCTTTTGGCTATACAAATTATCTGATCTGGTCCAGATTCAACAATCTGATAGATATGGTCGTTATCTATGATTCTGCGTTTTTAGTTTTCTCGAATGTGCAATATTGTGGATGCAACAGATTTTCGTCCTTTGTGGGGGCGGAAGGGGGTGGGGCGAAATTCTGAGATATACGTTTTATAGTGAGATCTAACAGAAGTGCGGATACCAAATTTGGTTACTCTAGCCTTAATAGTCTCTGAGATTTGTGGATGCCCCAGATTTTCGTCCTTTGCGGGGGCGGAAGGGGGTGTGGCGAAATTTGGACACGAAACGGTCAAGGTCCGATATCACAGGAGTGTGGATACCAAATTTGGTTGCTCTGGCTCTTATAGGTTCTGAGATCCTTGAACTCATATTTTGCAATTGGCAAAACCGACCATGAAACCTGTGTGTTAGAGAGAGACAGAGCGAGAAAGAATGAAATTGTTTTCTTGATTCTGGCTATAATAATTATACGATCTGGTTCAGGTTTTACACTCTAGAACATAAAGTCATCCTCTACGATGATGCGTTTTTGGTTTTATCGTATCTTTAAAAATGTGGATGCCACAGATTTTCGTCCTTTGTGGGGGCGGAAGTGGGCGGGGCGAAGTTTTGAAATATTTTTGTAGCAGTGACATATCACAGAAGTCTGTGCTCTAGCTCTTATAGTCTTTGAGCACTAGGCGCTGAAGGGGACGGACAGACGGACGGACGGACGGACGGACGGACAGACAGACAGGGCTCAATCGACTCGGCTATTGATGCTGATCAAGCATATATATACTTTATGGGGTCGGAAACGATTCCTTCTGGACGTTACACACATCCACTTCTACCACAAATCTAATATACCCCAATACTCATTTTGAGTATCGGGTATAAAAATTACGAAAAATACAGGAATATGAATACGTGCAAGACATAACGAATTAAGCAAAACCAAGACCTTTTCAACATGTTTGCAGCCTCTTCAGATCTATGTAAGTATTTCATCCATTAGATATGTGAGATCACAAATTAAATCGGAATGTAGTTATTCTTCAGAAATGATAAGTTTATTAGATATTCCTCCCACTAAACAGGAAGTGGAGGATTATTTTACAGAAACATAAAGAAAATTGTTTTTATTTAAATTAGGTTAAGTTAAAAATTTAATAAAAAAATAATATTTTATAGTAAAAACCAGCATTAAAAGTACTTTATCGATAAAAAATAAATAAAAATAAAGCATTTTACATAGGAAAATATGCACCGGCAACAAAGTTCAACTTTAACCCATTATTGTGAAGCTTTTAGACACTGTAGAATTCTGACTGTAGTCAATTGACTTAAGCACATTAAATTTTGAAAGATTTTTCTTTCAAACGCAGTTTGTTTCATGAAGATATCTTCATTTGTTCAGAAGTTATTAATTTATCAAGCTAAAACGGCGGAATTCGCCACTGTGCGGCGTCGGCGAGCTGCCGGACGACGATTTGTTTCGCCGACTTGACCGCCGCCTCCCACAAACCGCCGAAGTACGGTGCTCGCAGGGGGATGAATTTCCACTGATGCTCCTCGAACGCTTCCTGCAGCTTCCTCAGCTCGTTCCGGGCTCCGACGAAGTTGGTCGATTTTGACGGGCGGACACGTCCTCGAATCCGAGGCAAGACGTTAATAGGACCACAAAAATCCACCCCACAAATCAGGAATGGACGACCTTCTCTAAACCTGTCTGCCGGCAGATTTCCCATGATCTGACTCATCAATTTTGGTTTGTAGCGAAAACAATGGATGCATCTCCTAACTATCCGAGTACATTCCCGACGTGCATTTACAAGCCAAATCTCCTGTAAATTCCTCAAAAACAGTTCGACTAAGTGACTTTTGGCGAGCAGTAGAATTGGAAACTTGGCCTCAAGTGGCACGGGCGCATGCAACAACCTGCCTCCCACCCTGATAAGCGAACAGATGTCTCTTTTTCGGACATCTTTTGGACATCTTTGGCCATCATTTGCAGGCTTGGCGGCAGAGCCTGTCTCTTTTTCAACGGTTTAAACTCCTGCGGAAAGACACTTCGTTGAACCAGCTCCATCAATTTGAGTGACGATTGCTGCAACTACTTTACAGTCAACTCCGTCGATGTTTAAAAATCGGTACACACAGGCAAATACGCGCAAACGAGCAAATATCTGAATGAAATAAGTCCTCAATTAAAAACTGGGCGGACTTTTTTACCTAAAAATCCCTTACATCGGCTGGGATGTTAAAATGGGAGTTCTTTGGCCAACAGTGCTCAGGCTCACATACAAATTTAGAAACTTCTAGCCAAATTGACTCAAGGAGTTCAGGAATGTCGTATCCACGAGAAGCCAAGTCCGCTGGATTTGACAACGAAGGCACATGACCGGATTATATCCCTTCTGATAGCTCCTGAATTGTGGCTACACTATTTGACACGAAAACAGAAAGCGACGATGGCGGAGTCTTTATCCAACGTAGCGTTATTTTGAAGTCCGTCCAGAAATAAACTCTCTCGATTCTGCATTTGTCAAGAACTTGTTTGACGTAGGACCAAAATAGAGCCCAGAGAGTGACGGTGCATAATTCAAGCCTTGGTATGGTTTTGGTCTTTAGTGAAGCAACTCTAGCTTTTACTGCCAACAATCGACAACAGACTTGATCACTTTCGATTGCTCGAGTATAAAGGCAACAGCCGTATGCTTTACTATAAGCGTCTTCTAAACCGTGAACTTTAACAGCTGAGCATCCACTGGCAAAAGTGTACCTTGGAATGGTCACTGCGTGAAAATTCCGCAAATTCTTCCTCAAGACTTCCCAACCTAAATGCAATTCCATCGGAATCGCTTCATCCCATTCCAACTGCAGTTGCCAAAGTCTTTGGAGGAGAATTTTATGCTAAGGCTTTGGTCGAATCGGCATCATTGAAATTAAGGGATTTTTCCATGTTGATTTCTTTAGCTAGTTGTGGATGGTTTAAAAACCATTTAGACAGCCGGAATCCACCGTGATTTAGAATTTCGGGCACTTGATTGCACATCACATTCAACGTGTCAATCTCATCGGCTCCAGTAAGTATGTTCCACTTAATAATCGTTGCAAATTATGTTGGAATCGATCTTATGTGCGTCTCTATGACGAACTCCAAGTTCTTGCAAGCAACGGATGGCAAGAAATGGATCTGAAGCCGTTCCGTAGGTGACAGTACTTAAACGAAAAATCTGTACCTCATCAGATGGATCCTCTCGCCATACTATGAGCTGAAAGTTGCGATCGTCTTCAGTCATAGTCACTTGCCTGTACATTTTCGATATATCTGCTGTTAAGGCAAAGCGATTCAAACTAAATCTGACGAGAGATAATACCAATTCCCTCTGAATAGTGGGTCCCACCATTAAAATGTCGTTTAATGATTGCGCCGAAGTAGTCTTCGCTGACGCGTCGAACACGACTCGAAGTTTGGTTAAGGTATTATCAGGCCTCAGGACGCATTGATGTGGTATGAAATAGTGCGGTCCTGGACGAGTAATATTGGCTGTTGGAGACATATGACCGAGCTCGATTTACTCCTTCATTAAAGCAACGTATATTTCGTGAAGCGAACTGTCTTTCAGACTTCTACGCTCTAACGATAAGAGTCGGCACTTAGCCACATCGAACGAAGATCCAAGCATATGGGGATCAGATTTAAAGGGCAGGTGAACTTCGAACCGCCATAAATTCAAGTTAGAAACGCTTTTCACAAAGTGTTCCTCACAAGCAATTTGTTCTGCTGAATATTTTGTTAATTCTTTATTCTCTGAAACAGTATCTAGCTCCCAAAGCCTTTCAACAAGGCCTCCCAGCTCTATGTCTTCCTTTGACGAAGCTGCGACACAACACGCAGCTTCTTATTGTTGTTGCTTACATCGCCCAGAAACTACCCATCGCCCGGAGCACAACAACTTGAAGAATGAGTCTGATCCAAGAAACATATCTATCTCTTGGGGTCGATGGAACGCTGGATCTGCTAACTCCACGCTCGCCGGAATTTTCCACTGCTTGATGGGAAGAGTATATTGTAGTCGACACTTCACTCCTTGAGACCGAGCTTTATTTTTCTACCGATGTTACTGTCAGCCAACGAAACCCTTGACAATCTTAGAGACTGCGCCAGGCTTTCTGTCATGAAATTGACCTGCGAGCCTGAGTTCCACCTGACCTTGCGAGTCTGAACTCTGGACGTGTGCTGACCTAGCATATCAGCGAGGTCCACGACCAGAGTCACAGGTTTGGCGGATGCAGCTGCAGTAATTCAACACCACCCACAAGGCGAAAGTCAGCAGTTCCCACGGGTGCCGAACAGCTGCCAGCGACGTTGAAGTTCTTGGAACGGCGGCGACGGTTCTGCAGTGACGGCAGCGCCGCGGCAGCACTGTCCGCGAAGCCGGCTGCAATCATAGCTTTTAATTTCATTAATAATTAGTCTTAAGTTGGAATCCAAATAAAGCGCAGCGTATCGCTCGCCTTGATCAAATAATTCTCATTCATAATATTCGGTCAGCTACCGCTACCGAGTTCAATAACTATCATAACTCCAACGTTTGATATTACTCAGCTAGCTAACGCTTCTGAGGAATTGTTAACTTAACATAACCAATAAAAATACCTAATAACAGTATACGCGTTGTGTTTTGGTGTAATTTAATAATTGGCGCCCAACGTAAAAAGAACCAAACAAGGTGTACAATATTTTTTTGTGAAAACACAAACAGAAAGTGAGAAAACAAAAAATAATAATTTGTCTTTTTGTGTGTGTGTGTGTAAAACAACAAAGAACACAATAAAAAAGGAAACGAGAGATAGAGAATCTTGCATAAATAAAAAAAAAATTACAAAGAGTGCGACGAGAGACAAATATACTCTCCACTGTCCCCTGCACCTCCAACGCGACGACCGCGGCGAGGGATAACTAAACGCTCAAATATAAACACGACTGCTGCGCTTGATATATCTAAGTTAGAAAACATGTAAGTGATTTGAAAAGTGAGAATTCCAATAATAAAGTAAATTTCAAATAACGTAAAAATAAAACTAAAACGAGTGAGTTAGAGAATTTTCATTTCGGTGACCATTCATGCCGTAGTCTTACAATAATTCTGTTTAAAACCGAATGGACAGAAATAGACTAAACAAAAAACAGAAACGACACGAACTTGGTGCCAGAACGTTATCAAGTTTGCTAGGGGGGTTCATTGACCTACAAGTACCTGACCAAGTTGACCAACCCGCTGCGTGCAGCCAAACCGAAAAAACAGATATGGACGCTGAACATCTCAGAGATATAATTGACACAGCCGTGCAAAGCGCACTCACAGTGCAGGCGCGAGAGAACACTAGGAGGGAGGACGCCCTCAAACAGGAGTTTCAGCAACAGATAGCATTAGTAAACTCTAAAATACAAAACTCACCTCTCGCGGTACCCGAGGTGAAAGTCTATGAGGATGTAGAAATAACCGACGGGGTCCTTTGTGATGAGCCTCTCGACGCAGTGAAGTGCGTCCCTGAGTTCCACGGAACTCAGGAGACATACGTAGCATGGAGACAGGCGGCCCATGCCGCATACAAAATTTTCAAAAGGTATGACGGAAGCTCCCGTCATTACCAGGCCATACTCATAATCCGGAGTAAGATTAGGGGCCCAGCAGATGCGGTCTTGGCATCATTCAACACACCGTTGAACTTCGAGGCCGTCATCGCAAGACTAGACTTCACATACAGCGATAAGAGACCCATTCATGTCATTGAACAAGAAATGGGCACGCTGAGGCAAGGCGGAATGTCGATTCTACAGTACTATGATGAGGTAGAAAAGAAACTTACCTTGTTGACCAACAAGGCCCACATGACCTACGACATTAGCTTGGCAAAGGGCATGTGCGAAAAGTTCAGAGGCGACGCACTCCGTGTATTCATCTCTGGGCTGAAGCGTAGCTTGACGGACGTACTGTTCTCCGCTCACCCCCCCGATTTGCCAACAGCCCTCGCATTGGCACAGGAGGTGGAAGCAAACCACGAAAGATACGCTTTCGCAACAAGCTATGCTAGGGGTGTGGAAGAAAAGGGACGCTCTGACCAACGGCAACAAGGCCGTCAGAATCAGCAATCCCATGGCACGAACCAGTCCAACCAGAACCACCAGGGTAAAAATCCCCATTATAAAAAGCAAAACGGCAACTATAACGCCGATAGAGCTCAGGCCGGTGGCGAAAAAGCCCCAGAACCTATGGACGTAGACCGCTACCAAAAGGCTTTCGCGGACTCTAACGAGTCGCTGCCTTATAACACAGCCGTAGTGGCTACAATCCGTACGACCGACGAAAACGCGGTCCACTCAAAGCTGTACCCATATCCCAAAGGTGTCGAAGATTTCGTAACTTCAGAGGTCAACGATCTCTTACGAAATGGCATCATCAGGAAGTCCAGATCCCCATACAACAATCCGGTATGGGTAGTGGACAAAAAAGGGACGGACGAGAAGGGCAATAGGAAGAAACGCCTAGTAATCGATTTCAGGAAACTGAATCTAAAAACCATCTCCGACACATACCCCATGCCGAGCATCACCATGATACTGGCAAACTTAGGTAAAGCAAAGTACTTCACCACTCTCGATCTCAAATCAGGATACCACCAGATTACTCTGGCAGAATCTGATCGGGAGAAAACGGCATTCTCAGTTAACGGGGGGAAGTACGAATTTTGTCGACTCCCCTTCGGTTTAAAAAATGCCGGAGGTATTTTTCAGCGCACGATCGATGATGTTCTACGGGAACAAATCGGTAAGTCGTGCTACGTGTACGTTGACGATGTCATCGTCTTCTCTGAAAACGAGGCGGATCACGTCAAACACGTTGGCTGGGTATTAAAGAACCTTCATAGTGCAAACATGAGGGTGGCCCGCGAAAAGTCACAATTTTTTAAAGAGAGCGTCGAGTACCTCGGCTTTATCGTGACTAAACACGGTGCAAAAACGGACCCTGAAAAGGTGAGAGCCATTCAGCACTACGTTGAGCCCAAAACTGTATTTAGCGTCAGATCATTCATGGGTCTAGCCAGCTATTACCGTTGTTTCATTAAGGATTTCGCAGCAATTGCGAAACCAATCTCCGACATTCTGAAAGGAGAAAACGGATCCGTCAGCAAGTACAGGTCAAAAAAGATTCAGGTACAGTTTAATGAGGCCCAACGCAACGCGTTTGAAAAGTTAAGAAACATTCTAGCCTCGGAGGACGTTACCCTCATGTACCCTGACTACCAAAAGCCATTCGATCTGACCACAGACGCCTCGGCTTACGGCATCGGAGCCGTTCTGTCTCAGAACGGCCGCCCAATAACAATGATATCTCGATCATTGAAGGATATAGAAGCAAACTACGCTACTAACGAGCGAGAACTGCTAGCTATCGTCTGGGCCTTAGCCAAACTGCGGCACTTCCTCTATGGTGCGAAAAATTTCAACATATTTACCGACCATCAGCCACTCACGTTCTCGGTATCCGAGAGCAACCCAAATGCCAAAATAAAACGCTGGAAAGCGCGTATAGACGAAACAGGGGCCAAGCTCTTTTACAAACCAGGCAAAGAAAATCACGTGGCCGATGCTCTATCGCGCCAAAACGTTAACGCCCTACAAAACAACAACGAGGAGCCGGAGTCCGATGCGGCCACGATCCACAGTGAGTTGTCCCTGACTTACACAATCGACACGACTGACAAACCGTTGAATTGCTTCCGTAACCGAATAGTGTTGGAAGAGGCCCGGTATCCGCTAAAAAAGAACTTTATCTTATTCGGCGAAAAAACTCGCCACTTGATAAACTTCACCGACAAAGAAACCTTGGTGGAGACAGTCAAGTCTGTCATCAACCGAGGCGTAGTGAACGCGATTCACTGCAGCCTGCCAACACTGGCCAAAATCCAACACGAAGTGATAAAGGCCTTCCCAGCCACAAAATTCTGGCACTGCAAGAATTTCGTGGCTGACGTGTTCAACGTTAGTGACAGGAGAGAAATAATCATCAAAGAGCATAACCGAGCCCACAGGGCAGCACAGGAAAATGTCAAGCAAATAATGACAGAGTATTATTTCCCTAAAATGTCCAAACTAGCCAACGAGGTGGTCCTAAATTGTAAGGTTTGCGAAAGGGCAAAGTATGATAGGCACCCAAAAAACCAAGAGCTCGGCCAAACGCCGATTCCCTCACAGGCTGGAGAGATGTTACACGTTGACATCTTCTCCACAGACAAAAAAATTCTTCCTAACCTGCGTAGACAAACTATCCAAGTTAACAATGGTGCAACCCATTGCATCCAGGACAATAGAGGACTTACGACCCCCTCTACTGATACTAATGAACGTCTTCCCCAGGGCAAAGCAAGTCTATTGCGATAATGAGCCCGCTCTTAAGTCCGAGACCATAAGGTCTCTTCTTCTGAACAATTACGATGTAAACATCGTAAACGCACCGCCACTCCACAGCGTATCGAACGGCCAGGTGGAACGGTTCCACAGCACCTTATTAGAAATAGCCAGGTGCCTGAAAATGCAAAGAGGAATTGTTGACACGGTTGACCTCATCTTGCAGGCTACTGTCGAATACAACAGTTCCATTCATTCGGTAACCGAGCAAAGGCCCAAGGATGTCGTAACCAGCGCTTCGGCTTTTGGCTATACAAATTATCTGATCTGGTCCAGATTCAGCAATCTGATAGATATGGTCGTTATCTATGATTCTGCGTTTTTAGTTTTCTCGAATGTGCAATATTGTGGATGCAACAGATTTTCGTCCTTTGTGGGGGCGGAAGGGGGTGGGGCGAAATTCTGAGATATACGTTTTATAGTGAGATCTAACAGAAGTGCGGATACCAAATTTGGTTACTCTAGCCTTAATAGTCTCTGAGATTTGTGGATGCCCCAGATTTTCGTCTTTTGCGGGGGCGGAATGGGGGTGTGGCGAAATTTGGACACGAAACGGTCAAGGTCCGATATCACAGGAGTGTGGATACCAAATTTGGTTGCTCTGGCTCTTATAGGTTCTGAGATCCTTGAACTCATATTTTGCAATTGGCAAAACCGACCATGAAACCTGTGTGTTAGAGAGAGACAGAGCGAGAAAGAATGAAATTGTTTTCTTGATTCTGGCTATAATAATTATACGATCTGGTTCAGGTTTTACACTCTAGAACATAAAGTCATCCTCTACGATGATGCGTTTTTGGTTTTATCGTATCTTTAAAAATGTGGATGCCACAGATTTTCGTCCTTTGTGGGGGCGGAAGTGGGCGGGGCGAAGTTTTGAAATATTTTTGTAGCAGTGACATATCACAGAAGTCTGTGCTCTAGCTCTTATAGTCTTTGAGCACTGGCGCTGAAGGGGACGGACAGACGGACGGACGGACGGACGGACGGACAGACAGACAGGGCTCAATCGACTCGGCTATTGATGCTGATCAAGCATATATATACTTTATGGGGTCGGAAACGATTCCTTCTGGACGTTACACACATCCACTTCTACCACAAATCTAATATACCCCAATACTCATTTTGAGTATCGGGTATAAAAATTACGAAAAATACAGGAATATGAATACGTGCAAGACATAACGAATTAAGCAAAACCAAGACCTTTTCAACATGTTTGCAGCCTCTTCAGATCTATGTAAGTATTTCATCCATTAGATATGTGAGATCACAAATTAAATCGGAATGTAGTTATTCTTCAGAAATGATAAGTTTATTAGATATTCCTCCCACTAAACAGGAAGTGGAGGATTATTTTACAGAAACATAAAGAAAATTGTTTTTATTTAAATTAGGTTAAGTTAAAAATTTAATAAAAAAATAATATTTTATAGTAAAAACCAGCATTAAAAGTACTTTATCGATAAAAAATAAATAAAAATAAAGCATTTTACATAGGAAAATATGCACCGGCAACAAAGTTCAACTTTAACCCATTATTGTGAAGCTTTTAGACACTGTAGAATTCTGACTGTAGTCAATTGACTTAAGCACATTAAATTTTGAAAGATTTTTCTTTCAAACGCAGTTTGTTTCATGAAGATATCTTCATTTGTTCAGAAGTTATTAATTTATCAAGCTAAAACGGCGGAATTCGCCACTGTGCGGCGTCGGCGAGCTGCCGGACGACGATTTGTTTCGCCGACTTGACCGCCGCCTCCCACAAACCGCCGAAGTACGGTGCTCGCAGGGGGATGAATTTCCACTGATGCTCCTCGAACGCTTCCTGCAGCTTCCTCAGCTCGTTCCGGGCTCCGACGAAGTTGGTCGATTTTGACGGGCGGACACGTCCTCGAATCCGAGGCAAGACGTTAATAGGACCACAAAAATCCACCCCACAAATCAGGAATGGACGACCTTCTCTAAACCTGTCTGCCGGCAGATTTCCCATGATCTGACTCATCAATTTTGGTTTGTAGCGAAAACAATGGATGCATCTCCTAACTATCCGAGTACATTCCCGACGTGCATTTACAAGCCAAATCTCCTGTAAATTCCTCAAAAACAGTTCGACTAAGTGACTTTTGGCGAGCAGTAGAATTGGAAACTTGGCCTCAAGTGGCACGGGCGCATGCAACAACCTGCCTCCCACCCTGATAAGCGAACAGATGTCTCTTTTTCGGACATCTTTTGGACATCTTTGGCCATCATTTGCAGGCTTGGCGGCAGAGCCTGTCTCTTTTTCAACGGTTTAAACTCCTGCGGAAAGACACTTCGTTGAACCAGCTCCATCAATTTGAGTGACGATTGCTGCAACTACTTTACAGTCAACTCCGTCGATGTTTAAAAATCGGTACACACAGGCAAATACGCGCAAACGAGCAAATATCTGAATGAAATAAGTCCTCAATTAAAAACTGGGCGGACTTTTTTACCTAAAAATCCCTTACATCGGCTGGGATGTTAAAATGGGAGTTCTTTGGCCAACAGTGCTCAGGCTCACATACAAATTTAGAAACTTCTAGCCAAATTGACTCAAGGAGTTCAGGAATGTCGTATCCACGAGAAGCCAAGTCCGCTGGATTTGACAACGAAGGCACATGACCGGATTATATCCCTTCTGATAGCTCCTGAATTGTGGCTACACTATTTGACACGAAAACAGAAAGCGACGATGGCGGAGTCTTTATCCAACGTAGCGTTATTTTGAAGTCCGTCCAGAAATAAACTCTCTCGATTCTGCATTTGTCAAGAACTTGTTTGACGTAGGACCAAAATAGAGCCCAGAGAGTGACGGTGCATAATTCAAGCCTTGGTATGGTTTTGGTCTTTAGTGAAGCAACTCTAGCTTTTACTGCCAACAATCGACAACAGACTTGATCACTTTCGATTGCTCGAGTATAAAGGCAACAGCCGTATGCTTTACTATAAGCGTCTTCTAAACCGTGAACTTTAACAGCTGAGCATCCACTGGCAAAAGTGTACCTTGGAATGGTCACTGCGTGAAAATTCCGCAAATTCTTCCTCAAGACTTCCCAACCTAAATGCAATTCCATCGGAATCGCTTCATCCCATTCCAACTGCAGTTGCCAAAGTCTTTGGAGGAGAATTTTATGCTAAGGCTTTGGTCGAATCGGCATCATTGAAATTAAGGGATTTTTCCATGTTGATTTCTTTAGCTAGTTGTGGATGGTTTAAAAACCATTTAGACAGCCGGAATCCACCGTGATTTAGAATTTCGGGCACTTGATTGCACATCACATTCAACGTGTCAATCTCAACGGCTCCAGTAAGTATGTTCCACTTAATAATCGTTGCAAATTATGTTGGAATCGATCTTATGTGCGTCTCTATGACGAACTCCAAGTTCTTGCAAGCAACGGATGGCAAGAAATGGATCTGAAGCCGTTCCGTAGGTGACAGTACTTAAACGAAAAATCTGTACCTCATCAGATGGATCCTCTCGCCATACTATGAGCTGAAAGTTGCGATCGTCTTCAGTCATAGTCACTTGCCTGTACATTTTCGATATATCTGCTGTTAAGGCAAAGCGATTCAAACTAAATCTGACGAGAGATAATACCAATTCCCTCTGAATAGTGGGTCCCACCATTAAAATGTCGTTTAATGATTGCGCCGAAGTAGTCTTCGCTGACGCGTCGAACACGACTCGAAGTTTGGTTAAGGTATTATCAGGCCTCAGGACGCATTGATGTGGTATGAAATAGTGCGGTCCTGGACGAGTAATATTGGCTGTTGGAGACATATGACCGAGCTCGATTTACTCCTTCATTAAAGCAACGTATATTTCGTGAAGCGAACTGTCTTTCAGACTTCTACGCTCTAACGATAAGAGTCGGCACTTAGCCACATCGAACGAAGATCCAAGCATATGGGGATCAGATTTAAAGGGCAGGTGAACTTCGAACCGCCATAAATTCAAGTTAGAAACGCTTTTCACAAAGTGTTCCTCACAAGCAATTTGTTCTGCTGAATATTTTGTTAATTCTTTATTCTCTGAAACAGTATCTAGCTCCCAAAGCCTTTCAACAAGGCCTCCCAGCTCTATGTCTTCCTTTGACGAAGCTGCGACACAACACGCAGCTTCTTATTGTTGTTGCTTACATCGCCCAGAAACTACCCATCGCCCGGAGCACAACAACTTGAAGAATGAGTCTGATCCAAGAAACATATCTATCTCTTGGGGTCGATGGAACGCTGGATCTGCTAACTCCACGCTCGCCGGAATTTTCCACTGCTTGATGGGAAGAGTATATTGTAGTCGACACTTCACTCCTTGAGACCGAGCTTTATTTTTCTACCGATGTTACTGTCAGCCAACGAAACCCTTGACAATCTTAGAGACTGCGCCAGGCTTTCTGTCATGAAATTGACCTGCGAGCCTGAGTTCCACCTGACCTTGCGAGTCTGAACTCTGGACGTGTGCTGACCTAGCATATCAGCGAGGTCCACGACCAGAGTCACAGGTTTGGCGGATGCAGCTGCAGTAATTCAACACCACCCACAAGGCGAAAGTCAGCAGTTCCCACGGGTGCCGAACAGCTGCCAGCGACGTTGAAGTTCTTGGAACGGCGGCGACGGTTCTGCAGTGACGGCAGCGCCGCGGCAGCACTGTCCGCGAAGCCGGCTGCAATCATAGCTTTTAATTTCAATAATAATTAGTCTTAAGTTGGAATCCAAATAAAGCGCAGCGTATCGCTCGCCTTGATCAAATAATTCTCATTCATAATATTCGGTCAGCTACCGCTACCGAGTTCAATAACTATCATAACTCCAACGTTTGATATTACTCAGCTAGCTAACGCTTCTGAGGAATTGTTAACTTAACATAACCAATAAAAATACCTAATAACAGTATACGCGTTGTGTTTTGGTGTAATTTAATAATTGGCGCCCAACGTAAAAAGAACCAAACAAGGTGTACAATATTTTTTTGTGAAAACACAAACAGAAAGTGAGAAAACAAAAAATAATAATTTGTCTTTTTGTGTGTGTGTGTGTAAAACAACAAAGAACACAATAAAAAAGGAAACGAGAGATAGAGAATCTTGCATAAATAAAAAAAAAATTACAAAGAGTGCGACGAGAGACAAATATACTCTCCACTGTCCCCTGCACCTCCAACGCGACGACCGCGGCGAGGGATAACTAAACGCTCAAATATAAACACGACTGCTGCGCTTGATATATCTAAGTTAGAAAACATGTAAGTGATTTGAAAAGTGAGAATTCCAATAATAAAGTAAATTTCAAATAACGTAAAAATAAAACTAAAACGAGTGAGTTAGAGAATTTTCATTTCGGTGACCATTCATGCCGTAGTCTTACAATAATTCTGTTTAAAACCGAATGGACAGAAATAGACTAAACAAAAAACTGAAACGACACGAACTTGGTGCCAGAACGTTATCAAGTTTGCTAGGGGGGTTCATTGACCTACAAGTACCTGACCAAGTTGACCAACCCGCTGCGTGCAGCCAAACCGAAAAAACAGATATGGACGCTGAACATCTCAGAGATATAATTGACACAGCCGTGCAAAGCGCACTCACAGTGCAGGCGCGAGAGAACACTAGGAGGGAGGACGCCCTCAAACAGGAGTTTCAGCAACAGATAGCATTAGTAAACTCTAAAATACAAAACTCACCTCTCGCGGTACCCGAGGTGAAAGTCTATGAGGATGTAGAAATAACCGACGGGGTCCTTTGTGATGAGCCTCTCGACGCAGTGAAGTGCGTCCCTGAGTTCCACGGAACTCAGGAGACATACGTAGCATGGAGACAGGCGGCCCATGCCGCATACAAAATTTTCAAAAGGTATGACGGAAGCTCCCGTCATTACCAGGCCATACTCATAATCCGGAGTAAGATTAGGGGCCCAGCAGATGCGGTCTTGGCATCATTCAACACACCGTTGAACTTCGAGGCCGTCATCGCAAGACTAGACTTCACATACAGCGATAAGAGACCCATTCATGTCATTGAACAAGAAATGGGCACGCTGAGGCAAGGCGGAATGTCGATTCTACAGTACTATGATGAGGTAGAAAAGAAACTTACCTTGTTGACCAACAAGGCCCACATGACCTACGACATTAGCTTGGCAAAGGGCATGTGCGAAAAGTTCAGAGGCGACGCACTCCGTGTATTCATCTCTGGGCTGAAGCGTAGCTTGACGGACGTACTGTTCTCCGCTCACCCCCCCGATTTGCCAACAGCCCTCGCATTGGCACAGGAGGTGGAAGCAAACCACGAAAGATACGCTTTCGCAACAAGCTATGCTAGGGGTGTGGAAGAAAAGGGACGCTCTGACCAACGGCAACAAGGCCGTCAGAATCAGCAATCCCATGGCACGAACCAGTCCAACCAGAACCACCAGGGTAAAAATCCCCATTATAAAAAGCAAAACGGCAACTATAACGCCGATAGAGCTCAGGCCGGTGGCGAAAAAGCCCCAGAACCTATGGACGTAGACCGCTACCAAAAGGCTTTCGCGGACTCTAACGAGTCGCTGCCTTATAACACAGCCGTAGTGGCTACAATCCGTACGACCGACGAAAACGCGGTCCACTCAAAGCTGTACCCATATCCCAAAGGTGTCGAAGATTTCGTAACTTCAGAGGTCAACGATCTCTTACGAAATGGCATCATCAGGAAGTCCAGATCCCCATACAACAATCCGGTATGGGTAGTGGACAAAAAAGGGACGGACGAGAAGGGCAATAGGAAGAAACGCCTAGTAATCGATTTCAGGAAACTGAATCTAAAAACCATCTCCGACACATACCCCATGCCGAGCATCACCATGATACTGGCAAACTTAGGTAAAGCAAAGTACTTCACCACTCTCGATCTCAAATCAGGATACCACCAGATTACTCTGGCAGAATCTGATCGGGAGAAAACGGCATTCTCAGTTAACGGGGGGAAGTACGAATTTTGTCGACTCCCCTTCGGTTTAAAAAATGCCGGAGGTATTTTTCAGCGCACGATCGATGATGTTCTACGGGAACAAATCGGTAAGTCGTGCTACGTGTACGTTGACGATGTCATCGTCTTCTCTGAAAACGAGGCGGATCACGTCAAACACGTTGGCTGGGTATTAAAGAACCTTCATAGTGCAAACATGAGGGTGGCCCGCGAAAAGTCACAATTTTTTAAAGAGAGCGTCGAGTACCTCGGCTTTATCGTGACTAAACACGGTGCAAAAACGGACCCTGAAAAGGTGAGAGCCATTCAGCACTACGTTGAGCCCAAAACTGTATTTAGCGTCAGATCATTCATGGGTCTAGCCAGCTATTACCGTTGTTTCATTAAGGATTTCGCAGCAATTGCGAAACCAATCTCCGACATTCTGAAAGGAGAAAACGGATCCGTCAGCAAGTACAGGTCAAAAAAGATTCAGGTACAGTTTAATGAGGCCCAACGCAACGCGTTTGAAAAGTTAAGAAACATTCTAGCCTCGGAGGACGTTACCCTCATGTACCCTGACTACCAAAAGCCATTCGATCTGACCACAGACGCCTCGGCTTACGGCATCGGAGCCGTTCTGTCTCAGAACGGCCGCCCAATAACAATGATATCTCGATCATTGAAGGATATAGAAGCAAACTACGCTACTAACGAGCGAGAACTGCTAGCTATCGTCTGGGCCTTAGCCAAACTGCGGCACTTCCTCTATGGTGCGAAAAATTTTAACATATTTACCGACCATCAGCCACTCACGTTCTCGGTATCCGAGAGCAACCCAAATGCCAAAATAAAACGCTGGAAAGCGCGTATAGACGAAACAGGGGCCAAGCTCTTTTACAAACCAGGCAAAGAAAATCACGTGGCCGATGCTCTATCGCGCCAAAACGTTAACGCGCTACAAAACAACAACGAGGAGCCGGAGTCCGATGCGGCCACGATCCACAGTGAGTTGTCCCTGACTTACACAATCGACACGACTGACAAACCGTTGAATTGCTTCCGTAACCGAATAGTGTTGGAAGAGGCCCGGTATCCGCTAAAAAAGAACTTTATCTTATTCGGCGAAAAAACTCGCCACTTGATAAACTTCACCGACAAAGAAACCTTGGTGGAGACAGTCAAGTCTGTCATCAACCGAGGCGTAGTGAACGCGATTCACTGCAGCCTGCCAACACTGGCCAAAATCCAACACGAAGTGATAAAGGCCTTCCCAGCCACAAAATTCTGGCACTGCAAGAATTTCGTGGCTGACGTGTTCAACGTTAGTGACAGGAGAGAAATAATCATCAAAGAGCATAACCGAGCCCACAGGGCAGCACAGGAACATGTCAAGCAAATAATGACAGAGTATTATTTCCGTAAAATGTCCAAACTAGCCAACGAGGTGGTCCTAAATTGTAAGGTTTGCGAAAGGGCAAAGTATGATAGGCACCCAAAAAACCAAGAGCTCGGCCAAACGCCGATTCCCTCACAGGCTGGAGAGATGTTACACGTTGACATCTTCTCCACAGACAAAAAAATTCTTCCTAACCTGCGTAGACAAACTATCCAAGTTAACAATGGTGCAACCCATTGCATCCAGGACAATAGAGGACTTACGACCCCCTCTACTGATACTAATGAACGTCTTCCCCAGGGCAAAGCAAGTCTATTGCGATAATGAGCCCGCTCTTAAGTCCGAGACCATAAGGTCTCTTCTTCTGAACAATTACGATGTAAACATCGTAAACGCACCGCCACTCCACAGCGTATCGAACGGCCAGGTGGAACGGTTCCACAGCACCTTATTAGAAATAGCCAGGTGCCTGAAAATGCAAAGAGGAATTGTTGACACGGTTGACCTCATCTTGCAGGCTACTGTCGAATACAACAGTTCCATTCATTCGGTAACCGAGCAAAGGCCCAAGGATGTCGTAACCAGCGCTTCGCCGGAATGCATCCAGGGCATTGTTAAAAAGATAGAGGAAGCACAGATTGAGCAGAATGCTAGACTAAATAAAAACCGACAAAACAGGGTTTTCGAAGTAGGCGAAGGAGTCCTAGTAAAAACCAACCGCAGGCTAGGAAACAAACTTTCGCCCCTCTGCGATGAAAGAACGGTTGAAGCGGACTGGGGGATAACGGTCCTCATCAAGCGGAGGGTGGTCCACAAGGACAACCTCCGTCGGTAATTTATAGTTTTAATCCCTTTTTCCATTTCCATTTTCCATTTTAGGCTTATAGTACTGACACTTTCACTCTTGACCACTACGACTGCACGGGTAACGGACTACGGACTACTCACATTCTGACTACGTACCGATACTGGACTGCGACATACTCGTATGGGACGAAATAAATTACCTTAGGCATTCGACAAACTTAACAGATTACGAACGAATGGCGGAAGAGACTGCAAATTTGACCGAGATGTTTCCACAGTTGCACATGCGAAAACTACTAGTGGTGGATACCGACCATATCCGAAATATGTCACTATTAGCGTGCACCACAGAGTTGCTAGCAGCCTAAACATCCTGGGCTCGGTCTTAAAGGTGGTAGCCGGAACTCCGCACGCGGACGACCTAGAAAAGATACGAATAAACGAGGCCCAACTTATTTAATCAAATAACAGGCAGATAAGCATAAATTCTAAATCTCAGGAGCAAATCAACCGCTTAACAGACACAGTCAATAAATTGCTAGAGACAGCAAAAGGAAAGCAAATTGACTCGGCTCACCTGTACGAAACCTTGCTGGCTAGGAACAGAATATTGGCATCCGAACTAAGTAATCTCATGCTCTCATGCTCACCAATATTATTTTAACTAACATTTTAGAAGTATCTAAAATCAAAGTTTTCCAATCAAATGGCATAATACACTTTGTCCTTTCCTAAGATACTTAATCTTTTTACTTATCATTTGCAAAAAAGATAAGTATTTTCCCGGTCACCCACAACGGCACCATCCTTCGACTGGACGATAACATCGTCACTGACTGCAACAACCAGATAGTAACAGTGTCGGACTGCAAATAGACGTCCACGACAACATTCTGCGAAACGTCGACAAAGGACTCCTGTGCCCAAGGATTATTTTCCGGTGGCGTGGCCCACTGCCAGTCTCAACCCAGCCACCTCAGCCCAATCACACTGGTCGACGACGGAATCGTTATCATCAACGATCACCCAGCAGCAGTAAGTTTCGACAGCAGCGCGGCGCTCAACATTTCAGGGACGCATCTAATCACGTTCAACGATTATGCCGTCATAAATGGTTCACGGTATCAGAATCGCAAAAACGTTCAAAGCCGATACCCAGGAGTTGCATCTTCCCCTTTGCTAAATGTTACTGAGCATAAAAGGGTGCTGAGCCTGCTATTCCTCCACCAGTTGAGCGAGGAGAACCTCAAATTCATCAAAGATAAAGGAAGAGGTGTCCTGCCTAGGACTAGGTATTTGTGGCCTGGTATGTGGCATGGCCATGCTCAAACTATATTTGACGAAGAAACGCGACGACCGGCAAATCTATGCACTATGGCAAGACTAAGTGCGGGGACGGCGACTTCTCAAGGGGGGGAGTAGTTATCCGGATACCCCTCCCTCTGCATTTGGTTCTCGACCCTATGAGCTGGTCACCTGGTCAATGAGCTTAAACATTTACATGTGAACCAAATACAGCACATTCCTCGTCGCGTAACAGAACACGAGAGTTGCAGCGTTGACAAAGACACTTGCCCAGACAGCCCAACAACAACTATGGGGCCGTGGAACGTGGAAACTGCCGCTGCTCAACATAACACCTGCGCGTGTGCCATGTCAGCAGATTAATGCACCGGCGACTGCGCAGCCGGCGGCCGGGAACTTAACATTAAAACTTTAATTTTTGTGTAAATTCAGATTCTCTAAGACCTCCAACGAGGAACAATAAATTTCGCTTCGACGGAATAAATAATAAATAGTACAATAAACGTCGATTCTACTTTACTTACACGCGGGTGTGCCCCCAGACTGCCGAGGCCCGGTCTACAACACGGGATGCTTTGGAACATGCCAAAGCCTTAGACGATCCGACGGCGCTCAGTGGCGATTTCAACGAAAAGAGGTGGCAAAAGTCGGAGATTTTTTTTGCGTTTTGGATACAATTAATGCACGCATCTAATAGATAGTTTTCCAGAACTTTTAAAAATCAAACTTTCAGTGTTTCAGTGCGTAAAATGTTGGTAAACTTTTATTCAAATACTGAATTTTTCAGGTGCAAGAACAAGTAAACTATGTTACGTATGATTCTGTTTTTGGTATCTTTTATTAGTTGTTTTAGTGTTTTTAAAAATATGGTCAGTTACATAGGCAGTTGTTTAAAAAAACTTCTTTTGAAAACCATCTAAAATATAGGCTGTTTTTTAACTTTGACTGGTTCCTTGAACCATTTATTACCTAAGCCTAAAAGCCCTTCCTACGCTTCGGAGCCGTTTGGCCTCTATACCGATTTACCTGTCACAACCTCGCGCGAAAAACGGTCAAAAACGGCTATCACAGCTCTTAAATCCCATACAAAATCATTTTTTGACCGTTTTTCGTGTCTTTTTGATCAGGCTTTGCATGCAAGAATTGGATGTATGAAGTTAGTTTTAAAACTTGCATATACCATTCCGCGAGAGGGAGAATCTTTTGACAACAGCACGCCAGCCAATTAAATACAATCGACTAGGAAAAAAATTATTCAAGAAGAAGTCTTAGACAAACTATCACTGAAAGTGAACTGCCCCAAACAAGATTTGGAAATACAAACGATGGAAACTCATCACTGACATTCTTAGAGCAAAACGAAGTTACTGCAGAAATAACTGGGGTCGATATTGACATTATCAATAGATTGGGTGTCATTTTAAATATTTCAAACTGCAAAGAAAAAATAAATACCCGCAAGTTTGGTGAATATGCCTCGAAGGCTGCAGAGCTGTTACTGGAAAAATATCCGGATAAGAAGCTAACTCCCACGCTTCATACAATTCTGGCACATGGTCCAATTTTAATTGAACATCAGAGCCTACCAATTGGAGAGATGTCAGAGGAAGCCCAGAAAAAACAACCATTTTTCAAATTAAAAAAAAAATGGTTTTCTTGTTTTCAATTTATTTAAATTAGGTTAAGTTAAAAATTAGGAACAAATAATATTTTATAGTAAAACCCAGCAATTAAAGTACTTTATCGAAAAAAAAAAGTAGAGCCTTTTACATAGGAAAATATGCACCGGCAACAAAGGTCAACTTTTACCCATTATTCTGAAGCTTTTAGACACTATAGCATAATATACTTAGGTTAGGTTAGGTAGAGGCGGCTGCCAAGCTCGCTCGGAGCCCGGCACACTTAGGCCGGTTTCGACCCGTTGTGATACCGCTTGGGATCATTCCCTCCTTGCAGTGAGATTTCATGTCAACAGTTGTCCCATCCAGATGCTCTTATAAAGTTTGAGATCTTTCTGGGACATAGCGTGGACATCTCCGAGATGTCGTTCAGAAAGGCGGAGCACAAGTGATGCAGCCTCCTTCTGCTGAGAGCTGGACAGGAACAGAACAGGTGTTCCACTGTCTCTGTGGAGATAATGTTTTTTATCCCCAATCGGCCGACTAATTATTTCGAATTAAATAAAACTCGGCGCAGAAATAAAATTACGATATGTTCTTTAATGCGTGACATCTAAATTGCAAGTGTGGCTTGCCTGCCCTTTACATTGCCGCTCCGATCGCTAAGCGCAGCTTCGCTCGGCCGACGTCGGTAGGCAGACGCAAAGCGGAGATGGCGAAGAGCGAGCTGGCAGAGAGCGTTTAGCAGGGCAAGCAAGCGAAAAGCTTTAACAAACAAATGAGTGACATAGACATAAGTAACAAACAAAATAAGCGGCTGAGGGCCAAGAATTAGGTGCTATTTGGCAAGCAGCTAATCGGCTGGGTTCTGCTTCGAACATTCACCCCCCGTTGGAAGGCAAAGGCTTTCAACAGATCCATTCTGAAGGGGCAGAACCGCTATTTTTCCAACGGCCCTCTTGAAGATGCTTGCTTGGGCGCAGCTGGCGGCTACGCTGGGATGATCGTCGAACGCAGCAATCGGCGCTTCCTTACGAAGGCGGCTTGTCGTGATTACGCCTTGATCATCGGGAACTTCTGTAATTGCATAGAATGGCAGGAAATTTGGCAATGTAGAAATTGTTGAAAGTTGAATTTCATTTAGCGTGGATATGTAGGTTTTTAATATATGGAAAAGTTCGCGCTGCAGTTCCTGATTCTCCGATCGCAGTTTTTCCACTTGCACCTGGCACTCGAGCAGCTGCTTCCTGCATTGCTGCTCTAAGTTTTGGTACTCCAGCGTTGTGGGTCGAAAGTCGTCAATAGAGATGCACGAGGAATTTTCAAAAGCGGCTAAAGCTGCACGCTTATTCTCCGAGCTATCAATGCTTCCTGATACTATCCAACCAAGTTTTGTCTCCTGCAATGTTGGCAATTGGGCTGATAGTCGAATCTGTCCGACGCACATTAAATCGAAGAACAAACCAGAACCTATCAACAGATCGATACGTTGGGGCTTGGAGAAATTAGAATCAGCTAGTTTTAGATTATTCGGCATTGGCCAATCCTTTGCGTCTACGCCGAAGTTAGGCTGCATTTCCGTAATTGAGTTGGTGACAATTGCAGCGAAGGAAACTCGATAGCTTGCGTCCTGGGATTCTACAACTATATGTACAGACTTGCTCGAAGGTAGAATGGAATCTCCGATTCCAGAGATGTGAACATAAGACGAGCGATGATCCAACTGCAACTGATCAGCAAGTCTAGATGTTACAAAGTTTGCCTGTGATGCAGAATCCAAAATGGCACGACATGGGATAAGTGCTCCATAACGATCTGTTACATGGACGAGGGCAGTAGGTAGCAACACGTTCTGGCTAGGCTGAGATTTCTGGATCGAGGGGGGAGGGCTAGAACACCCGCTTGCTAGAAGCACAGTCGCGGCCTCTTGCTGGATCGATTCCTCGGCCGGTGAAGAGGAAGATGAAGCACCAGTTCCCGATGGAATGTGGAGGAGCGTGTGATGTTTGGCCTGGCAATGCCTGCAAAGTCCTGACCTGCACCTCTGCAATTCATGGCCTTTGTTGAGGCAGTTCAAACACAAGCGGCTCTTCTTTGCTTCTTTGTATCGTTCAAACGCAGAGAGATTCAGGAATTCCTGACATCTAGATATGTAATGCTCGGAGGAATTGCAATGGTTACATATGGGGTTAGGATGGTCGTTACTGGAGGTGATAAGGGTGACAGGTTTGTCTTCTCCCACCTGTTGGCTAGGAATTGTTACCATAGCCGATCCCAAATTTTCCAGCATCCGACATCTTGCTTCCAAGAATGAGGCCATGCTTGACCACCGAGGCAATCCTGACGTCGGCAAGTTCTCTTCCCATTTCTCCTTTGTTTTGTGGTCCAGTTTCGTGCCTATGATGAAGATCAGCAACCCATCGGATATCTCCTGCGGGGTCGCCAAGGTCAGAAGTGCACGCAAGTGCGAATTGATTTTGTCGCTGAGCGCGCGCAAGCCGATAGCCGAGCCCTTCTCCACCCCTTGCAGCCCGAAAATAGCCTTGACGTATGCCTGAAAATGTAACAGTTTATTATCGAATCGCGACATTAGCAAATTCAACGCCTTGTCGTAATTCTCTTCAGAAAGTTCCAAGGAACGAATCGTATCCAGCGCAGCACCGTCTAGACATCCACGAAGATATTGGAATTTTTCGATGATTGGTATACGATGGTCTTTGTGCACCATTGTCGAGAACATCGAGTGGAATTCTGGCCAATCCATGTAGTTCTCCCCGAATCGCGGAAGCTGCAACTCAGGCATTCGAGAACGGCCTATACTATTATAGGCGAACAACGACGAATTCCCCTCGAGAGTATGCCGAGCCGTTGAATTGGCAACATTTACCGTGCGAGCAGCCATCAACTCCCGCGACAGCCTGGACCTAACCTTCACATAAACATTCGAAAAGTCCAGTCGGGCATCATGGGCTAACTGCAGGAAATCCAGCCTTTCAAGGCTCGTTTGAGCGGCATCAAAATCCGCATTCATTCGCTCGATTTGCTCTAAGCGAGCTTGAAGTTCTGCCTCATCTAACTCGGCAAGCTCTTCCTTGGTGAGAAAGCGATCCATGGCCTTTAGTTGGCGCGCGATGGACTCGGCCTTGTGCTTGTAGAAATCTACATCACTCGGCATTGCTGCGTTCGCGACATTGGTAGGCTCAGGTGCTGCCATGTTGAGGTTTTAAAAGAGTCTTTCAGCACGACCGAAAAAGCACGACGATACGTATAAACGTGGGAACCGAAAGCAAAGGGATTACAGCTAATGCCTTGTGAGGAACCGTGGTTCCCACAGGCCGAATTCGACCAAAGCATAGCCGGATAAAGGCTGATGGCTGGCTGGATAAGGCGAAGGTCAGCCCAGATACCCACGGATATCCGGATGCGGCGAAGAGGCCAAGGGCCCCGAGAGGAGAAGTGTCCCGCTCTCGGAGCAAGAGAAACGCGAGAGGCAGAGGAGACGGCGGGATCGGGCCGGCAGCGATCCGACGCATGACCAAATATGGGCATGGGATCACGCCACCGGCCAGGCCCCGTTACGAAGGCCGTGGAAACCAGGAGACGGCGATGGAAAACTACCAACGCCGAGCCGGGGCCCGTCAAGGGGCTATAAAAGGAGGCTGCGGCAACGAAGCGGGTCTCTTTTCGCGTGGAGAAGTGATCGCGCGCGCACGTTGAAACCCCGCCGAAATGTAAGAGTAATACCCGGTACGGTTCGAAGAAGTGCAGTGAAGTGAATAGCAACAGGAAGACAGGCCCCGCCTGCCCCCAGAGTGAGTCTAAGTTAAGAGGTGATCCACAGTTGCCGGCGGAAGCTAAGAGGGGAGTGCGAGACGTAGAGTGCGGATTTGCGTGGCGGGCCAAAGCAATAGCGGAGGTCAAACTGCCCCAATCAATAGCCTCAACGCTGCCACACCCGACGAGAGCCCACGCGTGGTGGGGATCCATAGATAAGCTGAATTGTAGCATCTAGCCTCAAGTCCTCATATAAGTACGAATAAAGAGAGATTCGATTAAAGAAAAGGAAGGTCTTATCATTTGTCGTTGGGGGCAACAATAAAAATACGTTGCGACGAATCGGCCGACCGCTGAGCGAGCCCAGCAAACTCAAGCGAACCAAAAAGTAGGTCCGTTACAACTGGCGCCCAACGTGGGGCCTACAACGACGAATAGTAGGACAAAGGGAGGAGAGATATAGACGAGAGAATGGGGAAGGGACAATGGATCCACCGGTTGAGAAAGGAGGAGCTTGTCCAATGCGGCCACGCCTTCGGCGTGCGGCTGGAGGGCACAGTGGACGAGATGAGAAGATCATTTAAGGAGTGGATGAGGGAACACGAAGATGAGTCGGAGTGGGCCGATCTGATTGAGGTATGGGAGTGTCGGGCGGACAGGTCCTCGCCGACACCCCGGGCGGACGACAAACAAGCCGCGTACGAGCACCTGGCACCCCCACCCGGCGCAACCGCGGCGGCGCTGTGGAGGTCCCCAGTCGACATACAGAGAGAATTGATAGCGAGTCTCTCAGTGCCAATACCGGAACGCTCGCACACGGGGACGCCTAGCAGGCCCCGCCACCAAGGAAGGGATCGAAGCCGAGAGACCGAAAGAGGGAGAACCGAACCAGCCACAATACGGCCAGCACACCTGGACTACGCTAGAGTGGCGAAACAGGTGAGAGAGTGGTCGTTCCGGTTCGACGGGACGACGAAGCCTCTCGAGTTCTTGGAGCAGGTCGAGTGGTCCGCCGAGACGTACGGTCTGGATCCGGATCTGATCCCAAGGGCGATGCCGGAGCTGCTGAGAGCGTATATGAGGCCGCACCGGTGCAAGGACCTCGACACCATGATGGAACTGGCAGACGAGTTCGAGGCGTTGGAGAGGGACCGCCTAGAGTTCCAACGGGAGAATCCAACCGTGAAAGCCCGGGCAGCGAATCCCTTCCACAAGCCAGCCGAGACGACGGCATGTCGGCGATGCAAGGACGGCCCGCTGGACGGAGCAGCACGGGAGGAGAGGGGAGCGCGTGTCATTATGCCGACACCGACCAACGGCAATATCGAGAACGGATATGTCAAGAATCCGGCCCAGGCGTGCCGAAGGTGTGGGAGCGCGGATCATTGGAGCCGGGAGTGCAACGGCCGACCTCTCACCTACTGCTGGAGATGCGGAAAAGTGGGCATCTCGGCATGGCAATGCTGCAGGAAGACGGGAAACGCCCCGCGACCCAAGCCGCGGAGGGCCGTGCCAGGGTCGCAAGAAACGGTCCCTCAAGCCTAGTCGGCAGGCTGACCAGCGAGGAGGAACAGTTATCCGCAGTAGTGGAGGTCGCGGGCATGGAGCTGCAAGCCACGGTGGATACAGGAGCTACCAGCAGTTTCGTGAGCCGCGAGCTGGCGGACCGACTAAAGGGTGAAGGCCAGGAGGCGGCGGCAAGGAAAAGGGTGAGGTTGGCGGATGGCCATAGCCAGGAGGTCACGTGCCAGATTGAAACGAAGGTATGCTTTGGGAACAAGGAGATCCCAATGGTGCTACTCGTATTGCCGGGTGTGATTGATGAGTTAGTGTTGGGATGGGATTTTCTCCGCGCGGTCGGGGCAGTGGTGACCTGTGCAGGGCACAGGGTGGTGATCCCTGCCCAAGATCGGGAACGAGGAGACCAGGAGGAAAGACTGTCCGTGGCGAAGGCCGAAGCTGGAGACACGGCCCCGAAGTCCGACAACGAAACGGACACGACCCTAAGAGTGGTCGCCAGAGGGGTGTCAGCGGGCATGAGGCAGAATGAGGGGGCGAGGGAAGAGCCAGTGGAGGAATTCTTAGCCCGAGAGTTAGAGGCATTTTCCAAGATCGAGGGGGTGTCTAATGTGGCGGTGCACACAATCACCATGAGTGACCCGCAACCGATTAAGCAAAAATATTACCTGAAGAACCCCAAAATGCAGGCCGAGATTAACCAGAAAGTGGACGAACTATTAGAAATGGGATGCATAGAGCCGTCAAAGAGCCCCTACAGTTCGCCTATAGTGATGGTACAGAAGAAAAATGGCAAATGGAGATTGTGCGTGGACTTTCGTCAAGTTAACGCGAGATCAGTAAAGGACGCGTACCCAATGCCCAGGATCGATTACATCCTCGATCAACTGCGGGAAGCGAAATTCATAAGTAGCCTAGATCTGAAGGATGGATATTGGCAGATCCCCCTGGCCGAGAGCAGCCGGCCGATCACGGCGTTCACGGTGCCCGGAAAGGGGCTATACCAATGGAAGGTGATGCCGTTTGGGTTACACTCCGCGTCGGCCACCTTCCAACGGGCGTTAGACCAAGTGATTGGGCCAGAAATGATGCCGCACGCGTTCGCGTACCAGGATGACATAGTGGTCATCGGGCGAACAGAGGAAGAACACCGAAGAAACCTGAAAGAGGTGTTTCGACGGCTGCGCTTGGTGAACCTGCGGCTGAACGCAGACAAGTGCGAGTTCTTTAGGAAAGAGCTGCGGTATCTAGGCCACAAGGTGACCGGCGAGGGGATATGTACAGACCCCGAGAAAGTCGCAGCCATAGCCGAATTGAAACCGCCGACAAATGTCAAGGAGCTGAGACAGTACTTGGGAGTGGCCTCATGGTACCGGAGGTTCGTGCCCGACTTCGCCACCCTCGTGCAGCCCCATCCGGGCTCCTCAAGAAGAAGACGGAATGGGTCTGGACAAAAGAACGGCAAGAAGCGTTCGAGGAGGTGAAAAGACGACTAGTGGCGGATCCCGTGCTGGCGTGCCCCGACTTCTCGAAGAAGTTCATTCTGCAGACAGACGCCAGTGACAGTACAGCAGTACGACTTTGAAGTCGCGTACAGGAAAGGACAGCTCAACGTGGTAGCCGACGCACTCTCCCGACAACCGGTGGAGGAGCGAGGCCGTCGGATAAGAAGTGAGGAGGGAACACAACCAGTAGGCGAGCCGCCCTGCAAGTGGTTAGAGGGCATGGTAGAAAAGATCAGAAAAGAATCCCCGAAGTACCCCGACTATGTGGAGAAGGGGGGAAACTTGTACCGGCATATTCCTCACCGGGCAGGGAGCGAAGAAGTCGCCTCGTGGAAGTTATGTGTGCCGAAATATGCCCGAGAAAGGGTCTTAAAGGAAAGCCACGATAGCCCGGAAGCAGGCCACGCCGGCGGAAGGAGAACCGCGGCACGGGTGGTGGCAAGATATTACTGGCCAGGGATGTACAGGGACGTGAGGGCCTACGTGCGGAAGTGCGAGCTATGTCTTCGCTTTAAGCCAAGTCAGCTACAAGCGGCAGGAGAAATGTTGACACAGGTGCCGGAAGAACCATGGGCAACGGTATGCGCGGACTTTGTGGGTCCTCTGCCGAGGTCGAAACATGGGAACTCGGTGTTGTTGGTGCTGGTGGATCGATTCTCTAAGTGGACCGAGTTGGTGCCGCTGAGGAAGGCCACAGCAGAGGCACTAATAAAGGCCTGTCGAGAGCGCATAAAGTCACGTGGCACGCCCAAAGTCTTCATTACGGACAATGGGGTGCAGTTTGCAAGCAGGGCATTTACAAGATTCCTGGAGCAGCTAGGAGTTCGCCACCAGTTTACGGCGCCATACACGCCGCAAGAGAATCCGACAGAGCGAACGAACAGAACGGTAAAGACCATGATAGCTCAGTTCACCGAGGGTGATCAAAGGTGTTGGGACGAAAATGGCCGGAGCTAATGCTGGCCATGAATTCGGGAGTGTCGGATACAACGGGATATTCACCGGCGTTCGTGGTGCAAGGAAGGGAACCCCGGCTGCCAAAGGCCCTATATGACGAGGAGACGGTAGGCACGGGACAAGGCACAGAGACGCCGGATGAAAATGCGAAGAAATTAAAGCTGTTTCAGATGGTTCGACGCAACTTGGAAAGGGCAGCCCAGGATCAGGCCAGGCATTACAACCTGAGAAGAAGACCGTGGAGACCCAAAGTGGGAGAGGTCGTGTGGGCCAAACAGCACCACCTTTCCAATGCAGCGGAGGGATTCGCCGCGAAGCTGGCACCAAGGTACGATGGGCCATACCAGATAGAGGACTTTATATACCCGGTTATCTGCAACCTAAGAAAGGAGGGCGACAGGAAGAAGAGAACGGCACACATACGAGATCTGAAACCCCAACCCGAGGAGCGAGAGACACAGGGGTGAAGGAGAATGGCTGTAATAGGTCGCCCTAAAGGGTCACGCAGGACCAGGAACGGTAGAGTGCCACGCAGGACTTTGGGGAAGGGTGCCGCGCAGGACACAAGTGGACTTGTGCACTTAGATTAAAAAAAAAAAAAGGCGAACAGGAAGACTGTGGTTGGAGAAATCTGAAAAAAAAAGCGAAAATTAGTAAAAAGAAAGGAAAATAAAACGAGAAGAGGAAAAGCTCAGCAAACCTGAACAGGAAACGCGTCACCCAAAGCTGGGAGGCGAATCCAGGGTCGGGGAGTGTAATCTCAGACAGCGGATGACCAGGAAAAACCCAGGGGCCAGGCTCACGCCTCAACGCGGACTCACGGGGCAACTACGAGCGTCGGGCCGGAACGACGGGTGCCGCTCATGCGTGGACTACCGGGCGAGGAGTCGGATGATCCTCGGGTCCGAGCCACTGTGTGAGGGAGACACCTGTCAAAAGAGTCCGGCCGGTGGCGCATAGGAGTTGCCCTGGGATGTGAGCCCAAGATTCCAGCCCGGGCGGAGGGTCGGAGGACCCATTGTTCACGAGCGGAATCGCGGCAAGCGGCCCGCATTGAGGGCAGAGGGCGAGCTGGAAAGGGAGAAAGGATGGAGTAAAAGTCATCCGGGTCGGGAGAACTCACCCAGGCCAAGGAGGGTCCGAGCAGCACGGGATGAAGAAGACAGGTCGGCGGTGGCATGTAAGAATGAATAGCAATTTTTTATAACAATTAAAAGTAAATAATTAGCAATCCATTAATCCATTAAATAGCAATTAAAATAATCAAGAATAAAGGGCTAAATAAAAGTTGTGAATAAGCAAAAATAAAATGGGGGAATAAAAAGCAAAATAGTCATGAACGGGAAGGGGGTGGGTCCATCAAAGATGGAAAAGTTTTATCCATGAGCCAACAGAGAAACGCGGCGAGAACACAACAGTATCCAAAAAAAAGGGATAAGGCGAAATCGGATAGAGAGCGGAGAGCGCGACGGCACTCACACAACCAGGGGAAAGATGCCGTTAGAGAGCGCGGCCGGCAGAGAGACGAGGCTGAGGGCCATGAGTACAAACGCAACAACCGTTAGAACCAGGCGGGAGAGACCGAAACACGGAGCACCGGCACCGGTAGAGGGAACGATTGGCAATGCAACGCGTGTATATAGGCGGGTGGAAAACGGAGCAGCGAACACTTGAAGGTAATTATCACCAGAAAGAACGCAAGAAAAGCAGCAAGAAAAAAAAATGGAGATGAAACGCGGGCTCAACCACGAGGATGGCAGGAAGAAGATGGATGATATGAGGGCCTTCCTGGAGGAGCAACAGGCGATCGTGGGATAAGAGGGCTATCGCGCCGGTACTTCTCGTCAGCGACGGGCGTCTCTGCTCTCGCGTAGCGACGAGGAGGATTGGTGCGATGGCTCCCAGTTCCTTCAACTGCTGGCCTCGCCGTTGGTGTCACCGGCGCCATCGGGGCACGACTCGGTGTCGCCGACGGTGTCATCGGATGAGGAGGAGGAGGACGACGACGAGGTCATATGCACCGACGGCCCGCGCGCGCCAACCGCTCAGGAGAAGGCCAGATGGAGACGGCAGCAAGGGGCGGAGCCGGAGACGAGGAATGGAAGGCCGCTGACCCTGCGCGACAAAATCGAGGCGGTGAGGCGGAGGTTTCAGGAGGCGACGCCGGAGGAGAAGCGCCGGATGCACCAAGTGCTGGAGAGGGCGCGGGCGATCAGGCGGCGGAGGGACGAGCGGATGGAGGCGCGGCGGCGACAGGCGGAAAGAGCCGCCAGTACGGAGGAGCACGGCCAAGAGAGCGACGAGGCGCCGCCACGCCCACCATTCCGGGTGGTGCTGCCGCCGATGCAGCCCCGGACCGACGAGGCGGAGACCGAGGGAACGCCGCCCCAGGCCACGGGCAAGCAGGCTACGAACCCAGAGGCCGAGTGGCAGCGGCGGCTGCAGCAGGCCGAGGAGGAGGAAGGCGAGCTGTGGCAACCTACGCCACCGGCCGAGGATGACGAGGGCCCCGAAAGGCGGCAGCCGCAGGCCGAGGAGGACCAGCACCAGCACCAGCAGCAGCATCACCAGCAGCAGCAGCACCAGCAGCACCAGCAGCAGCAGCACTAGCAGCAGCAGCACCAGCAGCAGCAGCAACAGCAGCACCAGCAGCACCAGCAGCACCAGCAGCACCAGCAGCACCAGCAGCAGCAGCACCAGCAGCACCAGCAGCCGCATCGCCAGCAGCAGGGGCAGGAGCAGTGGCAGCAGCAACCACAGTGGAGGGGACCGGAGGCGGCCGTAATGGGTCCGTATGTATCGCAGGAGGTGCGGACCGCCGTGCGCCAGTGGATGGTGTGGCACCACCAGACCCTGCACATCACGTGGGCCTCGGGGCCCACCCCGTGCGAAGCCCAGCCAGAGGCCGGCGCCCGGGTGTGGGAGGAGAGTCCACGCGGCAGCAACAACAGGGACCCGCGGAGGAGGGACCCCGGACCCGCCCCCACGACCTCAGCGGCAGCAATGGCGACGGCGGAGGCAGCGATGCGGACTGCAGAAGCGGCGAAGGTGACAGCAGAGACGCAGGCCGCGGAAATGGCGACGGCGGCCCAGACGGCGACGGCGGCCCAGACGGCGACGGCGGTCCCGACGGCGACGGCCGAAGCAGCGGCAGCCGCGGCGACGGCGGAGGCGGCGATGCGAACGGCAGTGGAGGCGACGACGGCAGCAGGGACGCAGACCGCGGAAACGGCGACGGCGGTCCAGACAGCGACGGCCGAGGCAGCGGCAGAGGCGGCGACGGCGGCAGCAGGGACGCAGACCGCGGAAACGGCGACGGCGGCCCAGACGGCGACGGCCGAGGCAGCGGCAGAAGCAGAGACGCGGGCCGCGGAAACGGCGACAGCACCGACGGAGGTGGAACTCGAGGAGTGGGAGCGCGGACCGTGGGTGTGGCCCGCACCGGAGAGGTCGACGGCGGCCGAGCGCCCGGCTCTGAAGCGGCAGGCCTCCTGCCCGGAGCCCTGTGCAGGACCGAAGCGACCGGCCCTGCAACGGCAGAGCTCGGCACCAGCAGCCACGGTCCACTGGACGGCGATCCCGCGGGAGGAGTGGCCGGCGGCGGTGGTCCGCGCGCAGACCCAGATTCGCCTCGTGGGTAGGAGGGTGAAGAAGCTGGTGAGCGAGCGGGGTACCCGGTACCGCATTGCGATGTCGGCCACACGCACGGAGGTGTTCCGCGAGCAAAAGTAAGGAAAAAAAAGGGGAAAGGAAAAAAAAAGAGCAAAAGGAGCAAAAAAAAAGAAAAAGATCAAGGGCGAAACACGCGGGAAGAAAATGAATAAAGAGAGACGAAAAAGAGAAAAGTGGAATACTTACTGGGGAGAGATATCGAGTGGATCGCCTAAACGCCCCTACACCTTATCGATAGGCGGGGATTCGGCCCCAGCCAGAAAATTGCAAGGGCTGGCAGCGCCGCCCGAGCAAAGGCGCCAGAGGGCGCCAGGGCGCCCGTGATCCCAGATGCAGTAAGGAGCGCGCGTAAAATGGGGCCGTTTGAATGAGGAAAGCACACTCCGTCGCAAGGTCGCGGAAAACGGGAGTATTCCGCTGCGGGAAGAAAGAGGGGGGTGTGAGGAACCGTGGTTCCCACAGGCCGAATTCGACCAAAGCATAGCCGGATAAAGGCTGATGGCTGGCTGGATAAGGCGAAGGTCAGCCCAGATACCCACGGATATCCGGATGCGGCGAAGAGGCCAAGGGCCCCGAGAGGAGAAGTGTCCCGCTCTCGGAGCAAGAGAAACGCGAGAGGCAGAGGAGACGGCGGGATCGGGCCGGCAGCGATCCGACGCATGACCAAATATGGGCATGGGATCACGCCACCGGCCAGGCCCCGTTACGAAGGCCGTGGAAACCCGGAGACGGCGATGGAAAACTACCAACGCCGAGCCGGGGCCCGTCAAGGGGCTATAAAAGGAGGCTGCGGCAACGAAGCGGGTCTCTTTTCGCGTGGAGAAGTGATCGCGCGCGCACGTTGAAACCCCGCCGAAACGTAAGAGTAATACCCGGTACGGTTCGAAGAAGTGCAGTGAAGTGAATAGCAACAGGAAGACAGGCCCCGCCTGCCCCCAGAGTGAGTCTAAGTTAAGAGGTGATCCACAGTTGCCGGCGGAAGCTAAGAGGGGAGTGCGAGACGTAGAGTGCGGATTTGCGTGGCGGGCCAAAGCAATAGCGGAGGTCAAACTGCCCCAATCAATAGCCTCAACGCTGCCACACCCGACGAGAGCCCACGCGTGGTGGGGATCCATAGATAAGCTGAATTGTAGCATCTAGCCTCAAGTCCTCATATAAGTACGAATAAAGAGAGATTCGATTAAAGAAAAGGAAGGTCTTATCATTTGTCGTTGGGGGCAACAATAAAAATACGTTGCGACGAATCGGCCGACCGCTGAGCGAGCCCAGCAAACTCAAGCGAACCAAGAAGCAGGTCCGTTACAGCCTTTAGCTGTGCGGCTGTGCGAGCTGTCCGATTCCGCTTTGTACTCCGCTTGTGTGTATTAGTGAGTTCGCTGCACTGCCTACCGCACTGCACTGACCGAATTGTCGCGACAGAGAAATTAATAGCCAGCAATGCGTGTATGTAGGTGTATGTAAGTGTGTTTTAGCACCGAATTGTGCTTAACCGCCGAAAATTTGCTAGGGCTAACGAATGTCGATCGCGAATGATTATTAATTGACACTGCAACTCAGAGATCACGTCGGGGTCACCAAATTTTAAGTGGAGATAATGTTTTTTATCCCCAATCGGCCGACTAATTATTTCGAATTAAATAAAACTCGGCGCAGAAATAAAATTACGATATGTTCTTTAATGCGTGACATCCAAATTGCAAGTGTGGCTTGCCTGCCCTTTACATTGCCGCTCCGATCGCTAAGCGCAGCTTCGCTCGGCCGACGTCGGTAGGCAGACGCAAAGCGGAGATAGCGAAGAGCGAGCTGGCAGAGAGCGTTTAGCAGGGCAAGCAAGCGCAAAGCTTTAACAAACAAATGAGTGACATAGACATAAGTAACAAACAAAATAAGCGGCTGAGGGCCAAGAATTAGGTGCTATTTGGCAAGCAGCTAATCGGCTGGGTTCTGCTCCGAACATTCACCCCCCGTTGGAAGGCAAAGGCTTTCAACAGATCCATTCTGAAGGGGCAGAACCGCTATTTTTCCAACGGCCCTCTTGAAGATGCTTGCTTGGGCGCAGCTGGCGGCTACGCTGGGATGATCGTCGAACGCAGCAATCGGCGCTTCCTTACGAAGGCGGCTTGTCGTGATTACGCCTTGATCATCGGGAACTTCTGTAATTGCATAGAATGGCAGGAAATTTGGCAATGTAGAAATTGTTGAAAGTTGAATTTCATTTAGCGTGGATATGTAGGTTTTTAATATATGGAAAAGTTCGCGCTGCAGTTCCTGATTCTCCGATCGCAGTTTTTCCACTTGCACCTGGCACTCGAGCAGCTGCTTCCTGCATTGCTGCTCTAAGTTTTGGTACTCCAGCGTTGTGGGTCGAAAGTCGTCAATAGAGATGCACGAGGAATTTTCAAAAGCGGCTAAAGCTGCACGCTTATTCTCCGAGCTATCAATGCTTCCTGATACTATCCAACCAAGTTTTGTCTCCTGCAATGTTGGCAATTGGGCTGATAGTCGAATCTGTCCGACGCACATTAAATCGAAGAACAAACCAGAACCTATCAACAGATCGATACGTTGGGGCTTGGAGAAATTAGAATCAGCTAGTTTTAGATTATTCGGCATTGGCCAATCCTTTGCGTCTAGGCCGAAGTTAGGCTGCATTTCCGTTATTGAGTTGGTGACAATTGCAGCGAAGGAAACTCGATAGCTTGCGTCCTGGGATCGTACAACTGTATAAACAGACTTGTTCGAAGGTAGAATGGAATCTCCGATACCGGAGATGTTAACATAAGACGAGCGATGATCCAACTGCAACTGATCAGCAAGTCTAGATGTTACAAAGTTTGCCTGTGATGCAGAATCCAAAATGGCACGACATGGGATAAGTGCTCCATAACGATCTGTTACATGGACGAGGGCAGTAGGTAGCAACACGTTCTGGCTAGGCTGAGATTTCTGGATCGAGGGGGGAGGGCTAGAACACCCGCTTGCTAGAAGCACAGTCGCGGCCTCTTGCTGGATCGATTCCTCGGCCGGTGAAGAGGAAGATGAAGCACCAGTTCCCGATGGAATGTGGAGGAGCGTGTGATGTTTGGCCTGGCAATGCCTGCAAAGTCCTGACCTGCACCTCTGCAATTCATGGCCTTTGTTGAGGCAGTTCAAACACAAGCGGCTCTTCTTTGCTTCTTTGTATCGTTCAAACGCAGAGAGATTCAGGAATTCCTGACATCTAGATATGTAATGCTCGGAGGAATTGCAATGGTTACAAATGGGGGGTTAGGATGGTACTGGAGGTGATAAGGGTGACAGGTTTGTCTTCTCCCACCTGTTGACTAGGACTTGTTTCCATGGCTGATCCCAAATTCTCCAGCATCCGACATCTCGCTTCCAAAAATGAGGCCATTTTTGACCATTGAGGCAATCTTGAGGTCGGCTGGTTCTCCTCCCATTTCTCCTTTGTTTTGTGGTCCAGTTTCGTGCCTATGATGTAGATCAGTAACCCATCCGAAATGTCCTGAGGGGTTGCCAAGGTCTGAAGTGCACGCAAGTGCGAATTGATTTTGTCGCTAAGCGCGCGCAAGCCGATAGCCGAGCCCTTCTCCACCCCTTGCAGCCCGAAAATAGCCTTGACGTATGCCTGAAAATGTAACAGTTTATTATCGAATCGCAACATTAGTAAATTCAACGCCTTGTCGTAATTCTCCTCAGAAAGCTCCAAGGAACGAATCGTATCCAGCGCAGCACCATCTAGACATCCACGAAGATATTGGAATTTTTCGATGATTGGTATACTATGGTCTTTGTGCACCATTGTCGAGAACATCGAGTGGAATTCTGGCCAATCCATGTAGTTCCTACCGAATTCTCCTCGAGAGTATGCCGAGCCGTTGAATTGGCAACATTTACCGTGCGAGCAGCCATCAACTCCCGCGACAGCCTGGACCTAACCTTCACATAAACATTCGAAAAGTCCAGTCGGGCATCATGGGCTAACTGCAGGAAATCCAGCCTTTCAAGGCTCGTTTGATCGTCATAGAAATCCGCATTCATTCGCTGGATTTGCTCTCAGCGAGCTTGAAGTTCTGCTCCATCTAACTCAGCAAGCTCTTCCTTGGTGAGAAAGCGATCCATGGCCTTTAGTTGGCGCGCGATGGACTCGGCCTTGTGCTTGTAGAAATCTACATCACTCGGCATTGCTGCGTTCGCAACATTGGTAGGCTCAGGTGCTGCCATGTTGAGGTTTTAAAAGAGTCACTCAGCACGACCGAAAAAGACACCCTGTATACGTATAAACGTGGGAACCGCGAGCAAAGGGATTACAGCTGATGCCTTTAGCTGTGCGGCTGTGCGAGCTGTCCGATTCCGCTTTGTACTCCGCTTGTGTGTATTAGTGAGTTCGCTGCACTGCCTACCGCACTGCACTGACCGAATTGTCGCGACAGAGAAATTAATAGCCAGCAATGCGTGTAAGTATGTTTTAGCACCGAATTGTGCTTAAGCGCCGAAAATTTGCTAAGGCTAACGAATGTCGATCGCGAACGATTATTAATTGACACTGCAACTCAGAGATCACGTCGGGGTCCCCAAATTTTATGTGGAGATAATATTTTGTATCCCCAATCGGCCGACTAATTATTTCGAATTAAATAAAACTCGGCGCAGAAATAAAATTACGATATGTACTTTAATGCGTGACATCCAAATTGCAAGTGTGGCTTGCCTGCCCTTTACATTGCCGCTCCGATCGCTAAGCGCAGCTTCGCTCGGCAGACGTCGGTAGGCAGACGCAAAGCGGAGATAGCGAAGAGCGAGCTGGCAGAGAGCGTTTAGCAGGGCAAGCAAGCGCAAAGCTTTAACAAACAAATGAGTGACATAGACATAAGTAACAAACAAAATAAGCGGCTGAGGGCCAAGAATTAGGTGCTATTTGGCAAGCAGCTAATCGGCTGGGTTCTGCTCCGAACAATGATCTTGTATTCCATCGTCCCCAATCCACAGACCTTGCTTCCTACCACCCAAGGCTCCTGGATCAGGACTACGTCGGCTCCGCTTGCGTCTAAGCGGAGTATGAGAGCAGCCGATGCTGCTTTACAGTGGTGGAGATTTATTGAAGGATCCTTAGGACCATCTTTAAGACTCTCTACCACCGTAATGTCTGCGTCCGAGTCGTCTGAGACTCTCTCTCGGCACATTGACTCAAAGTCGAGCATCAGCTCCGTCTCCGAAGAGAAGCCTTCCTGGTCTGGCTTCAGCTCGTCGTCAGGCGCTTCGAGCTCCGCAGCGACATCCTGCACGTCTGGGTTGACGATAGGAAGCGCCGCGGCCGCCGCGTCCGCTTTGTACACCTTGATGGTGACAGCGCTGAAGCCGAAGTTAAGCTCGCCTTTTGCTGCCTCTATCGGGGCCAGCTAATCTTTGTTGAGGACGAGCACTACCTGGTTAGTCGGCCCTTGTGTCGTCTCAACCTTGGCTACCTTCCAATCCGAGGTCGGTATACCTGGGTTGCATTTTTGCAACATCTTGAGGATGCGTTCTGGCTCCTTGAAGGTAGCCGGCTCCCAAGTTCTGGCCCTCGGTCTGCTGGGCACCTCGCTCCAGTCGACTGCGACGAGTTTCGCCCCAGCATAGACCTCGCCGACCTGCGCCACCGCCGCTTTATAAAGCTTTACGGAGCGCTCGTCTTCGCAGGCAATTATCTTGACGTTGCCCTGGAACCACCCCATGTCCTTGCAAACTGGCGGTGGTCCTAGGTCTTTGTCGAGGAGGTCGAAGCAGCGGTCCTTGGGATTCTTCCCTCTGCGCTGCCTTTGTCGAGGACGCCGATTAGAGTCCTCTCCTTGGCAATCTGCGCAAAAGAGACATTTGGCAGCACTCTGGTGCGCTTTGCTACCGGTTCCGGTGTCTCCTGCGAACGCTGCTTCTTGGCTTGGGGAGCCACCTTTTTCTGTTCCAAGGTGAACTCCAGGAGCACGGCCGAAGCTCATTCCACCTTCTTCAGCCAGTCGGCTGATGGGCTGGCTTTGTTGCTGGCATGTTGCCGACAGAGTATGTGCCCTGCACTCCTCTTTTCGGCATATGTGTAGCGTCTGGCTTGGGCGCTTGTCGACGGCAAGTCAACCCCCTCCGCTTTACCAGAAGGTCGGGCAGCCGCAGTATTGCTTAGCTTTCCTTCCAAGATGTCAGCTTCGGGAGTTACCTTGCCACCCACTCCGGATTCGGGATGGGACCCCCTCGGGTTCGCACAGGCACCTTCCACCTTACAGGTATTCCCTGCTGTAGAGCCGGTTGGGCCAGGCCTTTGGGCCGCTGCCTTGGCATTTGGGGCATTTGGCATTCACTTGTTTTTTTGGTGTTTTTTTGGTTTTTATTTTTGTTGTTGTACATCTTGTTCCCACGAGATGGAGAGAAAGGGAAAGGTCAGCCGGGGCAGAGATCCACGTTGCCCGGGTAAGGCATCATTAGAACAGGGGGCTGCCAAGTCCCTGAGCCCTCCGTTAGCGACTGGGCTAGTTTTTATACCGGGCCCCCAGCCAGGCTGACTTTCGGCACGGGTCGAGTAACACACTTAGTCCGGCCCGGTGTGAGGTGGGTGTGGGGGTTGGGATATGGGTAGGTATCGTGTATGGATGGGAGTGTGTGAGCTACTTATTGAGGCAGCACCACAAGCGCATCGTCAGTGCTGCTACCTAGCTAACACCCGCTGGCTGTCCGGGACTGCTTATTTCGGTACTCTCCCGTGAGGGATGCCCGCTTATTCGCAGCTTACCTACCGAGGTAGGCCGTTCGCTATCCGCAACCCGCGACCCGTCCGGTGGCTTCAGCTAGGCCCCCTTTGAGCTACCTCACGAGCTCATCAGACCATAATAATATTTTTAAACAGATTACGTTTTGAAAGATGTTTCTTTCAAATGCAGTTTATTTCATGAAGATATCTTTATTTGCTCAGAACCGGCCCCGCGCAGCGCGCCAAGCTGGGCTAGGAATAAAAGTGCGGGAGGCATAGGACCGCCTCTTGCACCAACTCAAGCATCACAGTGCGAAGTGCATAGGACCGCACCTTGCGCTTCCCTGGGACCCAAGCTGAAAAAACAAAAGTGCGAGTGGCATAAAAAACCGCCCCTTTCACCACCAAGGGATCAAAGTGCGAGTGGCAAGGATGGACGGCAGAAGCAGCACCTTATAACTTAAGATATATATAAAAAAATATATTGTTAAAATTGAGCAATAATTGCGTCGCTCTTTGGGCAGTATGGCCCGTAACGCCATACGAATATTAGGCAGGAAAATGTTAAAATAAGAAAGATTTCTTTTGAATTCCAATAAGAAATACGAAAAAAAACAAGGCCATACAAGAAAAAAAAATGATAATCACGATACTATCATTCAATAAAAATTGAATTTTGCATTATAACTTTGAAGACCTCATTTATTTAAAATCTGTCAATACCACCCAGGAACTTAAAACGAAAAAAAAACGAGGGGGAACGCTGTGAGTTGCTGCGGAGACTGCAACTCTACATTTATACCCGATACTAAGTAAGTATGGCTCTCCATACTAGAGGCAGACGCCTCTAATATTAAACGACACGACAAAGAGTGCGCGAGAGAGACAGAAAATCAGTCTGAGCTTGTCGTTGGGCGCTGCGTAGCCACTGCAAATTGATTTGTTCCTTTTGGCTATAAAAATAATCCGATCTGATCTACATTCGGCAATCTGGTAGATATGGTCTTTCTCTATGATTGTGCGTTTTTAGTTTTCTCGTATCTTCAATATTGTTAATGCCACAGATGTTCGTCCTTTGTGGGTACGGAAGGGGGTGGGGCCAAATTTTGAAATATACGTTATAATGAGATCTAAGAGGCGTGTGGATAACAAATTTGGTTACTCTAACCTTAAATCCCACTGATATTTGTGGATGCCCCAGATTTTCGTCCTTTGCGGGGCGGAAGGGGGTGCGGCGATATTTTGAAATAAACTAGCCAAGGTCCGATATTACAGGAGTTTGGCTACCAAATGTGGTTGCTCTAGCTTTTTTAGTCTCTGAGATCTAAGAACTCACATTTAGCAATAGGCAAAGCCGACCATGAAACCTGTGTGGTAGAGAGAGACAGAGCGAGAGAGAATGAAATTGTTTTCTTGATTCTGGCTATAATAAAAATACGATCTGGTTCAGTCTAAAAGATATAGTCATTCTCTACGATTCTTCGTTTTTGGTTTTTTCGTATCTTTAAAATTGTGGATGCCACAGATTTTTACTCTTTGTGGGGAAGGAAGTGGGCGGGGCAAAGTTTTGAAATATACTTGTAAAAGTGACATATCACAGTGGTCCGGACACAAAATGTCGTTGCTCTAGCCCTTATAGTCTTTGAGCACTAGGCGCTCCTAGGGACGGACAGACAGACATGGCTTAATCGACTCGGCTATTGATGCGGATCAAGAATATATATACTTTATAGGGTCGGAAACGATTCTTTCTGGACGTTACACACATCAATTTTAACCACAAATCTGATATATCCGTATACTCATTTTGAGTATCTGTATACCCGATAATAAATAAAATAAATAAAACAAACAAAAAAATTTATTAATCATTTTAAAATTTAACTTTTTATACAATTGAGATTTTCTTTATTTACTACGCTTACAACACATATTATTATTTAAACACTGCACTAACCTGATAATAATAATACAATCACAGCACTTAATTCCGCTTCGTTTGCGCACAATTTGACGATTGCAGATAGAAAATATAAAGCGAACAAAGCAAGAGCTCTGACGACGCAACCGCAAAAGAGACGAAAAGAAAAAAACGGAGTTCTCTTCGTCGGTGGCAGAACCGAATTACCATCGGCACGCGCGGAAAGGAAAGAAACAAAAGAGAAGACAAAGGGTTCGATTTGGCTGGCGTCAACGCCTAGATGACATTGTAGATGACAATCGTCATAGCTCACTGCTGGTACTGCAGGTACATATCGACGGTGCAAGGAATGTCATACGATATTTTTTCTCACTGTCTCTGGAAGAGCAGCTTGGCCGTAGCCAAGTAAGCTCCAAATTACAAGATTTGACATTTGTCAATAAAGAACGGTAAAACTAATTACACAAGTGTATCGAAATATATTAAGCACTTATTGTTATACACACTCTTCAAACTTTCTAAAGCCTTCGAATAGTTTGCATCTGAGACTTTGAATGCCTGTATAGTTCACAAGGCTTGGTGACGCCACCTATCGGTGAAAATGTAAACTTACTTCGATCTCAATCCTCTTTCTCAACCATGTAAAATCCTCTCAAATCAATATCGATCCTTCGCTCATTTATATTCTCTCTCCTCCCTTTTACTGTCAATGAACCTGTTTTTACGATTGGTTCCATGTTGCGATTCAAACAACCCTCAAAGAGGTACGTCATCCCTTTGCAATGAATCTAATGTGATAGTTTAGAGGTATTTTTTAAGTGTTTCCTGAAAAACGGCTTCGATGCCCTTGAACCTTTCTACTTTCTATATAATTTCTATCTATATTATATTCCTCCTTTGTGTACCTAACACTGTCCCATAGCAATGTGTCTATATAATAACCGCTGACGATCAGGTAACAATTCCAAAGCAATAGCGGCTAAAATAATAGCAAAAATACCTATTGGCTTGGCATTGAACAGTATATGAATATACGTATGTATGACATGCTCAAACGGTTTAATATTCGTGTGTCGCTTTTTATATGAGAAAGAGTATCATAACGCGCCAGCGCCAAAGTTTGATCGCTTATTTCGGTGCTTGAGTGCAATATTTCATCTTTCGTTTCGAGAAATCATTGACCCTTGCAGCGGTAAGCTAATGCGCATCGCCGTTCTCTTAAAAAATTCACCTCGTTAATGACTCACATACGCGTCTCTTTATGGTCGCATTCGGTCTTTACCCTGATCACAACTTTGCGTTCCGTTTCGTAGTTTGCTTTCGCAGCTTCGTTTGTCATATCGGCGTCTTTTATTACATTACCACCGATAGTTGGCGCCACCAAGTAGTAAGGATAAGGGACACTCGCATTTTATACTGAATTACCAAATTCGCAACATGCTGATGCAAAATATGCTTAAGCATGTGCAGCTTGGCAGCATGTTGATTGTAAGTGTGCATCATATTCCTATGTTATTACGCGATCATGTTATATAAATACTTATAAAATATTTTATTAACATTGAATTGGGAAAAAATTGTTGCTTTGTTATTAACTGATCATGTTAAATAAATACTTATGGGATATTTTATTAACATTAAATTGTGAAAAAAATGTTTGAAGTTTCTGATATTTGGTTTTCTGACTGGTTTTTTAGATGTCCGTATATGGGGTTGAATGGTAAGAGAACACATAATTAATGGAGATATATACAGGAGCACACATAGAATAAAATTAAAATAGGAAGACATAAAAATTAACTACTTTCTCTATAATTTATGTACCTAACATTGTCCCATAGCAATGTGCCTATATAATAACTACTCACAGCTAACAGCTAGTACGGCTGGCGAAAATCCTCTAGCTGAACCCTCCACGAGGGTGCCGGCTGGGCAATGGACACTGCATTACCCCGGACAAGGGTAATGCACTGTCGCTTGCTCTGTCCGGGGTAATGCAGTGTCTAGCTAAGGCTATGGTCCGGCGTCTTCCCGATTCAAAGGGGGATTCGGGGGAACCGAACCAGGGCCATGGCTAGAGGTGCCTGGCGGTCAGGCCTAAAACGCTACGGGGTGGTCCCCCCGAAAAATATTAACCAGTATGGACCCTCGGGCCAAATATGGAGGCGAAGAAGGATAAAGCACGGGTTGGGATGTCAACCCAAACGTCGGTGGGAAGCGTGACTGCTACCACCGGCGGGCACGGGGAGGAGCAATCCTCTCTGCGTGTCGCCAGCGGTCACACCTCAGACTTGGCGGGAGCAGGCCAAGTCAGTTGTAAAGCTACTGCCACAACAACAACAACAAAAACAACTCACTCCGCAGCCTGCAAGTTGAGCCGCACAGATGCCGTAGTCGACACAGACACGGATCTGGAGAGCATGCTCTCTATGAGCAGGACGGAGAAAGAGAGCCTTCTCCGCTCACCGGAACCAGGCACCAGCTCCCTACGTAGGGAAGGGCCGAAGCGTTCCAAGGAGGGGATGAAGGCCAAAGCACAATACAAAGCGGCCCTCAATATCAAAAGCCGGCTGCAAGGTAAAGTAGACATCTCCCAGGAGGAGGTCAAATCGAACGCGAAGGTCAGCGATGTGACCAAACGACATTTGATCGTGGCACTCATCGACCGGAGCGAGGAAAACGGCAAGATGTCAGCGGCACAGTGGAAGCTTGTGCACGCGCGTCTCGTCGACGCACTGTTTGCACACATGGAAGAAGACCCCGCGGCCCCTATGCCCACGTTCGATGGTGCTGGGTGGCTAAATGGGGTTAAGATCCTAAAGTGCAACGACGATCCAACCCTAAGGTGGCTGACGCGTACGGTCTGCCAACTGGAGGCGATGTGGGAGGGGGCCAAGCTGGAGGTTGTGGACCGGGAGCTTATCCCGTCCAAGCCTAAGGCGAAGGTACTCTTCCCCATCACAATCCAGGGAGACCGAGCGCTGAAGCTCCTTCAGCGGCAAAACGCGGACGTGCCAACGCCCGACTGGAGGATCCTACACATTGGTAGCCCACTACCCAACGAGGGGGGCCAATGTGTGATCCTCCAAATAAACAAGGAGGCAGAGGACCTGCTGTATCCCAAGTTCGGGAAGATGGCGTGGGGCATGGGTAGCGTCTACCTGCGCCTCAAAAAGCGCCACCCTGAGGACAAGGACGCGCATACCCTGCAGGTAGGCGAGGTGGAAAAGGACTTAGGTCTCGAGTCCATCGTGGAGGCCGCCCAGGGTCTTGCGCTTGAGGACGAAGACGAGGAAGACGGTGACCTGACGTTAGTAGTCAACCCGTCGGATGCAAGTGAGCCAGCCACCCATGCTGAGTGTGCTGCAGCTAAACTTGCATAAAAGCAAGGAAGCGTCAGCGGAGCTCCTCATCGCCATGGAGCAAGGGCTCGCCGACATAGCTCTAGTCCAGGAGCCCTGGATTGCGACAGGCAATTCAGTGGCCGGACTAAAGTCCTCAAATCACAACCTGTTCTACGCAACATCGGTAAGCAGGAACAGAACCGTCGTACTCGTTCGAAAGGGAATCCATGCTTACCTTATGTCTCATTACGCGCCTTCTGGTGGCTTCCTGCTACATGGCTCACGACAGACCCGCACCACCCGACGAACTCAGGAGCCTGGTGACAGAAGCCGGCACCAAAAACTATCAACTCGTCATCGGGACGGATGCCAATGCCCACCACAATGTGGGGAAGCACCGACATCAATGATAGAGGTGAGTCACTCTTAGACTTTATACTAGCAACTAATCTATATATAGCAAACGTCGGGGAGGAGCACACCTTCGTGGGTCCGACTTCATCCAACGTGCTAGACCTAACACTAGCAACGGGAAACAGTACTACGGAAGGAATTCTTTAAGATCGCCAAACAAGCGAACGAAGGGATCGTCTATGAGGAATACAGACTCCTACTCAGGAGCTACAAGAAGGAAATACGTAAAGCACAACGGAACTCGTGGAGGACCTTCTGCTCCAACATCGAGAAAGTACCAGAAACCGCACGGCTACGGAAGCTGCTCTCTAAGCAGCCTACCATACAAAGCCAATTAAAGCTAGATGACGGACAGTGGACAGAGGGCAGTGACGAAGCCTTAACAGCACTAATGGAGGAACATTTCCCTGGTTGCACCGAGGTCGCTGATGCCAAAGAGCACCAGGACCTAGCAACCGAGGAACAACACCCCCCAACAGATCTGTTAACCACCAAGCGAATCCACTGGGCAATAGACTCCTTTGCGGGCACAAAAGCACCAGGACTTGACGGGATATTCCCAGCCATGATGCAGGTGACCAAAGAGGCGATTACCCCATGGCTCTCCGCAATATTCACAGCTTGTATAAGTACTGGCTATATCCCTATCCAATGGAGAACCTCGAGAGTTGTCTTCCTCCCAAAGGCAGGAAAGTGCAGCCATGCGAGTCCCAAGGACTATAGACCGATAAGCCTTACCTCCTTTATATTAAAAACGCTAGAAAAGCTGCTGGACTTACACATCAGGAATGAGGTAGGGGGACTGATGTCAACCAACCAACATGCCTATACTAAAGGGAAATCGGTGGAGACCGCACTACATTAGGTAGTAGCTACCATTGAGAAAGCCCTTCACAATAAAAAGTATGCACTGGGAGTATTCGTGGACATCTCCGGAGCATTCAACAACGTGGCTACGGAAGCAATAACAAATTGCCTGGTAGCAACTAATACACACCCAGCAATCAACCTGTGGATAAGGAACCTCCTAGGTTGCAGACGGGTGCAATCAGAGTGGGGCACCGCTTCCATGGTGAAAGAGGCACACAGAGGCACACCCCAGGGTGGAGTCCTGTCGCCACTCCTGTGGAATCTGGTGGTCGACGACCTCATCAAGAGATACGAAAGGAAGGCCCCAATAATAACAGCTTATGCGGACGACATAAGCATACTTATTACGGGTGTTTGCCCATCGACCCTCAGCTCACTAATGCAACGAACACTCAGGGAGATACGCGAGTGGGCGGAAGAAGTAGGACTCAGTATCAACGCGGACAAGACGGACCTCATCCTCTTTACCAAGAGGTACAAGGTACCGATATGGACCCCCCCGAAGATCAATCAAACTAGGCTAACCCCAAAAACACAAGTCAAATACCTGGGCACAGTACTGGATAGTAAACTGGCATGGAAACCCAATGTATTGGAAAGGGTGAAGAAGGCCACCATTGCGCTTTATGCATCCAAGAAGATGCTCAGCAGCACATGGGGCCTATCTCCGGCTCTGATGCATTGGATTTACATCTCGGTGGTGCGACCAACTCTGCTGTATGGAGTCTTAGTGTGGTGGCAAGCTACTGGAAAGAAAACGTATCATAAGCTTATGGAAAGGACTCAGCGACAGGCTTTGCTATGTATTACAAGGGCGCTGAGGTCAACCCCAACAAAAGCACTCGAAACCCTACTTGGAATCGAACCCTTAGACATCCACGCCCGTCTGACTGCAGGAAAGGCAGCACAACGCCTCATCGCTTCAGGAAATATGTCGCCACAAAAATACGGGCATAGTTCAATTGGAAGGGAAATGAACAGATCAACTGATTACATGACCCCCAAACATGCCTCGACGTAAAAACATCTGCATCCTTGGGACCTGAAGACTGGAAAATCGGAAGAGACCAAACGGAGCACCTCAATATATATACGGACGGCTCCAAGATGGACGGAGGAGTAGGAGCGGGCCTATACTGTACAGACCCTGAGATAAGGCTGTCATATAAGCTACCGGACCATTGTAGCATATTCCAGGCAGAGGTTTTTGCCATCAGGAAAGCAGCAGAGGTCGCTCTTCTCAACCTATTCGTCGACAGCCAAGCGGCGATAAGATCCATGCAGTCGTCCGCAGTCAGTTCCAGAAATGTCTTGGCGAGCAGGAAGGCACTAGATACCCTAAGCACGACAAAGTCAGTGCGGATCTACTGGATTCCCAGCCACCAGGGCATCGAAGGGAACGAGACGGCGGACGTACTAGCTAAGGAAGGCGTCGGGCTGGCGAATACGAGAACCGAGAACGTGCCTGCAGAACGCTGCAAAGCGATCTAGAAAAGCAGGCCGGATCACAAACCGAATGTAGGTGGAGGAGTACCACCGCCTGCAGAACCTCGAAAATCATGTGCAAGGAACGCAATGACAAACTCAGCCACTACCTGCTGCACCTACCACGGAAGGACTGCAGATTATTAGTGGGAATATTAACGGGACACTGCCTGGCTGCGGCGCATGCGACAAAGCTAGGAATCACAAACAGAGACAGTTGTAGGAAATGTGACGAACTTGGGGCAACCGAAACCCTAGAACATCTCATCTGCAACTGTCCTGCTCTCTTAAGGGCAAGGAGGAGATACCTGGGCGCCCCAGTGCTGGCATCACTGGAAGATGCCTCCAAGAGGACGCCACAGCAACTACTGGCCTATGCGAAAAATACTTCGATCCTCGAGGACTTCAAAACCCACTAAACACTGCCGCGACGGTTCATACCGACGATGACCCGACGATGACGACGATGACCCAAGGAATGCAACGCCTAATAATGATAATCCGTCATACATTTTCCCGGATGATGACAACATTTTCGATTTAGTAGATAATCAAGACGGTGATACAAGATTTTTATTTTCAATGTTTTCTGTTTTACTTTTGATTGGTTGAATTTCACTTCCTCTTATTACAAGAGAATCATAGGATTCGTTTGAAACAGGTTTCTTCCTAGTGAGGATTACACAAAAAGAATAAGTGGATTTCTGGTAGAATAGAGGTTGTAACCTGTTGGACAGAATTTCGCTGCCGTTGCAAGGGAAGTTCTTGTACCGAAAAGTAAAAACGCATCCACTCATATGTAAGGTTTATTTGTGACTAAAAAATGCTCTGCTCGCAGGCAGATAGAGACCGAACGAAAGGGGAAAAAAAGAGAGATAAGAGAACGTCGTTTCGTTGCGTCTCTCACTCATACGTCTACATATTCATATGTCTGTCAATACATGCGTGCATTGCTAGAGATGGTCATTCTTCAACACCCTTCCTCAATGCGTGCATGTTTACAAATTCCATTTAACTCAATTTAAACTTAACAATTTTGTAAATTCGACATGCTTAGGGAGACTCTTGGTCAAGATATCTGTAATCATATCTGTTGTACTAGCATATTTTAACTTAACTTGACCTTCTTCTACAATATGCCGTACTGCTGGGAGCAACCTTTTGCCACCAGCCGCGCCTTAAAACGTTCGATTTGACCATCTTTGTCGCGTTTCAGGCTATATAACCATTTGCATCCAACTGCTCGTTGTCCTGCCGGTAAGTCTGCCAACTGCCATGTCTCTTTTGCCATTAATGCCTCATATTCGCGTTGCATCGCTTCGGACCAATGTGATGCATGAATACTGATCAACGCCTCCTCGTAGGATACTGGAATCTTTACGTCCCTGGCAACCAGAGCACCAAGAATGTTGTACTCCTTTCTCGGACAGCCAGGTTTGCCGGTCCGAATCAGCCTTGTTCTGCCAGGTCCAACGCGAGGAGCTGGCTCATATGGCTCAACCTTTTCTGTTGCGCTCTCGTACCCATCAGTACCGCTGCTACTGAGATTCTCCCCGTCAACGCTTGCACCATGGCTGCTGTCTCCACCGCTGCTGTCAATGTCATCAGTATCGCCGCCAGACTGCATGCTAACTTCTGACTTCGGAAGTTCGAATGTGACTGTATCCTTGTCGTGTTGGATCTCGTCAAAGAGAACATCTCGCCTCTCAATCACCTGATGAGACACAGGGTCATACAGTCGATAGCCCTTAGCCGCTACTGAATATCCAATCATGCGACATTCTTTGCCTTTTGGTTGAAGTTTACTCTTCCTTGGACCCTTGTCCAAAGCTACTGCAACGGAGCCAAAAACTTTTAGATGTCCAACAAAAGGTTTCTTACCAGTCCACGCTTCCATAGGCGTCATACTGGTCAGCGCCTTGGTCGGTGATCGATTCCGTACATACACAGCTGCGTTGACTGCCTCAGCCCACAAGGATTCGCCTAATCCTGACTGGACCAGCACACATCTTAACATTTCCACCAGAGTGCGGTTTGCCCTCTCAGCAACGCCGTTTTGTTGTGGAGTATACGCAACTGTCAGCTGTCTCTCGATCCCATTAGTTTTCAGAAATTCATCAAACGATTTGTTGATAAATTCACCGCGATTGTCGCTCCGGATACATTTGAGACTTTTTCCCGTTTGCCGTTCAACCAGGGCTTTGAACTCGACGAACTTCTGGAAGACTTCATCCTTTGTCCGCAGGAAAAACACAAATATACGCCTTGATTTGTCATCGATGAAGGTTAGAAAATACTTTAATCCAGCAAGCGATCCACCAAAGTGCCCGCACACATCTGCATGAACTAGTTCCAATATATCTTGAGCTCTACTGATGGTTGCAACAGGAAATGGTTGCGCATTAATCTTGCTGACCATACATGTTTTGCAATTCATATTCGCCGGGAAAACCATATTTCTTTGCTGATCAAATCTTTTATACTGCTGATGTTCAAGTGGCCGTACCGCTTATGCCACAGGGCACCATCAGCCTTAACCGCCGCAAAACAGTTGTTTTGTTTTCCTCGAAGCATATACAAGTTTCCAACTCTGTTCGCCTTTACAATGCATTCGCCATTTTGGATAACTCGTGCATATTCTTGTCCAAAAGTGACGAAACATTTATTCTGTACAGCGCTGCTCACCGAGAAATAATTTCCATTCATTTCGGGCACATAGGGAACATTCTTTAACAGCAGCGTGCATATCCTTGTCTTCAGCTCTACTTCCCCTTTTCCTTCAGCTTTTAGGAAGCCGGAGTCAGCCAGACCAATCATTTCTGTGTGTTTCTCGAACTTTGTGAATAACTGTTTCTCACAACACATGTGGCTTGTGGCACCACTAACCAAACACCACATACTCTTTTTCAAAGTATCTGCGTCCAACGCATTTAATAGACTGCACTGCTTGTTCTCCACTCTTGCTGCCCTTTCCACATTTGCGCTCTCCTTCTTACACTAAACCTTCATATGCCCGCGCTCACCACACTTGAAACATATCATTGTATTGTTTCTCTTCTTTTGCGCTCTGTGCGCGGCCGGCTTATGTACTGCGGTATATGCCTTTGCGTATTCCTTTTGATCTTCTGTGTTTCCCTTTCGTTCGCCTTCTTCCTTCAATTTTACGCATAGAACCTCGAAAGTGGGCAGACTGTCGCGCGTCTCTATGGCGGCAACGAAATTTTCGAATTGTTCTGGAAGGCTTGACAACAAAACAATTGAGCGCAGTTCATCATTTAGCTCGATTCCTACTGACCCAAGGCCATCAAGAATATCAACGAACTCATTAATGTAGCTTGAAATGCTTTGCCCTTGGTCCATGCGCTTGCTTAGCAATTTCTTGTACAGTTGAACGTTTCGTACAGGTCCACTTGGTTGATGAACACTCTTTAATTTGTTCCATGCTTCGGACGACTTACTGCAATTTTTAATGTATCCCAACTGTGAAGTTTTCACACTCAATGTGATTGTTTGAGATGCCAAGCTTTTTTGGCACCTATGTGTTTCAAAATGAAAAGAGAATTTGGGTTAAACTTTATAATTCGTATTTAATCTTGGTGGCTTAGCGGAAGCCGATTGCTTGCTATGGCCAGATAAAATTTATGCGAGATCGATATGCAACCAATGCGCAGAGGGGTTAGCATACAACTAAAAATAGACGACGGCGTTAGATCAAAGTGATTGCCGAAGTGGCGGCAGCAGATCAAAGTAATTGCCGAAGTGGCGGCGGCAGAGAGCCCCTTTAGCGGGAGAGCGCAGCAGCTCTGCAGAACGTCAACGTTTTACAACATAGGCGGCTCTCTCTGCTCATACTATAATAATGCTTAAAGTTACGGTTGTTCTTCAGCGGCTGGCCCGAACATACTCCCCCCGTTGGGAGCTAGTCTCTCAACAGATTCCTTAAGGGGCAGCAAACTTAGCCGAGTGACGGCCCTCCTGATGTTTCCTGAGGATGTCTTCAGGTCAGCGACGCGATACACTCCGTCCTTGCCCATAACGACATCGACCACTCTAGCCAGTGGCCAACGCATTGGAGGAAGATTTTCGTCCTTCACCAGAACGAGATCGTTCTTGCAGATGTTTTGCGCGGAGGTACGCCACTTCGCGCGCTCTTGCAAAAGAGTGAGATACTCTTCGCGCCAACGGCTCCAAAATATTTGTTGTAGTTGGGTGACCCACTGCCAGCCATCCAGACGATTGTAGTTCAGCTTCGTTAGGTCAGGCTCGAGGATTTGCTCATGGGGGCCGCCTAAAAGCAGATGACCAGGAGTCAAAACGTCTAAATCATCAGGATTTTCTGAAAGCGAGAGCAAAGGGCGAGAGTTAACAATTGCAGTGATCTGACAGATCAGAGTGCGCAGCTCGTCGAAGCTAAGCACAGATGGTCCAACTGAGCGGTACAGGTGATATTTTGCGGTCTTCACGGCCGCTTCCCACAACCCGCCAAAATGCGGAGAGCGAGGTGGGATGAAACGCCAGTCGATCGAGTCAGCCAAGCAGGATTCGTGGACCTCCTTCATATGCGGTTCGCTCAGACAAAGCTTCTTTAGCTCCAGAAGCTCGTTCTTGGCCCCAACGAAGTTTGTCGCATTGTCCGACCAAATTTGACTTGGCCTTCCTCGAGTGGAAGTAAAACGCTTTAGTGCGCCTAGAAACGATGCGGTGGTCAAATCCTTTACGAGCTCCATGTGTATAGCCTTAGAAGTGAAACAGATGAATACGCTAATGTAGCACTTGATCGGAGGCCTCGTGCGGATTTCTGATCGGTAGAAAAAAGGTCCACAGTAATCTACTCCATTGACTTCAAAAGCTCGAGATCCTTCCAAACGTTCCTTAGGTAGGTCTCCCATGATGTGTTCAACCATGCGCGGCCTAGTCCTGAAGCATCTCACACACTTGCTGACGACCCTTGACACTGCTTTAATACCTCCAATGGGCCAATATTCCAGCCGAATTTTGGATAGCAAGGCGCGAGGTCCGGCATGGAGGTTTCTTCCGTGATAATATCTTATCAGCGCAAAGGTAATGGAATGTCCCTTTGGCAGAATGAGCGGGTGCAGAGCGTCAAATCCTAGCGATGAGTTGCCAAGACGACCTCCAACTCTAAGTAGTCCAGAATGATCGATGAACGGGTTGAGCGAACTAATAGAACTGGATTTCATGACTTGACCATTGCGCCGAATCTCCTTTATGTCCATCCACAAATTTGCCAGCTGAATGTGTCGAATTAGAAGATGCGTTCCTTGCCGAATATCAAAAACGGTGAGTCCTGGATGCCTAAGACGATGTATAAATTTATGCATGTAGGCGAATGTGCGCTGCATGCGAAAGAATGAATTCGCAAATTTGCATCCGGACGTGAGATCGGTATGTGGAGACGTGATTAGCAATACTCTCTTGCGAAGCTCCAAAGTTGCTATGTTGTTAGCAGGAGATACAGGCCACTTATCCTTGGAGCCTAGCAAAAGGCAAAAACCATAGCTCTGACTGGATAAGATGGCTGGGAAGCGAGCCTCTCTAGAGAATATCAGCAGGATTTAAAGATGTGGGAACATAGCGCCATTCCATGGCTGCCGTCAACTCCTGAATTGATGCCACTCGATTTGCCACGAAAACTTGAAATTTAGCTGGCTCGTCCCTAATCCAAGATAATGCTGTTGACGAATCCGACCAGCAATAGAACCGACCTGTAAAGATTCCCATGTCCTTTACATTCTGCATGATTTTCGCAAGCAAATGGGCTCCACTTAATTCCAGCTTAGGAATCGATATAGTCTTTAGCGGCGCCACTCGCGACTTGGAGCACAAAACGCGGCTCGAAGACTGGGCTTCCCTGGACACGACATACACGCAAGCGCCATATGCTTCTAAGCTGGCATCACAGAATCCGTGAACTTCTGTAGCCACACTAGAACGAAGAACCAAGCGAGGAAATGAGATCCGAGAAATGCTTGCCAAACTGTTTCTCAAGTCTATCCAAGTTGAATGCAACGCTGATCGTAGGCTTTCATCCCAATCCAAATTTTCTCTCCAAAGCTGCTGATGGAAGATTTTGCACCTGACAATGACTGGATTTATCAATCCAAGAGGGTCGTAGAACCGTAGAACCGTCCATGACCTGTGCGACCGAATTACCGCCCGAAATAAGGTCATCCACGTAAAACTCCTGCCGCAGAGCAGCTGAGCCAAGAGGGTAGGACTCACCCTCGTCGATGGCCAGCTGGTGCATTGCGCGGACCGCTAAAAATGATGCAGCCCTCGTCCCGTATGTGACGGTGTCTAATGTGTAGACTTGAACCTCGGACTCGATGGAATCTCGCCATAGGATGCACTGATACAAATTGTCGGGTGGAGACACTCGTACGCAGCGGTACATTTTACAAATTTCCCCAGTGAGAGCGACTGGATATGTTCGAAAGCGAATCAATATGTTAAAAAATGCAGGCTGAATAACAGGGCCTGTCATCATCACATCATTTAGAGAATATCCAGTTGATGTAGCTGCGGATCCATCGAAAACGACACGGAGTTTTATCGTCGTACTGTCCTCCTTTAGGACACAGTGATGAGGCAAGAAATATTTGCAGAGGCTACGGGAATCAGGGTTGACTTGGTGCATATGATGCAAATCAATGAGTGTAGGATTACGCTCCAGTTTTCGCTCCAGTCTGATGAACCGTCGATAAGCCTGAGCATAAGATTCTCCTAAGCGATCAGTATTGTTATTTAGTGGCAGACCAACTGCATACTCCCTGGATGGCAACCGTGAAAGGTGGCTTACGAAATGTGCTTCACAATCGTCTTCTTCTTTGGTATTCAACCCAGCCTCCACACAATTCTCGACTTCCAAAAAATATACGAAGAGTTTTATCCAACCTTGCTTCCATCTCAGCTATCGAATCTGGACAATTGTGCGTGGCCAAAAGCGCCGAGCTTGATACCTTCTGTCCACCGCCAGATACGATCCACCCAAGCCGGGTCTTCTGCAGAAGAGGCAGTCCATCGGTGAGTTTGATTTGCCCTACGCAGAGGAGATCATAAAAAACGCTCGCACCAATGAGAAGATCAACCCGTTGAGGATTGAAAAATGCAGGATCAGCGAGCTGAGTGTTAGATGGAATACTCCAATCGGATACATTTACTGATACATTTACTTGGTTGAGAATCGGTAATCGTGGGGGCGATGAGAGCAGTAAGCGTAGTTGTGTAAGCAGAGGTGCGAGAATGCATACAAATGCTTATGGTGGATCCCTCAGTAGAAACGCTGGTATCGCCCAGCCCAGACACAAGTGCAGACGATTGAGTTCTCCTAAGCTGAAGCTGCTGGGCGAACCTGGATGTGACGAGATGCAGCTGCGATCCTGAATCTAAGTGGCACGACAAGGAACTAAAACGCCAGACCGATTCTTCACGAGAACCACGGCTGTAGCCAGAAGCACGACATCAGAGTGAAGGCCTTGGGCAGCAAGAGAGGTAGACGAAGGTAGAGGCGAGCTGCTAGCAGAATTTTGAGCAACGGAAAGAGTGTCCGGTTGAACGGCCAGATCGGGAGGAGTAATACCTGGGCAGCTTTGTGTTGTGGGCTGTATACTATCGAAGTGCAACAAACTATGATGCCTACCGCCGCATACTCGACATTTTCCACTATTGCATGCGCGGGTCCGGTGCCCCGATTTTAGGCAATTGAAGCATAGGGAAAGCTTCTTCACTTCTTTGTGGCGCAGCAACGGTGAGAGATTTCCGTATATCTTGCACGAGTATATTTCATGGCCCGCTGAGTGGCAAAAGACGCATACAGACGGGTCGGCGGAAGAGTTGGAAGCTACAAACGTTTTCTTAACCTGCGTATAGGAATGGTTTTTTCCCACTTGATCGCTACTAGCGTGTGTCGCTGTAGCATATTCCAATCGCTCCATTTTCTGGCAGCGTTGCTGCAAGAATTCGAAGAATTCCTCTGCGGTAGGTATAGCATCCGACGATGTGTGCTCCTCCCATTTGGTTTGCGTCTTCGAATCCAACTTCTGCAGCAGCATGTTGATGACCATGAATCCTGAAATCTCCTCAGCAGTTCCCAATGTCTGCAACGCTCGCATGTGTAAATTGACTGCATCCGAAAACTCCCGAAGCCTTTTACCAGAAGGCGAGTCTACCCTCTTTAGCCCAAGAATCTTCTTGATGTGTGCCTGGAAAACAAGTCTTTTGTTATTAAAGCGTTTATTAAGTATATCCAGAGCCGCACGATAATTGGCACTGGAGAGGTCCAACGATCGAACCGAATCCAAAGCCTCATCAGCGAGGCAAGAGCGAAGATCCGCATCCGCTTCAATCACCGATTTAAACATTGCCATAAAATCCGAAAACTCGACGTATCCACCAGAAAACTTAGGCACCTTCAGCTCAGGAAGTCGTTGCTTGTGAGCCATGATGATGGTACTATGTCCGGAATGGCTTGGCAGAGTCGTAGAATGGGCAGCGGCGTGTGACTGGCTTATTTCAACAGCAGCCAGCAACTCAGCTTTCAACGATATGAAAAGAGTATCGCGCAGCTCACTCCCAATCTCGTTTTGATCGAGAGCCTCCAATTCATTATGGGCCTTATTGAATTCCTCTCGAATTTCTGCCAACATATCAAGGCGCACCTCGACTTCCGCGGCGGTCAACTTATCGATTTTATTCCCCGCGAAGGATTCGCCAAGCCTGTGCAATCGATCATATAATGACTGACTTTTAAGCTTATACAGACTGAGTCTGGAATCAGCCACCACAATATTTCCGCCCGCGCCTGTATTCGGATCGTTGTCCATGTTAACCGTTGTGCAATTCGACACAACAACGGAAAATGAAATACCACTTAAGCGACGATGTATAGACGCGAGAGCGAGAATGCAAGACACGAAAAGTCAAGAACCGCGGCTGCAGCTGCGCAGAGAATGAGAGATTCGACGCTTAAAGTACCGGAATTTGTATATAAATAGTCCAACCGCTCTCTTACTGAATTTTCACTTTAAACTGTTTTTCAACGTGCACCCAAATGTATTTGTTGGTAGTTAAACTACCCAACAACAAAATATTGTATAATTAATAAGTGTTTTAACGGAACTCGATTAAGCAATGGTTTTATATCACGTCGGGGGGTCACCAATGTGTGAGATGCCAAGCTTTTTTGGCACCTATGTGTCGTTGGTCACCAGATGCCACACTCCACAATTCAGCGTGCACCAACACAGACCGCATTTGAATACACCAGGAGTCATAATTTCCCTCCTCTAATTTGTCTATTTGATACATCACGCTCATTGCTGATTATCGTTTAGTCTCTGAGTCACACCGATGTTAATAGTTCGTAACTAAAACAATCACTTTACTTTTAATTTACAAAATCCGAACCTGGGCCCATAACCTGTTGGACAGAATTTCGCTGCCGTTGCAAGGGAAGTTCTTGTACCGAAAAGTAAAAACGCAACCACTCATATGTAAGGTTTATTTGTGATTTGTTATCTGCTCGCAGGCAGATAGAGACCGAACGAAAGGGAAAACATAAAGGGAGATAAGAGAGCGTCGTTTCGTTACGTCTCTCACTCATACGTTTACATATTCAAATGTCTGTCAATAAATGCATGCAAGTTAACGTACCCAATTCTATTGAGCTCTTATACGAGTTGTAAACAATCTTTGGCTTTCCAAAACGAAAACAATTTCAAACTTGGGCCTCCGCCTAATTGATTTCTAAGATGTACAATCTCAAGGGCTCCCGCCGCAATCCCAATCTTTGACACTCGCCTTTGACACTCTCATAAACAATCTCACTCCCGGCTTTCTGCAGATCCTGCACTTTAGGCATTTTACAGTTCTCTCTTTGGATGACGAAATCCAATACTCGGGATGGCGAAATCAATTGAAAAACTATCCCCGAAAGGGATCAACGATGCAAAGATCAGAAAGTTCAAGTCAGTCTTGATCCAGAAGCGACACCGCAAAGTCGAGCTAAAAATTAAGATCGCGCAAACCCTTTGCCCGAAATCCTTTGTGACCCTCTACTTAAATCTATATCAGTGAAGTTAGAAGTAAAATAAAAACTTTTTAAAAACACAATCCGCTACCGCAGTTATTTAATTGGCGCCCAACGTGGGGCGACGTTGTATAAAAAGCACCGAATAATAAAAGTGTTGCGTCGTGCCGAAACCCGAAGGACAATTAATTAATGGAATAAATCCTTCAGATATAAAAACGCGGAGTGACTGTGAGATATAAGATAAGAAAAAGTGAGATAAAAAGGAAACAAACCGGAGCTTAGGGTGTGCAAAAATAAATACAATATACAATACAAATACAAATACAAATACAATACAAAATACAAATAAATACAAAAGCTAATCAAGACATTTCAAAAATACAAAAAAACCAAAAAAACCAAAGTTTTTAAACAAAACCAACCAAACCTGGTTGGTTGGTCCACCTCCTGAGATGGATTTCTAGCTATCTTTGTTCTAGGTCTCAAAGAGTCCTCTTCAAAAACTCCCTCTCTTTCCCAGTAAAGGTTTCTTCGGGAGTACCACAAGGCAGCCATCTAGGCCCCTTACTCTTCACACTCTTTATTAATGACTTACCTTCAGTATTAACATACTCTCGAGTACTTATGTATGCGGATGATGTTAAACTCTGTGTGCAGTACAAGGACATTTCATTTCATTCTCGCTTGCAATCCGATCTCAATAACTTTCAGTCATGGTGTTGTGCAAACTTGTTACACCTTAATGCCTCGAAATGCAAAGTTATGACATTTCATCGTTCTAGCCCTTTGTTGGCTCCTTACACCCTATTTGGTGGTTCTCTTGAGAGAATTACCCTGGTGGATGATCTGGGTGTTATGTTAGACCCCAAGTTAAAGTTTTCCGAACACATTTCTACCATGGTAAATAAGGCCATGAGCGTGCTTGGGTTTATAAAGAGGTGGTCAAAGGAATTTGACGACCCCTATATAACAAAGACTCTCTATACCTCGCTTGTTCGTCCGATCTTAGAATACGGCTCCTGTGTATGGTGCCCTCAGTACAAAGTACACCAGGACCGTATAGAATCAGTACAGAAAAACTTTTTACTCTTTGCTCTGCGGGGCCTTAACTGGGATGCGGGTGTAAGACTCCCATCTTACTCTAGTAGACTACTATTAGTAAACCTCCCATCCTTAGTTAACCGTAGAAAAATGCTTGGTGTGATATTTTTGCACAACTTGATCAGGGGTGACATAGACAGCCCTGATCTGTTGAGCCGCATAAACTTCACGATTCCTATTAGACTGACTAGAAATTTTATACCGTTGTTCCTTCCACTTTGTAGATCGAATTATTCCTTGCATGAACCGTTTAGGGTCTTATGCTCGGATTATAATTCCCTCTACCATATTATATCCACCACTAATTCTTTTCCTCTTATTAAATTATTAATCCTTACACACCTTTCTATTAATTAGTAACTGTAGTGGTATTTGTACTTTGATTGCATGCTTAGTTTCTTAGTAAGTTTAGTACTAATTTTCCTCGAATGTTAGTCTAATAGCTATCTTTCTTGCATGTTCGCGTTTGGTTCGGCTACGTACCGCGCGTCATGCGGCAGCGCCCCTCGGTCGGTTGGGCGGGAGGAGGGCTGCGTTTTGCCTGGGATCCGCGCGTAACAGCCTTCTGCTGGTGTCACACGGGCCACTTGACGGTGCAGTAACTGCATCGCCTCTTGAAAGATGCAGTCATTGCATGTCAACGTCCACACAAACCAAAACACAAAGAAAGTGAAACTATCAGCTAAACCAAAGAAGGAAGACCCCCAGAAGACCCAGTTAAACAAAGAAATTTAAGAAGGAAGACCCGTTCGAAGACCTGTCAGCCAAATCAAGAAGGAAGACCCGTTCGAAGATCTGTCAGCCAAACTAAGAAGGACGACCCCTACCGGATAGTTCGTGAGCAAAAGTTGTATTAATAAATATATAAGTTCAATTAGGTTATATTAGATTATAAAAACAAACATATAAGAAAAATTTAAGGTGGATCAACTAACTTTAGATTTTGAAAAACTAAAAATGATTAACTCACAAACAAGGACCGATCTCACTGCAGATCTGGTCAAACAATTGATAGCATTTCAAATTTCACAAGTACAGGAGCAAATTGTAAATTGAAAACAACAAATAGAAACTAAATCCGATCAGGTATCAGATTATCAGGCAGAAACAATAGACGAGACAATAAAAGATGACACCACATTAAAGGTAATAGAATCCCTACCAATTTTCAATGGTGGATTAAACCAATACGTAGGATGGAGGGAAGCTGCAGAAACTGCAGTGAAGTTATATAAGAAAGGAAGTAAGCAATATTATATTGCCTTAACAATTTTGAGAAACAAAATAACAGGACCAGCACATGACGCACTGACCAACCACGGGACAGTTTTAAATTTTATTACCATGCCATACTTTCACGACTTGACTTTATTTACAGTGACAAGAGACCAATTTACATAATAGAACAGGAGTTAAGCGTTCTCCGACAAGGGAACCTTTCAATAATAGATTTCTATAACGAGGTTAACAAGAAAATGACCTTGTTAATAAATAAGACAATAATGACTCACGGAAAGGACAGTGAAATCACGAAAGAATCAAATAAGAAAATTAGAGACAATGCCTTACGCATTTTTGTCACTGGCCTAAACGGCGGCATTGCAGAAATCCTATTTTCATTGAATCCCCCAGATTTACCGAATGCCTTGGCAAAGGTACAGGAATTGCAATCAAATAACATTCGGGCCCAATTTGCCTACCAATTCAGTGGCCCCAGAAATTCAGGGAATAATAACTACAATACATTAAGATTCAACCAACGACAACCAAGGACTAATAGTTCACCATTCGACCAAAAAAAGGATCTTCAGAGGAATAACATGTCATGGGGACAACCCTATTTCTTGGGTAATAGACAACAAAATCAGGCCCCAGAACCAATGGATGTAGACGAATCGATACAAATCAAGAACCGACAGAACAGCAATCAATTCAGGGGAAATAATAATAATAGAAATTATCGGGAGAATACTAACGGTTATTATAGGAGAAATAATAACAATTATAGCCAAGCTCATCATTTTAGGGCAAACGTAGTACCGAATAATCAGTCTAACGAAAATCAGGCGCAGAAACGAAAGCCAAACGAAATGTCGGAACAACCGGCTAATAAAGCAATGCGGATAAATAACATTGAGGAGGACCATTTTTTAGATCAGCCCGCGAAGTAGGTCTGCCCTACTTAAAAAGAGTAGATAAAAAAATAAACAGAGAATTAAAAGTTTTGATAGATACGGGAGCAACTTCCTGTTATATAAAAAAGGGAATTTACGAAAATAAAAAAGAATTATCAATTTATAAGAAAGTTGCTACAGTGAATGGGTTTTCAATAATTAAATATTTCCATAATATAACTATTTTCAACACAAAACAAGTGTTTTATGAAATAGATGGAATGGAGGCAGATTTACTAATAGGATTTAACCTATTAAAGAAAATCGGAGCTGTTATTGATACAGGAAAGGGGACTTTAAGTTATAAAGACAATGAGGAGAAACTAATATATGACGAGGTCCTTTCTTTAAACAAATTAACCTTTATAGAAGGAAAAACCATCCTTCCGTTGAAGGAATATATAATAAAAAAATATTTTGAAGAAGAAAAAGAAATGAAAAGTGATTCAGAAAAGGTAGAAGGAAGTTTATATAGCTTGGGATCAAAAAATCCTGAGCACGCCGACGAAGAATTATCCGTCAATAGTTTGGGATTCAAATATCCTGAACCCGCCGTCGTTGAATTATCCGACATCCAAAGTTTTAATAGTTTGGGATTAAAATATCCTGAGCACGCCGTCGTTGAATTATCCGACACTAAAAGTTCGAATAGTTTGGGATTAAAGAATCCTGAACACGCCGTCGTTGAATTATCCGACAATGAACAATTTAAAAGTTTGGGATGCAAAAATCCTGAACGCGCCGTCGTAGAAATATCCGACATTCAAAATTATGCAAATTCTGAATTGAAAAAAATGAAATTGTATAACACAATAACCTACAAAGAGGACAATTTCGAAAATCTCAGAGAGAAAATGGTATCTATCATCGAAGAAGACCATGCCAATATAAATTTACAGTTACCGTTCAGAACGGATATAAAAGGAGAGATTAACACTGAACATGATAGACCGGTATATGGCAAGCAGTATCCATACGCTTCTTCGGTTAACGATTTCGTTAATAACGAAATAAGTAAAATGTTAGATGAAGGTATAATCAGACCTAGTAAAAGCCCATATAATTCACCGGTAATAGTAGTACCAAAGAAGGGAGTAAATGAGGACGGAACTCCTAAACATAGATTAGTAATAGACTTTAAGAAACTTAATGAAAACACCATACCGGATAGATACCCTATGCAAGATCCTTCAGTAATCCTTGCCAATTTAGGTAAGGCAAAGTATTTCTCTGCCATTGATTTAGAGTCAGGTTTCTATCAGATTTTAATGAGGGAATCAGATATTGAAAAAACATATTTTTCCATAAATAACGGCAAATATGAATTTCTAAGAATGCCTATGGGATTGACGAACGCTCCCAGAATTTTCCAAAGGGCAATGGACGATATACTTAGAGAACAAGTTGGGAAAACTTGTCACGTCTATATGGACGATATAATAATATTTTCAAAAACTATAGAAAAACATTATAAAGATCTAATTCATATAATACAGATATTGCAAAACGCTAACATGAAAATTTCCCTAGAAAAGTCTAAATTCTTTCAATTGGAAACCAAGTTTCTGGGATACATTGTTTCCCAAAATATCATTAAAACAGATCCAGACAAAATCTCCACAATACAAAACTATCCAATTCCTAAAAATATCAGAGAGCTACGTAGCTTCTTAGGACTAACAGGGTATTACAGAAAATTTGTCCGAAATTATGCTACAATTGCCAAACCATTAACAAAATATCTGAGTGGAGTAAATGGGAAAGTTTCACGAAGGGCATCCAAGAAAACATTAATACAGCCGGATGAACCAGCAATGGGAGCATTTAATAATTTAAAGGACAGTTTAATAGCACATATTGAATTAGTACAACCAGATTACAATAAAAAATTCACATTAACCACAGATGCATCGGACATAGCAATAGGTGCAGTTTTGTCGCAAGATGGGAATCCCATAACATTTATTTCTAAAACTTTAAGTAAAACCGACCAATTATATGCTACTAATAAAAAGGAATTATTAGCTATTGTATGGGCATTAAAAAATTTGCGAAATTATTTATACGGAGTGAGTGGAATTGAAATACATACAGATCACCAACCTTTGTCCTTTGCAATGTCGCAAAAAAATCCAAATGTTGAAATGAAACGTTGGTATTACTTCATAGAAAGTTTCACACCAAAAATCATTTATAAGCCAGGCTCAACTAACGTAGTAGCGGACGCTTTATCTCGGATTAAAATAAATCATATGACAGATAGTGATGTCGACCAGACAGATTCAGAATCAGACATAAATACTCAGCATTCAGCAGAGAGTAGTTTTGAAAACGTCATTCAAGAGACTAGCAAGCCTCTAAACCAATTTAAACAGCAGCTACTATTAGCGCAAGGGAGATTCACAGTTCATGAGTTAGTAAGAGTTTATGAAAATACCCGACATATTATTGAATTTGATACGGTAGACAATCTGCTAATCATTTTAAAAGAATTTATTCAGCCTCACTTAACCACAGAAGATTTTTAGAAGATTTATACCTTATCCAAAATAAGCTAAAGGAAAACTTCATAAATAAATTTCTCTTCACGAGAAAGTTCCTCCAAGATGTAGTAAATTCAGAAGATAAAGCTATAATTATAGAAGAAACACATTGCAGAGCCCATAGAGGACTAGACGAAAATTACAAACAAATAACTAAGCTGTATTATTGGCCAAACCTGCACAAAAAATTAAAAGAATATATAAAAAATTGTGAGATCTGTAACAAAAACAAATATCACAGACACCCTGTAAAAATTCCAATTGGGGAAGCTCCCATTCCAGCAAAAGAAGGAGATCAATTACACTTAGACATATACTATGCCCAAAACCTAACATTCATAACTTGTATAGATTCTTATTCCAAATACTTGGTGGTCAAGGAAATTCAAAGTAAATTAAACATTGAAAATAAGGTAATGGAAATTTTGCAACACTTTCCGTTAGCAACATCTTTAATGACTGACAACGAACCAAGCTTTACTTCAGCACAATTTAGATCATTCATACAAAGAAGTAACTTAACTATTTATTATGCTGATCCCAGACACAGCACCTCAAATGGTCAGGTAGAAAGGGTACATTCCACACTAACAGAAATAGCGCGGTGCATCAAGGATGAACTAAATCTAACAGATTATTCAGAAATAATAATAAGGGCGGCACTGAAATATACCCTGACGATACATTCAACGACCAATCAAATGCCATATGACATATTGTACAGCAAAATAAAACACAAGCATAATCCAATATTACTTAAGGAAGCTCAGACCAAAATGCTTAAGCTACTTAACAAAGATAGAAGAGAAAAAGATTATAAAATAGGAGAAGTAGTTTATGAAAAGAAATTCGGGGAAAGAAATAAACTTCAATCCCGATACAAAAAGCAGGTAGTTAAGGAAAATCGACCGAATAAAATCATAATCAACAATAGAAACAGAATTATACATAAAGATAACATCAAATATTAAATATTTTTTTCCAGAAAATGTATGCGAATATACTAATACTGACTTTTGTTATATTGACGACTTCGGAAGTAATTGACTATACGCATAGTGACTATCTATTGCTCAAAGACGACAGAGACGTTTACACTTATGAAACATACGCTGAACTTTTCCATATTACTAATTTGAGTTTTTATAGAGAGATAATTGATAAAGAATCCAAATATGTCAACAAATCAATTAATTCAGACGATGAGTGGGAAATATCAATGGACTTAAGTCTATTAAAATTAATGATTTCAGAATTAGTTCCAAAACGGAATGAAAGGGGAATAAATGAATTAGGTACCATTTGGAAATGGATAGCAGGCAGCCCTGATCATGACGACTTTTTGAAAATACAAAATAAAGTAAATGAATTAACTGAAAATAATAATAAACAATTTGTAATAAATTCCAAATTTTTCAAAGAAATTAAAATGCTATCAAATTCATTAAAAAATGTCATCTTCAATGAAGAAACGATACTGAGAAAGCATCGTTTAAAATTAATAACTTTTGACCTACTAAATTTAGTTGATACCATAACCCTCTTAAAAGTAAACATTTTCAATACAAAAATTTTAAATAAAAACGAAATAGAGGACATTTATAAGCATGAAAAACATCCTGTTGAACTGTCTGATCTGCTGGACATTGCAACGGTTAAAATAATTCGAAATGCTGATTTAATAATCATTTACATAAAATATCCTCAAATTAAAGATATTTGCAAGTTTTACCATGCAAGAGCCATCTCACAAAATGATGGAATGTTAGTTATAAGTGAAAAAGTTTGTGAATGTAAGGAGAAATACTATTTAATAAATAATTTTAAAAGTGAAACTTTTAACAATTACGCACAAATAAATTTAAAGAAGACCTGTTTCACCAATTTACTTAATGGCTTTAAAGCCAACTGCACTAAAAAAAGGGAAAAAAACAAAGAAATAGACATCATTCAGGATGGTGCCATATTAGTTTCAGGCAAAAATATCGTAGACAATACTTCTTTGTTAGGATCGTATCTCCTTATATTCAACAACACAATTGTAATAAATAATATAACCCACATAAATGATAAGGGTAAAATTCTAAGATATATATCGCATCATAGATTTAGCGATTTTGAATTAGTTGATTATATACAATCGAATGATAAGCAATTTTCTTTTGATAATGTTAATATTTTAAATCCCCTTATAACATTAGGTAATACGGCCTTACCATTAACAACATTATTCTTAATCATTTTGATATTGATAATGTTATTTTACTTCGGCTATAAATTAACCAAATTTGTACTTATTAAATCAATAAGAATACCGTCAGAAGAAATAGTGGAAAGCAACATTCAAATACTGTCAGAAGAAATTAGAGCTCTATCAGAACTTCAAAATGTATCGGGACGAAACATTTAAGAATGGTTGTAAGCAATCTTTGGCTTTCCAAAACGAAAACAATTTCAATCTTGGGCCTCCGCCTAATTGATTTCTAAGATGTACAATCTCAAGGGCTCCCGCCGCAATCCCAATCTTTGACACTCGCCTAAATGGAAAACCAATGTTTGCCCACACCTGGCTTCTCATAAACAATCTCACTCCCGGCTTTCTGTAGATCCTGCACTTTAGGCATTTTACAGTTCTCTCTTTGGATGACGAAATCCAATACTCGGGATGGCGAAATCAATTGAAATGTTTATAGAAAAACTATTCCCGAAAGGGATCAACGATGCAAAGATCAGAAAGTTCAAGTCAGTCTTGATCCAGAAGCGACACCGCAAAGTCGAGCTAAAAATTAAGATCGCGCAAACCCTTTGCCCGGAATCCTTTGTGACCCTCTACTTAAATCTATATCAGTGAAGTTAGAAGTAAAATAAAAACTTTTTAAAAACACAATCCGCTACCGCAGTTATTTAATTTGCATTGCTAGAGATGGTCATTCTTCAACATAACCTGTACCTCATATTATTAGATTGACCCAGTAGGAATCGTTTGAAACAGGTTTGTGAACAGGTGCTGCTCGTTTTGGATACAAATGATTAAGAAGGTGTTTGGGGGCGATAAAAAGGATGCCATTTAAAAAGGAAACCCGTAGTCCTATTTCAATAGTGAAAGTGGTTAGTTCGATAAAAAAAAAAAAAAACTTAAAATGGCATCAGAAATTAAGTGCAACATGTGTGATAAGTCCGACTTTATAGAGCTTCAATCTCATTATGACAGATGCTCTGACTCTCTTAATAATGTAGTGTGTGACCTTTGCTCTAAGTCCATCGACTTAATAGAGTTTGATTCTCATTATAAAGCATGCTTGGGACCTCGGTATGCGTTTGAGATTCTTATGAGCAGAGGAACTGATTCAAGTTATCTCCAAGGTCCTTCAACGTCAGGAGCTTCAAAACGGCCTCGATTGGATACTCCGATGGAACTAAGGATTATTGACTGTTCAATTTGCGGTGAAAGTTACCCTCCGTCTAGTGAAAGACGCCATATGATGTCGGACAAACATAAGAATGCAAGAGCAGCTCAACTAGAGGAAAATGAAAACGTCAATTTAATTTCAATGGAGTCGCGATTTCCTTTAAAATCATATCGTGTTCACTCAAATAAAAGTGAACAGATTGATTTAAAAGAGTTTTTTCATGATTGCAAAAATGATATTATCAATTTATTGCGTCACTGTATGAGTGACTATAGATCAATAAAATACAATTTAAAAGTATGGATTATACGTTAAAAAAGCATTTCATTACTCCATACAAACCAATATATGAAAACGAGCTGATTGATGATCATCTAAATGATACCATAGAAAATTTAATAACTCTCAGCAGTGAATTCCAGGAGAAGGATTCAGGGTGGGCAATAAAGTTTTAAATATTTCGAGCTTACCATGATAAAACTAGAGCATATCGCTGCAAACAGGTTTATCCAAGCTCCCAAAAAAATTAAGTCACGAAATGCACTCATAAATGTTAAAAATGACGATGATTTTTTTTTCAAGTGGTGTGTTTTAGCATCATTAGCCTATGGAAAACACCTTAAAACTATATATCAAACAGCAGCATTAAAAAAAATTTATCGAGATAAGTTAACAATACCACCATCCTTTCGGTGCGGAAACATACGGCAAGACATCATTTATTATGAATGAATAAGATTAAATTTTTCCGGAATTGAGTTTCAAATAACAAGCAAAGGAACCAAGCGATTCGAATCAGCAAATGAGGATTTAAGCATCAATGTTTATGAAGTCGATGAGAATGGAAAAAACGTTGGGGAACCCACAGTGAGGACTAAGAAAATTCGGACTCTCCACATAATCTTGCTTGGAATTAATAGTGATAATATGCAAATGATGCATTATGCATATATAACGTTCATGAGAAAATTATGTTGTTCACAACAGAGTAAATCCCATAATACTGCATATTTTTGCGAGAACTGTTTTTAATTTTATAGTACAACAAATACTATTCATGACACTAAAGAGTTTGGAAAAGTTGCCGCTTTGTATCCTGAACCTAATACCAAAACTTTATTCAAAAGTTTTTCTAAAAAACTATATCCACCAGTAGTAATTTATGCTGACATCGAATCAGTTTTGGAAAATTACCATATAAATCTTAATGAACCATCAAAATCATCAACTACTATGGCACAGAGGCATACAGCATGTGCAGCATCATTTTATATTGTACATAAATACAATGATCATCTAAATGAGATGTGGACATACGAAGGTAAATATTTTCACAATCCAGCAAAGGCAATAAGCTCATAAACATTATGATTTGTTTATTTCAGGACCGGATTGTATCCAAAAATTTTGTCAAGCACTTAGGATGTAAACCGATGAACTTTATGAGAAGTACTGGAAGTCCTATAAAAAACCAATCTACCAGTTTAACATTTGGGATGAGGATTACCAGGAACACGGCGTTTACTATGCCTGCGAGAAACAAATTTCTGATGATGATCGAGAAAAATTTTTTGATCAGTTTACAGGTCAATATGTAGGTCCTATTCATAAGGTGTGTAAACAGACATTTAGATTAAGCGATCCCTTTTTCCCTGTAGTTTTTCATAACTTGTCTCGTTATGATATACATTTATTTGTTACATCAATAAAATATGAACTAAGACCCATTCCTTGCAATAAAGAGTTATATATTGCGTTAATTCATATTTGTAAGCTCGATGAATCTTATCTTCATCAATATAAGATCAGATATATAGATTCAAATAGATTTGTAAATTCAAACTTAGAAAAACTCGCTAGTTATATGGACATAGCGAATTTTAAAATTTTGAAAACTAAATATCAAGGTGAAAAATTTGATCTGCTACGACCAAAGGGAGTGTTTCCTTATGATTATTTGGGTAGTTTTAAAAAATTTGATGAACCCCTACTTCCTTCGAGAGAATATTTTTATATTTCACTAAATGATGAGGAATTTAGTGTTGAAGACTACAACTTTGCTCAGAAGGTTTGAAGCGCATTTAATTGCAAATGTATCAGAGATTATTTAAAATTATTTTTGGAACGCTATGTTTTAATTCATGCTGATGTTAAGACCTTAAAAGAAAAGTCTAGACATTTGCGAGTTGAGTTGTAAATTCAAACTGAATTTTATTCTTTAAATCAGAGCCTTATATGTGATTTGACAATGAGGTAGGAGGTACATTTGGTAGTCTATAATTATCGTTAGACCTACGCAGAGGATACACTTTACTGAGGGTGTCTATTTGAGTACATGCTTACATTAGTTTTATTTTAGGACCGCAATTTGTTAAGTGTTTTCTCCACTTTTGTTTTGTTTTCGTATTAATGGGTTACAGATCTCTGTTTACACCCGTGCAGTCATAACTTGTCTACTTTATGTGATTTTGATTCTTGTGAACCTTTTTGTGTACATTTTCTTTATACCTATAATTAAAAGTACAAATAATCATTTACAGTCAATTACAGTGGGTAGGGAAGAGCTATCGTTAATTCTTCTTATGGCATAGATTATTAATATTATTATTATTATTGTTCGGAGCAGAACCCAGCCGATTAGCTGCTTGCCAAATAGCACCTAATTCTTGGGCCTCAGCCGCTTATTTTGTTTGTTACTTATGTCTATGTCACTCATTTGTTTGTTAAAGCTTTGCCCTGCTAAACGCTCTCTGCCAGCTCGCTCTTCGCTATCTCCGCTTTGCGTCTGCCTACCGACGTCAGCCGAGCGAAGCTGCGCTTAGCGATCGGAGCGGCAATGTAAAGGGCAGGCAAGCCACACTTGCAATTTGGATGTCACGCATTAAAGAACATATCGTAATTTTATTTCTGCGCCGAGTTTTATTTAATTCGAAATAATTAGTCGGCCGATTGGGGATAAAAAACATTATCTCCACAATTATGATTCCGATAATCTAGGTCGCGTGTCCAGTTACATGATGTAACTTAAGTACTTTTAAATCATGATGACCTTCTTTTAACAACTTTAAGTCGTTTCTTAACTTATCCATTTCTTCTGTATGGTTAATTAATGGTACTGTTAATGCATTTCAAACCATTTTTGGTATTTTACTAATATTACTTATTTAAAAGGATGAAATTGGCTCGTAGCTTTCTGTTTGAATACTGTGATGAGGTACTAGTATTTTATCATCGGTTCGCACAGTACAACCATTTATTATTGTTAAAATTCCTTGTTGTGGAAGATCAATTAGTTCGTGATTTGAGTTACTACATTGAATTCTAGCATTAGTATTTACTGGAACTTTAAAGAACCAACAACCCTGCCTTTCTAATTCGACCCAAAATGACCTTGTCTCTACTATCTTCCTATAAACGCAATTTATTTCTTTGTTGCAGGGTGTGCAAATAATCTTCTTTCCATTTAATCCAAAATTCTCTTTTTATTTTCTGAATTAATCTCCATCTATCCAGATTCCCGATTTTTTTCTCTGAAATTGTCTCAATCGGCCCAAATATTGGCCCTCCAATAATAAAATGACCTGGTGTTAATACATCCAGATCGTCAATATCATTTGTAGCTGTATACAAAGGGCGTGAATTTAGTACCGCTTCAATTTGACATAATAGAGTTGCCGTTTCCTCATAGGTTAAATTATTGTCCCCAATTACCCTTTTTAAGTGATATTTCACTGATTTTACCCCAGCTTCCCAATTACCTCCGAAGTGAGGTCCTGCCGGGGGAATAAAATGCCACTCGGTCTGTTCTCTTTCTAATATTGGAACCACTTTTATGTTGTCTTTGAGGGCTTTTTGGTATTCCTCGTCTAATTTGCACATTTTCCTCTTCTTGAAAAAATCTTCTAAGTGCAGCTAGAAATGCATCTGAGGTAAGATCGCTGACTACTTCCAAATGAATAGGTTTTGTCGCCATGCATACGAATACGACAATATATCCCTTATAGGATTTCTGCCCTCGGTTTTTAGAGCATCGAATATGGTAAGGCCCGGCGAAGTCTACACCTGTATTTGTAAACGGGTGCTACATTGTAGCTCTGTGTTTCGGCAGATTTCCCATAATTTGTTCTGCTTTATTCTGTCGATACCTAGCACAGGTGACACACTCTTTAAGTTTTTTCTTTAAGCAATTTCTTAGCCCAAATATCCAAAACATTCGCTGGATATAGTTTCGCGTCAGATTAATTCCACCGTGCAATGTTTCTTTATGTGCATTCTTGATAATTAAAGACGTCAAGTGAAACTTATCTAAAATCAAGGGATGTTTAACCTCAAAATCCGCGTTGGAGTTTTGCAATCTACCTCCAACTCGTAACAATCCGTCTTTATCTAAGAACGGATTTAAGCTTAATAGTTTATTTTTTGCTTCAATTTCCTTTTTATTAATGAGGCTAGCTATTTCGGAACTGAATTGGATATCTTGTTGTTGTTTTACTATTAATACTTTGGCGCTCTTAATCTCCTTCACTGTAAAAAATGGAGGAAATTCTTTCTTTTTGGTTTTGATTTGAATAAACCTCAATACATATGCAATGACTCTTTCTAGTTTATGCATACACGAATATTTTTGTAATAATTCACAAAAAATGTTATTTTTTGCTATTACCATTGTTGTGCCAACAACTAATTTTTCTTCAATTTCCTCTTTTGGCCAATGTTCCTTAGATTTCGCCAACCATTTCCACCAAATCTTAAAATCTTTTAGCTTATCTGCACTAATGCCCCTTGATGCTACATCTGCTGGATTGTCTTCAGTTCTAACGTGTCCCCATTTAATTTCCTTAATCTTTCTTACTTCGTCAGTTCGACGCCTGATAAACTTGTCTTTATTGTCTCCATTCTTTATCCAGGCTAGAGTAATAGTAGAATCACTCCAGGCATAATACTCTACATTACTTCCAACCGCTACTTTCACCCGTTGAATTAATTTTGCCAGAAGATGTGCTGCACAAAGTTCTAATTTTGGAATAGTTTTCCGATTCTTCTTTGGATTAACTTTGCTTTTGCTGGCTATTATAATTGTAGAACTATCTACCTTGGCATCGCTTTAAGCTCTTGCTTAAGCCGGTTGTGTTTTTTTCTTGCTCCCGCATTCTCCGCCCTTTGCCTAAATATCATACAACATTGTTGTGACTTTGTTTTGGTATATTATCGCATCTCTTTAATTTGATTCTACTTCGTGTTAACCACCAGTGTTTTGTTTGTAAACAAGTGTTTAATATAAATTCAATATTGCAACGTAACACATCGGACTCGTGCAGGCAATTTGTTATTGTTTTTTGCCCAGTCTGCTTTTCGTTATCGCTTCTTCGGTGTGCACTGTTCTCGCACATCAGCGTTTGCATCGCCCACACTCTCTCGTGAGCATAAGCGGGCTGCTCGCATTGTTGCTCTCACTCTCTCTGGATTGCCTATACTCTCCCTCTCTGTGGACTATTCTTTTGTGTCTCTGCTTTGGTGAGTTTACTGCTCGTTTTCTGCACTTCGTTGGATCATCTGCTTTGAATTATTGCCGCTGCAGCTGATTATGTGGCTCGCTCTGCTGTCTGCTCTCCTACTTTACCTGCGATCTCACTCCGCTCTTTTTTTATTCGTGCACAGTGATTCTACTACTGTCCATAATGGCAATTGTTTGCAGTGCAAAGAAATGTGAATTCGGTGGTGTTATCATTGGTGATTCATTTCTTAGCTGCTGGCTGTGCGACAATTTTGCCCACATAAAATGTGCTGGTGGTGGAAATTTTGGCCGGCTGAATGATCTGATCTCGAAACGCATGGGCCTGTCTTGGTCATGTCTGGCTTGTCGGGAGATTGAGGCCGAAATGCGCACATTTATGAGACAGACTCGAACTGGGTTTTTGGATGTCCGGTAACAATTTGTGGCTCTCAACGAGAAATTTCTTGCCCTTGAATCGCAGTTTCTTGGGCTCAAACTCTTGAGCGAATCGCCTAGACGGAAAATTCCGCATAATGATACCAATCTCTTGCAACCTAATCCGATTGGTACGCCTGCCTCCCACCTTTCATCCATCGGAAGCATTTCCGTGTAGTCATGCCACGCCGTTGTCTGTAAATCCTCTTCAACCTCTCCTTGGAACAGTCTTGTCTCCCAGTAATTTGGAATGAGTCCTACATCATTCCGCTTCACAAAAAAGGTTCAAGATCAAACATTGAAAACTATCGTGGTATCGCAAAGCTTTCCGCCATCCCGAAGCTTCTTGAGTTCCTGGTCACCCGGCAACTGCAACATCTTTGTTGCAGCTTGATATCTCCGTCGCAACACGGTTTTTTCAGACATCGTTCAACATCGACTAACCTTCTTGAGTTTTCTAACCTAATCCACCGTGGTTTTCAAATTGGTTTGCAGACGGATGTAGTTTTTACGGACTTCAGCAAGGCATTCGATTCTGTGAGCCATGCTCTCTTTATTAGGGTTCCCAACGAATCTTCTAGATTGGATTTTGTCCTATCTCTCTAACCGTACTCAACGTGTTTTGTTTTCTAACGTGTTGTCAAATACTGTTAATGTTACTTCAGGTGTGCCACAGGGAAGTCATCTGGGCCCGCTGCTGTTTATTTTATTTGTGAACGACCTTCCTCAAGTTATAACATACTCTACTACACTAATGTATGCTGATGATGTCAAAATCTGTCTTTCTTACTCTGATTGGTATTTGCACACACGCCTTCAACTTGATCTAAGTGAACTACTATTGTGGTGTTCAACTAATCTTCTTTTTCTGAACCTTTCCAAATGCAAACTTATGACATTTTACCGTCGCGCTCCTCATTTTGTCCCATATGTTCTAGGAAATCATGTCCTTGAGCGAATTTCGAGTTCAAATGACCTCGGAGTCCTTTTTGATCATGAGATGTGTTTTAACACCCATATAGCTGCAACTGTAAATAAAGCTAAGGGTGTTTTAGCGTTCATTAAGCGTTGGTCCAAGGAGTTTGACGACCCGTACGTTACGAAACAACTGTAAATCTCGTTAGTACGTCCTATATTGGAGTATTGTTCTTGTGTGTGGAGCCCGCAGTATAAAGAGCAGCAGGCTGTTATTGAATCCGTGCAAAAGCAGTTTTTAAATTTTGCCCTTCGGAACTTTAACTGGGACTCGGGTAGAATCTTGCCACCGTACCGGTCTAGGCTAAATCTTATTGACCTGCCGTCGTTGCACCATCGCAGAATATGCAATGGCGTAATCTTCGTGCACAAGCTCCTTCTTGGGACTGTTGACTCCCAAACTCTCTTGGGTCAGATTGACTTGGCCGTTCCATCTAGACCTACCCGTACTTTTAGGCCTATCCGTCTTATGCTGATCATGAACCTTTTAGGGTTTTATGCCATAATTATAACTCCCTCTGTCAAACCTCTCTGTCCCTCTGCCGTCGTTGCACCATCGCAGAATATGCAATGGCGTAATCTTCGTGCACAAGCTCCTTCTTGGGACTGTTGACTCCCAAACTCTCTTGGGTCAGATTGACTTGGCCGTTCCATCTAGACCTACCCGTACTTTTAGGCCTATCCGTCTTATGCTGATCATGAACCTTTTAGGGTTTTATGCCATAATTATAACTCCCTCTGTCAAACCCTATCCCCTGAACTGTCTCTTAAACTAATTGCATGCAATATTTATAATCATTTAAATTTAGCTAACTTTTAACTTATCTTTTTCCGCCTTTAGTAACTAAGTACCATTATTAACAGATAATTTGTTAATTTAATAAATAAATAATACACTACGGCAGCATAAGCCTTTTCGGATGCATCGGCAAACCCATGAATTTGCATCGTCTTATTGCGCTGAGAATTTAGCCATCTCGGTATCCGAATGCTCTCTAACTCTGTTAAACTCTTTTTAAACGAATTCCATTCCCGAGTATCCTGTTCTGATAATTCTTCATCCCAATTTTTGTCTGCTAGCCAAAGTTTTTGAATAAACAATTTTCCGACAAGTGTCACTGGAGACAACCTGCCTAAGGGGTCATATATCTTGGCTAAGGTAGATAATACTATTCTTTTGTTATTTTTCTTAATTGGTTCATAGTGGAAATTTAACCTAAACTCGTCTTTAACCGGTTCCCATTGTAGACCTAATGTTTTGACGGATTCATTCTCCTCAATGGTTAATACTTTATTTTCTTGGTCATCTCTAATGCCTTCTATAATTTCTGGGATATTTGTTATCCACTTTCTTAAGTTAAACCCAACCTTATTAAACTCCCGGGTAACTTCCTTTATATGCTTTTTAGCATCCAGTATCGTGTCGGCACCTGTCATCAGGTCGTCCATATAAAAATCATTCTTTATGATTTCCCTAATTGCTTGATTTTTGCAATTATCTGCTATTGCAACAAGCACCCTAGTTGCTAAGTAGGGTGTTGAAGCTGTACCGTACGGAACGGTTGTAAGTTTATAATTTTTAACTTTTCGTTTGGATTATCTCTCCAAATTATATGCAAATATTGTTGATCGACTTTATCAACATTAATTTGCCGGTACATTTTTTCAATGTCCGCAGATATTACAAATGGCCATTTACGCCATGTCACCATAATATCGAAGATATCTTTTTGGACCCTTGGTCCAACCCACATGATATCATTTAAACTTTTATTGTTTGTGGTTTTTGCTGAAGCATCGAAAACCACCCTCAGCTTTGTCGTTAGACTGGAATCTCTTATGACTCCTTGATGGGGTAAATACTATTTCCCATCTTCTTTGGACTCTACCATATGTCCTAAGTTTTTATATTCATGCATGAACTTTACATAATTTTCGTTTAATGTTTTATTATTGCTGAGCTTTCTTTCTAAACTGTAAAATCACGCTATAGCTTGGGGTTTTTAATATCCTAGATCCTTTTCTTTTTTAAATGGTATTTTAACCACATACCTGCCATTCTCATCTCTTCTTGTTGTTTCAAAGAAATGCTCCTCGCACACATCTTCTTCTACGTCATTCTTTTCACTTTCCAATTCCCAGAACCGTTCTAAGTCCCCAACTTCAATTGTTGTCGCCACAATAAATTTATCACCTTTTGATTTGGTGCAACCGGATATAATCCATCCGAATTCTGTATTTTGTCCAAGTAATCCGTCTATTTTTACTACTCCGTCTTTTAAAATATGGGTATACAAATCTATCTCAATTATTACATCTATCCTACTTGGTTTGTTAAAGTTAAAGTTAAAGGTCTGCCAACACATAATCTTGCCACTTAATGGTAAGGCTTTAATGGTAAGGCTTTCATCAGTTTCGGAAGAATAATTGCTTCAATATTTAGAGGACCTTTATTATAATCACGAGTTTTTACCGATAAAGTAACTTTGTACTTTGAAGTGCAAGAGTCTGTAGATGACACTCCAATTACCTCGGTGTTCGCTCTTTTTCGTACTAAGTTTAATATTTGCGCAGCTTCTTCTGAAATTATGGTACATTGCGACCCACAATCAATGAGAGCTCTAAGGTTTTGATAGCCACCATTCCTTGCCCTTACTTTTATAAGTGCTGTGGCTAAGAACGCTTGTTCTTTTGTCAAACAAGTGTTAACATTTTCCCTCTTTTCGTAGGGAATATGGAGCATCGTATGATAAGGTTTTTTACAAATCCCACATAAAATTTTGGAAAATCAGGCAAATCGATATCTTCTTTTTTTATCGCCACTTTTTATGCCAATTTACTATCCACGCTGTTTTCCTGAGCTACGGTTTGCATCCTAACTTCTAGGTTGCTTAAAAGCTTTGAATATCCAATTCCAAATCGCCGATCTGGTCGTCAAAGCTGTCGTTTGTCTCATAGCTATGATAAAACTCATACATTTTTGAGGTCACTTTTTTACTGAGGAACTCAATTTTTTCCTTTCTCATTCTACACTCTCCCATTTTAGGCTGATCAAACCTCTGCATGTGTTGAGGAACGAATAACAAGTCCATCGCTAAGCGAAGAACCATCGCCAAAAGAGAACAAGAAGAGAATGGAAGAGACGAAAATTTGTATACACACATATTCTTATCGCCGCTGCGACGGCACTTTTCAGTACCAAATAGACATCGAACTGGACAAGAACAAAATAAATACAGTCCACTAAAATCAAATCCGTCGAGCATATTATTCGCGAACAGCATGGCTTGCTCTAAATATGTCCTCAGGTTTTCCACTATTCTGTCGATTTCCTCAGATACTTTTTCTATGCTATTGTCAATTTTGGGCTCTTTGTCTTGCTTCAAAGTTCCAGTCTCCACTGATTGTAACTTTGTTTTTTCTACCTTCACTTTCGTTAGGGTTTGATTATTTTTTGACTCTACATACTTTTTATGTATGTCCTCTATATTTTTAACCATTTTTTCGTACTGCTGTCTCTTATAGTAGTCATTATCGACTACTCCATATGCTAACAGTGCAGAATTATTGCCTGTAACTTTGTTTTTAAGGTCTCCTAACCTTTGGATTACATCGCTGGTCAAATGACCAGCTTCAATCTTTTTAATTTCCCTTGCTATCGCGGCTTGAGCCTCTAATAGCTTAATTATTTGTTCCGACAACATCTTAGTTTAATTTTTTTTTTTTTTTTTACTTAATTAGCCTTAAAAACAATTTGAGATATGAGACTTAGCTGATGAATTCTGCTTCTGTTGTTGTTGTTACTGCTGCCGCTGAAGTCGCTGCTGCTGATACCGCTGTTGCTGCTGCTGGCATAGCTCGCAAATAACTGTTGACACTTTCGGCGTGTCTGATAAAAACCTCTCATTAACGGACACATTGAGAAAAGAGACTGAAAAGACCCGATCAAATCTGTTTTTGCTCAACTCGCTCTTCGCTCAAGCAAAGACCGATTTCTTCACTTCTCTTTTGTTCCTGTTTTTCACTGAGCATCTTTTCGCGAGCAAACGAACAAAGTGTCTTTTGCGTATGTATGCGTGCTTGTACGTGTGATGCTTATGGCAACTATCAATTTTTGTGAATTCTATACGGTTTGACTATTGGAGCTTAAAATGAATCATGAAAAGCAAAACGAAAATGTTCGTTTGCCAATTTTGCAAATAAATATACATATTACAATACAATAGCCCAAAAGATGCGCAAAACATGAATAAATAAACATATACACGAAAAAAAACTAAAAACACTTTACCCAGACACTTTTTTGGTTCTGCTCATCTAAAGGCACTTTTGCTGTGAACGCTTGACCAAAGTGTCTCTCTAAGTTGTTATTGTGAGACACGATCGTGTGTCGGGTTCAACCGAAAACCCGAAACACATAACACAAGCGAAGAGACAAAAAGTGTTCTGCTCAGTGAGAGACCGTGTCTTCGTGGTCTTTTTCGGTTTTGTCAGTGACGAGACAGCAAAGGGAAAAAGTGTTGACCGTCGTTTGCGAGCTATGGCTGCTGGTGTTGCCTCTGCTTATGTCGCTGCTGCTGATATCGTTGTCGCTGCTGCTGGTGTTGCCTCTGCTTAAGTCGCTGCAGCTATTGTCACTGCTGCTGATGTCCATGCTGCTGAAGTCGCTGTCGCTGATCTTCCTGTCGCTGCAGTTATTGCCGCTGTCGCTGATCTTTCTGTCGCTGCAGTTATTGTCGCTGGCACAGTGGGCACACACAAACCAATTTATTTATTTTTTTTTTCACAGTCACAGTCAATTGCTAGCCATTAAGCACTTTTGATGTTTCGGATTATTATTTTTTTCTTTCGATGTCCCGGCATCAAAAACGCCACCGTCGCGAAAAAATTTGTATTTTTCAATTACAATAGATATATGTACATCTTTCGTTATCTATTAAAATACAGCCTGTCCAGCTCGTATTTTTCCAAACTATTAATTGAAACTTCTGTTTCATTAATTTTTATTTATTTTTTTTTGTATTCTCCGATTACAATAGATGTACCCAGTTATCTATTAAAAATACAGCCTGTTTAGCTCGTATTTTTCCAAATTATGAATTGAAACTTTGGTTTCATTTATTTATTTTATACTTCCTATAGGAGGGAAATCAGAGTTTTATATTTTGCTACCTTTAGCTGTCAGTGAACTAGACACTTGTTCAGTCTCAAAGGAGCTGGTTTAACTCCGTGCTCTTACCACAGGGGGGAAACAACGGAGAGTCTCGAAGGAACAAAATGTTAAGACCTTAAAAGAAAAGTTTAGACATTTGCGAGTTGAGTTGTAAATTCAAACTGAATTTTATTCTTAAAATCAGAGCCTTATATGTGATTTGACAATGAGGTAGGAGGTACAATTTGGTAGTCTATAATTATCGTTAGACCTACGCAGAGGATACACTTTACTGAGGGTGTCTATTTGAGTACATGCTTACATTAGTTTTATTTTAGGACCGCATTTGTTAAGTGCTTTCTCCACTTGTGTTTTGTTGTCGTATTAATGGGTTACAGATCTCTGTTTACACCCGTGCAGTCATAACTTGTCTACTTTATGTGATTTCTTTAGAGATCGGTTTTGTTATATGAGTGAATGTGAACAATAATATATTTATGTTTAAAACATTCTGCAAGGGGCCGAAAGTGGCATTGTATTGACGATAATATGTTCATGTTTTGAACACTGATATATTTGAGAATTTTGGGAGTCTTTGTTCCCGAGTGTACAGGTTAGACCCCATTAATTATGTTACTGCTCCTTCAGTTTCATGGGATGCAATGCTAAAATACACAAAGATAGAATTAGAACTTATTAGTGATCCTGACATTTATAATTTTTTAAAAACTGCTGTTCGTGGAGGGTTGACCCAATGTACTCAACGGATTGCAACAGCAAATAACAAATATTTAAATAATAAATTTAAGCCTACCGAACCCATACATTTCCTTTCATATATTGACGCCAACAACTTATATGGATGGGCTATGATTCAACCCCTTCCATTTTCTAGTTTTAAATTTCTAAGTAACGATGAAATTTAATCTTTCTTCTTAGCATATCGGCATCTAGTGATGTAGGATATATTTTAGAAGTAGATATGCGATATCCTGATGATATTCATTGTGAGGGAGCGTATGCTCCACCCACATTTTTCCGCCCATCAACTCGCCGGCATTTTCCCATTGGAGGGACCCGGACCTACGTTATTTGAATTAAGATTTTGACTTTTCTTCGTTTTCTAGGTTTAAGCATTGATTTTTCAGCTCAAGTCGCGATCACGGCGGACGCCACTGGCTTTTCAGAACCAAACCCAACAACAACGACGCAGCAGCAGCCAAAGAGAGAGGGGAATACACCAAGGACCGAAAACCAACGGCATCGATGCAGAAACGGCGAGGAATACACCGAGAAAGCAGAAACTCAACGACAGCGACGCAGCAGCAGCCAAAGAGGGAGAGGAATACACCAAGTACCGAAATCCAACGGCACCGACACAGCAACGGGGAGGAATACACCAAGAATCGAAATCCAACGGCACCGACACAGAAACGGGGAGGAATACACCAAGAAACAAAGCCCAACAACAACAACGCAGCGGAAGCCAAAGAGAGAGAGAGGAATAAACGGTAGCCAACAGCATCAATTCAGCGACGGCCGAAGACGAGAAGCGCCGAAAAGATTAGCCGCCAGCGTCGACGCAGCAACGAAGCGCCGAAACGGTAAGCCCACAGCAGAAACGGCAGAAGAGAAACGCAGAAAACTAAAGCGAAGTAACGACGCGCCAGCAGCGAAAAGGAGAGGCAAAAGTCACCGGCGCAGCGTAGACGCCGAACGACGGCGCCAGCCCTCTGTCGCCGCGAGAATGACGACACTGGCCGCCCACGCTGGCGCTGGATCAAGAGAGTTCTGAGGCTGGAGAAGAAAAACGTGGATGAGAAAAATTCGATTGGGAGCAGTCGTAGGAGTCGGACGTGTTCGCGGAAAAATTCGAGTGGCTCCAACGCTATCAGTGACACGGGGAAGATCCGGCATCGACGCTGCGCTTACGGGGAGAAGACCCTGCATCGATACTACACTTACGGAGAGGAGATCCTGCATCTACGCTGCACCCACGGGGAAGAGGAGGCTTTCGACGAGTACAAGCCTGGGAGTTCAGGGGTACGCTAGTCTCTAGACGTGTATACGGGCTGCTGAGCGGTGCGATAGGTAGGGAACCAAGAGAGAATAAAGTGAAATGTAACGAATATAACAGAAACATAGCCCGACCACCAACAATCTATACACTATGGAACCTGGAGGCCCGGGGCTTCATCTTCTCTGCCCTTCCTCCCGCCTCTTGCCCGAGCCTGCGTGCTTCCATCCAGTAGTTCGTAGCCCGACAGGATCCTGAGGCCGCTGTCCGGCGATTTCCTAGGCGTTCTCGGTGACACCTGTCGGCGTTCCCTCCGCATGATTCCCTCCCGTAGTTTGTGACCCCGCAGGGTCCCGAGGCCGCTATCCGACGATCGTCGCCTCCGGTGACGCCTGTTGGTGTCTCGCCTGATCCCCGTAGTTCCCTGGGTCCCGAAAGGGCTGTCCGGCGATTGCCTAAGCCCTCTCGGCGATACCTGCCCTGTATGATAAAGATTTTTGCTGTAATGTTTAGCCTGATAGTGTCCCGTGAGTGCTATCCGGCGATTGCCTAAGCGCTCTCGGCGATACGCGTCGGTATTCTCGTACTCGTAGTAATTCTTAGTTGGGCGGTGTCCCGTAAGTGCTATCCGGCGATTGCCTAGGCACTCTCGGCGATGCTTGCCGGTATCCCCGACCCTCGTAGTAATTCTTAGTTCGACAGCGTCCCGTAAGTGCTATCCGGCGATTGCCTAGGCATTCTCGGCGATGCCTGTCGATATCCCCGACCCCCGTAGTAATTCTTAGGCCGACAGGGTCCCGTAAGTACCGTCCGGCGATAGCCTAGGTACTCTCGGCGATACTTGTCGGTATTCCCGCATAGCAAAGTCCCCCTTCCCGCTTCGTAGTAGCTCTCAGGCCGGCAGGGTCCCGTAAGTACTGTCCGGCGGTAGCCTAGGTACTCTCGGCGACACCTGTCGGTATTATCGCATAGTAAAGACCTCCGTATTGATTCTGAGTTCGGTGGGGTTCTGAAGGCGCTATTCGGCGATAACCGGAGTGCTCTCGGTGGAACCAACTGCCACGTCCCACGATACGATCGCTCCCGTCCGCGGGACTGCTGCCCCGTCCCCCATCGTCGGTCCGAAATACGGAGTCCCGGCAAATTATAAATATTACTGTAATTTCGACCCTGGAGTAGACTGAGATATGTACCCCAGCCCAGGATCGCTTCCTTACATCATAATAAGCACAATAGCTTACCTTTTCGCCCCGAAAATAAGATTCCATCAAGAGGAAAGCAGACAAAACTAATAGCTGACTTAACTGATAAAAAGATCTATATAATCCATTTGAAGCAGCTACAGTTATGTATAGAGCAAGGTATGATTTTAGAAAAAATATCTCGAGTTTTATCATTTAATCAGTCCTGTTGGTTGAAACGTTATTTTGACCTCAATACATATCTTAAAAAATTAGCTAGCAATGACTTTAAGATAGACTTTTATAAATTAATGGTTAATGCCGTTTACGGCAAAACAATGGAGAAGGTAGAAAAACGTCGTGAGGTTGCATTAGTTAAACATTATGATTCAAGACAGAACTCAGCAGGGCTTAGACAACGCATAGCGAGACATAATTTCCACAGTGTTGAATCTTTGGAGATAATTTGGCTGCCATTGAATCAACTAAGTCCAGAATTTTTTATGATAAGCCCATATACATTAGAGTTAGTGTATTATAACTTTCAAAATGGTAAATGTATGACTATTTCTATAATTTTCATTCTGTAAAATGTCCATCGTCAAAAATACTCTATATGGATACAGATTCATTTATTATGTCATCAGAAGAAGATTTTTATGATTTAATTAAAGACAATCCTAATCGCTTTGATACATCCAATTACCTAGCCTCAAACAGATTCGGTATGAATCTCGCTAATAACAAAGAGCTTGGATTAATGATAAACGAAAATGCAGGAAAAATAATGACGTCGTTTGCAGGATTAAAAGCGAAAGCATACTCATATTTAATTGCTAGAGATGATAACACTGACTGTAACGTAAACGAGGGGGAACGTTGTGAGTTGCTGCGGACACCGCAACTCTACATTTATACCCGACAAAGAGTGCGTGCGAGAGAGACAGAAAATCAGTCTGAGCGTGACGTCGGGCGCTGCGTAGCCACTGCAAATTGATTTGTTCCTTTTGGCCATAAAAATGATCTGATCTGATCCAGATTCAGCAATCTGCTAGATATGGTCATTATCTATGATTCTGCGTTTTTAGTTTTTCGTATCCTCAATATTATGGGTGCAACAGATTTTCGTCCTTTGTGGTGGCGGAAGGGGGGTGGTGCGACATTTTTATATAAACGTTTTATAGTGAGATCTAACAGGAGTGCGGATACCAAATTTGGTTACTCTAGCCTTAATAGTCTCTGAGATTTGTGGATGCCCCAGATTTTCGTCCTTTGCGGGGGCGGAAGGGGGTGTGGCGAAATTGTGACACAAAACGGTCAAGGTCCGATATCACAGGAGTGTGGATACCAAATTTGGTTGCTCTGGCTCTTATGGGTTCTGGGATCCTTGAACTCATATTTTGCAATTGGCAAAACCGACCATGAAACCTGTGTGTTAGAGAGAGACAGAGCGAGAAAGAGTGAAATTGTTTTCTTGATTCTGGCTATAATAATTATACTATCTGGTTCAGATTTTGCAATCTAGAAGATAAAGTCATCCTCTACGATTCTGCGTTTTTCTCATATTTTTGAATTTGTGGATGCCACAGATTTTCGTACTTTGTGGGGGCGGAAGTGGGCGGGGCAAAGTTTTGAAATATACTTGTAGCAGTGACATATCACAGAAGTCCGGATATAAAACGTCGTTGCTCTAGGTCTTATAGTATTTGAGCACTAGGCGCTGATAGGGACGGACAGACGGACAGACGGACGGACGGACGGACGGACAGACAGACATGGCTCAATCGACTCGGCTATTGATGCTGATCAAGAATAAATATACTTTATGGGGTCGGAAACGATTCCCTCTGGACGTTACACACATCCACTTTTACCACAAATCTAATATACCCCAATACTCATTTTGAGTATCGGGTATAAAAAGGTTAAAGGCGTAAAAAAGTCTGAAGTGAAACGATTAACTCATACTCATTATATTGAATGCATTAAACATAAAAAAACATATGATGGACAACAGAGAGTTATTAGAAGTAGGGGTCACAAAATTTATACTGAAATTGTAAATAAGATAAGGTTAAATTATAAGGATGACAAAAGATTTATATTACCTGTTAATATTTCAACATTAGCTCATAATCACCATGAAATTAAAAATATTTTAGATGCTAGTAATAATGCACGAAATATGGTATAAGTAAATTTAACATTATATTATTAATATTATTAATTTTTATATAATTAAAACTATATTTCAATGTGAAAAATATACAAAATAAATTAATTATTTTAATATACTCTTTTTATCTATCCATGAACTGTGTGTTTTATCGAAACCTTTTGTTCTCTTTTCCTTCTGAGTATTTTTTCCACTAAGAAAGCATTTTCATCTTTAACTTTTTGGAGTTTGTGTCCAGTCTTCTCCAGTGAGTTAGGGCCAGAGCCTATTAAGGCTCTAACGCCGACATTGGCCAATAGATGGTTTTTCCTGACTTCATTTTAATAGGAAGCTAGGTTCGAAGGCGCGCATTCTTGCTGTGCTCGGGTCCAGCTCGTCGGATTGGTCGGGGTTCTTTCTCCCCTAGCTACACAGTTTTCCTGACACAAATCAATATAATGCGCTTAGAAAAAAAATAGACAGGATCTCGACGTTAATATCAATAACCAAAAAAAAAACAACTCATTTCCACTCTGCGCCGATACGCATTAAGAAAACGCATAGAAAAGGTGTAGTTCGTCTTCTTTCTGATGGAGGGAACAGCGGTGATATATGTCCCTAGCCTTTACCCACCCAACCATGACAAACGCGTTTACATTCGGGCGCTGCCCCAATTCAAAGATTCTACATCTTCTACTGCATCTTGAGAGAGATAAGCATAAGTACAATGAGGAACCGCGGTTCCCACAGGCCGAATTCGACCGAAGCACAGCCGGATAAGGCTGTGGAACGGCCGGATAAAGGCTGATGGCTGGCCGGATAAGGCGAAGGTCAGTCCGGATACCCGCGGATATCCGGATGCGGCGAAGAGGCCAAGGGCCCCCGAGAGGAGAAGTGTCCCGCTCTCGGAGAGAAAGACACGCGAGAGGCAGAGGAGACGGCGAGATCGGGCCGGCAGTGGTCCGAGGCATGACCAAATAAGGGCATGGGATCACGCCACCGGCCAGGTCCCGTTACGAAGGCCGGGGAAACGGCGATGGAAAGTTACCGCCGCCGAGCCGGGGTCCCGTTAAGGCGGTGTTATAAAAGGAGGCTGCGGCGACGAAGCGAGATCTTTCGTGGATGAGTGATCGCGCGCGCACATTTAAACCCCGCCGAAACGTAAGAGTGATACCCGGTACGGTTCGAAGAAGTGCAGTGAAGTGAATAAAGCAACAGGAAGACAGGCCCCGCCTGCCCCCAGAGTGAGTCTAAGTTAAGAGGTGATCCACATTTACCGGCGGAAGCTAAGAGGGGAGTGCGAGACGTGGAGTGCGGATTTGAGTGGCGGGCCAAAGCAATAGCTGAGGTCAAATTGCCCCATTAGCCTCAACGCTGCCACACCCGACGAGAGCCCGCGCGTGGTGGAGATCCGTAGCTAAGTAAAATTGTCATATCTAGCCATAAGTCCTAATACAAATACGAATAAAGCGAAATTAGATTAAAGAAGAGTAAGGTTTTATTATTTGTCGTTGGGGGCAACAATAAAAATACGTTGCAACGAATCTGCCGACCGCTGAGCGAGCCCAGCAAACTCAAGCGGCCCAAAAAGTAGGTCCGTTACAACTGGCGCCCAACGTGGGGCCTACAACGACGAATAGTAGGACAAAGGGAGGAGAGATATAGACGAGAGAATGGGGAAGGGACAATGGATCCACCTGTTGAGAAAGGAGGAGCTTGTCCAATGCGGCCACGCCTTCGGCGTGCGGCTGGAGGGCACAGTGGACGAGATGAGAAGAACATTCAAGGAGTGGATGAGGGAACACGAGGATGAGTCAGAGTGGGCCGATCTGATTGAGGTATGGGAGTGTCGGGCGGACAGGCCCTCGCCGACACCCCGGGCGGACGACAAACAGGCCGCGTACGAGCACCTGGCACCCCCACTCGGCGCAGCCGCGGCGGCGCTGTGGAGGTTCCCTGTCGAAATACAACGAGAATTGATCGCGAGTCTCTCAGTGCCGATACCGGAACGCTCGCACTCAGGGACGCCTAGCAGGTCCCGCCACCAAGGAAGGGATCGAAGCCGAAAGGCCGAAAGGGGGAGAACCGAACCAGCCACCATACGGCCGGCACACCTGGACTACGCTAGAGTGGCGAAACAGGTGAGAGAGTGGTCGTTCCGTTTCGACGGGACGACGAAGCCTCTCGAGTTCTTGGAGCAGGTCGAGTGGTCCGCCGAGACGTACGGTCTGGATCCGGATCTAATCCCAAGGGCGATGCCAGAGCTGCTAAAGGGACGGGCGCTGATGTGGTTCGTGGCGAACAACCGACAGGGGAGAACGTGGAAAGAGTTCTCGTCCAGCTTCTAGGATTACTTTCTGCCGCGGGGATATTTTGAGAAGTTGCTGCAGGAAGTGAGGATGCGGAAACAGATATGGGGCGAGCCATTCAAAGAGTATATGGTAGAGATGCAGACACTTATGCGACCTCTGAAATGTCCCCAAGAGGAGCAAACGGAGCTGATTCGTGAGAATCCGCGCAAACAGTGTGTGCCATGTTATCACACAACCAGCAGAAGGTGAATGTTTGCCGTGTGGCAGCTGAGCGGCAGCGTTTAGCACAACAAATACTCATTATGAAAAGATGAGGAAAATAAATATGAGAAAGGTGAGATTAATCGAGGAAAATGCTTGAGCGATGACTTTAAGTCGAAACTAATAATGATCAAGTAGCACAAACAATTACGCAGATCAATACAGCAACAACAACGAACAAACGGCCGTCGCAAAAACACAAACACAAAACGAACACGAAAAACACAAAGCGTCCGACGCGGAGAGGGAGGCGGCAAACGCAATACGACTGTAATAGTATTTATGCAGAGAAGATTAAAATGTTGATAAAAAGAGAGAGCGGCTCAGATAGAGTGCATCGACAATACATACATACATATGTCAACAACAATGCAGCTGCCGGTGACTAAGAATGACGGGCTAGGAAAGAAAGCACAAATTGGATTAAAAATTTGGGAATAACTACACGAGAACACGAGTACTGGTTATGCACATGTAGCAAACAGAATGCTCGATTAATTACAAACACAATAAACGTTTTATAATGTAATTACTCTCCTTAAATCACGGAAAAAAATAATCACGGATAAAGACATACTTTTTGTTTTACTTACGCAATTTGACTTCCTTTTGTTAAATTGGTATTTTGTATATTACCAAGCCGGGAGCAATGTTCGTTTTCTTCTGGTAGACATATACATATGTACATCCATGTACATACATACACACGTAATCCAGAAGCCTTTTCGGCTGCGCCAGCTATGTACATACATACATATGTACATACATACATATGTACATACATACATATGTGGATCGAAAATGCAAACACTGTTTTTTGGTTGTTTCTGCTGTACCGGTATAGTACAGTTTTTATTATTCTCTTATTTCGTTTTACCCGTCTTTTGTTCTCTTTCTTTTCTGCTTATCGGAGAGAACGTTCGACTATGCCATTTGAGCGTCAGAAATCAAGTGATTGTCGAAGTCAAGCACTCGAGTCTCTCAACCTCTCTCTTTGCTCTCTGCTCATGCAGATCGTCGCTCAGTCCTTTCTTGTCTTCGCGCGCGCACATTTAAACCCCGCCGAAACGTAAGAGTGATACCCGGTACGGTTCGAAGAAGTGCAGTGAAGTGAATAAAGCAACAGGAAGACAGGCCCCGCCTGCCCCCAGAGTGAGTCTAAGTTAAGAGGTGATCCACATTTACCTCTCTCTCTTTTCTGTCTATGTTCTTGGTCTCTTGGTTTTGACATCGGCTCTGTATTGCCGAGACAGCTCAAGCCCTCTGCTCTACAGTCAGGCCTACTTATAGTGTGCCTTGCATTGGACACTGGTACATGTAATTTGGGGAGATCTCGGTGAGAGTGTAGATGGTAACTCGCGCGAGAGAGAAAGAAAATCAGTCTGAGCGTGTCGTTGGGCGCTGCGTAGCCACTGCAAATTGATTTGTTCCTTTTGGCTATAAAAATGATCTGATCTGATCCAGATTTGGCAATCTGGTAGATATGGGCTTTTTCTATAATTGTGCGTTTTTAGTTTTCTCGTATCTTCAATATTGTGGATGCCACAGATTTTCGTTTTTTGTGGGGACGGAAGAGGGTGGGGCCAAATTTTGAAATATACGTGTTAAAGTGAGATCTAAGAGGAGTGTGGATAAGAAATTTGGTTACTCTAATGCCCCAGATGTGGCGTTTTTTTTAAAATAAACTTGCCAATGTCCGATATTACAGGAGTGTGGCTACCAAAATTTGGTTGCTCTAGCTTTTTTAGTCTCTGAGATCTAGGAACTCACATTTAGCAATAGGCAAAGCCGACCATGAAACCTGTGTGGTAGAGAGAGACAGAGCGAGACAGAATGAAATTGTTTTCTTGATTCTGGCTATAATAAAAATACGATCTGGTTCAGTCTAAAAGATATAGTCATTCTCTACGATTCTGCGTTTTTGGTGTTTTCGTATCTTTAAAATTGTGGATGCCACAGATGTTTTCCCATTGTGGGGGCGGAAGTGGGCGGGGCGAAGTTTTGAAATATTATTGTAAAAGTGCAACTTGTGTATATACATATTCATATGTATGTCTATAAATTTATTTTGTTTTAATTAGTTATATATTCTTTTGTTTTTGTTTTTTATTTACATTGAAAGGTTTTATTTGGGTATGGACGCATCAGAAATATAAATGATTATGAAATTAATCTTTTTTTTATTGAATTGAATATATGTATATATATATAAAATGACATATCCATAACTCTCCACGTCCCATACTCATTATGTTTATGTCCAATTCACCCACCCCATCCACACAAGTAACAGGACACCACCGAAGAATGAATAACTGAATCTTCCCACACTCCATCTAGAGTCCACTAATCTAAACAATGGACCCCATTGACTCATCAACGCCAGAATCACGCCACCCTCAAGAAATCGATCCGTTAGAATCATGCCACTCATGAGGACCAATCAGAGCTAGTCATAAAACCAAGGAGTATCACATTCCTAGCTCCCTCATGTTATGCAAAATGCTCCCTCAAAAGCCGACGCATCCGCAAATATCGGTCCAGGCACGTACGCCACCGACACGAAGATGCAGCCGAGGAAAGCAGCACCCGAAGCCAGAGTCGAGAGAAGGGCTCATGGAAACTAGCCAGCAATAGACAAATCAGTTCCGTTTGAGACAAGTTAAGTCGGGGAATTCAACATAATCTTGTGACATAAAGATAATATCTTTGTAAAAATAAAATCTTTTTTAAAAACTTAATTTCGAGTTGCGGATATTTAACTGGCGCAGTCGGTAGGATTTCGTTTAAAATTAACTCCCATATTTCGGTAATGGTCAGCTTGCGTAGTTTTAAATACTGTGATCACGTAATCCCGAAATCGTTAAATTAAATTGTGAAATCTGCCAAAGAACCTACATATGTGCTACGGGCACGTACGATTTGCAAACTAAAAATAAGTGAACGGAAGTGAGCTGAAATAGTGAAACACGAAAAAAAAAGTCAAAAACTTACAAGTGAACCAATATAAGTTCAAACTACTAAAAAATAAACCAAAACCCAATCAACACAAACAACTACACCATGGCTCTGCCACCACAAACATTGAGTGAGATCCACTTGAACCAGGCAGTGCTTTCGATACGACAAATACCTGCCTTTGATGGTTCATCTGGACAGTTGAGTTCGTTTATCAACCGAATCGAATATGTATGCACTTTATATCCGACTGAAGATCTTCGCCTACAAAGAATACTATTTGGAGCGACCGAGATTCAACTAACAGGAGAGGCCCAGCGATTATCTCAAGTGATACAACCAAACACGTTGCTCGAACTAAAGACGGCGCTGATCAACGAGTTCAATTATCATACACCATACGAAGAACTCTTAAGACAACTCTATTCCACCAGATTCAACGGTAGTCTTCGTAAGTTTATAGAAGAATTAGAAGTAAAGGCTCTATTAATAAACAATAAGCTAAACTTAGAAAATATACCAGAAAACAATATCATATATAGAAATGCTTTAAAATATACAATAAAAGATGTTATTATACGAAAACTTCCAGATAGAATGTTCATGACATTAGCTTGAAAAGATATTTTTACATTGTCTAAGCTTAAGAAGGCAGCGCAAGAAGAAGGATTGTATGAAACTATTACGACAGATTGAGGTACAAATAAAGATCAATCGAAATCGTCTCAATCAAATCGAAAAAATGTTGGAAACTATTATCTAAATTATAATACTACTTACTATCATAATCAAACTCAGAATTCATCTGGAACAGGTCAGACTAATCGAACAAATGAGAATCAAAATTCCCAAAATCCTGGATTATATAATGAGTTCAAAAATTCTTTGAATCAAGGTAGGGCTCAGAATCCATTCAATCAGCAAATATCAAATATATATAAATATCAACCAACCTTCTTAAAGGACGAGGGAGAGCTAAAGTGGCCAAATGAAGATGGACGTAAATTTTCATCAAGCCGCCTCGGAAGAAACCGAGGAGGACCCCATATAAACATTACCATTAATAAAAGAATATTAAGGTGTATCGCTGACTCGGGATCATCGATCAACATCATGAAAGAAAATTATACAGATTCCGAGATAAAAGACGATAACCTTACAGTCCATACCATTAATGGACCTGTCCGTTTAACTAAAAGTATAATGAGGAATGCGGAATGAATACATTCACAACTTTTCCGAAAATTATGATATTTTATTAGGAAGAGAATACTTGATGGCAAGTAAAGCCGTCATCGATTACAGAAATGAAACTGTAACATTAGGAGCTAGGTCGTACCCAATCATTCAGGGTGGAGAAGCTATTGAACCCGGCAAGACCGCACAGAAGTGCACTGATCCCTCTACAAAAGAAGAGAAGATCGCACATAAGTGCCTAAGTGAAAAAGGTCTTGTATGAGTTTAAAGATGTGCAGTACAGAGAAGGTGACAATTTGACTTTTACAAGTACAATCAAGCACGAGATCAAAACTCAACATGAAGACCCGGTCTACAGACGACCATACAAATATGCCCAGATACATGATCAGGAGGTAAACCAGCAAATCAAAGATATGATCAGGCAGGGAATAATTCGAAAGTCGAATTCTCCTTACTGCTCGCCCATATCTATGATTCCGAAAAAGATAGACGCTTCAGGAAAGTAAATATACCGAATGGTAGTAGACTATAGAAGTCTAAATGAAATAACAATTAAAGACAAGTTCCCAGCTCCAAGAATGGATGAAATCCTAGACAAACTAGGTAAATGTCAGTATTTCACGACAATCGATTTAGCAAAAGGTTTCCATCAAATACCCATGGAACCCAGCTCAATCCCCAAAACTGCGTTCTCCACTAAGCATGGACATTACGAGTTCACTCGGATGCCCTTTGGGCTAACCACTGCCCCTGCTACCTTCCAAAGATGTATGAACAATCTGCTAGAAGAGTTAATCTTCAAAGATTGCTTCGTATACTTAGACGACATCATTATATTTTCCACTTCATTGGAAGAACACCTGTTGTCACTAAGGAGAGTATTTGGAAAGTTAAGAGACGCCAACTTAAATCTACAAATGGATAAATGTGAATTCATGAAAAAAGAAACTGAGTTCCTAGGTCATGTAGTCACTACTGAAGGAATAGTACCAAATCCAGGCAAGATCTCTGCCATCGTCAAATTTCCAATACCGGAAACGACTAAACAAATAAAGTAATTCTTAGGTCTGTGCGGATTCTACAGGAAATTCATTCCTAATTTTGCAAACATAGCAAAACCCATGACACTCAAACTAAAGAAAGGAGCTGTCATAGACCCCAAGGAAGAAAAGTACGTCGAGGCATTTGAGAGACTAAAAGTACTCATCACCTCAGACCCTATCCTTGCGTTCCCAGACTTCGACAAAATGTTCACGGTAACAACCGACGCTAGTAATATAGCATTGGAAGTGGTTTTGTCACAAGAACACAAACCGATCTGCTACGCTAGCAGAACCCCAAATGAACATGAAATAAACTATTCAGCCATCGAAAAGGAATTATTAGCGATCGTATGGGCAACCACGTATTTCCGTTCATACCTGTTCGGTAGAACATTCGAGACACAAAGCGATCATAAACCCTTGATTTGGTTGAACAACCTCAAGGAGCCAAATATGAAATTACAAAGGTGGAAAATAAAACTGAATGAGCTTGATTTCAAAATAAAATATCTACCAGGCAAAGAAAATCATGTAGCGGATGCCTTATCAAGGGTAAAGATTAATGAAAATCTCCTTGGAGAAGCTTCCAATAGCGTTGGTGCAACTGTACATAGCGCACAGGAAGACAATCTCAATCACATTGCCATCACGGAAAGACCAATTAACTATTACAATCGGCAAATTGAGTTAATAAAAGGCAATGAAGATAAGGTAGAAACAACTCGCTATTTCCACAAGCTAATCATCAAGGTCACATATAAAGAAATGACTTACACCTTAGCAAAGGATATAACAAAGGAATATCTGTGCACCAAAAAGAGTGCGTTATATTTCCATAATGAAATAGATTTTCCTCCTTTCCAAAAGGCCTATTTAGAAATCATTAACTCTAACAATATAACCAAAGCTATTAAATCAAGCACAAAACTCCTAGATATTCAAAATTACGCTGAATTTAAAGAAACCATTTTAAACGAGGGGGGACGTTGTGAGTTGCTGCGGACACCGCAACTCTACAGTTATGCCCGATACTAAGTCAGTACGGCACTCCTCCGGCAGACGCCGCTAATATTAAATGACACGACAAAGAGTGCGTGCGAGATACTAAATTTGGTTACTCTAGCGTTAATAGTCTCTGAGATTTGTGGATGCCCCAGATTTTCGTCCTTTGCGGGGGCGGAAGGGGGTGTGGCGAAATTTGGACACGAAACGGTCAAGGTCCGATATCACAGGAGTGTGGATACCAAAGTTGGTTGCTCTGGCTCTTATAGGTTCTGAGATCCTTGAACTCATATTTTGCAATTGGCAAAGCCGACCATGAAACCTGTGTGTTAGAGAGAGACAGAGCGAGAAAGAATGAAATTGTTTTCTTGATTCTGGCTATAATAATTATACGATCTGGTTGAGATTTTTACACTCTAGAACATATAGTCATCCTCTACGATTCTGCGTTTTTGGTTTTTTCGTATCTTTAAAATTGTGGATGCCACAGATTTTCGTCCTTTGTGGGGGCGGAAGTGGGCGGGGCAAAGTTTTGAAATATTTTTGTAGCAGTGACATATCACAGATGTCTGGATCCAAAACATCGTTGCTCTAGCTCTTATAGTCTTTGAGCACTAGGCGCTGAAGGGGACGGACGGACGGACGGACGGACGGACGGACGGACGGACGGACGGACGGACGGACGGACGGACGGACGGACGGACAGACGGAAAGACAGACAGGGCTCAATCGACTCGGCTATTGATGCTGATCAAGAATATATATACTTTATGGGGTCGGAAACGATTCCTTCTGGACGTTACACACATCCACTTTTACCACAAATCTAATATACCCCAATACTCATTTTGAGTATCGGGTATAAAAATCATAAAGGCTTACTCCACCCAGGGATAGAGAAAACCGTCAATTGGTTAAGGGGAAAATACTATTACCGGGATTATCAAAAACTAATCCAAAACATCATAAACGAATGTCCTACTTGTAATATTGCCAAAACAGAGCATAGAAATACGAAGTTGGCATTCGAAACCACACCTGAAATACTGAACATCAGAGAGAAATACGTCATGGATTTCTATATGATTGGTAACCACCACCAACAGTTCCTATCATGTGTTGATGTATGCTCGAAGTTTGCCACTCTAGTAGAAGTAAAAAGTCGTGACTGGTTAGAAACAAAAAGAGCCATCATGAAAGTTTTTAACGAGATGGGCAAACCAATTGAAATCAAAGCCGACAAAGATTCAGCTTTTATGTGCGCAGCATTGCAAGCATGGCTGAATGCGGAAAACGTCAAAATAGAGATCACTTCCAGCAAAAATGTAATATCTGACGTAGAAAGATTTCATAAAACAGTAAATGAATAATTTAGAATAATAGCTAGCGAGGATAACCCAGAAGATAGATTCACGAAGTTTGAATTAATTCTTTATACTTATAATCATAAAACCAAACATAATACCACAAATAGGACTCCAGCTGATATATTCATTTATGCAGGCACACCTGATTATGACACCCAACTAAATAAAGTGAATAAAACCACTCAATTAAATAAAAACCACATAGAGTATGAAGTAGATACCCGAAATAAACTGTCACCTCTAGTTAAGTCTAAGGTAACAAATCCTTTCAAAAGGACGGGCGAAATTAGACAGGTGGACGAAAAACATTATGAAGAAAAGAATAGGGGTAGGAAAATAACTCATTATAAATCAAAGTTAAAGAAAAAGAAGAAATCTAATACAAGCATATATAAAAAATTCCAGAGAAACTGAGGAAGTTAATGGAATCAGCGAACTTCAACACAGTTAAAATCCTCATCTTCCTCATAATTACCATCGTAATGGCACAGGGCCAAAACATAGAAATAAATCCTATAAAATCCCAAAACGGATATATGATATTCAAAACTGGATCGATTAACATACCTATCAATTACGAATACCATTATCTAACTGTTAATGTAACTAAAACTGAAGAACTATACCAAAATTTGTTATTGCAAGCCACTAAATTCCAGGACATAATCCAAATAAAATATCTAGTAGACAAATTGCAAAGAGAAATAAACGGGCTAAAAATAACCAAAAGAAATAAAAGAGGCCTAATCAATATAGTAGGAACAGCCTACAAATATCTCTTTGGAACACTAGATCAGGAAGATAAAGTCGATTTGGAACAAAAAATAGAAAATTTATCCAGCCACAGCATTCAAATGAATGAACTAAATTTAGTAATAGATGCAGTAAATATCGGAATAAACGTCATAAACAAACTAAATGAAGAAAAAGACAGGAATCAACAGAATATATCGAAGATATAGAACTAGGTATGCAATTAACTAGGCTCGGTATATTTAATCCAAAATTATTACAGCAAGACTACCTGGAACAAATAAATTCTGAGAAAATACTAAATATAAAAACCTCCACATGGCTAAAAACCGATACTAACGAAATTTTAATAATTTCCAACATTCCCAAAGACATTACAAAAGTACCAATCTATAAAATCGTTCCGTATCCAGACGAATTAAATAACATGTTAACAGATATGACATACGACAAGTACTACATACAAAATTAAGAAGTATTTGTTAAAGAAACTAAACTGAAAACCAATGACAATTGTATAAAAGGAATTTTAGTGCAAACTCCCACTAAATGTCCATATTCAAAATCTTTTCAAAACTTTCAAATAAACTTTATAGAACCCAATATCACATAGAATCTTCAAAAAACAACGCTAAACCAGAATTGTGTAAACCAAAAAATCATAACGGAAGGAAATACCATAATAAAAATCTGCAACTGTTCAATCCAATTAAATGAATTTACAAAATCAAACACAATGTTAGATTTTGCCCAGAATGTTTATGTCAACAACAACATAACTAAAATAAAACCACTGTCGTATGTCCAAACTAATGAAATAATTATGCAATACACCAAATATAGTAACCTAGTACAAATAAGTCTACCAACTAAGTTATTTAGCTGTTAAATTTAAGAAAACTTCTAAAAGAGTCACGGTTAAATGTATTAACCCCATAATAGAAGCAGAAGAGAAAACAACCTCAGCCACCGCACTTGACACCCCGTCACTATACCCGAGGGTAATCGCCTAGGGACAGACTAATAACAAACGTTGGGGGAGTGACATATCCATAATTTTACACGTCCCATACACACACAGTGTGATAAAACCCGGGTCGGTCGCGCGCCTCCGTTGCTCCTGTGTTTGCGCCGCGCTCCGTGTGTCTGCGGAGCCGCCGGGGCTGGAATAGGCCCTGGGCTGACGAGGTACCGTTCTGGCTATCAGGGCTGGTCGAGCTCCTCCTCGTTGTGCCCGGCTCCGATCCAGGCTGGCGGTTCTTTTCTTCCGAGTCGGCGGTAGCAGCCACTGAGTGAAGTGACTGGCTATAACTCAAAGAGAGAGTGATCAACGGTAAGCGAGCGTACATCCACCCATACTTACCCTATGGGCGCGATGCCTACTGGGCTTTACTCTGGACTCCTGGCCCGAGCAGACCGTGTCCAAACCCAAGAAGGTCGTCAATCAGGATTTTAAAGCAATCTGCCATGGCTAAATTAATTTGGGGTTTGTCACTCAAACTCCAACTCACTCATAACACTCACGAAGCTCCCGGGGTGAGTTTCTCTCCTCCTCTCACCGGCCCAAGATGGATGGCGACGGAGTTGCCATGTCAGGCAACTGAGTTGCCTGCACCGCGCGAGTATGCGGTTGGCCGTTTTAAGGCCCGACATAATGCACCAGTTGCCCCAGCTTCTTTAGGATGAGCTCCACGTTTTTCTGTATGTCTATTTTCCTGATCAGAGCAACAGCTGCTGACCAGGGCTACAAGACGGCGATAGCCTACTCATCGCAGGCGTGTCCCACCGTCAGAGGGTGCTGCTACGTAGCACGTAGAGGAAGACGAGCACCGGCAGATGGCGCTGCATCATACATCCTAGAAGTATACCACGACTTTTCGGCCCCCTCACCGCGGGTCTATAGGATGTGGCAAAGTGGAACTGATGGGGATATTTAGAGGCTCACACTGCACATCGGCGCTTTCTGAGGCCATCGGGTACACAACGGGTCCCGGAGCTGTCCTCCTGCCAACCCCAGCGCTACGGCGGCGTACCCTTTAACGGGGTGCTGGATACCGAGAAGGGGCGGTATAACCCCAGCGACTATCGTCTGGATGAAATTCCCGGCCATCGCGGGATGCCCAGGTTAAGCCTTTATAGTGGACCCATCGGTGCCATAGTCGCCTTGGTAGGTACTATACCGCCCGTAACACCGAGACCAGTAAGGTGTTACGTACGACCCACTGGAACCCCCCTTACGTACATTAGACTGTGGGCTGACGGCGTCGGCATTCTATGACCTGAGTAGGCAGGCTGAACCCCTGTTGAAATGGCTCATAGGTTAATGTCTCCACCGCCCCCGTCTCGTTAAAACCTTGGCAGGCCTCGTTTAACGCTTCCTGGCCGTCCCACTATGGTGGTTGCGTAGGCTTGGTTGATTCATATCCCAACTAGCACCGATCTGGCTCTGAACCCTGGTGCTCATAAGGCCCAGGGTCAACCCTCGCATGGACCTCACTCCACGGAAAGACACCCATGGGATCACCACGGTGACTACGTACGCGGCCAGGAATAACGAACTCGAGTGGAGATTCTTTTTACATGGACAACACCCCTCATACACCAAACACACAGATAGAGAAGAGGACTGAGGACGCAGTCTTTGGTAGGCGCAACGCCCTTACCAGATCCCCACCATCGTCAGCACCTGCGAAAGCTCAGGGCTCGAGCATTTTCAAGCCCGGCCCGGATGGCAAAGAGAAGGAGCGACCGCACTCTGACCCATTAGAGCTGCTAAAAAACCTGGGTACTCGGGCCAATGAGCTGGTCAAGAGGATGAACGACTAGCGGCATGTGGACAACGTGATGAAAGATTTAGCCCTGAGAGTTAACCCTTCAGGCCCTGGTGGTCAACAATTTCGAGAAGCTGCACACCAGGACAATTGGGACCGCCACTACTGGTACCCAAACAGCTGCGAAGCCGCCGCACACCGGCTCAAAGAGTCTGCGCGAGTCGCCTCAAATGGCTGCGGAGCCCACAAAGAGGCAGAGAGGCACAAAGCTTCAACAAGCGTCGACCCAGCTCAAACCGCCGGCGTAGTCCCAGGATGAAGTAACCCCCTCGGGTACAGTGGACCATGGTGCCACCCCAGCCGCTAAGAAACAGCTCAAGTGGCAGCAGGTGGGCCCTAGGGTAAGGAAAAAAAGGGAGCCCCGTGAGCGCGAGCCAAGGCCAGACGCAATAATCATTCAACCCCAGGGCGAGCTTAGCTATAGCGACATCCTCCGTATGGTCACCAGGCGCCAGGATGGCAAGCTGCAGGAGGTAGGGGATAATGTTAACAGAATCCGGAGGACAGCAAAGGGCGAGCTGCTGCTCGAGCTCAACGGCGCGAGCAAAAGCAACACAGCTAAGCTCAAGGAGGATATCAGCGCGGCACTGGGACTGCAGATGGGCATCAGGGCGGTGTCAGAAGAACTCTGCGTGGAGGTCAGGGATCTCGACAGCCTGGTCGAGAAGGAGGACATCGCAGCAGCGATAGCTGCATCGATAGACGCCCCCAGCGTGGACACCAGCACCATTAAAAGCCTGAGGCCATCGTTCGCTGGTACGCAACTGGCAGTTGTGTGCCTGCCGCCCGTGCAGGCAAGAGCCCTGCTCATGGTGGGGAAACTCAAAGTCGGATGGACAAGCTGTAGGATCCGGGAGCGGACAGCTCAACGACGATGCTACTGGTGTCTGGAGTTTGGGCATCTAGCAATCAGGTGCAAGAGCGCGGTGGATCGCACCGGATGCTGCCTCAGATGCGGCGTGAACGGGCACAAGGCGGGTCTGCACCGCTATGCGGGTAGCAGGAGATGTCCAGCAGCCAGGAGCGTGCCATATCAAACTAGGGAGTCCCCTGGGTTCATCTTGGATGCCACCAAAAAGGCCGCGATAAGGCTATGCGGGGCCACGCCATTGCAGCTTTCCCTCTCAAGCGCTGCTGCTGGGTTTGTGCGCGCCAAGGTCGGAGGTGTGTGGATATACAGCGTCTACCTTGCCCCAAGCCTGACGCTCTCCGAGTTCGCAGGTACTCTAGACAACCTAGCGGCTGATGCTAGAGGACGTCACCCAGTAGCCATTGGAGGGGACTTCAACGCGTGGGCTGAGGAGTGGGGAAGCGTGGCGACGAATGCGAGAGGTAGAGCTCTGCTGGAGATCATTGCGCCCCTGGACATCGCGCTCCTCAACGAGGGAAACCAGCATACCTTCTCCAGAGCAGGAATAGGATCGGTCATCGACCTTACATTTGTCAGCAGCTCACTTTTTAATTCATCGGGCTGGAGCATCAGCAACATCTACACAGGGAGCGACCACAGGGCAATTATATGGGACACAGGCCAACAGACGTCTAGCGTAGAGACAGCTGCGCCCAGATGGAGATGCTATCGCGCCGAAACGCTCAATACGGCCCTGTTCATGGAGCTTATGTCCAACCTCACGGCGAATGGAAATGCTGAATGCATGGCCAACCATGTCATGGAGCATCTGGAGGCAGCATGCACTGCCACCATGGCGCAGAGGAAGCACTACGGTCGCCACCACCAACCTGTGTTCTGGTGGAACTAGGACATTGCCGCGCTACGCCGGGAATGCAACCAAGCTCGACGCCGCTACCAGCGCTCGCGCGGAAGCACTGCCTTTCCGCAATGGCAATCCACGTTTAGGGACTGCAGAAGGGCCCTCAAGGCGGCCATTAGGGATAGCAAGCGCCAGTGCTTCCTCAAGTTATGCGACTCTGCGGAGCAGGACCCATGGGGAAGGGCGTACAAATTGGTGACGAAAAAACATTGCGCCAAGAGGCAGGCACCCCCATCGGACCCCGACACGACAAGATCCATCGTGTAGGAACTCTTTCCGCACAGGGCTGACCACATCGGGGATGTCCGTTGCCTCACACTGCAACCGCACAGTCAGGCACACATCGAGGAGGTGTCACTCGAGGAAGTCGAACGCGCAGCCAGGAGCATCAGCCCGAACAAGGCTCCTGGGCCGGACTCTATCCCGAACAGAGCCCTCTTGCTCGCCCTCTCCACGCGTCCGGACATCTTTGCGAAGCTGCTAAATCAGTGCCTTCGGGAAGGAGTGTTCCCTGTGAGGTGGAAAGTACAGAAGCTAGTGCTTATTCCCAAGCCAGGAAAGCCGCCGGGGACAGCGTCGTCGTATAGGCCTATCTGCCTGATCGACACCGCGGGTAAACTGCTTGAGAAGGTGGTTTGCGCGCGACTGGAACGCTCCATCGCGGAGGCTGGCGACCTCTCACCGCACCAATACGGCTTTCGCAAGGCCCGATCCACGATAGACGCCGTTCGTAAGGTGGTGGACATTGCCTCCGGTGCAATTGCCGGCACTCGGTGGAAAGGCGGCGGGAAAGAGTACTGCCTAGTAGTCACACTAGACATTAAGAACGCGTTCAACACGGCGAGGTGGAGCTGCATCCTAGGGGCGCTGGAGAGTTTCGACACACCCAGGTACCTGCAGCGGATGGTACAAAGCTACTTTGAGAGAAGGCTGCTTTTGTACGACACGCAGGCTGGCACGGAGGAATACGAGGTATCGGCAGGCGTCCCGCAGGGTTCAGTGCTTGGCCCCACTCTGTGAAACGCAATGTATGACGGCATCTTGCGACTCAGCCTCCCCCACGGAGTACACATGGTGGGTTTTGCAGACGATGTGGCTGTCCTAGTGGTGGCAAAAGACCTGTCCGTCGTGGAAACGACCTGCAACCAAACGATAGCGCGCATTCAACAGTGGCTGGACCTGGTCGGGCTCGAACTCGCACCCCACAAAACAGAGGCAGTGCTGGTATCCAGCCGGAAGAAAGTCGAGACGGCCAACATCTCAGTGGCAGGTACCCTGGTTTCGTCTAAGCGCGCTATCAAATACCTTGGTGTCCTGGTGGACACACGTCTCTGCTTTCGGGAGCACTTGGCCTACATGGGCACGAAGGCGGCGACCACCAACGGTGCGCTCTTGAGGCTAATGCTGAACACCCGAGGACCAAAGCAATGGCGGCGACAACTGCTAACGAGTGTCATGAGATCGGTGATGCTATATGCGGCGCCAATCTGGGCAAAGGCCCTTCGAACAGCGAGCTACGCACGGGGTCTGGCAGCCACGCACCGCCTCTCTTCGATTCGGATCACCAGTGCCTTCCGAACGGTCTCGGACGAGGCAGCACACGTGATCGCGGGCATAGCACCCCTGGAATTCCTGGCGGATGAACGGTCCACATACTACCAGGAAACACATGGCAGAGGAATGGACGCGGCGGCGAAAAGGCAGGTACGCATGGCGTGCAAACAGGAGAGTCTCAGAAGGTGGCAACAGCGCTGGGACACGACCACTAAGGGGCGTTGGACCCACCAGCTTATCCCGTCCATCGACGCGTGGGTAAGCAGGAAGCACGGGCAGGTCAACTTTTACCTGACTCAGCTCCTCAGTGGTCACGGCTGCTTCCGAAGCTACCTTCATCGCTTCGGGCACGCGGACTCCGCAGAATGCTCTTGGTGCGGGCACTACGTGGAGGAGGATGCCGAGCATGCGATATTTTCGTGTGGCAGGTTCGCAGCGCAGCGCCAGCGGCTAGAAGAAGCGCTGGGTGGAGCCGTAGTCAAGCAGAGCTTGGTGCCGTGCATGCTCCTGTCCCCGGAAAACTGGGAGGCGACGAGCTGCTTCGCGGCGACCATTATGAGGGAACTGCGCGCTGTTGAGCACCAGACAAGAGTCCAGTTAGTCTAAACGAAGCCTGCACATGTGTGAAGCATTGCTTCACGGCCGTACCACACATGTTGGACTTGCATAGCCTAACCTTTAATATAGTTTGCCTTAAGTATAAAATAAGTTGTAAATACAAGCAATTAAATGGAATTTAAAAAAAAAAATAAATAAAAAAATAAAAAACACGTCCCATACACATTATGTTTATGTCCAATTCATTCACCCCATTCACACAAGTAACAGGACACCACTCAAGAATCAATAACTGATTCTTCGCACACTCCAAGCTAGGGCCCCATAATATAAACAATGGCCCCATTGATTCATCAACGCCAGAATCACGCCACTCTCGAGAAATCGATTCGTAGAATCATGCCACTCATGAGGACCAATCAGAGCTAGTCATAAAACCAAGAAGTATCACATTCCTAGCTCCCTTATGTAATGCAACACCGTCCCATACACACACAGTGTGATAAAACCCGGGTCGGTCGCGCGCCTCCGTTGCTCCTGTGTTTGCGCCGCGCTCCGTGTGTCTGCGGAGCCGCCGGGGCTGGAATAGGCCCTGGGCTGACGAGGTACCGTTCTGGCTATCAGGGCTGGTCGAGCTCCTCCTCGTTGTGCCCGGCTCCGATCCAGGCTGGCGGTTCTTTTCTTCCGAGTCGGCGGTAGCAGCCACTGAGTGAAGTGACTGGCTATAACTCAAAGAGAGAGTGATCAACGGTAAGCGAGCGTACATCCACCCATACTTACCCTATGGGCGCGATGCCTACTGGGCTTTACTCTGGACTCCTGGCCCGAGCAGACCGTGTCCAAACCCAAGAAGGTCGTCAATCAGGATTTTAAAGCAATCTGCCATGGCTAAATTAATTTGGGGTTTGTCACTCAAACTCCAACTCACTCATAACACTCACGAAGCTCCCGGGGTGAGTTTCTCTCCTCCTCTCACCGGCCCAAGATGGATGGCGACGGAGTTGCCATGTCAGGCAACTGAGTTGCCTGCACCGCGCGAGTATGCGGTTGGCCGTTTTAAGGCCCGACATAATGCACCAGTTGCCCCAGCTTCTTTAGGATGAGCTCCACGTTTTTCTGTATGTCTATTTTCCTGATCAGAGCAACAGCTGCTGACCAGGGCTACAAGACGGCGATAGCCTACTCATCGCAGGCGTGTCCCACCGTCAGAGGGTGCTGCTACGTAGCACGTAGAGGAAGACGAGCACCGGCAGATGGCGCTGCATCATACATCCTAGAAGTATACCACGACTTTTCGGCCCCCTCACCGCGGGTCTATAGGATGTGGCAAAGTGGAACTGATGGGGATATTTAGAGGCTCACACTGCACATCGGCGCTTTCTGAGGCCATCGGGTACACAACGGGTCCCGGAGCTGTCCTCCTGCCAACCCCAGCGCTACGGCGGCGTACCCTTTAACGGGGTGCTGGATACCGAGAAGGGGCGGTATAACCCCAGCGACTATCGTCTGGATGAAATTCCCGGCCATCGCGGGATGCCCAGGTTAAGCCTTTATAGTGGACCCATCGGTGCCATAGTCGCCTTGGTAGGTACTATACCGCCCGTAACACCGAGACCAGTAAGGTGTTACGTACGACCCACTGGAACCCCCCTTACGTACATTAGACTGTGGGCTGACGGCGTCGGCATTCTATGACCTGAGTAGGCAGGCTGAACCCCTGTTGAAATGGCTCATAGGTTAATGTCTCCACCGCCCCCGTCTCGTTAAAACCTTGGCAGGCCTCGTTTAACGCTTCCTGGCCGTCCCACTATGGTGGTTGCGTAGGCTTGGTTGATTCATATCCCAACTAGCACCGATCTGGCTCTGAACCCTGGTGCTCATAAGGCCCAGGGTCAACCCTCGCATGGACCTCACTCCACGGAAAGACACCCATGGGATCACCACGGTGACTACGTACGCGGCCAGGAATAACGAACTCGAGTGGAGATTCTTTTTACATGGACAACACCCCTCATACACCAAACACACAGATAGAGAAGAGGACTGAGGACGCAGTCTTTGGTAGGCGCAACGCCCTTACCAGATCCCCACCATCGTCAGCACCTGCGAAAGCTCAGGGCTCGAGCATTTTCAAGCCCGGCCCGGATGGCAAAGAGAAGGAGCGACCGCACTCTGACCCATTAGAGCTGCTAAAAAACCTGGGTACTCGGGCCAATGAGCTGGTCAAGAGGATGAACGACTAGCGGCATGTGGACAACGTGATGAAAGATTTAGCCCTGAGAGTTAACCCTTCAGGCCCTGGTGGTCAACAATTTCGAGAAGCTGCACACCAGGACAATTGGGACCGCCACTACTGGTACCCAAACAGCTGCGAAGCCGCCGCACACCGGCTCAAAGAGTCTGCGCGAGTCGCCTCAAATGGCTGCGGAGCCCACAAAGAGGCAGAGAGGCACAAAGCTTCAACAAGCGTCGACCCAGCTCAAACCGCCGGCGTAGTCCCAGGATGAAGTAACCCCCTCGGGTACAGTGGACCATGGTGCCACCCCAGCCGCTAAGAAACAGCTCAAGTGGCAGCAGGTGGGCCCTAGGGTAAGGAAAAAAAGGGAGCCCCGTGAGCGCGAGCCAAGGCCAGACGCAATAATCATTCAACCCCAGGGCGAGCTTAGCTATAGCGACATCCTCCGTATGGTCACCAGGCGCCAGGATGGCAAGCTGCAGGAGGTAGGGGATAATGTTAACAGAATCCGGAGGACAGCAAAGGGCGAGCTGCTGCTCGAGCTCAACGGCGCGAGCAAAAGCAACACAGCTAAGCTCAAGGAGGATATCAGCGCGGCACTGGGACTGCAGATGGGCATCAGGGCGGTGTCAGAAGAACTCTGCGTGGAGGTCAGGGATCTCGACAGCCTGGTCGAGAAGGAGGACATCGCAGCAGCGATAGCTGCATCGATAGACGCCCCCAGCGTGGACACCAGCACCATTAAAAGCCTGAGGCCATCGTTCGCTGGTACGCAACTGGCAGTTGTGTGCCTGCCGCCCGTGCAGGCAAGAGCCCTGCTCATGGTGGGGAAACTCAAAGTCGGATGGACAAGCTGTAGGATCCGGGAGCGGACAGCTCAACGACGATGCTACTGGTGTCTGGAGTTTGGGCATCTAGCAATCAGGTGCAAGAGCGCGGTGGATCGCACCGGATGCTGCCTCAGATGCGGCGTGAACGGGCACAAGGCGGCAACCTGTCAAAGCGATCCGCGGTGTTTCATCTGCACCGCTATGCGGGTAGCAGGAGATGTCCAGCAGCCAGGAGCGTGCCATATCAAACTAGGGAGTCCCCTGGGTTCATCTTGGATGCCACCAAAAAGGCCGCGATAAGGCTATGCGGGGCCACGCCATTGCAGCTTTCCCTCTCAAGCGCTGCTGCTGGGTTTGTGCGCGCCAAGGTCGGAGGTGTGTGGATATACAGCGTCTACCTTGCCCCAAGCCTGACGCTCTCCGAGTTCGCAGGTACTCTAGACAACCTAGCGGCTGATGCTAGAGGACGTCACCCAGTAGCCATTGGAGGGGACTTCAACGCGTGGGCTGAGGAGTGGGGAAGCGTGGCGACGAATGCGAGAGGTAGAGCTCTGCTGGAGATCATTGCGCCCCTGGACATCGCGCTCCTCAACGAGGGAAACCAGCATACCTTCTCCAGAGCAGGAATAGGATCGGTCATCGACCTTACATTTGTCAGCAGCTCACTTTTTAATTCATCGGGCTGGAGCATCAGCAACATCTACACAGGGAGCGACCACAGGGCAATTATATGGGACACAGGCCAACAGACGTCTAGCGTAGAGACAGCTGCGCCCAGATGGAGATGCTATCGCGCCGAAACGCTCAATACGGCCCTGTTCATGGAGCTTATGTCCAACCTCACGGCGAATGGAAATGCTGAATGCATGGCCAACCATGTCATGGAGCATCTGGAGGCAGCATGCACTGCCACCATGGCGCAGAGGAAGCACTACGGTCGCCACCACCAACCTGTGTTCTGGTGGAACTAGGACATTGCCGCGCTACGCCGGGAATGCAACCAAGCTCGACGCCGCTACCAGCGCTCGCGCGGAAGCACTGCCTTTCCGCAATGGCAATCCACGTTTAGGGACTGCAGAAGGGCCCTCAAGGCGGCCATTAGGGATAGCAAGCGCCAGTGCTTCCTCAAGTTATGCGACTCTGCGGAGCAGGACCCATGGGGAAGGGCGTACAAATTGGTGACGAAAAAACATTGCGCCAAGAGGCAGGCACCCCCATCGGACCCCGACACGACAAGATCCATCGTGTAGGAACTCTTTCCGCACAGGGCTGACCACATCGGGGATGTCCGTTGCCTCACACTGCAACCGCACAGTCAGGCACACATCGAGGAGGTGTCACTCGAGGAAGTCGAACGCGCAGCCAGGAGCATCAGCCCGAACAAGGCTCCTGGGCCGGACTCTATCCCGAACAGAGCCCTCTTGCTCGCCCTCTCCACGCGTCCGGACATCTTTGCGAAGCTGCTAAATCAGTGCCTTCGGGAAGGAGTGTTCCCTGTGAGGTGGAAAGTACAGAAGCTAGTGCTTATTCCCAAGCCAGGAAAGCCGCCGGGGACAGCGTCGTCGTATAGGCCTATCTGCCTGATCGACACCGCGGGTAAACTGCTTGAGAAGGTGGTTTGCGCGCGACTGGAACGCTCCATCGCGGAGGCTGGCGACCTCTCACCGCACCAATACGGCTTTCGCAATGCCCGATCCACGATAGACGCCGTTCGTAAGGTGGTGGACATTGCCTCCGGTGCAATTGCCGGCACTCGGTGGAAAGGCGGCGGGAAAGAGTACTGCCTAGTAGTCACACTAGACATTAAGAACGCGTTCAACACGGCGAGGTGGAGCTGCATCCTAAGGGCGCTGGAGAGTTTCGACACACCCAGGTACCTGCAGCGGATGGTACAAAGCTACTTTGAGAGAAGGCTGCTTTTGTACGACACGCAGGCTGGCACGGAGGAATACGAGGTATCGGCAGGCGTCCCGCAGGGTTCAGTGCTTGGCCCCACTCTGTGAAACGCAATGTATGACGGCATCTTGCGACTCAGCCTCCCCCACGGAGTACACATGGTGGGTTTTGCAGACGATGTGGCTGTCCTAGTGGTGGCAAAAGACCTGTCCGTCGTGGAAACGACCTGCAACCAAACGATAGCGCGCATTCAACAGTGGCTGGACCTGGTCGGGCTCGAACTCGCACCCCACAAAACAGAGGCAGTGCTGGTATCCAGCCGGAAGAAAGTCGAGACGGCCAACATCTCAGTGGCAGGTACCCTGGTTTCGTCTAAGCGCGCTATCAAATACCTTGGTGTCCTGGTGGACACACGTCTCTGCTTTCGGGAGCACTTGGCCTACATGGGCACGAAGGCGGCGACCACCAACGGTGCGCTCTTGAGGCTAATGCTGAACACCCGAGGACCAAAGCAATGGCGGCGACAACTGCTAACGAGTGTCATGAGATCGGTGATGCTATATGCGGCGCCAATCTGGGCAAAGGCCCTTCGAACAGCGAGCTACGCACGGGGTCTGGCAGCCACGCACCGCCTCTCTTCGATTCGGATCACCAGTGCCTTCCGAACGGTCTCGGACGAGGCAGCACACGTGATCGCGGGCATAGCACCCCTGGAATTCCTGGCGGATGAACGGTCCACATACTACCAGGAAACACATGGCAGAGGAATGGACGCGGCGGCGAAAAGGCAGGTACGCATGGCGTGCAAACAGGAGAGTCTCAGAAGGTGGCAACAGCGCTGGGACACGACCACTAAGGGGCGTGGGTAAGCAGGAAGCACGGGCAGGTCAATTTTTACCTGACTCAGCTCCTCAGTGGTCACGGCTGCTTCCGAAGCTACCTTCATCGCTTCGGGCACGCGGACTCCGCAGAATGCTCTTGGTGCGAGCACTACGTGGAGGAGGATGCCGAGCATGCGATATTTTCGTGTGGCAGGTTCGCAGCGCAGCGCCAGCGGCTAGAAGAAGCGCTGGGTGGAGCCGTAGTCAAGCAGAGCTTGGTGCCGTGCATGCTCCTGTCCCCGGAAAACTGGGAGGCGACGAGCTGCTTCGCGGCGACCATTATGAGGGAACTGCGCGCTGTTGAGCACCAGACAAGAGTCCAGTTAGTCTAAACGAAGCCTGCACATGTGTGAAGCATTGCTTCACGGCCGTACCACACATGTTGGACTTGCATAGCCTAACCTTTAATATAGTTTGCCTTAAGTATAAAATAAGTTGTAAATACAAGCAATTAAATGGAATTTAAAAAAAAAAATAAATAAAAAAATAAAAAACACGTCCCATACACATTATGTTTATGTCCAATTCATTCACCCCATTCACACAAGTAACAGGACACCACTCAAGAATCAATAACTGATTCTTCGCACACTCCAAGCTAGGGCCCCATAATATAAACAATGGCCCCATTGATTCATCAACGCCAGAATCACGCCACTCTCGAGAAATCGATTCGTAGAATCATGCCACTCATGAGGACCAATCAGAGCTAGTCATAAAACCAAGAAGTATCACATTCCTAGCTCCCTTATGTAATGCAACACCGATCGCCAGCAGCGGATGCCTTTGATCAAAAGCAGACGCATCCCCAAATATCGGTCCAGGCACGTACGCCACCGACACGAAGATGCAGCCGAGGAAAGCAGCACCCGAAGCCAGAGTCGAGAGAAGGGCTCATGGAAACTAGCCAGCAATAGACAAATCAGTTCCGTTTGAGACAAGTTAAGTCGGGGAATTCAACATAATCTTGTGACATAAAGATAATATCTTTGTAAAAATAAAATCTTTTTTAAAAACTTAATTTCGAGTTGCGGATATTTAACTGGCGCAGTCGGTAGGATTTCGTTTAAAATTAACACCTATATTTCGGTAATGGTCAGCTTGTGTAATTTATAATTACTGTGATCACGTAATCCCGGAATCGTTAAAAAAATTGTGAAATCCGCCAAAGAACCTATGTGCTACAAGCACATACGATTTGCAAAACTAAATTTAAGTGAACTGAAGTAAGCGGAGATAGTGAATCACCAAGGACAGTGAAACACTAGATACCTTCACATCCTGTGCCAATGCGAGGGCTGTTGGCAAATCGGGGGGTGGGCGGAGAACAGTACGTCCGTCAAGCTACGCTTCAGCCCAGAGATGAATACACTGAGTGCGTCGCCTCTGAACTTTTCGCACATGCCCTTTGCCAAGCTAATGTCGTAGGTCATGTGGGCCTTGTTGGTCAACAAGGTAAGTTTCTTTTCTACCTCATCATAGTAAAGTAGAATCGACATTCCGCCTTGCCTCAGCGTGCCCATTTCTTGTTCAATGACATGTATGGGTCTCTTATCGCTGTATGTGAAGTCTAGTCTTGCGATGATGGCCTCGAAGTTCAACGGTGTGTTGAATGATGCCAAGACCGCATCTGCTGGGCCCCTAATCTTACTCCGGATTATGAGTATGGCCTGGTAATGACGGGAGCTTCCGTCATACCTTTTGAAAATTTTGTATGCGGCATGGGCCGCCTGTCTCCATGCTACGTATGTCTCCTAAGTTCCGTGGAACTCAGGGACGCACTTCACTGCGTCGAGAGGCTCATCACAAAGGACCCCGTCGGTTATTTCTACATCCTTATAGACTTTCACCTCGGGCACCGCGAGAGGTGAGTTTTGTATTTTAGAGTTTACTAATGCTATCTGTTGCTGAAACTCCTTTTTGAGGGCGTCCTCCCTCCTAGTGTTCTCTCGCGCCTGCACTGTGAGTACGCTTTGCACGGCCGTGTCAATTATAGCTCTGAGATGTTCAGCGTCCATGTCTGTTTTTTCGGTTTGGCTGCACGCAGCGGGTTGGTCAACTTGGTCAGGTACTTGTAGGTCAATGAACCCCCCAAGCAAACTTTCTAACGTTCTGGCACCAAGTTCGTGTCGTTTCTGTTTTTTGTTTAGTCTATTTCTGTCCATTCGGTTTTAAACAGATTTATTGTAAGACTACGGCATGAATGGTCACCGAAATGAAAATTCTCTAGCTCACTCGTTTTAGTTTTATTTTTACTTTATTTGAAATTTACTTTATTATTGGAACTCACTTTTCAAATCACTTACATGTTTTCTAACTTAGATATATCCAGCGCAGCAGTCGTGTTTATATTCGAGCGTGTAGTTATCCCTCGCCGCGGTCGTCGCGTTGGAGGTGCAGGGGACAGTGGAGAGTATATTTGTCTCTCGCCGCAGTCTTTGAGTTTTTTTTTTTTTTTTCTTTCTCTCGTCTCCTTTTTTATTGTGTTCTTTGTTGTTTTACACACACACACAAAAAGAAAAATTATTATTTTTTGTTTTCTCACTTTCTGTTTGAGTTTTCACAAAAAAAAATTTTACACCTTGTTTGGTTCTTTTTATGTTGGGCGCCAATTATTAAATTACACCAGAATACAACGAGTATGCTGTTATTAGGTATTTTTATTGGTTATGTTAAGTTAATAATTCCTCAGAAGCGTTAGCTAGCTGAGTGATATCAAACGTTGGAGCTATGATAGTTATTGAACTCGGTAGCGGTAGCTGACCGAATATTATGAATGAGAATTAATTGATCAAGGCGAGCGATACGCTGACTTTCGCCTTATGGGTGGTGTTGAATTACTGCAGCTGCATCCGCCAAACCTGTGACTCTGGTCAGGGACCTCGCTGCTAGGTCAGCACACGCCCAGTGTCGGTGGTTAACCACTCCCCCTCTCAAGATCGACCGCCCTCGGTCGCGTCATAGTTCTGGACTATTTCGGAGACTTGTAGAGCGATGCGACGTCTTCTTGCGAAGTAGTATGTTCCCGAGCTCAAGGCGAATACCACTATCACTAGGCCGAGTGGTATCGTTGAGGTGCTATTGATGGCAACGTGAAACGTTTAGGAATCGAGAGTTGTCGACGGTGGCATATGAATGGAACGTGAGGAGGTTTGTTCCATGGACCCTTATTGCAGCGCAGTCGTCGTAGCTGATGGTGGCGCTACGATCGTTTATGATGATGATGCCGTCGTCAACCACAGTGACAGGGTCGAGGTGGCTTGGTTGCGTCTGACAGTGAGCGATGTCCCCTGAATGGAGACCTTGCGCACAGGTAACGTTCTCTGACTCCTTGCAGAATGTGGCTGTCGCTGTTTGGTTGCAATTTGTCGCGGCCATGACCTTCCCGTTGCACTCGGCTACCAGGTTGTCTTGTAGCTGGAGTACCAGCCCGTTGTGCGCGACTGTGTAGATGGTGATTTTCCTGCATAGCTTGCTTACAATGGGGAATTGGATTACAAAATTTATGTTTTCTTTACGATCTATCTTAATATTAGACACTTTCATTAAGTCTGTAATTGAGGTCCCTGAAACTTGATCGGTGAGAATTGATTCGATATCCGAGTGGTCTATAATCTCTGGATTAATTACGTTAACTTTTTCAAGAGTTAAGGTGAGCATGAGAGCCCCCAATTTGGTTATTAGCATTCTATTGCGCGTAGTGAGGGTTTCGAACAGGTGACCCGTGTCCACCTGTTGGTCTTTTGCGGTCTTTAGAATTTTGTTGACTGTGTCCGTGAGTTGATTAATTTTTTCTTGCGTCCTGGTGTTAATGTCGATTTGTCTATTATTTGCAGTGACTAGCTGCGTCTGTATTCGTTCTATGTTCCTAAGGTCGTGTGAGTCTGGCGTACCCGCTACAGCCTTAAGGGCTGTCCCTAGGAAGTCAAGGTTTCTTACCCTTCTATGGTGAATGTCGAGGGCAGTTAGCATGTCTTGTACGTGTCCTGTGTCTATCTCCAACAACTTCCTCATGTGAGATTGTGGAAACAAGTCTGTCAACTTCATTGTCTCGTCGGTCATGGATCTGTAGTCGGTGAGGTTAGTCGAGTGTCGTAAGTATCCGTACTGGTCCCAAAGCAGTATGTCGCCGTCCATGATGGGAATGTAGTTCGCGTGCGTGTAGTCCGTTACCCGTGCAGTCGTAGTGGTCAATAGTGAAAGTATCAGTATTATAAGCCTAAAATGGAAAATGGAAATGGAAAAAGGGATTAAAACTATAAATTACCGACGGAGGTTGTCCTTGTGGACCACCCTCCCTTGATGAGGACCGTTGTCCCCAAGTCCGCTTCAACCGTTCTTTCATCGCAGAGGGGCGAAAGTTTGTTTCTTAGCCTGCGGTTGGTTTTTACTAGGACTCCTTCGCCTACTTCGAAGACCCTGTTTTGTCGGTTTTTATTTAGTCTAGCATTCTGCTCAATCTGTGCTTCCTCTATCTTTTTTACAATGCCCTGGATGCATTCCGGCGAAGCGGTGGTTACGACATCCTTGGGCCTTTGCTCGGTTACCGAATGAATGGAACTGTTATATTCGACAGTAGCCTGCAAGATGAGGTCAACCGTGTCTACGATTCCTCTTTGGATTTTCAGGCACCTGGCTATTTCTAACAAGGTGCTGTGGAACCGTTCCACCTGGCCGTTCGATACGCTGTGGAGTGGCGGTGCGTTTACGATGTTTACATCATAATTGTTCAGAAGAAGAGACCTTATGGTCTCGGACTTAAGAGCGGGCTCATTATCGCAATAGACTTGCTTTGGCCTGGGGAAGACGTTCATTAGCATCAGTAGAGGGGGTCGTAAGTCCTCTATTGTCCTGGATGCAATGGGTTGCACCATTGTGAACTTGGATAGTTTGTCTACGCAGGTTAGGAAGAATTTTTTGTCTGTGGAGAAGATGTCAACGTGTAACATCTCTCCAGCCTGTGAGGGAATCGGCGTTTGGCCGAGCTCTTGGTTTTTTGGGTGCCTATCATACTTTGCCCTTTCGCAAACCTTACAATTTAGGACCACCTCGTTGGCTAGTTTGGACATTTTAGGGAAATAATACTCTGTCATTATTTGCTTGACATTTTCCTGTGCTGCCCTGTGGGCTCGGTTATGCTCTTTGATGATTATTTCTCTCCAGTCACTAACGTTGAACACGTCAGCCACGAAATTCTTGCAGTGCCAGAATTTTGTGGCTGGGAAGGCCTTTATCACTTCGTGTTGGATTTTGGCCAGTGTTGGCAGGCTGCAGTGAATCGCGTTCACTACGCCTCGGTTGATGACAGACTTGACTGTCTCCACTAAGGTTTCTTTGTCGGTGAAGTTTATCAAGTGGCGAGTTTTTTCGCCGAATAAGATAAAGTTCTTTTTTAGCGGATACCGGGCCTCTTCCAACACTATTTGGTTACGGAAGCAATTCAACGGTTTGTCAGTCGTGTCGATTGTGTAGGTCAGAGACAACTCACTGTGGATCGTGGCCGCATCGGACTCCGGCTTGTTTTGTATGGCGTAAACGTTTTGGCGCGATAGAGCATCGGCCACGTGGTTTTCTTTGCCTGGTTTGTAAAAGAGCTTGGGCCCTGTTTCGTCTATACGCGCTTTCCAGCGTTTTATTTTGGCATTTGGGTTGCTCTCGGATACCGAGAACGTGAGTGGCTGATGGTCGGTAAATATGTTAATATTTTTCGCACCATAGAGGAAGTGCCGCAGTTTGGCCAAGGCCCAGACGATAGCTAGCAGTTCTCGCTCGTTAGTAGCGTAGTTTGCTTCTCTATCCTTCAATGATCGAGATATCATTGTTATTGGGCTGCCGTTCTGAGACAGAACGGCTCCGATGCCGTAAGCCGAGGCGTCTGTGGTCAGATCGAATGGCTTTTGGTAGTCAGGGTACATGAGGGTAACTTCCTCCGAGGCTAGAATGTTTCTTAACTTTTCAAACGCGTTGCGTTGGGCCTCATTAAACTGTACCTGGATCTTTTTTGCCCTGTACTTGCTGACGGATCCGTTTTCTCCTTTCAGAATGTCGGAGATTGGTTTCGCCATTGCTGCGAAATCCTTAATGAAACAACGGTAATAGCTGGCTATACCCATGAATGATCTGACGCTAAATACAGTTTTGGGCTCAACGTAGTGCTGAATGGCTCTCACCTTTTCAGGGCCCGTTTTTGCACCGTGTTTAGTCACGATAAAGCCGAGGTACTCGACGCTCTCTTTAAAAAATTGTGACTTTTCGCGGGCCACCCTCATGTTTGCACTATGAAGGTTCTTTAATACCCAGCCAACGTGTTTGACGTGATCCGCCTCGTTTTCAGAGAAGACGATGACATCGTCAACGTACACGTAGCACGACTTACCGATTTGTTCCCGTAGAACATCATCGATCGTGCGCTGAAAAATACCTCCGGCATTTTTTAAACCGAAGGGGAGTCGACAAAATTCGTACTTCCCCCCGTTAACTGAGAATGCCGTTTTCTCCCGATCAGATTCTGCCAGAGTGATCTGGTGGTATCCTGATTTGAGATCGAGAGTGGTGAAGTACTTTGCTTTACCTAAGCTTGCCAGTATCATGGTGATGCTCGGCATGGGGTATGTATCGGAGATGGTTTTTAGATTCAGTTTCCTGAAATCGATTACTAGGCGTTTCTTCCTATTGCCCTTCTCGTCCGTCCCTTTTTTGTCCACTACCCATACCGGATTGTTGTATGGGGATCTGGACTTCCTGATGATGCCATTTCGTAAGAGATCGTTGACCTCTGAAGTTACGAAATCTTCGACACCTTTGGGATATGGGTACAGCTTTGAGTAGACCGCGTTTTCGTCGGTCGTACGGATTGTAGCCACTACGGCTGTGTTATAAGGCAGCGACTCGTTAGAGTCTGCGAAAGCCTTTTGGTAGCGGTCAAGCATTTTTAGGAAATCCGCTTTTACCGCAGGTGGTGCTTGTATATCTTCGTTTTTAGTGTGGTTGACGTTAGTACACTTGAGGTACTGCAGCGCCTCCGAAGTTGCACCTATTTTTATTGTGCCTTCATCAAGACATAATACTGCCCCTACTTGTTTAAGTAGGTCAAGTCCTATGATCCCATCGCATGTAGTCATGGAATCTAATAGGAAGAAGAAGGTGTCGTGTCCAAACATGGGTACCTTGCATTTCTGCGTGGTGTTGTTTGAGCCATGAATGGAGTGCACGGCGAAAGGGGATTCGACAGGGGTAACGTTCTTTAGCCGTTCGTTTGGTCTGATATAATTTTTGGCCGAACCCGTGTCGATTAGAAAAGACATGTCTATCCCTGCTATTCTGCGCCGAATGAACGGCAGCAGGGACCTTCCCCTAAAAAATTGGCGTTGTCGCTATCTATGTCAGAGTCGTTACCGTCGTCTATTTCGGCTACCGCTTCCTGTGCTACTTGTGCGTAGTTCGCCTCTTGTTCAGCGACTGCCTTTAGGAGGTTTATCTTTTGCCGCTTTTGGCCAGTTGCACGATCGGAACCGGCGGGGCGTTTGCTACCTTGGCTTTGCCCCTGATTTTGAAATTTCTGCCAGTTCATTTGTTGCCTGTATTTCGAGGACGAGGGGTATACGTCCATAGGTTCTGGGGCTTTTTCGCCACCGGCCTGAGCTCTATCGGCGTTATAGTTGCCGTTTTGCTTTTTATAATGGGGATTTTTACCCTGGTGGTTCTGGTTGGACTGGTTCGTGCCTTGGGATTGCTGATTCTGACGGCCTTGTTGCCGTTGGTCAGAGCGTCCCCTTTCTTCCACACCCCTAGCATAGCTTGTTGCGAAAGCGTATCTTTCGTGGTTTACTTTCACATCCTGTGCCAATGCGAGGGCTGTTGGCAAATCGGGGGGTGAGCGGAGAACAGTACGTCCGTCAAGCTACGCTTCAGCCCAGAGATGAATACACTGAGTGCGTCGCCTCTGAACTTTTCGCACATGCCCTTTGCCAAGCTAATGTCGTAGGTCATGTGGGCCTTGTTGGTCAACAAGGTAAGTTTCTTTTCTACCTCATCATAGTAAAGTACAATCGACATTCCGCCTTGCCTCAGCGTGCCCATTTCTTGTTCAATGACATGTATGGGTCTCTTATCGCTGTATGTGAAGTCTAGTCTTGCGATGACGGCCTCGAAGTTCAACGGTGTGTTGAATGATGCCAAGACCGCATCTGCTGGGCCCCTAATCTTACTCCGGACTATGAGTATGGCCTGGTAATGACGGGAGCTTCCGTCATACCTTTTGAAAATTTTGTATGCGGCATGGGCCGCCTGTCTCCATGCTACGTATGTCTCCTAAGTTCCGTGGAACTCAGGGACGCACTTCACTGCGTCGAGAGGCTCATCACAAAGGACCCCGTCGGTTATTTCTACATCCTTATAGACTTTCACCTCGGGTACCGCGAGAGGTGAGTTTTGTATTTTAGAGTTTACTAATGCTATCTGTTGCTGAAACTCCTTTTTGAGGGCGTCCTCCCTCCTAGTGTTCTCTCGCGCCTGCACTGTGAGTACGCTTTGCACGGCCGTGTCAATTATAGCTCTGAGATGTTCAGCGTCCATGTCTGTTTTTTCGGTTTGGCTGCACGCAGCGGGTTGGTTAACTTGGTCAGGTACTTGTAGGTCAATGAACCCCCAAGCAAACTTTCTAACGTTCTGGCACCAAGTTCGTGTCGTTTCTGTTTTTTGTTTAGTCTATTTCTGTCCATTCGGTTTTAAACAGATTTATTGTAAGACTACGGCATGAATGGTCACCGAAATGAAAATTCTCTAACTCACTCGTTTTAGTTTTATTTTTACTTTATTTGAAATTTACTTTATTATTGGAATTCTCACTTTTCAAATCACTTGCATGTTTTCTAACTTAGATATATCCAGCGCAGCAGTCGTGTTTATATTCGAGCGTGTAGTTATCCCTCGCCGCGGTCGTCGCGTTGGAGGTGCAGGGGACAGTGGAGAGTATATTTGTCTCTCGCCGCAGTCTTTGAGTTTTTTTTTTTTTTTTTGTATGCAAGATTCTCTTTCTCTCGTCTCCTTTTTTATTGTGTTCTTTGTTGTTTTACACACACACACAAAAAGAAAAATTATTATTTTTTGTTTTCTCACTTTCTGTTTGAGTTTTCACAAAAAAAAATTTTACACCTTGTTTGGTTCTTTTTATGTTGGGCGCCAATTATTAAATTACACCAGCACAACGAGTATGCTGTTATTAGGTATTTTTATTGGTTATGAAATGGTTGGTTATGAGTGAAATCAAACGTTGGAGCTATGATAGTTATTGAACTCGGTAGCGGTAGCTGACCGAATATTATGAATGAGAATTAATTGATCAAGGCGAGCGATACGCTGACTTTCGCCTTGTGGGTGGTGTTGAATTACTGCAGCTGCATCCGCCAAACCTGTGACTCTGGTCAGGGACCTCGCTGCTAGGTCAGCACACGCCCAGTGTCGGTGGTTAACCACTCCCCCTCTCAAGATCGACCGCCCTCGGTCGCGTCATAGTTCTGGACTATTTCGGAGACTTGTAGAGCGATGCGACGTCTTCTTGCGAAGTAGTATGTTCCCGAGCTCAAGGCGAATACCACTATCACTAGGCCGAGTGGTATCGTTGAGGTGCTATTGATGGCAACGTGAAACGTTTAGGAATCGAGCGTTGTCGACGGTGGCATATGAATGGAACGTGAGGAGGTTTGTTCCATGGACCCTTATTGCAGCGCAGTCGTCGTAGCTGATGGTGGCGCTACGATCGTTTATGATGATGATGCCGTCGTCAACCACAGTGACAGGGTCGAGGTGGCTTGGTTGCGTCTGACAGTGAGCGATGTCCCCTGAATGGAGACCTTGCGCACAGGTAACGTTCTCTGACTCCTTGCAGAATGTGGCTGTCGCTGTTTGGTTGCAATTTGTCGCGGCCATGACCTTCCCGTTGCACTCGGCTACCAGGTTGTCTTGTAGCTGGAGTACCAGCCCGTTGTGCGCGACTGGGTAGATGGTGATTTTCCTGCATAGCTTGCTTACAATGGGGAATTGGATTACAAAATTTATGTTTTCTTTACGATCTATCTTAATATTAGACACTTTCATTAAGTCTGTAATTGAGGTCCCTGTAACTTGATCGGTGAGAATTGATTCGATATCCGAGTGGTCTATAATCTCTGGATTAATTACGTTAACTTTTTCAAGAGTTAAGGTGAGCATGAGAGCCCCCAATTTGGTTATTAGCATTCTATTGCGCGTAGTGAGGGTTTCGAACAGGTGACCCGTGTCCACCTGTTGGTCTTTTGCGGTCTTCAGAATTTTGTTGACTGTGTCCGTGAGTTGATTAATTTTTTCTTGCGTCCTGGTGTTAATGTCGATTTGTCTATTATTTGCAGTGACTAGCTGCGTCTGTATTCGTTCTATGTTCCTAAGGTCGTGTGAGTCTGGCGTACCCGCTACAGCCTTAAGGGCTGTCCCTAGGAAGTCAAGGTTTCTTACCCTTCTATGGTGAATGTCGAGGGCAGTTAGCATGTCTTGTACGTGTCCTGTGTCTATCTCCAACAACTTCCTCATGTGAGATTGTGGAAACAAGTCTGTCAACTTCATTGTCTCGTCGGTCATGGATCTGTAGTCGGTGAGGTTAGTCGAGTGTCGTAAGTATCCGTACTGGTCCCAAAGCAGTATGTCGCCGTCCATGATGGGAATGTAGTTCGCGTGCGTGTAGTCCGTTACCCGTGCAGTCGTAGTGGTCAATAGTGAAAGTATCAGTATTATAAGCCTAAAATGGAAAATGGAAATGGAAAAAGGGATTAAAACTATAAATTACCGACGGAGGTTGTCCTTGTGGACCACCCTCCCCTTGATGAGGACCGTTGTCCCCAAGTCCGCTTCAACCGTTCTTTCATCGCAGAGGGGCGAAAGTTTGTTTCCTAGCCTGCGGTTGGTTTTTACTAGGACGGACTCCTTCGCCTACTTCGAAGACCCTGTTTTGTCGGTTTTTATTTAGTCTAGCATTCTGCTCAATCTGTGCTTATCTTATCTTTTTTACAATGCCCTGGATGCATTCCGGCGAAGCGGTGGTTACGACATCCTTGGGCCTTTGCTCGGTTACCGAATGAATGGAACTGTTATATTCGACAGTAGCCTGCAAGATGAGGTCAACCGTGTCTACGATTCCTCTTTGGATTTTCAGGCACCTGGCTATTTCTAACAAGGTGCTGTGGAACCGTTCCACCTGGCCGTTCGATACGCTGTGGAGTGGCGGTGCGTTTACGATGTTTACATCATAATTGTTCAGAAGAAGAGACCTTATGGTCTCGGACTTAAGAGCGGGCTCATTATCGCAATAGACTTGCTTTGGCCTGGGGAAGACGTTCATTAGCATCAGTAGAGGGGGTCGTAAGTCCTCTATTGTCCTGGATGCAATGGGTTGCACCATTGTGAACTTGGATAGTTTGTCTACGCAGGTTAGGAAGAATTTTTTGTCTGTGGAGAAGATGTCAACGTGTAACATCTCTCCAGCCTGTGAGGGAATCGGCGTTTGGCCGAGCTCTTGGTTTTTTGGGTGCCTATCATACTTTGCCCTTTCGCAAACCTTACAATTTAGGACCACCTCGTTGGCTAGTTTGGACATTTTAGGGAAATAATACTCTGTCATTATTTGCTTGACATTTTCCTGTGCTGCCCTGTGGGCTCGGTTATGCTCTTTGATGATTATTTCTCTCCAGTCACTAACGTTGAACACGTCAGCCACGAAATTCTTGCAGTGCCAGAATTTTGTGGCTGGGAAGGCCTTTATCACTTCGTGTTGGATTTTGGCCAGTGTTGGCAGGCTGCAGTGAATCGCGTTCACTACGCCTCGGTTGATGACAGACTTGACTGTCTCCACTAAGGTTTCTTTGTCGGTGAAGTTTATCAAGTGGCGAGTTTTTTCGCCGAATAAGATAAAGTTCTTTTTTAGCGGATACCGGGCCTCTTCCAACACTATTTGGTTACGGAAGCAATTCAACGGTTTGTCAGTCGTGTCGATTGTGTAGGTCAGAGACAACTCACTGTGGATCGTGGCCGCATCGGACTCCGGCTCCTCGTGGTTGTTTTGTATGGCGTAAACGTTTTGGCGCGATAGAGCATCGGCCACGTGGTTTTCTTTGCCTGGTTTGTAAAAGAGCTTGGCCCCTGTTTCGTCTATACGCGCTTTCCAGCGTTTTATTTTGGCATTTGGGTTGCTCTCGGATACCGAGAACGTGAGTGGCTGATGGTCGGTAAATATGTTAATATTTTTCGCACCATAGAGGAAGTGCCGCAGTTTGGCCAAGGCCCAGACGATAGCTAGCAGTTCTCGCTCGTTAGTAGCGTAGTTTGCTTCTCTATCCTTCAATGATCGAGATATCATTGTTATTGGGCTGCCGTTCTGAGACAGAACGGCTCCGATGCCGTAAGCCGAGGCGTCTGTGGTCAGATCGAATGGCTTTTGGTAGTCAGGGTACATGAGGGTAACTTCCTCCGAGGCTAGAATGTTTCTTAACTTTTCAAACGCGTTGCGTTGGGCCTCATTAAACTGTACCTGGATCTTTTTTGCCCTGTACTTGCTGACGGATCCGTTTTCTCCTTTCAGAATGTCGGAGATTGGTTTCGCCATTGCTGCGAAATCCTTAATGAAACAACGGTAATAGCTGGCTATACCCATGAATGATCTGACGCTAAATACAGTTTTGGGCTCAACGTAGTGCTGAATGGCTCTCACCTTTTCAGGGCCCGTTTTTGCACCGTGTTTAGTCACGATAAAGCCGAGGTACTCGACGCTCTCTTTAAAAAATTGTGACTTTTCGCGGGCCACCCTCATGTTTGCACTATGAAGGTTCTTTAATACCCAGCCAACGTGTTTGACGTGATCCGCCTCGTTTTCAGAGAAGACGATGACATCGTCAACGTACACGTAGCACGACTTACCGATTTGTTCCCGTAGAACATCATCGATCGTGCGCTGAAAAATACCTCCGGCATTTTTTAAACCGAAGGGGAGTCGACAAAATTCGTACTTCCCCCCGTTAACTGAGAATGCCGTTTTCTCCCGATCAGATTCTGCCAGAGTGATCTGGTGGTATCCTGATTTGAGATCGAGAGTGGTGAAGTACTTTGCTTTACCTAAGCTTGCCAGTATCATGGTGATGCTCGGCATGGGGTATGTATCGGAGATGGTTTTTAGATTCAGTTTCCTGAAATCGATTACTAGGCGTTTCTTCCTATTGCCCTTCTCGTCCGTCCCTTTTTTGTCCACTACCCATACCGGATTGTTGTATGGGGATCTGGACTTCCTGATGATGCCATTTCGTAAGAGATCGTTGACCTCTGAAGTTACGAAATCTTCGACACCTTTGGGATATGGGTACAGCTTTGAGTAGACCGCGTTTTCGTCGGTCGTACGGATTGTAGCCACTACGGCTGTGTTATAAGGCAGCGACTCGTTAGAGTCTGCGAAAGCCTTTTGGTAGCGGTCAAGCATTTTTAGGAAATCCGCTTTTACCGCAGGTGGTGCTTGTATATCTTCGTTTTTAGTGTGGTTGACGTTAGTACACTTGAGGTACTGCAGCGCCTCCGAAGTTGCACCTATTTTTATTGTGCCTTCATCAAGACATAATACTGCCCCTACTTGTTTAAGTAGGTCAAGTCCTATGATCCCATCGCATGTAGTCATGGAATCTAATAGGAAGAAGAAGGTGTCGTGTCCAAACATGGGTACCTTGCATTTCTGCGTGGTGTTGTTTGAGCCATGAATGGAGTGCACGGCGAAAGGGGATTCGACAGGGGTAACGTTCTTTAGCCGTTCGTTTGGTCTGATATAATTTTTGGCCGAACCCGTGTCGATTAGAAAAGACATGTCTATCCCTGCTATTCTGCGCCGAATGAACGGCAGCAGGGACCTTCCCCTAAAAAATTGGCGTTGTCGCTATCTATGTCAGAGTCGTTACCGTCGTCTATTTCGGCTACCGCTTCCTGTGCTACTTGTGCGTAGTTCGCCTCTTGTTCAGCGACTGCCTTTAGGAGGTTTATCTTTTGCCGCTTTTGGCCAGTTGCACGATCGGAACCGGCGGGGCGTTTGCTACCTTGGCTTTGCCCCTGATTTTGAAATTTCTGCCAGTTCATTTGTTGCCTGTATTTCGAGGACGAGGGGTATACGTCCATAGGTTCTGGGGCTTTTTCGCCACCGGCCTGAGCTCTATCGGCGTTATAGTTGCCGTTTTGCTTTTTATAATGGGGATTTTTACCCTGGTGGTTCTGGTTGGACTGGTTCGTGCCTTGGGATTGCTGATTCTGACGGCCTTGTTGCCGTTGGTCAGAGCGTCCCCTTTCTTCCACACCCCTAGCATAGCTTGTTGCGAAAGCGTATCTTTCGTGGTTTACTTTCACATCCTGTGCCAATGCGAGGGCTGTTGGCAAATCGGGGGGGTGAGCGGAGAACAGTACGTCCGTCAAGCTACGCTTCAGCCCAGAGATGAATACACTGAGTGCGTCGCCTCTGAACTTTTCGCACATGCCCTTTGCCAAGCTAATGTCGTAGGTCATGTGGGCCTTGTTGGTCAACAAGGTAAGTTTCTTTTCTACCTCATCATAGTAAAGTACAATCGACATTCCGCCTTGCCTCAGCGTGCCCATTTCTTGTTCAATGACATGTATGGGTCTCTTATCGCTGTATGTGAAGTCTAGTCTTGCGATGACGGCCTCGAAGTTCAACGGTGTGTTGAATGATGCCAAGACCGCATCTGCTGGGCCCCTAATCTTACTCCGGACTATGAGTATGGCCTGGTAATGACGGGAGCTTCCGTCATACCTTTTGAAAATTTTGTATGCGGCATGGGCCGCCTGTCTCCATGCTACGTATGTCTCCTAAGTTCCGTGGAACTCAGGGACGCACTTCACTGCGTCGAGAGGCTCATCACAAAGGACCCCGTCGGTTATTTCTACATCCTTATAGACTTTCACCTCGGGTACCGCGAGAGGTGAGTTTTGTATTTTAGAGTTTACTAATGCTATCTGTTGCTGAAACTCCTTTTTGAGGGCGTCCTCCCTCCTAGTGTTCTCTCGCGCCTGCACTGTGAGTACGCTTTGCACGGCCGTGTCAATTATAGCTCTGAGATGTTCAGCGTCCATGTCTGTTTTTTCGGTTTGGCTGCACGCAGCGGGTTGGTTAACTTGGTCAGGTACTTGTAGGTCAATGAACCCCCCAAGCAAACTTTCTAACGTTCTGGCACCAAGTTCGTGTCGTTTCTGTTTTTTGTTTAGTCTATTTCTGTCCATTCGGTTTTAAACAGATTTATTGTAAGACTACGGCATGAATGGTCACCGAAATGAAAATTCTCTAACTCACTCGTTTTAGTTTTATTTTTACTTTATTTGAAATTTACTTTATTATTGGAACTCACTTTTCAAATCACTTACATGTTTTCTAACTTAGATATATCCAGCGCAGCAGTCGTGTTTATATTCGAGCGTGTAGTTATCCCTCGCCGCGGTCGTCGCGTTGGAGGTGCAGGGGACAGTGGAGAGTATATTTGTCTCTCGCCGCAGTCTTTGGTTTTTTTTTTTTTTTTTGTATGCAAGATTCTCTTTCTCTCGTCTCCTTTTTTATTGTGTTCTTTGTTGTTTTACACACACACACAAAAAGAAAAATTATTATTTTTTGTTTTCTCACTTTCTGTTTGAGTTTTCACAAAAAAAAATTTTACACCTTGTTTGGTTCTTTTTATGTTGGGCGCCAATTATTAAATTACACCAGAACACAACGAGTATGCTGTTATTAGGTATTTTTATTGGTTATGAAATGGTTGGTTATGAGTGAAATCAAACGTTGGAGCTATGATAGTTATTGAACTCGGTAGCGGTAGCTGACCGAATATTATGAATGAGAATTAATTGATCAAGGCGAGCGATACGCTGACTTTCGCCTTGTGGGTGGTGTTGAATTACTGCAGCTGCATCCGCCAAACCTGTGACTCTGGTCAGGGACCTCGCTGCTAGGTCAGCCCAGTGTCGGTGGTTAACCACTCCCCCTCTCAAGATCGACCGCCCTCGGTCGCGTCATAGTTCTGGACTATTTCGGAGACTTGTAGAGCGATGCGACGTCTTCTTGCGAAGTAGTATGTTCCCGAGCTCAAGGCGAATACCACTATCACTAGGCCGAGTGGTATCGTTGAGGTGCTATTGATGGCAACGTGAAACGTTTAGGAATCGAGCGTTGTCGACGGTGGCATATGAATGGAACGTGAGGAGGTTTGTTCCATGGACCCTTATTGCAGCGCAGTCGTCGTAGCTGATGGTGGCGCTACGATCGTTTATGATGATGATGCCGTCGTCAACCACAGTGACAGGGTCGAGGTGGCTTGGTTGCGTCTGACAGTGAGCGATGTCCCCTGAATGGAGACCTTGCGCACAGGTAACGTTCTCTGACTCCTTGCAGAATGTGGCTGTCGCTGTTTGGTTGCAATTTGTCGCGGCCATGACCTTCCCGTTGCACTCGGCTACCAGGTTGTCTTGTAGCTGGAGTACCAGCCCGTTGTGCGCGACTGGGTAGATGGTGATTTTCCTGCATAGCTTGCTTACAATGGGGAATTGGATTACAAAATTTATGTTTTCTTTACGATCTATCTTAATATTAGACACTTTCATTAAGTCTGTAATTGAGGTCCCTGTAACTTGATCGGTGAGAATTGATTCGATATCCGAGTGGTCTATAATCTCTGGATTAATTACGTTAACTTTTTCAAGAGTTAAGGTGAGCATGAGAGCCCCCAATTTGGTTATTAGCATTCTATTGCGCGTAGTGAGGGTTTCGAACAGGTGACCCGTGTCCACCTGTTGGTCTTTTGCGGTCTTCAGAATTTTGTTGACTGTGTCCGTGAGTTGATTAATTTTTTCTTGCGTCCTGGTGTTAATGTCGATTTGTCTATTATTTGCAGTGACTAGCTGCGTCTGTATTTGTTCTATGTTCCTAAGGTCGTGTGAGTCCGGCGTACCCGCTACAGCCTTAAGGGCTGTCCCTAGGAAGTCAAGGTTTCTTACCCTTCTATGGTGAATGTCGAGGGCAGTTACCATGTCTTGTACGTGTCCTGTGTCTATCTCCAACAACTTCCTCATGTGAGATTGTGGAAACAAGTCTGTCAACTTCATTGTCTCGTTGGTCATGGATCTGTAGTCGGTGAGGTTAGTCGAGTGTCGTAAGTATCCGTACTGGTCCCAAAGCAGTATGTCGCCGTCCATGATGGGAATGTAGTTCGCGTGCGTGTAGTCCGTTACCCGTGCAGTCGTAGTGGTCAATAGTGAAAGTATCAGTATTATAAGCCTAAAATGGAAAATGGAAATGGAAAAAGGGATTAAAACTATAAATTACCGACGGAGGTTGTCCTTGTGGACCACCCTCCCCTTGATGAGGACCGTTGTCCCCAAGTCCGCTTCAACCGTTCTTTCATCGCAGAGGGGCGAAAGTTTAGTTTCCTAGCCTGCGGTTGGTTTTTACTAGGACGGACTCCTTCGCCTACTTCGAAGACCCTGTTTTGTCGGTTTTTATTTAGTCTAGCATTCTGCTCAATCTGTGCTTATCTTATCTTTTTTACAATGCCCTGGATGCATTCCGGCGAAGCGGTGGTTACGACATCCTTGGGCCTTTGCTCGGTTACCGAATGAATGGAACTGTTATATTCGACAGTAGCCTGCAAGATGAGGTCAACCGTGTCTACGATTCCTCTTTGGATTTTCAGGCACCTGGCTATTTCTAACAAGGTGCTGTGGAACCGTTCCACCTGGCCGTTCGATACGCTGTGGAGTGGCGGTGCGTTTACGATGTTTACATCATAATTGTTCAGAAGAAGAGACCTTATGGTCTCGGACTTAAGAGCGGGCTCATTATCGCAATAGACTTGCTTTGGCCTGGGGAAGACGTTCATTAGCATCAGTAGAGGGGGTCGTAAGTCCTCTATTGTCCTGGATGCAATGGGTTGCACCATTGTGAACTTGGATAGTTTGTCTACGCAGGTTAGGAAGAATTTTTTGTCTGTGGAGAAGATGTCAACGTGTAACATCTCTCCAGCCTGTGAGGGAATCGGCGTTTGGCCGAGCTCTTGGTTTTTTGGGTGCCTATCATACTTTGCCCTTTCGCAAACCTTACAATTTAGGACCACCTCGTTGGCTAGTTTGGACATTTTAGGGAAATAATACTCTGTCATTATTTGCTTGACATTTTCCTGTGCTGCCCTGTGGGCTCGGTTATGCTCTTTGATGATTATTTCTCTCCAGTCACTAACGTTGAACACGTCAGCCACGAAATTCTTGCAGTGCCAGAATTTTGTGGCTGGGAAGGCCTTTATCACTTCGTGTTGGATTTTGGCCAGTGTTGGCAGGCTGCAGTGAATCGCGTTCACTACGCCTCGGTTGATGACAGACTTGACTGTCTCCACTAAGGTTTCTTTGTCGGTGAAGTTTATCAAGTGGCGAGTTTTTTCGCCGAATAAGATAAAGTTCTTTTTTAGCGGATACCGGGCCTCTTCCAACACTATTTGGTTACGGAAGCAATTCAACGGTTTGTCAGTCGTGTCGATTGTGTAGGTCAGAGACAACTCACTGTGGATCGTGGCCGCATCGGACTCCGGCTCCTCGTGGTTGTTTTGTATGGCGTAAACGTTTTGGCGCGATAGAGCATCGGCCACGTGGTTTTCTTTGCCTGGTTTGTAAAAGAGCTTGGCCCCTGTTTCGTCTATACGCGCTTTCCAGCGTTTTATTTTGGCATTTGGGTTGCTCTCGGATACCGAGAACGTGAGTGGCTGATGGTCGGTAAATATGTTAATATTTTTCGCACCATAGAGGAAGTGCCGCAGTTTGGCCAAGGCCCAGACGATAGCTAGCAGTTCTCGCTCGTTAGTAGCGTAGTTTGCTTCTCTATCCTTCAATGATCGAGATATCATTGTTATTGGGCTGCCGTTCTGAGACAGAACGGCTCCGATGCCGTAAGCCGAGGCGTCTGTGGTCAGATCGAATGGCTTTTGGTAGTCAGGGTACATGAGGGTAACTTCCTCCGAGGCTAGAATGTTTCTTAACTTTTCAAACGCGTTGCGTTGGGCCTCATTAAACTGTACCTGGATCTTTTTTGCCCTGTACTTGCTGACGGATCCGTTTTCTCCTTTCAGAATGTCGGAGATTGGTTTCGCCATTGCTGCGAAATCCTTAATGAAACAACGGTAATAGCTGGCTAGACCCATGAATGATCTGACGCTAAATACAGTTTTGGGCTCAACGTAGTGCTGAATGGCTCTCACCTTTTCAGGGCCCGTTTTTGCACCGTGTTTAGTCACGATAAAGCCGAGGTACTCGACGCTCTCTTTAAAAAATTGTGACTTTTCGCGGGCCACCCTCATGTTTGCACTATGAAGGTTCTTTTATACCCAGCCAACGTGTTTGACGTGATCCGCCTCGTTTTCAGAGAAGACGATGACATCGTCAACGTACACGTAGCACGACTTACCGATTTGTTCCCGTAGAACATCATCGATCGTGCGCTGAAAAATACCTCCGGCATTTTTTAAACCGAAGGGGAGTCGACAAAATTCGTACTTCCCCCCGTTAACTGAGAATGCCGTTTTCTCCCGATCAGATTCTGCCACAGTGATCTGGTGGTATCCTGATTTGAGATCGAGAGTGGTGAAGTACTTTGCTTTACCTAAGTTTGCCAGTATCATGGTGATGCTCGGCATGGGGTATGTATCGGAGATGGTTTTTAGATTCAGTTTCCTGAAATCGATTACTAGGCGTTTCTTCCTATTGCCCTTCTCGTCCGTCCCTTTTTTGTCCACTACCCATACCGGATTGTTGTATGGGGATCTGGACTTCCTGATGATGCCATTTCGTAAGAGATCGTTGACCTCTGAAGTTACGAAATCTTCGACACCTTTGGGATATGGGTACAGCTTTGAGTAGACCGCGTTTTCGTCGGTCGTACGGATTGTAGCCACTACGGCTGTGTTATAAGGCAGCGACTCGTTAGAGTCTGCGAAAGCCTTTTGGTAGCGGTCAAGCATTTTTAGGAAATCCGCTTTTACCGCAGGTGGTGCTTGTATATCTTCGTTTTTAGTGTGGTTGACGTTAGTACATTTGAGGTACTGCAGCGCCTCCGAAGTTGCACCTATTTTTATTGTGCCTTCATCAAGACATAATACTGCCCCTACTTGTTTTAGTAGGTCAAGTCCTATGATCCCATCGCATGTAGTCATGGAATCTAATAGGAAGAAGAAGGTGTCGTGTCCAAACATGGGTACCTTGCATTTCTGCGTGATGTTGTTTGAGCCATGAATGGAGTGCACGGCGAAAGGGGATTCGACAGGGGTAACGTTCTTTAGCCGTTCGTTTGGTCTGATATAATTTTTGGCCGAACCCGTGTCGATTAGAAAAGACATGTCTATCCCTGCTATTCTACGCCGAATGAACGGCAGCAGGGACCTTCCCCTAAAAAATTGGCGTTGTCGCTATCTATGTCAGAGTCGTTACCGTCGTCTATTTCGGCTACCGCTTCCTGTGCTACTTGTGCGTAGTTCGCCTCTTGTTCAGCGACTGCCTTTAGGAGGTTTATCTTTTGCCGCTTTTGGCCAGTTGCACGATCGGAACCGGCGGGGCGTTTGCTACCTTGGCTTTGCCCCTGATTTTGAAATTTCTGCCAGTTCGTTTGTTGCCTGTATTTCGAGGACGAGGGGTCTACGTCCATAGGTTCTGGGGCTTTGTCGCCACCGGCCTGAGCTCTATCGGCGTTATAGTTGCCGTTTTGCTTTTTATAATGGGGATTTTTACCCTGGTGGTTCTGGTTGGACTGGTTCGTGCCTTGGAATTGCTGATTCTGACGGCCTTGTTGCCGTTGGTCAGAGCGTCCCCTTTCTTCCACACCCCTAGCATAGCTTGTTGCGAAAGCGTATCTTTCGTGGTTTACTTTCACATCCTGTGCCAATGCGAGGGCTGTTGGCAAATCGGGGGGTGAGCGGAGAACAGTACGTCCGTCAAGCTACGCTTCAGCCCAGAGATGAATACACTGAGTGCGTCGCCTCTGAACTTTTCGCACATGCCCTTTGCCAAGCTAATGTCGTAGGTCATGTGGGCCTTGTTGGTCAACAAGGTAAGTTTCTTTTCTACCTCATCATAGTAAAGTAGAATCGACATTCCGCCTTGCCTCAGCGTGCCCATTTCTTGTTCAATGACATGAATGGGTCTCTTATCGCTGTATGTGAAGTCTAGTCTTGCGATGACGGCCTCGAAGTTCAACGGTGTGTTGAATGATGCCAAGACCGCATCTGCTGGGCCCCTAATCTTACTCCGGATTATGAGTATGGCCTGGTAATGACGGGAGCTTCCGTCATACCTTTTGAAAATTTTGTATGCGGCATGGGCCGCCTGTCTCCATGCTACGTATGTCTCCTAAGTTCCGTGGAACTCAGGGACGCACTTCACTGCGTCGAGAGGCTCATCACAAAGGACCCCGTCTGTTATTTCTACATCCTTATAGACTTTCACCTCGGGTACCGCGAGAGGTGAGTTTTGTATTTTAGAGTTTACTAATGCTATCTGTTGCTGAAACTCCTTTTTGAGGGCATCCTCCCTCCTAGTGTTCTCTCGCGCCTGCACTGTGAGTACGCTTTGCACGGCCGTGTCAATTATAGCTCTGAGATGTTCAGCGTCCATGTCTGTTTTTTCGGTTTGGCTGCACGCAGCGGGTTGGTTAACTTGGTCAGGTACTTGTAGGTCAATGAACCCCCCAAGCAAACTTTCTAACGTTCTGGCACCAAGTTAGTGTCGTTTCTGTTTTTTGTTTAGTCTATTTCTGTCCATTCGGTTTTAAACAGATTTATTGTAAGACTACGGCATGAATGGTCACCGAAATGAAAATTCTCTAACTCACTCGTTTTAGTTTTATTTTTACTTTATTTGAAATTTACTTTATTATTGGAACTCACTTTTCAAATCACTTACATGTTTTCTGACTTAGATATATCCAGCGCAGCAGTCGTGTTTATATTCGAGCGTGTAGTTATCCCTCGCCGCGGTCGTCGCGTTGGAGGTGCAGGGGACAGTGGAGAGTATATTTGTCTCTCGCCGCAGTCTTTGAGTTTTTTTTTTTTTTTATGCAAGATTATCTTTCTCTCGTCTCCTTTTTTATTGTGTTCTTTGTTGTTTTACACACACACACACAAAAAGACAAATTATTATTTTTTGTTTTCTCACTTTCTGTTTGAGTTTTCACAAAAAAAAATTTTACACCTTGTTTGGTTCTTTTTACGTTGGGCGCCAATTATTAAATTACACCAAAACACAACGCGTATACTGTTATTAGGTATTTTTATTGGTTATGTTAAGTTAACAATTCCTCAGAAGCGTTAGCTAGCTGAGTGATATCAAACGTTGGAGTTATGATAGTTATTGAACTCGGTAGCGGTAGCTGACCGAATATTATGAATGAGAATTAATTGATCAAGGCGAGCGATACGCTGCGCTTTATTTGGATTCAAACTTAAGACTAATTATTAATGAATTTAAAAGCTATGATTGCAGCCGACTTTGCGGACAGTGCTGCCGCGGCGCTGCCGTCACTGCAGAACGGTCGCCGCCGTTCCAAGAACTTCAACGTCGCTGGCAGCTGTTCGGCACCCGTGGGAACCGCTGACTTTCGCCTTGTGGGTGGTGTTGAATAACTGCAGCTGCATCCGCCAAACCTGTGTCTCTGGTCGTGGACCTCGCTGATATGCTAGGTCAGCACACGCCCAGTGTCGGTGGTTAACTTAAACATTATGTTTATGTCCAATTCATCCACCCCATTCACACAACTAACAGGACACCACTCAAGAATCAATAACTGATTCTTTGCACACTCCAAGCTAGGGCCCCATAATATAAACAATGGACCCCATTGATTCATCAACGCCAGAATCACGCCACTCTCGAGAAATCGATTCGTAGAATCATGCCACTCATGAGGACCAATCAGAGCTAGTCATAAAACCAAGGAGTATCACATTCCTAGCTCCCTTATGTAATGCAACACCGATCGCCAGCAGCGGATGCCTTTGATCAAAAGCCGACGCATCCCCAAATATCGGTCCAGGCACGTACGCCACCGACACGAAGATGCAGCCGAGGAAAGCAGCACCCGAAGCCAGAGTCGAGAGAAGGGCTCATGGAAACTAGCCAGCAATAGACAAATCAGTTCCGTTTGAGACAAGTTAAGTCGGGGAATTCAACATAATCTTGTGACATAAAGATAATATCTTTGTAAAAATAGAATCTTTTTTAAAAACTTAATTTCGAGTTGCGGATATTTAACTGGCGCAGTCGGTAGGATTTCGTTTAAAATTAACATCTATATTTCGGTAATGGTCAGCTTGTGTACTTTATAATTACTGTGATCACGTAATCCCGGAATCGTTAAAAAAAATTGTGAAATCCGCCAAAGAACCTATGTGCTACAAGCACATACGTTTTGCAAAACTAAATTTAAGTGAACTGAAGTAAGCGGAGATAGTGAATCACCAAGGACAGTGAAACACTAGATACAAAATCAAAAAACTTACAAGTGAATCAAAAAAAAAGTTCAAAACTACTGAAAACAAAACAAAACCCAATCAACATCAACAACATGGCGTTACCACCACCAACATTGAGCGAAATCCACTTGAACCAGGCACTGCTGTCGATCCGACAAATACCTGCCTTTGATGGTTCATCTGGACAGTTGAGTTCGTTCATCAACCGAATCAAATATGTATGCAGTTTATATCAAACTGAAGATCTTCGACAACAAAGGATCCTATTTGGAGCGACCGAGATTCAACTGACAGGAGAGGCACAGCGCATATCGCAAATGATACAACCCAACACTTGGCACGAACTGAAGACGGCGCTAATCAACGAGTTCACAAATCACACCATATGAAGAACTCTTACGACAACTATACACCACCAGATTCAACGGCAGGCTTCGTAAGTTTATAGAAGAATTAGAGATAAAAGCATTAGTAATAAACAATAAGCTAAACTTAGAAATCATGCCAGAAAATAATGTCATTTATAAAAATGCTTTGAAAAACACAATTAAAGATGTCATTACACAAAAACTTCCTGACAGAATGTTCATGACCTTAGCAAGAAAAGATATTACTACATTGTCTAATCTTAAGAAGGCAGCACAAGAAGAAGGATTGTACGAAACTAGTATAACAGATTCAGGTACAAATAAAGATCAATCGAAATCATCTCAATCAAATCGAAAGAATGTTGGAAACTATTATCCAAATTATAGTACTACTAACTATCATAATCAAACTCAGAATTCATCTGGAACAGGTCAGACTAATCGAACAAATCAAAATTTCCAAATTCCTGGATTATATAATGAGTTCAAAAATTCTTTGAATCAAGGTAGGGCTCAGAATCCATTCAATCAGCAAATATCTCAAAACCAAGCTAGTGCTAAAAGAGCGAGGGTGAGCCAAAGTGGCCAAATGAAGATGGACGTAAATATTCATCAAGCCGCCTCGGAAGAAACCGAGGAGGACCCTATATAAACATTACCATTAATAAAAGAACATTAAGGTGTATCGCTGACTCGGGATCATCGATCAACATCATGAAAGAAAATTATACAGATTCTGAGATAAAAGACGATAACCTTACAGTCCATACCATCAATGGACCTGTCCATTTAACCAAAAGTATAATGAGGAATGCGAACAAAACATGTCCGTCCGAACAAAAGTTCTACATTCACAACTTTTCCGAAAATTATGATATTTTATTAGGAAGAGAATACTTGATGGCAAGTAAAGCCGTCATCGATTACAGAAAAGAAACTGTAACATTAGGAGCTAGGTCGTACCCAATCATTCAGGGTGGAGAAGCTATTGAAGCCGGCAAGACCGCACAGAAGTGCACTGATCCCTCTACAAAAGAAGAGAAGATCGCACATAAGTGCCTTGACCCATCTCCAGAGGGAGATCAATACTTCGCTTCCGCTCTAGACAGTGAATTAAGGGAATGTAATCAGTTAAGATTAGATCATTTAAATGACGAAGAAAGGGAGGCATTGAAAAAGGTCTTGTATGAGTTTAAAAATGTGCAGTACAGAGAAGGTGACAATTTGACTTTCACAAGTACAATCAAGCACGAGATCAAAACTCAACATGAAGACCCGGTCTACAGACGACCATACAAATATGCCCAGATACATGATCAGGAGGTAAACCAGCAAATCAAAGATATGATCAGGCAGGGAATAATTCGAAAGTCGAATTCTCCTTACTGCTCGCCCATATCTATGATTCCGAAAAAGATAGACGCTTCAGGAAAGCAAAAATACCGAATGGTAAAAGACTATAGAAGTCTAAATGAAATAACAATTAAAGACAAGTTCCCAACTCCAAGAATGGATGAAATCCTAGACAAACTAGGTAAATGTCAGTATTTCACGACAATCGATTTAGCAAAAGGTTTCCATCAAATACCCATGGAACCTAGCTCAATCCCCAAAACTGCGTTCTCCACTAAGCACGGACATTACGAGTTCACTCGGATGCCCTTTGGGCTAACCACTGCCCCTGCTACCTTCCAAAGATGTATGAACAATCTGCTAGAAGAGTTAATCTTCAAAGATTGCTTCGTATACTTAGACGACATCATTATATTTTCCACTTCATTGGAAGAACACCTGTTGTCACTAAGGAGAGTATTTGGAAAGTTGAGAGACGCCAACTTAAATCTACAAATGGATAAATGTGAATTCATGAAAAAAGAAACTGAGTTCCTAGGTCATGTAGTCACTACTGAAGGAATAGTACCAAATCCAGGCAAGATCTCTGCCATCGTCAAATTTCCAATACCGGAAACGACTAAAAAAATAAAGTCATTCTTAGGTCTGTGCGGATTCTACAGGAAATTCATTCCTAATTTTGCAAACATAGCAAAACCCTTGACACTCAAACTAAAGAAAGGAGCTGTCATAGACCCCAAGGAAGAAAAGTACGTCGAGGCATTTGAGAGACTAAAAGTACTCATCACCTCAGACCCTATCCTTGCGTTCCCAGACTTCGACAAAATGTTCACGGTAACAACCGACGCTAGTAATATAGCATTGGAAGTGGTTTTGTCACAAGAACACAAACCGATCTGCTACGCTAGCAGAACCCTAAATGAACATGAAATAAACTATTCAGCCATCGAAAAGGAATTATTAGCGATCGTATGGGCAACCACGTATTTCCGTTCATACCTGTTCGGTAGAACATTCGAGACACAAAGCGATCATAAACCCTTGATTTGGTTGAACAACCTCAAGGAGCCAAATATGAAATTACAAAGGTGGAAAATAAAACTGAATGAGCTTGATTTCAAAATAAAATATCTACCAGGCAAAGAAAATCATGTAGCGGATGCCTTATCAAGGGTAAAGATTAATGAAAATCTCCTTGGAGAAGCTTCTAATAGCGTTGGTGCAACTGTACATAGCGCACAGGAAGACAATCTCAATCACATTGACATCACGGAAAGACCAATTAACTATTACAATCGGCAAATTGAGTTAATAAAAGGCAATGAAGATAAGGTAGAAACAACTCGCTATTTCCACAAGCTAATCATCAAGGTCACATATAAAGAAATGACTTACACCTTAGCAAAGGATATAACAAAGGAATATCTGTGCACCAAAAAGAGTGCATTATATTTCAATAATGAAATAGATTTTCCTCCTTTCCAAAAGGCCTATTTTGAAATCATTAACTCTAACAATATAACCAAAGCTATTAAATCAAGCAAAAAACTCCTAGATATTCAAAATTACGCTGAATTTAAAGAAACCATTTTGAAATATCATTAAGGCTTACTCCATCCAGGGATAGAGAAAACCGTCAATTGGTTTAGGGGAAAATACTATTACCCGGATTATCAAAAACTAATCCAAAACATCATAAACGAAGGTCCTACTTGTAATATTGCCAAAACAGAGCATAGAAACACGAAGTTGGCATTCGAAACCACACCTGAAATACTGAACATCAGAGAGAAATACGTCATGGATTTCTATATGATTGGTAACCAACAGTTCCTATCATGTATTGATGTATACTCGAACGTTGCCACTCTAGTAAAAGTAAAAAGTCGTGACTGGTTAGAAACAAAAAGAGCCATCATGAAGGGTTTAAGCGAGATGGGCAAACCAATTGAAATCAAAGCCGACAAAGATTCAGCTTTTATGTGCGCAGCATTGCAAGCATGGCTGAATGCGGAGAACGTAAAAAAATTGAGATCACTTCCAGCAAAAATGGAATATCTGGCGTTGAAAGATTTCATAAAACAATAAATGAAAAATTAAGAATAATAGCTAGCGAGGATAATCCAGAAGATAAATTCACAAAGTTCGAATTATTCCTTTATACTTATAATCACAAAACTAAACATAATACACCGAATAGGACACCAGCCGATATATTCATTTATGCAGACACACCCGACTATGACACACAATTGAACAAAGTGAATAAAATCACTCAATTGAACAAAAATCGCATAAATTATGATATAGATACTGTAGTGGTGCCTGTCCAACAAAAATATCTCACAACCGTCCCACGGTTTCCCCTCCTCTTAGACATGCACCTTGCAAATTTAGAGCAGCCAAAAATGACATAAGCTAACAGCGGCAACTGTCAATATGTGGTAAGAAAAGGGGAATGAGAGAACCAAGGGCTCCAGCGGAAGGAGAGTGGCTTGTGCCTGCCTTTTCAATTGTACTCGCGATCCCAGACGGATGTCTGAAGAAAATATCCAAGTCACTGCAGCTAAAAGAAGGAACAATTCTAACCTCGACCGTAATTACCGCGTGTCCCTCGTGGCTAAGATCTAGTCAAAAGATCAGCCGACCATTCCTACTTTTATTAAGCGAAGGCCGAACCCATCGGGTGAGTGAAATTGTACCCCAATTGAAACCTAACCATAGGTTTGGCCGGTCGTAGTGCCGTAAGCCGTACCTACCCCAGTCTCGTCACCTTGCCGCACATATAAGTACCCATCGGACCGATCGACTACCGTATGTGTTAGCCGTCTTCGACACCAAATCTTCTTTCGGCTTGGCGTCTGCATACATGTGAGCATCACTGTATTGACCGCAGGGTGTACCGGCGTGGGTCCACACACATACAAGCCTTGCTCGGCCTACACCAGTGAAAAACGGTCGATGCCCTGCAGTACGGGTCATTGCTGAGTCAGCTGCTGACACGTCGATGACCGCGTCACTACCCCCGATGACATAGTTGATGACCGGCCATACGCTGAGCTGTTCACTTTAACATGGAGATGTCCTAGGGCATAATCGATGACATTCTCATCGAGCATTGCCGAAAAATCATGCACTTAATAAGCGATGATTTTTCCCGAAAAATCATGCACCTAATAAGTGATGATTTTTCACGAAAAATCATGCATTTAATATAAAAAAGTAATACATTCAATTGTTTATTTTTCCAAATAGTTTTATTTATTACAAATTATTATTTATTGTTGTCTAAGGATGCCAGTATTATTTTTGTATTTTTTGTCCCTTGCGCCCTTTTGAAAATAGCTATTCTTAATATTGTGAATAGCCTTCCTAATCACTTTATCTGCTGGCTCGTTGGGTATTTTCATCTTCACCGCCGCTGAAATAATATGGATATGTTAATTAATTAATTATTATTTTTTTAAAGTTTTTTTTTAAACCTACATTCTATTTCTTTATTCTTCTTTTATTCCCGAGCATAAGAGAAGAATATAGAAATGTAATGTGAATGCAGCGAAACATTAATGTAATTTGAACACAGTTTTTTTTTATAAATTTAACCTTTTATACAATTGAATTTTCTTTATTTAACACGCGCACAACACATATTATTAATTATTTAAACACTGCACTTACCTGATATTAATAATAATCACAGATTACTTAATTTCACTCATTAAAACTTCGTTTGACGCTTGCAAATAGCAAAGATCAAAGCAAAAGAGTTCTGTCGGCACAGGCGCAAAGGAGACGAAAACATAAAACGAAGTTCTCTGCTACTGCGCACGGTCGGCAGAACCGGAAAAGAAAGAAACAAAAGAAAAAACAAAGGGTTCGATTTGGCTGGCGTCAACGCCTAGATGACATTGTAGATGACATTCGCCATCGCTCACTGCTGGTACTATAGGGTGGGCTTATATCTACACGTGCAGTGACATACATATGTATGTGTGAAGTTTACGATTCCCTCTTCAGAGACTTTCGTCATTTCTACGTCGCTGACGCCGCCCGCACATGAACAGTAACGCTAAAGGAGAGGACGATTACCGGTGCCGCAATATTGTTTGCGTTGCTGAAAAAGTCATTCTGTGTCTCAACCATGGCCATGGCTATGCCCATGCATTTCTTCATATTGGAATAATACTTTGGAACCCCACTATTGTACTGACCCTAGGATTAACATTAAAAGTTAAATTCGTGTGAATCGGTTTGTTTGGATTATCATTAAGAAATGTGCAGCTAGAAGGAAAGGAACTAAAACTAATTCTCGCGCATATCGCCTATCTACTCTGACACACTGATATTTACAAGTTTTCAGCCACCCTCATCGACCACATGGAAGCGCTTTCATCGTTGGATTTGATCGTAATGTGAGTGATAACCTGTGAACGTCTTCTATTTGTGAATTCAAAATTTTACGCGAGTCGAAGCGACATTAAAGGTTCCATGCCTCGACCGTAAACTTCCCAGCCGTTCGTAACGCTGACCAATCCAATTGTTCAAGTGTTTGTTTTGTTCTGCTCTTTCGCAAGCAATGTAACTTTCTGCAATTCCGAATCTATCGACAACCGAACTTATGATTGGGATTACCCCACAAGCAATTGCTGTGCACTTTAAAGATGCATTCATCCGTCCCTCGTTTTTGCATTTAAACTGAAAACCATTCGAATATATTTCTATTCGTGTAACGTAGTTACCATTATTCCTGAATATACTCTTTATCATTAGCCGACCCTAGTCTAATAAGATCTTTCATCATGATAGTTTTATATAAATAATTAATCTTAATTGCAGCTTATTTGAACATATTAGCATTCTTACTTTAGTAGCCTTTCTATATATATCTATCCATTTAGCAGCCATGAGAGCTTTTAGAAAAGTTTAATGAATAAACTGTTTGTAATGAATTCCCGTTAATTGTTGCCGTTATTAAGGATCATGTGGCGCCGAGATGACGTAACCTAGCAGAAGTAGAGCGTTTATTTTAGGGATCGTTACCAATTACTCAGCCTATTTGGACCGGTGCGATCAAGGAAGGGTGGGCATACCGAGTTGCAATGACACCGCAAGCAACTCCCGTTCGAATTCGTTTCGCTGACTCATCTCCCTACACTGCCAGTTCTCTGTACATTTCTTCAGTCTGAACCTCGACCTGCACGCTAAACTTATTTTTATTGTCTTTGCTACTAATGCTCGAGCTCGTGACGCGATCTCTCTCTACCCCACCCCCACTCTACCCGACTAACCATGAGACCGGCAGCAACGCGTGCATGGATCTCGATCATACCCTCCATCTGCTCGTCTACCGTTTCAGATCCTAGCCTCCTGCTTCGTTATCTGTTACAATACCCGCTATAAGCAGCCACCTCTAGTTAAGTCGAAAGTAACGAACCCTTTCAAAAGGACAGACGAAATTAGACAGGTAGACGAAAACCATTATACAGAAAAGAATAGGGGCAGAAAAATTACTCACTATAAATCAAAATTCAAAAAGAAAAAGAAAACTAATAATAGTAAATACAATAATTACAGAGAATCGGAAGATAATAGATCAATGATCATCCTCATGTTCGCGATTCTATTGACGAATGGACAAAACGTCGAAATTAACCCAATAAAATCCCCGTATGGATATCTAATATTCAATACTGGTACAATAAACATACCAACTAATTACTAATATCTCTACGTTACAGTAAACATAACAAAAACTGAGGAAACTCCTATTAGAAAAAGCTAACAATGTCAAAGAAGTAATTCAGATACAATATTTAGTAGATAAGCTCACAAGGGAAATAAGCGGGCTGAAAATAGCCAAAGGCAGTAAAAGAGGACTAATAAACATAGTCGGTACAGCTGATAAATACTTATTTGGAACATTGGACCAGGAATATAGGAAAGAACTAGAAAACAAAATAGACAGTGTAGCCAAAAACAGTATCCAAACCAATGAATTAAACTTAGTAATAGAAACGATAAACAAAGGACTTGAGACCATAAATAATTTAAACGAAGAGAAAAATAGAAATCAACAATTAGAAATTTTGATATTTAACTTCCAACAATTCACAGAATACGTTGAAGATATAGAGTTGGGTATGCAGCTATCTAGACTTGGTATATTCAACCCAAAATTATTGAAACAAGATAACCTGAAACATATAAATTCTGAGCGAATATTACACATCAAAACTTCCAATATTCCAAGCGAAAGCATTAACACCCCATTACACAAAATAATTTCCTATCCAGATGAAAACAATAATATTTTAACAGAAATAACATCTGAAGAATATTATGTTGTTAAAAATAATGTATTCAATAAAGACTCTAGACAAATAATAAAAGACGATTGCATAAATGGCATCATACAACAGAAACCTGCAAAATTCCCTTATACAAAAACATATAAGAACATTCAAGTAAATTAAATAGAATCGAACATTGTAGTAACATGGAATCTTCCAAGTACCAAATTAAACCAAAATTGCCTAAATAAAGAGATCACTATAGAAGGAAATAATAGTATCAAAATTTATAATTGCTCAATTCAATTAAACGAATTAGTAATAACCAATTCAATGCTTGGTTTTACACAGAATGTCTACATTAGTAAAAACATAACCAGATTAAAACCGTTGTCTTATGTACAGGCAAAAGAAATAATCATAGAACACACAAAATTGTATAATGTATTGCAAACTATTGTATTGTATTTCCGGGGTCGGTCCAACCCCAGCCGGCTGATCCGGTGGCGGAATGACACCGACGACTGCAAGAGGCTGAGGCAGATGAGGAGGAGGTGTGGCGGGCAAATCCACAGCCAGAGTCCTGGGAGGCACCGCAGTCGAGCGGCAGGCAGAGGCCGAGGAGGAGCTCTGGCAGAACCAGCAACAGCAGCAGCAGCAGTGGCAGTGGTAGCAGCAGCAGCAGTGGCAGCAGCAGCAGCAGCAGCAGCAGCAGCAGGGGCAGCAGCAGCAGCAGTGGAGGGGCCGGAGGCAGCGGTGATGGGCAAGAGGTGTCTCGCAAGAGGTGCGGATCGCCGTGCGCCAAGGCATGATATGGCACCACCAGACGCTGCACATTACGTGGGCCTCGAGGCTGACGCCGCACGAAGCTCAGCTCAATGATAGGGACCCGCGAAGGAGGGACCCCAGGCCCTTCCCTAACACTGCGTAACAGTCGCAGGACGAGAAGACGGCGACGGCAGCGGCGGACCCGACGACGACCGAAGCGGCGACGGTAGAGGCGTCAACGGCGGAAGCGGCCGCGACAGGGGCGAGTACGATGAAGGAGCCCGGGTGTGGCCCGTAACAGGGACACCAACGACCGAGCACCCGGTTTTGAAGCGGCAAGCTTCATGTCCTGAGCCCCGAGTAGGACCGAAGCGGCCAGCCCTGCAGCGACAGAACTCGGCACCGGTGGGCGTGCAGATCCCACGGGAGGAGTGGCCCGAGGTGGTGGCCCGCGCACAAACCCAAGTCTGGCTCGTGGGCCGGCGAGTGAAAGAGCTGGTCAGCGAGCGGAGAGCCCGGTATCGTATATCAATGATGGCCGCGCGCACTAAGGTGTTCCGGGAGAAGCGATAGCGAGGAAAAAAAGGCAATAAAGAAACGAAAAAAAATTTAAGTCAAATAATCACCTAATGGAGAGGGGCGAGGAAAATCGCCGTGGGAAAGATCGACCATCCAGTGGCCCGGAGGTCCAGACCAACGGCGGAACACGGGGGGCGCAAGGGCTACCAGGAAATCGAGAAAAACAAGACGAGCAGAAACGCGAACAAAACGATACTCTCCAGCGGCCATTCATGGAAACATAAGGCGAAAGTAACCACGCACACGACGGACTATCGAGTGGATCGCGCAGACTTCCCTACACAACATCGATAGGGGGCGATCAACCCTGGAAGTGGCGCCAGGGTGTGCAAGACGGAAGGTCTGGCAACACCGACGTTGGCAAAGCCGCCAGAGGACACCGGGAGCCCCGATCGTGGCGAAAATAGAGAGCGCGCGCAAAAGCGGAACCAGGGTTCTCACAGACTGAACTCGGCTGAAGCACAGCCGGATAAGGCTGGCGGCTGGGCGGATAAGGCGAAGATCAGACCGGATTCCACGGATATCCGGATGCGGCGAAATGGCCGAGGGTTCCCAGAGAGGATGGGCCTCCGCTCTCTGAGAGGAGGATAAACAACAAGCAGAGGAGATGGTGGGATCGGGCCGGCAGCGGGCCCGACCGCATGACCAAATAAGGTCATGGGATCACGCCACTGGCCCTTTCCCGGTGCGAATGTCATGGAAAGCGCGAGACGAGGATGGAAAAGTGCCGACGCCGAGTGGAGGTCCCGTGAAGGAAGGGTTATAAAAGGAGGCTGCACCGTCGGAGCGAGGTTTTTTTCGTGTGAGTCAAAGTGCGTGCACATTAAATCTCGTCTTGCGCGGAATATCAACGCGGTACAGTGCGGAAAGTGAAAGTGCAGTAGATCACGGAAAACCCAGAACCAAGCCCCGCCTGCATATCAGAGTGAGTTGCATTAAGTGGTGATCCACATCCACCGGCGAAAGCTTACAAGGAAGTGCGAGTCGTAGTGTGCGCTGAGGTCAATTTGCTCCTACGCTGACACCCCAGCGGTAGCTCCGAATGTGGTGGAAGCCAATAGTTAAGCCAACATTGTCAGCCTCAGCTGACATAGCTAGCTAAATAAAGCATACGAATACCATACCGAAGAAAAAGTTGTTGTTATTTGTCGTTGGGGCAACAAGATAAATACGTTGTATCGAGCCTGCCAACCGCTGAGCGAGCCCAGCCAACTCAAGCGGACAAAAGAAGATTCGATACAGTATTTTTAAAAATTTCGCCCCACCCCTTTCCGCCCCCGCAAAGGATGAAAATGTGTGGCGTCCGCTGATCTCAGAGCCTATTAAGGCTAGAGCAACAAAATTTGGTATCCACACTCCTGTTAGATCTCACTGTTACATGTGTATTTCAAAATTTGTATTTGAAATTTTAGAATAGTTTTTCTAAATATGAAAAAACCGAGAACTTGGGTGGCTGCAAATTATTGTATTTTACGACGAAGAAAAAGAAGTGCGTGCGTTCGTTTCAATAGATTTTTTCGACTTCCCCGATGTATTCAAAAAAATTTCTTCTTAGCCTATCTTACCTACGGTGGCAAAGCGGGGCGAATTCGCCAAGAGCGAGAGAGCGAGCTTTTATTGCGCTCCCGCTTTGCCCTAGCCTAACTTACACTAGACTTCATAAGATTCGAGCCATTATAATACAGATCATACGCCAAATGGCGCTACACCGGCCCCGTTGAAGGCCTGGAAGGCTTCAAGCCAGTGGCAGAAGGGCCAACTTGTGAATTGGCCTCCTGAACGTGGCTCCGCTGCTCGTCCTTAGGTCGACCACTCTGACCCTTCCGTCCTGCCCGGCGGTTGTTCCGACCACCCTTCCGAGGAGCCACTGTTGAGGGGGCAGGTTGTCCTCGGCAACGATTACGAGGTCGCCTTCCTTGATGTTGGGTTCCTCCTGGTGCCACTTGCATCTTATTTGCAAGCCCAGCACATACTCCCGAGACCATCGCTGCCAGAACATTTGCCTGGCTGACGAAGGATACGCTGTCTAAGGATACTCACGAGTGCTCGTGGGCCGGAGCACGCTGAAGACTGGGGCCTAACTTGGTGCCTTTACGAACCCTTTCAATATCTTCTTGAGCCTCATTTTTCTGTGTTATTTCGACTATATTTAGAAACGAACACTCTTAGCAGTTTGAGGTGTGACGAGTATCCCTCGATTACATCCACTAAATAATTTGGCTTGGCCGCGACGGTCAGCTCTTCTTCGGAAAGCTCGAAGTGTGGATTTCTGGGCCAGCTCTCTTCTTCAAACTTTAAGAACGCTGGTCCACCAAACCAGATCGACTGCACGATTTCCTCTACGTCACAACCTCTCGAAACTATGTCTGCTGGGTTCTGTTTTGTTGGCACATGCCGCCACGTAGCGTCACTTGACCACTCTTGAATCTCCGCTACTCGGTTCGCAACGAATGTTGACAACCACGAAGGGTGGGATCGGATCCAATGAAGAGTAACTTCTGAAATTTGATCAGTATATTATTTTCTCAATTGGAACCTTGAGCAGCGATTTGATTCGGTGACAAAGGTCTGCGAGAAGGTGAGCGGCACATAACTCAAGCTTTGGGAGCGTTTTCGTCTTGAGCGGCGCTACTTTCGACTTTGCAGTCAACAAGGAGACCTCAAAACCTTCTGCAGTCTTTCTACGGATATAGACGCAGGCTCCATAAGCTCTCATGGATGCGTCGGCATGTACTTGAATCGGTGACATGGGATCAGTATGCACAAATCGAGGTATGGTAATCTTCTCCAACTGACCCAAGGATTCTTTTAATAAGTTCCATGCTGTTTCCAAGTTCATTGGAATTGACTCATCACAATCTAGCTTGTAAAGCCAAAGCTCCTGCAGTAGGATCTTTCTCTTAATTACTAAAGGACTTAACAAGCCAAGGGAGTCAAACAGCTTTGATGTCAGCGATAATATGTTCCGTTTTGTCGTGTGGAGACCCATAACTGACGTGTCAGTTTGGAACTTAGAGACGTCTTCGTGTGGCAGCTCTGACTCTGAGTCCGAGATCGTTATGGGTTTAACTGTGCTCTCGGATTCGAAAACCATTTAGTCAATTCAAACCAAGCGGTTTGAAGAACCTGAGCCACATCAGACTTAATTTTCTTTAACTTCTCTACGCAACCAGCACCAGTCAACATGTCATCGACATAGAAGTCGGAGTCAATAACTTCAGCAGCTTTAGGGAATGAAAGTTTTGCAGACTCACTCAACCTCTTCAAACACCGAATAGCCAAAAATGGGGCTGGTCCAGTCCCATATGTTACGGTGTTGAGCTGGTATATTCTCAAGGACTCAGACGGGTCACTTCTCCACACTATGAGCTGGAATTGTCTATCCGCATCTGCGACCCAGACTTGGCGATACATCTTCTTGACATCGGCTGTCAAGGCGTACCTGTGTAGTCTGAATCGGAGCAATGTCGAATACAGCTCATCCTGTATCGTAGGACCGACCATCAATATGTCGTTCAAGGCCACCTGAGTGAATGTTTTACAAAACGCATCGATAACGACACGGAGCTTGGTCGACGTGCTTTGGGACCTCAACACACACTGATGTGGAATGAAATAATGTGGAGTTTTAGGGATTGTGTTGTCTGTGGTAGACATGTGACCCAAGGAGAGGTACTCTTCCAACTCTTTTTTCAAGCGATAAAAACCGCCGTTTAGCCACTTCAAAGGAGTTGCCTAAGACACTGTGCTCTGATTTGAACGGCAGTTTTACTTCAAACCGACCTGAAGGCACGACCTGAGTAGTCCTTCTATAATGGTCTTCACATAACTTGTGTTCAGGAGATAAAGCCTTTTTGGAAGACGGCAATTCTTCCAGTGACCAAAACTTGTGTAGTGTGTTGTCGATGTGTATCACTGACTCTTCTCGACAACTCAAACAATTCCTCGCTTCTTGGGTGGCAGTCACCTTTGGAGTGTATCTGGCCGACACAATCCAACCGAGAAGCGTTTTCTGCATGGTTGAATAGTCAGGACCTTGTCTAATTTGACCAACAGATAAAAGTTCAAAAAATGTTTCTGCACCTATCAACTATCTATCTTCTGTGGCTTGAAGAAATATGGACCTGCAAGTGGTAAGTTCTTCGGGATATTCCAGTCACTCACGTTAAGTGTTTGATCAGGGTGATACCCCGAAATGGACCTTAAAATCCAGAAATCGACCGAAAAATCTCTACCAGTAATTCGCGACTTCACCACCGTGTGTATCTTTTTCTTGACTTGTGAATTGGATTCACCAATACCAAGCAAGTGGATACACGACTCCTCCCTACGGATCTGTAAGCGCTGTGCTAAGTCCTCAGTTATAAAATTGGTTTGAGACCCCGAGTCAAGCAGAGCTCGGGCCAAAACATGTTCACCATTATTTGTACGGACGCTTACGATCGACGTAGCCAGAATAACTCTATCCATAGCTGTCGCATGGAGAGCATGCGAAGTGGAAGGTTGATTCTGATTGGGAGGAAGAGAAGAATTCTCTGGGGGTGATGGTAACGCCAGACTTTTATTCGCCACTGTGTATGGTGTGAGCAGCCACAAACTAGACACTTCATAGCTTTGCATCGTACTACAGAGTGGTCTTGTTGCAGACAATTGGTCTTTAGCATTGCAGTAGCTGCATTGTTGGTTTTTGGTATTCGCGGTAGAACACGCGCATCAGCTCCGATTATGCAGCTTGCTTGGCACAGCTTTCTGCTCCTGCTTTGGTTTGTCCGAATTTTCGGCGGAAAGATGCTGATGTCTGCGATTAAGCAACTTTTCACAGTCAGCCCAAAGTGGCAGCTTCTCATAATCGAGCTGTTCTTCCCATTTCACTTTGGTCACCGGATCGACTCTGCTCAAGACGAGATGAATAATCATCGCATTCGAGATCTTTTTATCATCGCCTATCGACAACAATGAACCATATGTGGATGAGGCGGTATCGATAAGGTTCCTTAAGGACGATGCTGATTGCTGGGTCATTTTGGGAAGACTAAATAGGGCATCAATGTGATTTTTAAAGATCAGACAATCATTATCGTAGACCCATTTTAAGCTAGCCATTGCTTTCTCATAGTTGGTCTAGGTTACTTGGAAAGCCCTAACTGTTCCCAACGCTTCATCAGAGAGACACGAAAGCAAATGGTTGAACTTTTCGATAATTGGAATGCTTTCGTCATTGTGAACCAGAGTCTCAAATAAACCTATGAAGTTTTTAGAGTCCGAAAAGTTGCCGCTGAACTGCGGTAGTGCTAACTTCGGAAGGCGAGCACGAGTTGGGCCACCATAAGCTGGTACTGCAGGTCTTGTCTCATCAGCTGTCTTCAAGGCGCAAATGAGAGACATTAATTTTGCCTTTGTGACAATTGAGAGTTCTTCCAACTCGACTCCAAATTCATCGTCAGTGGCTATATCTTCAATCTTCTCTTGAAGTTCGCATCAGCGTTTCGAGTCTGCACTCGAGCTCCGTCAATACCAGCGGAATATCCCCCGCTTCTAAACGGTCCGCTAATAAACGAATGCCTTTGACACGGCAACTGCTCTTTTTCTTCAGCTCTTCAAGGAGGATATTGTTGGCTTTTGAGGTCATATTGATTCTCAATACAAGCAACTAAGGGCGAAAGGTCGATTCTAATAATCGTATTCAATGCCGAGGCACTCAATGAAACAATGGGTAATTGTACCCAAACGAGGTAAAAAATCAATATACCCGACAAATTTAGGGTAGAGCGTCGCTTGGCTGGCGCGTAAACGAAAACCACACAAAATGGCAACGAGCAGCAATGGTGACAAGCGAAAACGAAAAAATGCACCGCTGTAGTTCTGAAGAATGGATGTTGTGTATACGTATGCACCGACGACGATTCACGCTAAATTGATTTGCGAAGCACGACTTTGTCTTAATTGATAGTTGGATCCTACTGACACCAAACGAATATACCCGACGAAAACAGGGTAGCGCGTCACTTGGTGTTTGGTTTGGATTAAGCGCGCCAAAGAAAAAGAACAGCAATAAGCAACGGTGAGGAGCGAAAGCGAAACGAAAAAATTCACCGCTGCAGCTGCGTATTGGTATGCGTGCTTGGCCAATGACCCAACTATATATTTGACACAACGAAAACGAGAAAGGGGAAGGAGTGACAGCGATTGCAGTTAAAAATGAGTTATATGTGTTGCATCCAAGATGGTTAGGTGTATGTATCTATGTATTAATATATATGCTCAACTCTAACTACAGCATGCAAATCTAGCTCTACTATGTCATACGTATGTGCCAAGAATTGAATGCGAGGTACAATTGTTTCAGCACAAGACAATAACTGCGAGTTTTTTAATCTTCGCGTCTTCACTCGAGCTTTCAATTTTTGCACAAATACCTCCTTATAAGATCGGAAATTGCAGGTGCTGTACTCTCCTCTTCTGGCGCTGGATGCTGCCAGTTGACTCTCCTTTGGTATCTGTAGCTGCGGACAGGGTATTGCACGACCGACGCGGTGATTTTCAGTTTTTTTTGCTGTGTTCTTTGCACACACGTCGCGGTCAATTTGGCAATATAGGTGTAGTACATATTGAAACGGTTGCGGTTGGACAGTACCGATTCAGGGTAGGTTATCGCTATGGTGCTCGGGTGTATCGCATGCAATAACCTTGGGCCAATTATCGCTGCATGGCATAGCATAGTTGGGGTGTGTGCAGGCAAGCTCGAGATAGGGAACAGCTGAGCTAAGCTTCCGTAAGTGCTGTGCAGCGCATCGCAACGGAGCTTTCGAAGCCGATCATTAAGATCGGTAAGCTCTTATTTAAGCAGTGCAAAAGCACCAGAGCGTTCTCTTTTGAAAATTTAAATCTGTGCAGCTGGTGATTATCTCCGCGTCGGTAGCAAATATATATCTAAATCGACCACGTGCAAATAACTTCCCACAAAGACAAACCAAAACCGAATAAAACGGAACGGTGAAATCCCACGCGGTGTGCGCTCGCAAAAATCGTGCTAAATTAATAACCGTGCGCCGAGAAAACTGGCAAGACACCTACCCTGGCGTAAAGTGCATATTTGCCTCGCCTCGCCACCAAGAGTTTTTTTTGTCGCCAACCCGTGCTTCACACAGCTCTGCCAGGAGCGAACAACACTCGTGTCTCCGTGGAAAAGTCGGAAAAACGGTATGTTAAAGTGCCCTGTAGGGAAAAATTAGATTTTTTCTTAGCCCTCGTGGTTTTGTTCTGCTTCGCCCTTTGGACCCTGGCCACGAGCGGTAGCCCACCCAGCTCACCCACCCAAAGTTCTGCCCCCCACACCAAACTCCCACCCTTGACGGGAGTACTCTTCGGGAGTCGACCTTGGTGTGGGGCCGAGATTTTTTTTCTCCTTTGGAAATCGTTGGAAAGTCCACCTGCCCGGCTAAATAACCTCCACCGGCCATAACCCTTGAGGGCATAGAGATCACCCCCCTCCCGGTAGGCGCCGCTAATTCGCTTTCTGCGACGGCCTAAAAGAAGCCGCTACGGATCCGTACCCAGATTTTGTAGCATAGTGTAGCTTTAATTGTCATTTTCTTTGGTTCCTTCTGAGCCCTTATATGCCTATGTAACTTTCATTAACTCTGCGTCACAGTCATACCTCGATAGCCGTGAAAGTGAAAGTTGGAGTGGTTGGAGAAAGAAAAACTTAATCATAGAGATCACTTCCCCCATTTACCAATCCCCCTCCGACCTGGGCACACATTAACATTGTTTCCACAGCTCCACAACGAAAGGCGCCTTTCAGCGAGGGACCGGTTGAACGAACCACTAGGCCAACTCGTTCCAAAAGATCTCGAGCACCAGCCAAAAAGCAGGTCCCGTAGTTCCCCCCAGGTCGATCTTCCGGTCCGGAAGTAGTGTGTTTGTCGGGATTGGATGCTAGCCATAGCTCCAACCAGACTGAAGCTCCGTCAGCTAATGTCGCCACTCACTCTAGCCCTTAACCGATTTAACCTTGGATAGCGATTTTCTCGGCCTTTGCAAACATTTGCACATCTTGCTGGTTGGCAAAGCGCGCGATTGGTATTGGAGATACCACAAGCAGGTAGATCGCATCGTTTGGACGGAATTTTGTGCAGCTCTAAGACAACAATATAAAGACTATCCCCCCCTTATGAGCAAGGAATTGATTCGAGCGCGAAAGCTACACGTCGGAGAACCCTTCGTCGTTTTTCACGACGCCGTGGCTGGTCTAATAGATAAATTTTGCATTAAAATGGCGGAAGAGATTAATAGAAATATTAAAAGCAAATTTGCTTCCCGAAACCCGTCACAAAATCTTATATCAGTCCACTAGCTCAGTTGGTCAATTGAGAGATTAGTACAGATGCAGGAAAATCTAGTGCACGAGTTACAGAAATCTGAAAAGTCTAGGCCACCGGTAGGCCGACGTTCGATACATAGTCTGGAGGAATCGCGCCCCGAAAGCGATCAAGAAGAGTATGAGGATATCAGCGTAGAGGCCATTCAAAGTTCGACGGCTAAGCGTTCTTGTTGGAATTGTGAGGAGCTTGGACATGTGTGGGAAAATTGTATGGCAGATAGGCGGACATTGTGTTACGGCTGTGAAGCTCCGAATGTCTATAAGCCGCAGTGCCAAACATGTATTCGTAGAGCTTCGGAAAACCGTCAGAAGGGTGCATCCAACAACAGCCGGATGCCCCCGAAAAACCACCATTAAACTTGCCCGTTGACTTAGAGCGAGACAAGAAGAGTTCGGCTTCTTGTTGTGAGAAAATAAAGGAAACGAATACGATCGTCAAGAGAAGTTGTCGGATTTTACCGTATCCCGAACGGGTTAATAAATATTTAGAGGTTCGAAAAAGAATTTTTAATGAAGAACCACATGAAACCCCAAAACGAATCCAGCGTTTGAGAAAATATTATGATAATGTCAAAAATAACCGTAGACTGTTAGTTTCCGCTATTATTAGTAGTCCCAAGGATATGCGCAGCTATGCCGAAGTATCCTTTCTGGGTCGAACAGAACAGGGTCTGTTAGACACCGGCGCAAGTATCAGCTGTATAGGGGCTGAAGTAGCTCAGACTGATTTTTCATCCTTTTCTGAATATAAACTCATAAAAGCCACTGCAAAAGCTGCAGATGGCCAAAGTCAACAGATACTGGGGTGTTAAATGTCATCATGCGTTATTGAACTATCGAAATCCCATGAAGTTATTTTTAATTCCATCCCTGACACAAAATCTAATCCTAGGTCACGGTTTTTGGAGATCGTTTTCGCTGGCCCCAGACATCATTGCAGCTGTCGAGATAAGCTCGAAGGACGATGAGGCAGCCGAACCAGATCCCTTACGGTATCGGTTAACTAGGCAGCAAAACCAACAACTCGAGGTTGTTAAACAGTTATTTCCTAACGCGACGGAGGGACTAGTGCGTACGGCCTTGCTTAAGCATCATATCGATATAGGCCAGGCCGCCCCCGTAAAACAACGATTTTATCCGGTTAATCCAGCGGTAGAAAAATTGCTTTATGCTGAGGTAGATCGCATGCTCCAACTAGGCGTTATTGAACCGTCCTCTAGTGCTTGGAGTTCGCCAATGCGACTGGTTCTCAAGCCCAACAAAGTCCGTCTGTGTCTCGATGCTCGACAACTGAATGAAGTCACCCGTAAGGATGCCTACCCATAACCAAGTATCGATGGTATTTTGCCCGGTTGCCCAAGGCAAATATCATAACCAACCTGAGAGATGCTTATTGGCAGATCGAACTCGCTGAGGATTCCAAGTCACTAACTGCGTTTACGGTCCCGGGAAGGCCGTTATATCAGTTTAAGGTTATGCCTTTTGGCCTGTGTAACGCTCCATCCACTATGTGTCGTTTGATGGATGAGATTATTCCCCCGGATTTGCGTTACTTCGTCTTTGGATACTTGGACGATCTTTGCATCGTATCAGCAGATTTCTCTTCCGACTCGCTGAACAGTTCAGAAAAGCCAACCTGACTCTGAATATTCAGAAGAGTCAGTTCTGTGTCACCAGCGTAAATTATCTTGGATACGTCATCAGCAATGGAGGTATTTGCACTGATCCCTCCAAAGTAGCTTGTATAGTGAACTGGCCGCCGCCGAGGAATCTAAAACAGGTTCGCGGCTTTCTTGGGGTCTGTGGCTGGTGTCGTAGATTCATCCAGGCTTTCTTTGAGCTATCCTGTCCTATCACCGAGCTTCTTTCCAACAAAAATAAATTTATTTGGACCCCGGAATCACAAGTCGCAATGGACTCTTTAAAAACCGTGTTGACTTCTTCTCCAGTGCTTAAAAACCCAGAATTCGAACAGAAATTTTTCCTCCACAGTGTCGCTAGTGATTTTGGTATAGGAGCCGTGCTCGTGCAATTGGTGGATCTGCAGGAAAAGCCAATAGCGTTTATGTCGAAAAAACTAAGTCGTGCGCAACGTAACTATAGCGTTACGGAGCGCGAGTGCTTGGCCGTAATTCTGGCCATCGAAAAGTTCCGTTGCTATCTGGAACTGCAGGAATTCGAAGTGGTTACTGATCATTCCAGTTTGTTGTGGCTAATGCGATAGCAAAACGTGTCGGGGAGCTTAGCTCGATGGATTTTTCGATTGCAGCAATTTAAATTCTCGATATCGCACCGAAAAGGAAAAGATCACATAGTTTCCCGATGCTCTTTCCCGGTTACATGAACCTGAGGTATCCGCAGTAGAGATGAGTCCTGTGATAGATCTCGAATCCGATGACTTTCAGGATGAGAGCTACCAACAGTTAAAAGAGCAGTATAAGAAAAATTCCTCTCAACTGCACGATCTGAAAATTATCGACCAATTTCTGTACATTCGAACCGAACACGCAGATGGAAAGGCGGGGCCAGACAGTAGAACTTGGAAGTTATGGGTTCCCGAGCGATTGAAGACCGACGTTCTTAAACAAGCTCATGACAATCCTACTTCAGCGCATGCCGGCATGCAAAAGACCATAGAAAAAGTTCGAAGAAGTCTGTTTTGGCCCGGCTTAGCTAAATATGTTCGAGAGTATATTCGTAGTTGTGAGGTGTGCAAAGCATTGAAAGCTCCTAATTATACTCTGCGGCCACCCATGGAAAGCCACATACCAACTTGTCGACCATTTCAACGATTGTACATAGATCTGCTTGGACCCTATCCAAGCAGCAAAAAGGGACATGTTGGTTTGCTAATTGTTTTAGATCAATTCAGTAAATATCATTGGCTACACCCCCTGAAGAAATTTACTTCCATAGTAATACAAGAATTTCTGCTAAAGCAGATCTTTCATGCATATGGTGTGCCTGAAACTATTGTTAGCGACAATGGAAAACAATTCAAAGCTACAGAATTCAACGCATTCTTGACACAGCTGGGAATTAAACATATGTACACGGCATTATACTCTCCCCAAAGTAATACGGCGGAACGAGTAAATCGTTCATTGTTAGCTGCCGTGCGATCATATCTTCAGCAGGATCAGACCTACTGGGATCAGCATCTCTCAAGTATATCTTGTTCGCTGCGTCACTACATCAGTCCTTTGGTTGTTCACCATATCGAGCCCTGTTTGGCTTAGATATGCTCACGCATGGGACGGATTATAAGCTTCTGAAGGATTTAGACTTGCTGGAAGAACCCGTTGTCCCGGTATCTAGGTCCGACAATTTAGCTCTAATTCGAAAAGATATACAGGGCAATATTAAGAAAGCGTATGAGCGCAACGTTGCTCAATACAATTTACGAGCCAAGCCTGTGTCGTTCCGCGAAGGTCAGGAAATTTTAATGCCAAATTGGCTCCTAAATTTCTTAAATGTCGCGTTCGGGAAAAACTGGGTAATTGTTTCTACCTTCTGGAAAATCTGCAGGGCCGAGAAATAGGAACCTTTCATGCGAAAGACATTCGATCCTGATTCCCGCTAATATTCTGTCTAACGGTGGCATATTATCGGGTGGTGTAACGGTTGCGGTTGGACAGTACCGATTCAGGGTAGGTTATCGCTAAGGTACTCGGGTATATCGCATGCAATAACCTTGGGCCAATTATCGCTGCATGGCATAGCATAGTTGGGGTGTGTGCAGGCAAGCTCGAGATAGGGAACAGCTGAGCTAAGCTTCCGTAAGTGCTGTGCAGCGCATCGCAACGGAGCTTTCGAAGCCGATCATTAAGATCGGTAAGCTCTTATTTAAGCAGTGCAAAAGCACCAGAGCGTTCTCTTTTGAAAATTTGAATCTGTGCAGCCGGTGATTATCTCCGCGTCGGTAGCAAATATATATCTAAATCGACCACGTGCAAATAACTTCCCACAAAGACAAACCAAAACCGAATAAAACGGAACGGTGAAATCCCACGCGGTGTGCGCTCGCAAAAATCGTGCTAAATTAATAACCGTGCGCCGAGAAATCTGGCAAGACACCTACCCTGGCGTAAAGTGCATATTTGCCTCGCCTCGCCACCAAGAGTTTTTTTTTGTCGCCAACCCGTGCGTCACACAGCTCTGCCAGGAGCGAACAACACTCGTGTCTCCGTGGAAAAGTCGGAAAAACGGTATGTTAAAGTGCCCTGTAGGGAAAAATTAGATTTTTTCTTAGCCCTCGTGGTTTTGTTCTGCTTCGCCCATAGGACCCTGGCCACGAGCGGTAGCCCACCCAGCTCACCCACCCAAAGTTCTGCCCCCCACACCAAACTCCCACCCTTGACGGGAGTACTCTTCGGGAGTCGACCTTGGTGTGGGGCCGAGATTTTTTTCTCCTTTGGAAATCGTTGGAAAGTCCACCTGCCCGGCTACATAACCTCCACCGGCCATAACCCTTGAGGGCATAGAGATCACCCCCCTCCCGGTAGGCGCCGCTAACTCGCTTTCTGCGACGGCCTAAAAGAAGCCGCTACGGATCCGTACCCAGGTTTTGTAGCATAGTGTAGCTTTAATTGTCATTTTCTTTGGTTCCTTCTGAGCCCTTATATGCCTATGTAGCTTTCATTAGCTCTGCGTCACAGTCATACCTCGATAGCCGTGAAAGTGAAAGTTCCCAAAACTGAATTTATTGTGCTGGTTGGAGAAAGAAAAACTTAATCATAGAGATTTGCCTACTGGTTGTAATTAAAGACTTGTGTTATTTTCGGTAGTGAAGCTCGTGTTCGCTCGTTTTTGATTATGTAGCAACATGTCTAGTATTAAGTACAGATAAATATATTGGATTTTGTCAGCCATGAATATGGAGTAGACTTCTAATTTCCTAGTGACATGGTGACGTAATGGGGTAGGGTGAGAATTATAGGGGTTTCCAGAACCTTCTCCCAACTGGAAATCATGGAAGGGTGGGTACAGAATCATGTGGGTCGACTTCCATCTCAAGACCTCACGCCCGCGATAGTTTTGGAACACACCGACGAAAGCCCCTAGTACTTTCGGGTACGCCCTATGTATGATTGTGCCATTTAATTTCGGTTATGCTCGTAATAGGCAGATTGTTGTTTTCGGAGTTAGCTCCCTGTAGAGTCACGGGATTCTAAAATTTTAAAGTTTATGAATGAGCACGGAACCAGAGAATCCCCAACGGCAGTGACCTCGACATCCCCTCCAATCCATCCCCTACTGACGTATAGAAATATATCGTTGAATGGTTACAATGCATGTACATAGGTATTGTCGATGGTCCCGCGGAGTTGCCTTTAACAGCACCAATTAAATCCGTTCTAGCAGTTAAGCTGTCGCAAGTTGCTGCCTCTGCTGCTGACCGCTGCAGGTACTGGCACTGGCACTGGCACTGGCTTGCGCTGGCGCTGTTTTATTCTATAAAGTACATCGGTCATAATCTAGCACAATGTTGCCAAATAATCTTACCGCAGTATGTCCTCCTGCTTTAACCTCTCGTCAGTAAAGCTTAAAATTATGACGGCACCTCGTGGTAGCCGAAAAATATGCCCGTTCATTCGTGGCTGGAAATTCACCTTCTATCGATAAACATTAAATATCTAGATCTAATACTAGCTCGCCTATCGCGGTCAACTATCGACCGTCGACATGATCTTTTATTCGCAGTCCTAGGCAAGGAACTGCAAGGGCAATTTGCGCTGGAGTACAGGCAGTCAGCCACCTCCAGTCAGAGAATTGCCAGGGACGCAGGCAGCGTCGATTTGAGCTGGTCTGCAGGCAGCGCCCAGAGGAACGCGGACAGCGTGTATATTTGGACTGGGGCGCAGGCAGCGACCCAAAGCAGACGCAGGCAGCGTCGATTAGCTGGAACTTCTAGGGAATAGAAGGATGCAACATTCCCCCAGAAGAAGTAGCCGAATAATGGAGGGGCAAGCCACCCCCACAACAACGAGTGCGTCTTCGCAACCTGGAAGTAGTAGTAGTGCAGGAAACAGGCCGCCGAAGTCGAAAGTAATAGTGACGTCGGCGCCGCTGATTCCTAGCCAAGCCACCACAGCCTCCTTGGTATCTTCCCAACCTAGGAGTATTACGACCACAGCAGGAGTTTCCGCACATGGACAGAACGAGCCACCTCTAATGCTGGATCTCTTGGAGAGAATTGCAGCGTTGGAGAAGGAGCTGGAAAGGGCAAGAGCCCAGAACAATGTGAGTACGCCCATCGATACCGTAATACCTAACGGGGTCGGTGCGAGCAGTGCGGCGTCACAGCTGACGCCATCTTGGAGTGGTCCGTTATTGTCTGTAAGCAACGGTGTGCCACCTAACGGGGTCGGAGTGAGCAGTACAGCATGCTCGCAGCCACCATCTTATAGCGGACCACCGCTGCTTGCAAGTAGCAGCTATCTTACGCCATTTTGCACAACTAGCACAGCGCAGACACCGCATGGAGTCGTGCCGCCGGCTGTAGGCATTTACAACAACACGACGCCGACGCCGCTAGCTGGATCCTACGCCTGGACGACACCAAATGGAAGCAGTGGAAACTATATGCCCCGCAAGCTTCCCGATCTGCCAGTATTTGGAGGTCAGCCTGAGGATTGGCCGATCTTCCTTTGTGAGACAACGCAAGCGTACAACTGTACAGACCTGGAGAACAACCAACGCTTGTTGAAGGCACTGAAGGATGAAGCCCGCGAGACCGTCAAGTCTCTTCTAATTCATCCAAGCAACGTGAGTACTGTCGTGGAGCAGCTGCGTTTCAGATATGGCCGACCGGAGCAGCTTATACGCAGCCAGCTGAGTGGAATACGAGAGGTGCCCAATATTTCGGAGCACAATCTGGCGAAGATTATTCCCTTTGCAACCCGTGTGAGTAATCTCACTGCCTTCTTGCAGTCAGCGAGGGCAGATCAGCATTTGGGGAACCCAACACTTTTGGAAGAACTTGTGGCCAAACTCCCTACAAGCAAGCGAGTGGAGTGGGCAAAGCATGCTGCAACGATTATACCTTTCCCAACTATTGTGCATTTTAGTGCGTGGTTGACGGAGTACGCTAACGTGGTGTGTACTATCGTGGACATTGAAGGGAAGGAACTAAAGCGTCGATTGCTACATGCAAGCATCGACCAAGACCGAGGCGAGCAACAAGACAGCCGTCTCAGAGGTTGTCCAATCTGTGGAGGGCAACATGCAGTTAAAGGCTGCAGAGACTTCAATGGAGCTTCTCCACCAGACAGGTGGATGTACGTGAGGAGGCATCGACTATGCTTTTATGTCTACGAAGTGGTCACATGACTAGATCCTGCAATTCGCATGGTGAGTGTCAAGTGAATGGATGGAGAAAGAGGCATCACCGTCTGCTACATGGTGTGGACAACGAACGTAGAAGGTCGCCGCAACGAGGCGGTAAGAAAGGCTACAGCCAGCGAAACCAGCAGACAGCAGTTTCTAGACGTAGCCTAAACAGAGGGGCTCCGCAGGCGGATGCACCTGCACAGAGGATATTAAATTGTGTCGACGCAGAAAGAGGCCGCCTACTGTTTCGTATACTGCCAGTAACGCTGTACGGAGCAAACCGACGGGTGGATACATACGCACTTTTGGATGAAGGATCATCTGTTACGATGATCGACGATTCCCTCAGAAAGGATCTGGGCGTACAAGGTGAGCGTCGACATCTGAATATTCAGTGGTTTGGAGGTAGCTTGGTAAGCCTGCAAATCAGTGGAGCAGGCAAGCCAATTCGCCATGCGTTGCGAAACGTGTATTCCGTTTCGAACCTGAGCCTGCCGATGCAGACTTTACGCCGACGAGATGTTCAAGGTGTGGATAAGGTGTAACGAACCGTTCTTTTCCGTCTGATGCAGCTGGGCTGGCTCAGCGGTCGGTGGGCTCGCTGCAACAATATTTGTATGTTGCCCCGACGACAAGTAAGAAGGCACGGGTTGGGTTTTGTACTGATATGACAATATGCTTTATTGGTATCTTAGAGCTATCTTACGCTATTCCGACTCCGGTGCTGGTCCTACCCTTGGTTCTCCTCTGCGTTTTGGTGAGCGTGACGCACCCTGGACCCCCAAGGCGTCGCCAAGCGTGGCACCGCCGGCTCTACTGACTGGGGCTAGCGATTCTAGGCACGAGGCCCAAATCCGCCTCTCAGTCGGCGCCTGACGCGTTCGCTCTCACTCGACTCACTTGGCTTCTCGGCCCGAAGGTGTCTCACTCCCTGTGGGATGCACTCCAAGCGTGGCACCGTTGGTTTAAGGGATTGGGACCTTTGGCTCTTGGCTGTACGCTCGAGTCCGCCTCTCGATCCTTACACAACGCGTTCGCTTTCCAAAGTTATTTTTCCTTTGCTCGGTCTCACTCTTGTTGCTCACTATTCACTTCACTCTTGAAAGCTCCGCTCGCTGACTGTCCCTCTTCCTCCTCTTATAGGCTCGCTTCTGCGTCGGCGCCGCCGATGCCGCCTGGCGCTAACGGCACTTTCCGCCATGCGGTGCCCGTACTTTTCCATCGGCGTTCCTTCATTCTCTGCTCGCTTTACAACGGGACCTGGCTGGTGGCGTGATCTCATGACCATATTTGGTCATGCGCTGGGCCACTGCCGGCCTGATCCCGTCATCCCGCTGTTCTCTCTCCGGGGGTCCTCCCCTCTCATCTTGGGTCCCCGGGAGAGCTCTCCTCGGTAATTCGCCGCCTCCGGATATCCCCGGATAACAGCCGTTAGCCCTTAACCCTGTACCGCCCCCTGCGTGTGGGATTACCTTTCCTCACACTTCCCCCTTTCTTTTATTGGCGGAAAACCCCGGTTTTCCGCGTCCCAGGTTTGGGATGTTTCAAAAACCCCGCGCGAACGGCGTGCGCGCGCTTTGTTCTCGACCCGGGTGCACCCTGGCGCCCTCTTTCGGCCTCGCGCCGTGCGGTGTTGCCGTGTCTCTCCGATGTGCGCGATCGATATAGGGTAGGGTCGCTATTCTGACCTACTCGATATGGCGTAGCGTTGCCTTTACGATCCACTCGATAAAGCGTAGGGTCGTTTTTGTGATCTATTCGATATGTCGCAGCGTGCGTATTCTACTTCCGCATCGCGAATTCCTCAATGGACTGGGAAACGTCCTATTTTCTCGCTGTTCCGGGTGTTTTCTTCGTTTTTCTCGTGCGCGTCCGGTTTTTCTTACTGCCCTTCGCTGGTGCGCAGGCCTTCCGCCGGCCCTCTGGATGCTTCGGGTGAGTTTTCCTCTCTCTTTCACGCCTTCCGCCGCCTTCATTCATGCTTTACCGATCATTTCTAGCGATGCCCCTCTGTTCTTCTGCTGAAAGGTAAATACCCTGTTCTTCTTTAAAATATTTTTTTTTTCCTTTTTTTATTCGCTTTTGTTTTCAGTTCAATTTTTTTTCATCATTCCTCTTCTCTTCTCCTCAGTACGTTGCCCGGAATACTTCCTGCCGATCGGTGGACACCGATAGCCGGTACCGGACGCCACCGTCGTTGACCAGGCGCTTCACCCTCCTCGCAGTTGGCTTCATCCGCGCGAGAGAGCGCGTGACGACGGCCGACCACTCCTCGCGTTTGACGGGCCGCCACCGCGAGTTGTCCGCCGACCTCGTCGGCCGGCGCGCCTCTGCCCGCTCCCCTGGGCACGACGCCTGTCGGCCTAGCTTTGGCCGCTCGCTCTGGCCGGGTTCCGGCCATTGCCAGGGACCTCGCTCCTATGGCTCAGGTGAGCGTTATTCCGCGAGCGTGTCCTTCCTTGCTTCCGCCGTTGCCTTCGCGCCGTCATCCGCTGCCGCCGCCCCCTGTGTCGCGTCGGGCATCGTCGCCTTCGCCGGCCTCTTCGCGTCGCCGTCGGTCGTCACCTCGACTTTGGGTGCCGCCGCTGGGCCTTCCGCCGTCAGTGATGTCGTTGTGTTCGCCGTTCCCTCCGTCTCGCCGTCGAGCCCGGCCACAGGAGCCAACAGGCCCAGCGGTAGCACCCACAGCCGAAGTGGTGCCCGAGGAGGCGCCCGAGGGGACCGTGCCAGTGCTGCTGCTGCTGCTGATGCTGCTTCTGCTGCTGTTGCCGCTGCTGCTGCTGCTGTTGCCGCTGCTGCTGCTGCTGTTGCTCCTGTTGGCCGGGCGCGTTGTCAGCCGGCGGCCGACGCTGGAACAGCTCTTCCTCTGCCCCCGGTGACGGTGGGGCCTGCGGCCGCGGCTCCTCCTCGGACTCGACGTGTTCAGGGGGTGGTTGCCAGAGCCCTTCCTTGGCTTGTCGTAGCCTCTCCTGCCACTCTTCTTCGGGCGACTGGACTCGAGCCGCCTTCGGCGCTGGTGGGCACTCCGCCTCCTCCTCATCGCTGGAGATCACCGCGTGCCCGTCTGCCGCGCTCTCCGTCCGCGTCGCCCTTGCCTCCTCCGTCTCCGCACGCAGACGCGCCATCTCCCTCTGCTCCGCCGCGTTGCACCGGAGAGCACACCGCCACTGGTGCGCGACGTCTCGCTTGTGGCGCTCCGCCTCCGCTTCTTGAGCCGCCTTTTCGGCCTCCTGCGTGGCCTTCAGCCTGTTGGCCAGCGCCAGGGCGTACACGCCGTTGCCTCAGCTCCTCCTTCGCCGCGGCCAGCGCGATCCGCCGGTGCCATTCCGCGAGGCGTCGCGCCTCAGCGGCCGCGTTGTTTGCCGTGATGTCGGCCTGCGTCGACTGCGGCTCCTCGACCGCGTTTTCGGCCTGCGTTGGCTGCGGCTCCTCGACCTCGTTTTCGGCCTGCGCCGACCGTGTCCGTGCCTCCTGTGGGTTTGTCGGCCGCTGGTCCCCTCGCCGCGTTGTCGACCTTCCCCTGGTGCGTGCCGACGACTCCTCTCCCTTGGCCGTACGCGTCGAACGCGTGGACGCCGCTTCGATGGCCGCCCCTCTCTGGGCTCCTCCCTCCGCGTCTCCGTGCGCCCCCTGCTTCCTCCCTCCGACCGCTCCTCGCGCTTGCTGACGTGGGGATTCTCGCGGCTGCTGGGGTGGGACCCCTCGCGCTTGCTGGTGCGGGGCTCCTCGCGCTTGCTGGTGTGGGGCTTCTCGTGCTTGCTGGTCCGGGGCTCCTCGCGCTTGCTGGTGCGGGGCTTCTCGTGCTTGCTGGTGCGGGGCTCCTCGCGCTTGCTGGTGCGGGGCTCCTCGCGCTTGCTGGTGTGGGGCTCCTCGTGCTTGCTGGTGCGGGGCTCCTCGCGCTTGCTGGTGCGGGGCTCCTCGCGTCTGCTGGTGCGGGCCTCCTCGCGCTTGATGGTGCGGGGCTCCTTGCGCTTGCTGGTGCGGGCCTCCTCGCCCTTCGCCTCGCGTGCGCGTTTTCTCGGTGGTGCCGGCTCCCAGCTCACCAACTCCAGGTCACTCTCCGCCTCGGTATACCCCGGCGATACCACCGGGGACACCGTCGGTCCCATGGGTCCCGCGGTTGACACCAGCGGTGAGGCCAACAGCTGTAGCTCCGGGGACTTACTCCTACGCGCCCTTCGCTCGTCTTGTTCGGCTTGGTACGCCTGCCGCCGACTTTGCGTATCGCCAACAGCATGATACCCGCGGCGAATCCACTTCCGCTGCTCCGTTAGATATCTAATTAAGTGCTGCTGCATTTTACCCTTTTGCACGTGGTCAACTTTTTTTGAAAAGACCTAATCGTGCGCTGCTCCCTCCTTTATAAGGGCTCGTGCCGGTGCTCACCGTTCCTTGTAACGGTGCTTTACATGGGCCCGTGGGACGGCTCTCTCTTGCCTTCCAGTTGGCTCTCTCGCTCGCTCCCATTTTGAAAGTTATCCGCGCCTCTCGCCGCGTTAACCCTATGGTGCCCCATGGTTTTGTTAGCTTTCCTTCGGTTCCCCTTTTTTTCCCCTTTTTCTTTTTTTTGATTTTTAATGGTCCTTTCTACTTCCAGGTCTGGCGTCGTGTTGTTTGGCTTCGCCTTGAATCTGGTAAGCCTCCCGAGTTCTTGGGTTCCTCATCTCACCTTGCCTTTTCTTCCAGCCCGTCCTTGAGCCCCAGTCCAGGGTGCCGACCGATCTCCCAGCCCGTGATCAATAGGTCCTCCGACCTTTCGCCCGTGCTGCCAACCATCGGCCCGCCCCCTGGGGCCAGCTCCGCCCGTCTCCGGATTGGCTTGGACGCGGATGTCACCCCCGTGCAGCGACTCGGACCCAGGGATCATCCAATTCCCCAGCCGGTAGACCGCGCACGGGCGGCATCCGCTTTTGTCCCGCCTCCCCCGACGTTAGCAGCTGGCTTCAATGCCCTGGACTCGGACCCGAACTTCGGCTCATCATCGGAACCCCCTTCTCGGGTGCCACCTCGTCCGTTGACGCACCACGCAACCCGCCCCCCTGGGATAGTGGTAACCCGTGTATCTTCTACCTTCTTTACCCTCAGTTCCAGTTCCTTTTGGCTGATGAGCTAACTCTTATCCTTCTTTCCGTAGGTCCGGCTTTATTCGTCCGCCTGCCGCAGTCTGCTGCTTAGTTTTACAGCCTTTGCCGATTTTAGTTGTAAGAGGATTCCGGGTGGCCTTGTCCTGCGTGGCATTAAGTTGGGCCGCCCGTTCCTGCCCTTGTGGACGATTCCTGTCCTGCGTGACACGAGTGGTTCTTAGTTTTACTGAACCTTAGTTGTAAGAGTATCCTGTACGAGCTTGTCCTGCGTGGCATCCTCTTGAGACTCTCCTTTCTGCCCCTGCCGCTAGTCTCTGTCTTTCGTGCCCCGTCCATCCTTCTCCGCATGCCTCGCCCGTTGCCCCTCCTTGTGTGTCGGCTACGCTTCGGTTCCAGGGCTTGTTTTAGGGGTTCCCTCACCGGGCTGTGGCCTCAGGTCCCCTATATGGGCGGTCCGCGTCCGTTTCTCGTTGTCCTTTCTCAATTTACAGATGACCGGGGACACGAAATCCATTATGGTGTAGGGACCGTCATACTTCGGGGCCAGTTTTGCAGCAAACCCTCCGGCCGCGTTGGATAGATGGTTTTGCTGGGCCCATACCTTGTCTCCAATCGTGGGTTTCCATGCTCTCCTCCTCAGGTTATAATACCTCGCCTGGTCCTGCGCCGCCCTTTCGAGATTCCGCCTCACCAGTTGAAATAATTCTCTCAACTTGGCCGCGTTCTCGTCCGGTGTGTGCGTGCCCTGTCCTGTGCCAAGCACTTCTTCATCGTATAGAGCCTTTGGTAGCCTTGGCTCTCTCTCTTGGACAATAAACGCCGGCGAGTACCCGGTGGATTCGGTCACCCCTGAATTTACGGCCAACATTATCTCTGGCCATTTCTCATCCCAGTTCCTCTGGTTCCCTTCGCTGAACTGAGCTATCATCGTTTTCACTGTCCGGTTAGTTCGCTCCGTCGGGTTCTCCTGCGGAATGTACGGGGCCGTGAACTGATGCCGTACGCCCATCTGCTCCACAAACCTCTTAAAAACTATACTGGTGAACTGGACTCCATTATCCGTGATCACATCCCACATTGTGCTGCCACGGAGCTATGATATGGCGTACAAGCGGTTGGTCAACGTCGAGAAGAAGATGAAGCGCAACGGGTCGTTCGCGCAGGAATACACCAGGATCATAAGGATTACGTGTCTAAAGGATACGCTCGACGTCTGGAGCCTAACGAGGGTAACGAGCCGAACAAGCCGGGTAAGGTTCGGCTGGTTTTTGACGCTGCAGCCAGAGTTGGAGGAACATCGCTAAATTCGGCGCTGGCCAAAGGGCATCAACATTATAAACCCTTACCAGCTGTGCTCTTTCATTTTAGAGAAGGTGCTGTTGGAGTCTGTGGCGACATCAAGGAGATGTTCCATCAGGTCCTGATCCAACCCGAAGACAGATGTTCCCAACGGTTTCTGTGGAGAGATGGCGATGACAGAAGAGATCCTGACATCTACACGATGATCGTAATGACCTTTGGAGCAGCCTGCTCGCCAAGCGCTGCGCATTACGTGAAGACTGTGAATGCTGAACAGTCTCGACATTCGGAGCCAAGAGCAGTCAAGGCCATCATCGAATGTCATTATGTGGATGACTATGTGGACAGCTTTGCTACCGAGAGCGAAGCCATCAGCGTATTTACCCGAGTGAAGGAGATACATGCGAACGCTGGATTTGAGCTGTGCCAGTTTTCATACAGCTCACCAATTGTGGAGACGGCATTGGGCCCACCAGGACGAAGCGTGAGCGTCGGATGGAATGAGGCTGAACAGAAGATTCTCGGAATGTGTTGGCAGGCAGCCACAGACGATTTCAGGTTCACTGTGAAGTATCATCGAGTTCCACGCAGCGTATTGAACGGCGATCGAGTCCCTACCAAGAGAGAGAATTTGAGCTTGGTCATGTCCACGTTCGATCCCCTGGGATTCCTGTGTTGCCTTATGATAACAGCGAAGGTGCTGCTACGAGAGATTTGGAGGCAGAAGATCCAGTGGGATGAACCACTTCCGGACGAGATACACAAGGCCTTTGTGAACTGGCGCAAGGAAATGGACGCCGTGGGACAGTTCCGATGTCCTCGCCATTACTTCGGGCGTGGACTCGTGAGGGCTATAGAAATGCACGTCTTCGTGGATGCAAGTCAGTCTGCATTCGCGGCAGTGGCCTACTGGAGGGTCACCTATGAGTATGACGACGTGCTGGTGAGCTTCGTATGTGCCAAAACGAAGTGCGCGCCGATGAGAACAATGTCAATCCCACGGTTGGAGCTGCAGGCAGCAGTTCTAGGAACCAGGCTGATGGACACTGTCAAGAGGGAACACAGAGGGACTCAAAGACGGTGCTAAGATGGATCGGCAGCACCCACCAACGATATAAGCAGTTCGTCGGCAATCGGGTGGCAGAAATCTTTGAGTCGACGAAGGTAGCCTAATGGAGATGGGTACCAACAGCCGACAATGCGGCGGATGATGCGACGCGTTCGCAATGCCGCGTGGACCTCAGTCAGAAGTCACGTTGGCTAGGCGGACCAGCATTTTTGAGGCAGCCGGCGGGCAGCTGGCCGCAGCCTGAAGCCGGATTTGAACGAGTTCCGGATGATAACGACGAAGAGGAGATGCCAAGTGAGTTTTCGTTGGTGGCAGCGAATGACTTTTTAATTTCCTTTCAGAGATTCTCAAGCTACTGTCGGTTACTCAGGACTACAGCCTGGGTCCTAAGGTTCACGCGCTGGTGCCGTGGACAAAGAAGCGCGCTTGAGAACTACGGCCTCACTGCAGCAGAGTGTGAACCCGCGGAGAATCTGTTGGTCAGACAGGCACAACGTGAGACGTTTCCGAACGAGATGCGGTCGACAGAAGACGGCAAGACGGTCGCCAGTGGAAGCGACATTCGAGGACTGGCGCCATACATAGATGGCCATGGAGTTCTGCGAGCATACGGCAGAGTGGATGCCGCATTGTGTATGCCATACAGTGCGAGGAGGCCAATAGTCCTGTCACACAAGTACAGTCTTACGGAGATGATTGTGCATCATTTCCACGCCAAGATGAAGCATCAAAACGTGGATGCTACGATTGCGGAGATCCGAACAAGGTTCTGGATTACGAAGCTGAGACGCGTACTACGGATGACGATCTCAGCATGCAACGTGTGCAAGTTGCATCGGGCGCGGGCAGCGCCGCCAATAATGGGACCGCTGCCGAAGGATCGCCTGGAGGCCAATGGCTGGCCGCTTAAGAATACCGGACTGGATTACTTTGGACCACTATTGGTGAAAGTATCGCGGCACACGGAGAAGCGCTGGGTCGCCCTTTTCACGTGCCTGACGACCAGGGCGATACATCTGGAGTTGGCACATGACCTGTCAACTGATTCCTGTATAATTGCGATACGGAACTTCGTCTGCCGTCGAGGCCCAGTACATAGACTGCGCACTGACAACGGCAAGAACTTCATAGGAGCTGACAGGGAAGCCAGACGATTTGGCGACGTGTTCGAATCAGAAAGGATTCAGAGTGAGCTATCTGGCCGAGGCATCGAGTGGGTTTTCAATTGCCCAGTGAATCCATCTGAAGGAGGAGTCTGGGAACGAATGGTGCAGTGCGTGAAGAAGGTTCTGCGCTACACATTGAAGGAGATAGCGCCGAGGGATCACGTACTGGTGAGTTTTCTGATCGAAGCAGAGAACAATGTGAATTCGCGTCCGCTCACCCACTTGCCGGTGGATGCGGAACAAGAAGCCCCCCTGACGCCAAATGATCTGCTCAGAGGAGTAGCTAACCTGCCGGACACGCCTGGCGACGATCTGGAGCTGCCCAAGGAGTGCGCTACAGGCAAGCAGTGGCGTATAGCGCGACTAATGAGGGACCGTTTCTGAAAGAGGTGGGTCTTGGAGAACCTGCCTACACTTGTGCGCCGAGAGAAATGGTGCCAGAGGACGGAGCCGATTCGCCAGGGTGACATGGTCTTCATCTGCGATCCAGCCTTGCCCCGAAGAGAGTGGAGCAAGGGCATCGTGGAAGCCGTTTACAAAGGAGTCGATGGAGTCATCAGACGCGCTAGTATGCGCGTGAATGACAGCGACCAATCCCGGATTATGATGCGTCCCGTCTCCAAACTTGCGGTTTTGGATTTGAGTGAAGCGGTTCTTCACGGGGTCGGGGATGTCGACGGTCGCTAGTTGACCGCGATAGGCGAGCTAGTATTAGATCTAGTATTTAATGTATATCGATAGAAGGTGAATTTCCAGCCACGAATGAACGGGCATATTTTTCGGCTACCACGAGGTGCTGCCATAATTTTAAGCTTCACTTTACTGTCGAGAGGTTAAAGCAGGAGGACATACTGCGGTAAGATTATTTGGCAACATTGTGCTAGGCTATGACCGATGTACTTTATAAAATAAAACAGCGCCAGCGCCAGCCAGTGCCAGTGCCAGTGCCAGTACCTGCAGCGGTCAGCAGCAGAGGCAGCAACTTGCGACAGCTTAACTGCTAGAGCGGATTTAATTGGTGCTGTTAAAGGCAACACCGCGGGACCATCGACAGGTATGACAGATTTTATTTGTTGATCTATTCTCCACTCGTGTCACTGTCACTTTTGCCTTCCACTTTTTATTGATACGTTTAATTTGCGAGTCCATCCGGGGGCGCCATGAAACTTTAGAATAGTTTTTCTCAATATGAAAAAACCGAGAACTTGGGTGGCTGCAAATTATTGTATTTTACGACGAAAAAAAAGAAGCGCGTGCGTTCGTTTTAATAGATTTTTTCGTTTTCCCCAATGTGTTCAAAAAAATTTCTTCTTAGCCTATCTTACCTACGGTGGTAAAGCGGGGCAAATTCGAACCATTATAAAACAGATCATACGCCATATGGCGCTACAGTATTTTATAATCAAATAATATAAACAGGTACTAGGCCTATGGTGCCTAAACCACTGGTGGGAGTTTCACTAAAACGACAAGTTTTTGTTTCACGGCTGGCCCCTGAATTCACATCTAATGACGTAATTGCTTTTATTCAAAGCAAAATAAAAGCCGTGGATTTAAAGTTGGTGACATTTTAGAATAGTTTTTCTAAATATGAAATACCGAAACTTTGGGAGGCTGCAAATTAATGTATTTTACGACGAAAAAAGAATAAGTGCGTGCGTTCGTTTTCAACAGATTTTGTCGACTCTCTATATTCAAACAATTTCTTTTAAGCCTATCGTACCTACGATGGCAAAGCGGGGCGAATTCGCCAAGAGCGAGAGAGCGAGCTTTTATTGCGCTCCCGCTTTGCCCTAGCCTAACTTACACTAGACTTCATCAAATTCGATCCTTATATTATTCTAATACAAATGATAAGCCAAATGGTGCTACACCGGCCCCGTTGAAGGCCTGGAAGCGCCAACTTGTGGATTGGCCTCCTGAACGTGGCTCCGCTGCTTGTCCTTAGGTCGACCACTCTGACCCTTCCGTCCTGCCCTGCGGTTGTTCCGACCACTCTTCCGAGGAGCCACTGTTAAGGGGGCAGGTTGTCCTCGGCAACGATTACGAGGTCGCCTTCCTTGATGTTGGGTTGCTCCTGGTGCCACTTGCATCTTATTTGCAAGCCCAGCACATACTCCCGGGACCATCGCTGCCAGAACATTTGCCTGGCTGACGAGACGGGCCGCCATCGCTTTAAGCAGCTCAGACCCTCCTGGTCCGGGGTCCTGGGTGCTGGGAGTGCGATTAGCGGCCCTCCTGTCAGCAGGTGCCCGGGAGTCAGCGCGTCTCCGTCGCTTGGGTCTGGGCTTTGGAGTCCTAGCGGGCGCGAGTTGAGTACCGCCTCGATCCCGACCAGCACGATCTCCAGCTCCTCTGCGGTGAGGAGAGTGCTTTCGACTGCCCGTAGTAGTACGCCCTTGGCAGACTTCACACCGGCCTCCCAAAGTCCGCCCATGTGCGGTGCTCCAAGCGGTATGAAGGCAAGCTCGCACCCGCTTCTTGACGCGAATTCGCGTATCGCGTCCGCTTCCGCCTCTATCTTCCTCCGCAGCTCGCTGAAGTGGCGATTTGCTCCGACGAAATTTGTCGCGTTGTCGCAGTTCAGGCGTTGCGGACATCCTCGACGACCGACGAACCTTTGAATGCAACAAGAAGGAATTAGTCGTCAAATCGGAGACAATTTCTAAATGAACCGCCTTGACGCAAAACAGACAAATAACGCTATGTAGACTTATAAGCGGCCTTCCACGAATTTTCAGAGTCGTATAGACTGGCCACAAAATCAACGCCACATACTGAAATGGCGGAGAGCACGGAGCCGGTCTGCGGTAAGTTGCCATCATTTGGGTCTGGAGCAGAGGCTTGCATTTAAAGCAACGAATACACGACTAACTGTCGCCCTGCAGACCGCCTGAGCGTTCACTATCCAAATACGCTGTCTAAGGATACTCACGAGTGCTCGTGGGCCGGCATGAAAATTCGTTTGATGCAGATAGAGAACGTATGTCTGCACAAACTGCGAGCGTTTTGTCAATAACAAGAGAAACTTGGCATTATATGACATAGGAGCGTTAACTAGTCGCCCCCCAACTCGCAACAACGAAAAAGAGCACCAAGTCCCAACCTCTTCATGGATGAAAGGATTCAAACGCTGAAGACTGGAGCCTAACTTGGTGCCTTTACGAACCCTTTCAATATCTTCTTGAGACTCATTTTTCTGTGTTATTTCGACTATTTTTAGAAACGCCTCTTCGTATTCTACGGATGACGGAATTTTTCCAAAGTTGAGACTTTTGTCTTTGCATTTTCGGATGAAGCGGAACACGAAAACGAACACTCTTAGCAGTTTGAGGTGTGACGAGTATCCCTCGATTACATCCACTAAATAATTTGGCTTGGCCGCGACGGTCAGTCATACCGATTTCTTCCGACTTTCCATCTGTAGCTCTTCTTCGGAAAGCTCGAAGTGTGGATTGGTCCACCAAACCAGATCGACTGCACGATTTCCTTCCTATACGTCACAACCTCTCGAAACTATGTCTGCTGGGTTCTGTTTTGTTGGCACATGCCGCCACGTAGCTTCACTTGACCACTCTTGAATCTCCGCTACTCGGTTCGCAACGAATGTTGACAACGACGAAGGGTGGGATCTGATCCAATGAAGAGTAACTTCTGAATCTGACCAGAATATCATTTTCTCAATTGGAACCTTGAGCAGTGAGTTGATTCGGTGACAAAGGTCTGTGAGCGGCACATAACTCAAGCCTTGGGAGCGTTTTCGTCTTGAGCGGCGCTACTTTCGACTTTGCAGTCAACAAGGAGACCTCGAAACCTTCTGCAGTCTTTCTACGGATATAGACGCAGGCTCCATAAGCTCTCATGGATGCGTCGGCAAAGGCATGTACTTGAATCGGTGACATGGGATCAGTATGCACAAATCGAGGTATGGTAATCTTCTCCAACTGACCCAAGGATTCTTTTAATAAGTTCCATGCTGTTTCCAAGTTCATTGGAATTGACTCATCCCAATCTAGCTTGTTAAGCCAAAGCTCCTGCAGTAGGATCTTTCCCTTAATTACTAAACGACTTAACAAGCCAAGGGGGTCAAACAGCTTTGATGTCACCGATAATATGTTCCGTTTTGTCGCTCGGAGACCCATAACTGACGTGTCAATTTGGAACTTAAAGACGTCTTCGTGTGGCAGCCACGATATTCCTAGCGCCTTAGTTGACTCTGAGTCCGAGATCGTTATTGGTTTAACTGTGCTCTCGGATGCGGTGACCTCAGGTGAGTTCGAAAATCATTTAGTCAATTCAAACCCAGCAGTTTGAAGAACCTGAGCCACATCAGACTTAATTGTCTTTAGCTCCTCTACGCAACCAGCACCAGTCAACATGTCATCGACATAGAAGTCGGAGTCAATAACTTCAGCAGCTTTAGGGAATGAGAGTTTTGCAGACTCACTCAACCTCTTCAAACACCGAAAAGCCAAAAATGGGGCTGGTCCAGTCCCATATGTTACGGTGTTGAGCTGGTATATTCTCAAGGACTCAGACGGAATTGGAATTGTCTATCCGCATCAGCGACCCAGACTTGGCGATACATCTTCTTGACATCAGCTGTCAAGGCGTACCTGTGTAGTCTGAATCGGAGCAATGTCGAATACAGCTCATCCTGTATCGGAGGACCGACCATCAAGATGATGTTTAAGGCCACCTGAGAGGACGTTTTACAAGACGCATCGAAAACGACACGGAGCTTGGTCGACGTGCTTTGAGGCCTCAACACACACTGATATGGAATGAAATAATGTGGAGTTTTAGGGATTGTGTTGTCTGTGGTAGACATGTGACCCAAGGAGAGGTACTCTTCCATGAACTCCAAGCACGTTTTCTTTAACTCGGGGTCACGATCTTTTTTCAAGCGATAAAAACCGCCGTTTAGCCACTTCAAAGGAGTTGCCTAAAATACTGGGATCTGATTTGAACGGCAGTTTTACTTCAAACCGACCTGAAGGTACGACCTGAGTAGTCCTTATATAATGCTCTTCACATAACTTGTGTTCAGGAGATAAAGACTATTTAGAAGACGGCAATTCTTCCAGTGACCAAAACTTTTGTAGTGTGTTGTCGATGTGTATCACTGACTCTTCTCGACAACTCAAACAATTCCTCGCTTCTTGGGTGGCAGTCACCTTTGGAGTGTATCTGGCCGACACAATCCAGCCGAGAAGCGTTTTCTGCAGGGTTGGATAGTCAGGACCTTGTCTAATTTGACCAACAGATAAAAGTTCGAAAAATGTTTGTGCACCTATCAACATATCTATCTTCTGTGGCTTGAAGAAATATGGGTTTGCAAGTGGTAAGTTCTTCGGGATTCAAGCCAATGTGTTCAAAAAAATTTCTTCTTAGCCTATCTTACCTACGGTGGTAAAGCGGGGCGAATTCAAACCATTATAAAACAGATCATACGCCAAATGGCGCTATAGTATTTTATAATCAAATAATATAAACAGGTACTAGGCCTATGGTGCCTAAGCCACTGGTGGGAGTTTCACTAAAACGACAAGTTTTTGTTTCACGGCTGGTCCCTGAATTCACATCTAGTGACGTAATTGCTTTTATTCAAAGCAAAATAAAAGCCGTGGATATACGGGTTCCGTTTTTGAGGGATTTACTCCCAGACCGCGCGATTCTGTCCAATCCGACAGTTGCGCTAGCTTTGCGGTCATTAAGTCGCACAGTGTTTGGGGGTATTTCCCCGAGAAGATAATCGCAACGTCGTCCGCATAGGCCACGACTTTACAGCCCCCCCCTTCTAGGTCACATAGTATCTTGTTGACTGCTATGTTCTACAGAAGAGGAGACAGGACACCACCTTGCGGGGTGCCTCTGTTGACATACCTTGACTGGGCGGACGATCCCATCGATGATGTCCGATGACGTCCTGCATGTGAGCAATTGATCAATGAACATCACCAAGTGACGGTTCACCCCCAGGTCAGTCAGGGCTTCTGTAATGGCACCCGGTACAACGTTGTTGAAAGCTCCCTCAATATCAAGAATGGCTATGAGTGAGTACTCTTTGCGATGCAGAGATTTCGCTACCGCTGAGATCACTTCATGAAGAGCCGTTTCCGTGGATTTTCCTTTCCGGTAGGCATGCTGTGCGCCTGACAGCAACTGAGGGTGTATAGTCGTCCTCAGTTGCAGCCCGACGAGTCTCTCAAAGGTTTTGAGGAGGAAGGACGATAGGCTGATTGGTCAAAAGTCTTTTGCAGCTGAGTGCGAGGCTTTTCCTGCTTTGGGAATGAAGACTATCTTTGCCTTAAGCCATGTTCGCGGGATTGTACCCACAGCCAGTATTCCTGAAGATACCTTGTAGCCAGTTGATGGCCGTATCCCCGGCCTTCTGAAGTTGGGCCGGGATTACCTGGTCTGGGCCTGGCGATTTGAACGGGTTGAAGCTGTTTATTGCCCAGCTTATGTTACGTTTTGTGAGGATGTGATCCATCGAGGTTACCGGTCCCTCTCCTGGAAGATGTGCCGTCTCGATGGTTGTGCACCCTGGAAAATGTGTGTCTAGTAGAATCTGCAGGGACTCCTCACTGGAGTTGGTCCACGTGCCGTCATTCCTTTTAAGATACCCTACCGAGGGGTTAGTTTTTGAGAGAATCTTGCGAAGCCTTGCGGCCTCTGACGTTTCCTCAATTTCCGAGCAAAATTTTTGCCAAGAGGCCCTTTTTGCTTTCCTTGTTTCCTTTTTATATAGTGACAGACTGATTTTGTAGTCTGCCCAGTGGCTCTCTTCGTTCGCGCTTTTGGCCCTGTTGAAGAGGGTCCTGCAGCTTTTACGTAGGATGTCTATTTGTTTTGACCACCAGGGGGGTTTCTTTTTCCCCCCAGGTTTGCTAGAGGGGCATGCTGCCGCGAAGGCTTTGTTGCATGCTTCTGTGAACCTGTTCACTAGGCGATCTAGGTCGTCTTTTGTGTCCGGGCATGATGGTGCTTTGGAGGGGAGTAAGTCCTCCAGGGCTGAGCTATATTTTTCCCAGTTGGCTTTCCTGGGATTAATATAGTCCTTAGGTTTCGGACACTCGAGGGATAGTGTGGTCTCGATGTATCTGTGGTCAGAGAAAGAGTGGTCATCAAGGACTTGCCAACTCTTGACTATGTCTAACAGGTTGGAAGACACTAGGGTGATGTCAATAACCTCCTGTCAATTTTTAGTTATAAAAGTGGGGTCGTTGCCCCGATTACAAATAAATAGATTTGAGTTAAGGATGAAGCTGAAAAGTGACTCACCCCTTACATTTGTGTTCGAGCTCCCCCATTGAGTGTGGTGAGCGTTGGCATCGAAACCTATTAATAGGTCTATGTCCGACCTCTCGCTGTCGCTGGCTAGTTTGCGAACAAGGTCGTTGGGAGGATCGTTTTCCTCATGGGCCATGTAGGACGACATCAGCCTTAGATGTGTCCCTTTCAGCTCTAGGCTTGCCGCCGTGCTGTCGCTATCGCTATAGTTATGGAGCAGAAAGATATTAAGGTGCTTTCTGGCGAGAATGCAGGTGCGGGTTTTACCTTCATGTTGAGCTACAATTATCTTGTACTCCTTCGACCCTAGTCCACAAACCTTGTCTCCCACTATCCAAGGTTCCTGGATCAGGGCTACGTCTGCTCCGCTCTCTTCGAGGCGGAGTATAAGAGCAGCGGATGCTGCTTTACAGTGGTGGAGATTGATCTGAAGGAACCTCAAGGACATCCTTGGTGTTCTCCACCACTGTAATGTCGGCATCTGGATCGTCCTCGACTTCCTCGTGGCAACACATCGCCTCGAAGTCGCATCTCAGCGTGCCATCGGTGGAGTAGCCCTCTGGGTCTGTCTCTGTGTGATCGTCGGGTGCTTCGATCTCCGAGGCAGCGTCCTGCTCGACTGCCTTGTCGACAGGACGTGCCCCGGCCGCTGCATACGACTTGTAGACGTTTACGGTCGCAGAGCTGAACCCAACATTGAGCTCGCCTTTGGCAGCCTCGATCGGGGCCAGCGACTCTTTGTTGAGATCGACCACCGCCTGGTTTGTGGGGCCCTGTGTCGTCTCAACTTTGACCACCTTCCAGTCCGCTGTTGGGAGGTGGGGGTTGCATCTTTGCAACATTTTTAGGATGCGCTCCGGCTCCTCCGCGGGCACCCAGACTCTCGCCCTTGGTCTACTGGGCACTTCGCTCCAGTCTACAGCGACGAGCTTCGCCCTTGGGTAGACTTCCCCGACTTGCGCTACCGCTGCTTTGTACAGCTGTACGGAGCGCTCGTCTTCACAGGCTACGATTTTTATGCAGCCCTGGTACCAGCCCATGTCTTTGCAGACGGGGGGGGGGGGGGGGGGGGTCCAGGCTGCTTTTCCAGCAGCTCGAAGCAGCGGTCGGCCAGTGCCGCTTCCACCCACTACCACTGGTTCTTAGTGATTCGGGAGTCCGCGCTGCCTTTGTCCAGGACGCCAATCAGCGTCCTTTCTCTGGCAATCTGCGCGAACGATGTGTTAGGCCGTACTCTGGAGCGCTTTGGTGTTGGCCCAGGAGTCTCTTGCGAGCGCTGCCTTTTTGGCTGAGGGGCTTCCTTCTTCGGTGCTTCCTTGCCAAAGTTCGGCAGCACTTTCGAGGCCCACTCAACCTTCTTTATCCATTTGTCCGTCGGGCTGGACATCTGGCTTGCGTTCTGCCGACGGAGTATATTGCCAGCACTCCTTCTATCGGCATGTGTAAAAGGTTTGGCTTGGACACTAGTAGATGGTGACTCATCACCCGCCACTTTACCAGCAGGCAGAGCAGCCGCAGGATTGCATAGCCAAGGTATCGGTTTTGGGAGCGAATTCACCACCCACCCCGAAACTGGGATGGGACCCCTTTGGGCTCTCCCTAGCATCTTCCGCCGCGCAGGTTTTCACTGCTGGTTTGCGGGTTGGGCCAGGCCTTTGGGCCGCTGCCTTCCCCTGTTTGGGATTGCTCCCTGTTGGCATTTGGGGAGTGCCAGACTCATTTTGTTTGTTTTTTATATCTTCCATTCTTTTCCCACGAGCTGCAGAGAAGGGGTACGGTCCGTCCGGGCAGAGATCCACGTTGCCCGGATAAGGCATACTTAGAACAGGGGGCTGCCGAGTCCCTGAGCTCTCCGTTTACGACTGGGCTAGTTTTATATACCGGGCCCCCAGCCAGGCTGACTCTCGGCACGGGTCGAATAACACTCTTAGTCCGGCCCGGTGTGAGCTGAATGTGGGGGTTGGGATGTGGGTAGGTAGTGTGTAGGGATAGGGGAGTGTGTGAGCTACTTATACGAGGCGGCACCACAAGCGCATCGTCAGTGTTGCTACTTCGCGAACACCCGCTGGCTGTCCGGGGCTGCTTATTTTCGGTACTCTCCCTAGGGATGTCCGCTTATTCGCAGCTGACCTACCTATATGACCTGTATATAGGTAGGTCGTTCGCTATCCGCAACCTGCGACCTGTCCGGTGGCCTCAGCTAGGCCCCCTTTGAGCCACCTCACGAGCTCATCAGAACAGACTGCAAGTGGTAAGTCCTTCGGGATTTTCCAGTCACTCAAGTTAAGTGTTTGATCAGGGTGATACCCCGAAATGGACCTTAAAATCCAGAAATCGACCGAAAACTCTCTACCAGTAATTCGCGGCTTCACCACAGTATGTTTTTTTTTCGTGACTTGTGAATTGGATTCACCAATACCAAGCAAGTTGATACACGACTCCTCCCTACGGATCTGTAAGCGCTGTGCTAAGTCCTCAGTTATAAAATTGGTTAGAGACCCCGAGTCAAGCAGAGCTCGGGCCAAAACATGTTCACCATTATTTGTACGGACGCTTACGATCGACGTAGCCAGAATAACTCTATCTATAGCTGTCGCATGGAGAGCATGCGAAGTGGAAGGTTGATTCTGATTGGGAGGAGGAGAAGAATTCTCTGGGGGTGATGGTAACGCCAGACTTTTATTCGCCACTGTGTATGGTGTGAGCAGCCACAAACTCGACACTTCTTAGCTTTGCATCGTACTACAGAGTGGCCTTGTTGCAGACAATTGATGCACAGGGATGCAGTTTTTGCGAATTCGAACCTTTGCATTACTGCCAGCCGACCAAATGGACTGCAATCTGTCAAAAAATGGTCTTTCGCATTGCAGTAGCTGCATTGTTGGTTTTTGGTATTCGCGGTAGAACACGCGCATCAGCTCCGATTATGCAGCTTGCTTGGCACAGCTTTCTGCTCCTGCTTTGGTTTGTCCGAATTTTTGGCGGAAAGATGCTGATGTCTGCGATTAAGCAACTTTTCACAGTCAGCCCAAAGTGGCAGCTTCTCATAATCAAACTGTTCTTCCCATTTCTCTTTGGTCACCGGATCGACTCTGCTCAAGACGAGATGAATAATCATCGCATTCGAGATCTTTTTATCATCGCCTATCGACAACAATGAACCATATATGGATGAGGCTGTATCGATAAGGTTCCTTAAGGACTATGCTGATTGCTGGGTCATTTTGGGAAGACTAAATAGGGCATCAATGTGATTTTTAAAGATCAGACAATCATTATCGTAGACCCGTTTTAAGCTAGCCATTGCTTTCTCATAATTGGTCTCGGTTACTTGGAAAGCCCTAACTGTTCCCAACGCTTCACCAGAGAGACACGAAAGCAAATGGTTGAACTTTTCGATAATTGGAATGCTTTCGTCATTGTGAACCAGTCTCAAATAAACCTATGAAGTTTTTAAAGTCCGAAAAGTTGCCGCTGAACTGCGGCCGTGCTAACTTCGGAAGGCTAGCACGAGTTGGGCCACCATAAGCTGGTACTGCAGGTTTTGTCTCATCAGCTGTCTTCAAGGCGCAAATGAGAGACATTAATTTTGCCTTTGTGACAATTGAGAGTTCTTCCAACTCGACTCCAAATTCATCGTCAGTGGCTATATCTTCAATCTTCTCTTGAAGTTCGCGTGCCGTGTCAATGTTACGCATCAGCGTTTCGAGTCTGCACTCGAGCTCCGTCAATACTAGCGGAATATCTCCCGCTTCTAAACGGTCCGCTAATAAACGAATGCCTTTGACAAGGCAACTGCGCTTTTTCTTCAGCTCTTCAAGGACGATATTGTTGGCTTTTGAGGTCATATTGATTCTCAATACAAGCAACTAAAGGCGAAAGGTCGTTTCTAATAATCGTATTCAATGCCGAGGCACTCAATGAAATAATGGGTAACTGTACCCAAACGAGGTAAAAAACCAATATACCCGACAAATTTAGGGCATTGCGTCACATAGCTCAAGTGCTTACGTATCTAGTTCGTGGTTGTACCCAACGAGCTGAAAATCAATATACCCGACAAATTTAGGGTAGAGCGTCGCTTGGCTGGCGCGTAAACGAAAACCAAACAAAAAGAACAGCGATAAGCGATAAGCAAAGCGAATAATTCACCGCTGTAGTTCTGAAAACTGGATGTTGTTTATACGTATGTACCGACGACGATCGACGCTAAATTGATTTGCGAAGCATGACTTTGTCTTAATTGATAGTTGGATCCTACTGACACCAAACGAATATAACCGACGAAATCAGGGTAGCGCGTCACTTGGTGTTTGGTTTGGATTAAGCGCGCCAAAGAAAAAGAACAGCAATAAGCAACGGTGATGTACTTAATACTTTTAATTTGCAAGTCCACCCGGGGGCGCCATGAAATTTAAGAATAGTTTTTCTAAATATGAAATACCGAAAACTTTGGGTGGCTGCAAATTAATGTATTTTACGACGAAAAAAGAATAAGTGCGTGCGTTCGTTTTCAATAGATTTTGTCGACTCTCTATATTCAAAAAAATTTCTTTCAAGCCTATCGTACCTACGGTGGCAAAGCGGGGCGAATTCGACAAGAGCGAGAGAGCGAGCTTTTATTGCGCTCCCGCTTTGCCCTAGCCTAACTTACATTAGACTTCATCAGCCAAATGGCGCTACAGGTGGAGACGTTTAACTTCCCTTATGCCAGATAGCCTCGTTTAAAATAAGCATCTCCCCAACTCAATTTGGCCGGTGGCCATTTGGCCACCAAATGATGGTGACGGAGTTTAAGGCTAAGAAGAAAAATAGGCCCCCCATATCCCTTACAAATCTTTCCAGTGTGCCACCCTCAATCTCAACTTCCCCCTCCTCAACTTACCGTCTTGCTTCCATAGTTCCAAAAAACTAACTTCTCTTTTAGTAACGTATCAGAGTGTTAGAGGCTTGCGTAGTAAGCTCAGCATTCTTTTCCGGGATAGTATTACATTTGCTTCCCACGTTATTGTGCTTACCGAGGTTTTGGCTGGCCGGTACACAACTTTTAGAAATGACCGTTCGTCTCGACGTGCAGGAGTCTCTAACTTCACGTCGGAACACTTCACAGTCCCAGTTCAACAGGAACTGGAATTCCTCTGTGTAAAACTGATTCTTCCCGCTTTCGCTATATTCATTATTTGCTCGTGTATTCTACCTTCTTCGGATATCTCTATTTATGAGCATCCCTTGTCCGCTTTAACCGCTGTTTCTTCCTCGCTATCTGATAAAGATCGTATGATAGTTCTTCAACTTGCCAGGAACTGTTTGGTCTTCGGTAAACGAGTCTAGTATACTAGTGCCCATGTCACGACATGACTTTGCTGACGGCTTGCTTGACCTGTCTCTGTCTCAAGTCAATCATGTAAAAAATTCCTTGGGTCGAATTCTTGATCTGTGCTTTGTATCGGATCCGACCATAGTGTTGTTAGCCCGAGCTCTTCCGCTCACTATACCTGAAGACGCCTACCATCCTACTTTGGAAGTGTCGGTTGATATAGGACCAACTGTATTGGATCGGTTGAGAAGGCTATCTGAACGTGTCCGCTTTTTTCCTAAAGCCGAGTTTGCGAAGCTTAGTAACCAAATTATGGATTTTGATTGGTCCGATTTTTACTTGTGCACTGATTTCATAAAAGGCACAAACATTTTTTACAATGCTCTTGGCAAATTTTTTGATTCTTGTGTCCCGCTTTCTTGTCCGATTAGATCTGGAAAACCCCCTTGGTTTACCAAAGAGTTATCCAGCCTTAAAAACTTAAAATCAAGACTTCATAGAAAATTTCAAGAAGTGGGTTCTCCTACTTCTCACTCTCGCTATGCAATAGCTGGGTCAAACTTTTCAGTTCTTAATGCTCAATGCTATAAGAACTACCTATCTCGATGCAGGATACGTTTTTCTCAGGACCCTAAGCAGTTTGACTGCTTCGTAAACAGTAAGCGTAGAACGTCCGCACACCCATCCTCGCTATCATTTCGTAATACGTCGGCAAATAATGATCAGGCAATTGCCGATCTTTTTGCCCAATTTTTCCAAACCACCTATTCTGAAGAAAGCTACTCAGGTCATCCGTACCCATACGGTTTACCGAGGTCGAACGGCATTTTCAGTCCCTTGTTAAATGAATGTTCCCTACTTAATGATCTTCGACTAGTTAAGCCGGTGCTTTGACCGGGTCCAGACGGGTCCAGTCACTATATCTCCAACTCAGCATGGATTTATAAGGCGGCGATCAACCACCACGAACTTGTTAGAGTTTACCTCTTTCATTATCAAAGGCTTCCCTTCTAGCACATAAACTTGACCTTTTAGGGTTTCCGCCCAAAATCCTGAGATGGATTTCTAGCTATCTTTGTTCCAGGTCTCAAAGAGTCCTCTTCAAAAACTCCCTCTCTTCACCAGTAAAGGTTTCTTCGGGAGTACCACAGGGCAGCCATCTAGGCCCCTTACTCTCCACACTCTTTATTAAGAACTTGCCTTCGGTATTAACATACTATCGAGTACTTATGTATGCGGATGATGTTAAACTCTGCTTGCAATCCGATCTCAATTACATTCAGTCATGGTGCTGTGCAAACTTGTTACACCTTAATGCCTCGAAATGCAAAGCTATGAAATTTCATCGTTCTAGCCTTTTGTTGGCTCCATATTCCCTATGTGGTGGTTCTCTTGAGAGAATTACCCTGGTGGATGATCTTGGTGTTATATTAAACGCCAAGCTAACAATTTCTGAGCACATTTCTACCATGGTAAATAAGGCCATGGGCGTGCTTGGGTTTATAAAGAGGTGGTCAAAGGAATTTGACGACCCCTATATAACAAAGACTCTCTATAGTGTACGGTGAGGCTTGTAGCTGCTGTGAGCAGGCTTAGGGTTTTTGGGGGTCCGCCGAAAATTAGGCACCAGCTGACGAGAGGCAAGAGAAATTCTCTTTAACAGTCGGCAAAGAGGGCCTGGGATCAGAGAGTGGGTCAGAGCCAGGTCAGACTTCCTCGTCGAAAGGAGAGCGGGTTCGAAGTCGAAGTTCGACGAGAAGAGAGGCTACAAATAAATGTCATTGGACGCCATTGCAGCATTCCAAGCCTGGTCGACAGCATTGGATGGTGTTCATTGTCTAAAGTGGCAGCGGGGTTTTTAAATATTAAAAAAAAACAAAAGAAAAAAAGGGAATAAAAGAAAAGGGTTTTTAAATATTCAAAAAAAAAAAAAGAGAGAGAAACCTTTGAAATTAAATAACGACAAGGAAATATATCTCAGGCAGTGAGGCGTTGTATAGTGATACCCTTGCAATACACCCTTTCGACGGGGCACCCGTTTGGGTAAGTTGAAAAGAAAAACAGCCGAGTGAAGTGTATAAAGGTGTTCTGTGTGTGCAAATTTCCCTAGGTTGGAAATTGGAGGAGGCTCGTCTTCCACGACAACCAGCTGCAGGTCATAGAAATTCGCCGGAGCTTTGGGACGTCGCCTTGGAGCAATTCGGCGAGCCAGAGAGGAGAGGCCAGCTAGTGCCCGGCAGACGGCAGCCGCGTCGGCTTGTTTCATCGCTCCGCGTATGCGTCCATACCCCGTGCGTAGGGGGGAGGCAGAGAGGAAAAAGTGTTCGGCAGTTAGTGGCTGATCGAAGTTGAAATTGTCGCAGAGATCTAGCCTGGTCCAAAAGAAACAAAAAAAAATAGCAAGAAGAAGACAAAAAAAATAACGTAACACAGTCATATGCTCTAAGCATTTTTACCCGGGTTATTTCATAGTCCCTCTTCATTTAGGCTTTTTGATCTCTCTATCCCTTTCCCTTTTTCTCCACCTAACTTTGCCGCTGAGGGCGAGCCCCCATATACTGGTGCTCGATAAGCGCCGGTGATCCGCAAAGGGGAGTGCGAGACTGAGCGCAGAGGAATGCGGAAGGGGCGTGAGGGACGGGAAGAAGAGAGATACAAATTCACAGTAAAATTGACTCGACCTGCCTGAGCCACTCGGTCGTCGTCTCACTTTTTTTTGGTGTGTGCGAATTGTGTGTGTTCTCTTTTTTTTTTAACTTTTCAGAAACCCAAGTCGGAAGCGCTTCGTCGATGGAGGTTCCTGTAAGTGGTTTTAATTAAACAAATAAATTATCTTCCATTTTTTTGTGTGGCGAATGCTCTGAAGGTTCGTCACGGGAGCACACCCAAGTAGTGGGATGAAAAGAGAGGGCATCGGAAAGTCGTAGATAATTGCTCTCCTCTTGATTCTTTTCCCTACGTCTCTCGCGTATTACACCTTCCCTTTTGATGGATCGATATGCCAGCGAATGCTCAGATTAAAATTTCTTACATTTCTTTTGTTTTCATTCCTATTCAAATTATCTGTTCTCAAACATATCTAATCTAAGCTTCTTACTTATTTACATTACTTCACTCTATTTTATTTAAAATTAAGGCGTAGCCAATACTCGGGGAAGGGAGAAACTAATGAATAAACTTAATTACAAGGGATCAAGAATTTTAGTCATAAGCAATGAATAAATGTTTATAATGTGTGAGTAGAAGCAATAGTGTTTGATCTCCTGCAGCAAGCCCCTGTAGGTCCCCCATAATATAAGGGGTCTTGTAGCAAATCATGTGTTATCGGGCACAACAAGACCAAGGTAGGGTGGGCGAACATCACTCCTCATGAACAGCTGAGGAATTCTTGTCGTTGTCCGTTCACCAGTGCAGTCATTGTCTTTCGTTTTAGGTGTTGTGCTTTCCGTCCGGTTTCAAATGGCTTAGTGACACGCATTAAATGTAAAATAATAATAGGGTAGGCCTCAGCTTAGGAGCAAAATACATAAGAACACCACACTCGTGGCCGACGAGCCAGTAGCCGGAAAATTGACAGCGTGCCGCTCCAAGCTGAGAGGACCATCTCCCCTACATCGTGGTTGCACGTTACATTTATTATTATTTTTGGCGCCCAACGTGGGGCCTCACTGTTAGGTAGGAATTATTAAAATTTGTACTAAGGGGTGTGGTTCACGAGCAATGGCCTAAAACAAACCTTCACTTTTTAAATTTTCCTTGGCGACTGTTCGATGTCTTCATTAAAGACAAAGAAACCCAAATCATTTCCGCTGTCATTCAGTTCTCTTACGGATCTTTGGAATACCGATAGAAAACTAAGCCCCAGGGCAGGTTTCCGGGCCACGATTCTAAGGGTTCTGAGTGAGTTTTACTTATTTCTGTACAAATAGCCTGACTGTCGTGATTAATAGGAACACTACTAGAATAGCTTTAAGAAGCTATCTGTTGTCCATGTCATTTCAGTCTGCGCTGTGAGTGCTACTCAACTTTATGCCTGAGGGACCAAAGGATAACTGAACCGTCATGGATTCACTGGTGATGCATTTAGCTTAAGTGCACTCCTGTCCACGGCTCATTTTATTAAGTGCCTCAGTTTGCATTGTCTTATCTTTGTTTGGCAGTTTGGATCACTGTTTCTATAAGCGCTGTTGGACGCAGGTGCGCAGAACGTAGAATTACCACTGCCCACGGCTTAGGTGTTCTAACTTGCCAGAAAGTATTTTCCTCTTTAGCTGTACTTGGTGAATTAATTCGGACAATTAAGAGAGGCTCTGCAGGGAGCCAGGCTAGCTGGGAGATCAAACCATTAGGATTTTTTTTGTAATTTTTTTTTTTGTTTTAAACTGTTGAGTTGAGAATTTTTTTTAATTAATATTCAAATTTTATTTCACTTTTAAATTTTCTTCATTACATATATATAAGAAAACATACATACATATCATTTCAGAGTTAAGCAGATAGTTTTTTTAGTAAACACCTATAAAAAGAGAGATGGGATTGGATCGGTCTGATGATGAAGCAGGCAAGCGCCTCAGCAATCTGTTGCAGGCTGTGCAAAGACACAATGGCCTCCGAAGATGTTTATAGAACTCCTTGTCAGCATGAATTCCATAAAACATGCATGCGAACATACTTTAAGACCCAAACAACCTGTCCAGTTTGCAATGCGGTTTGTATTGCCCCAACGGTTGGTCAGCCTCCTCTGGTGCCTGGCAAGACTAGACAGCAGACGAAGTCAGTTCTCGCGGGAGGCAGTAAGCAATCCCAAGCGGGGTCGGAGGGTCAAGCGTCTACTTCAAATCAAGCGTTTAGTTCAAGTCAAGTGTCTAGGGAGATCACGGCGGCTATTAGGGGTATGCAGAATGAATTACTTATCAACCTGACGGAGAAGATGTCTCAAATGATAAGTACCACTGTCGAAGCTCGGTTAGCTTCTAATGCGCAAATTCCGCAGCCGTCAGTCGGGAGCCTGAATAGGAACGCTTCTTTGGACCAATTGCTAGAAATTCCCGAGGGGAACCAGGGCGCAGTTTACACCCCTCCACTCCGGACTTCGCTCTCTAGATCAGCAGTATCTGACTTAGCTCAGAGACCTGACAAGGTGGGTCATATAATGAATAATTGGAAGCTTCGCTTTTCGGGAGCCTCAGACTCCTTAAGCGTGGATTCATTTATATACCGAGTAGAGGCCCTTACCCATCAAACGTTGGAAGGGAACTTTATGCTGTTGTGCAGCAATGCAAACACTCTGTTTGAAGGGAAAGCATCTGATTTTTATTGGAGGCATCACAAGACAGTTGGCTCAGTGCGGTGGATGGATCTGTGTGATGCGTTGAGGAAGCAGTTTAGGGATTCCCGGACGGACGTATACATCAGACAGATGATTCGCGATAGGAAACAAAGAGAAAAAGAGACTTTCGAGGTATTTTTTGACGCAATCCAAAAGCTCACTGACAGGTTAGAGCAGCCTCTTTCTCATAAAACTCTGGTCGAGATCGTTCGTCGAAATTTGCGGCTGGAAATACAGCATGAGATCCTGAATCAGAAAATAGACTCAATAGAAGCACTACGGGATATATGTCGGAGGCGAGAATGTTTTATGGAAGAGGTGCGTCGGACTCATGGCTATCAAAAACCTGCACCATTTCGGAAGCAAATCTCGGAGCTAGTGGACGAAGCCTTGGGAGAGGATGCGGAAGAATTCTCGGAATCGGAGTTTGGGGAGGAGATAGCAGCTTTATCCTTGGTGTGTTGGAATTGTCGAAAAGAAGGACACCGTTACCACGACTGCGTTGCTAAACGGAAAATATTCTGCTTTGGCTGCGGAGCGCCGAACACGTATAAGCCATCTTGCAAAAAGTGTCAAAAAAACACCAAGGAGAACACGGCAGAGTCTCGTCGGCTGACCAGTGTTCCGCAGAGGGGGTCGGCGAAACAAAACTAGATGTAGCAAGTGGCAAAACGCAAGAAGAGCCTTCTCGGGATTTTTGGGAGGCGGAGCCACCGATAGTGGGATGGCATATAAATTTGATAGAGGGTAAGAAGTTAGCACCTCCAGTGGAAATTGTTAAGTCAAGGAGATTAACTAGAAATGCACGTAGAATTAAGGCCCATTTTAAATCTCTCAAATGTATTAATGAAATAAGGAAAAAGAAGGGAGACAAGAGGCCGTATGCCGAGGTCAAGTTACTCGATAGAACCGTAGTAGGATTGCTAGATACTGGCGCCGGAATGAGTTGCGTGGGTGGTCAATTGGCAAAGGAGGTAGTATGCAGTAAGAAACCATTTAAAGTGGTGTCGTCCAATGCTTTTACGGCAGATGGAAAGAAGCATCAAATAGTAGGCAAGATAACAACTAAGATAGAGTACCGCGGGGAGTCGAAAACGATAGAGCTATTCATAATTCCTAATTTAAGTCAAGATTTATATTTAGGTATTGATTTTTGGTCCCTTTTCAAATTATTACCGTCCGAATGGAAGATTTCCGAAATTTGCGAGAGTTCAGATGTTCATACACTTACTTCTGCTCAGAAGGCAGCGTTAAACCAGGTGATTTCCCTATTTCCATCTTTCGCTGTGTCGGGTCTGGGAAGGACAGATATGCTTTGTCATACCATCGATTTGGGGAATGCGAAGCCCGTAAAGCAGAGACATTTCTCAGTCTCACCGGCCGTTGAGAAATTGCTGTACGGGGAAGTTGATAGGATGCTGAGATTAGGGGTGATTGAGGAGTCAGGAAGCGCTTGGTCTTCTCCGGTGGTTCTGGTCCAAAAGCCTGGGAAAGCTCTTTTTTGTCTAGACAGTCGAAAAGTAAACGCGGTGACAGAAAAAGATGCGTACCCGTTGCCCCAAATTGATGGCATCTTGAGTAGATTGCCCAAGGCAGAATATGTAACTAGCCTGGACTTGAAAGATGCATTTTGGCAAATACCTTTGGAGGTGGCGTCGAGAGACAAGACTGCATTCACCATACCAGGGAGGCCGTTGTACCAATACAAGGTCATGCCGTTTGGTTTATGCAACGCCTCACAAACCATGTCCAGACTCATGGATAAAGTAATACCCGCAGCTCTTCGAAATCAAGTGTTTGTCTACTCAGATGACCTGCTGGTCATTTCAGACACATTTCCCTCGCATCTTGAGGTACTGCGTTCGGTGGCAGAACACATCCGTCACGCAGGGCTGACCATAAATATAGAGAAGAGCAGATTCTGTAGGAAATCCGTAAAATATCTAGGTCACGTAATTGGCGAAGGCGGTATTAAAACAGACCCGGAAAAGATTTCCGCGATTACTAAGTTTCCGCTCCCAAGAACTCTCCGAGCCCTGAGGAGCTTCCTTGGAATGGCCGGGTGGTATAGGAAATTCATACATGATTTTGCTTCGCTATCCGCCCCTTTAACAGACTTGCTAAAACAAAAAAAAAAATTCGTCATGTCCCAGGGTGGAATAGAGGCCTTTGAGAAATTGAAAGAAACGCTGTGCAAGGCTCCAGCTTTAAGAAGTCCTGACTTTGGAAAGCCCTTCTATATACATTGCGATGCGAGCAATACGGGAGTAGGGGGTGTACTAGTCCAGAAGACGGAGGAAGGGGATGAAATGCCGATAGCTTTCGTGTCTAAAAAGCTGAATAAAGCCCAGCGCAATTATACAGTGACCGAGCTAGAGTGCCTGGCGGCCTTAGCTTAGCTTATGTCGAAGGTCATCAATTCCCCGTGATAACGGATCATGCATCACTGAAGTGGTTGATGTCCCAAAATGATCTACACTCGAGGTTAGCTCGATGGGCACTAAAATTGCAAGGTTTCCGATTTAGCATCGAGCACCGAAAGGGAACCCAGAACATAGTCCCAGATGCATTGTCAAGGGTTCACCAGGATGAGTTCGCAGCGATAGACAAGAGTAATGGGCTTCTGGTGGATCTAGAATCTCCTCACTTCAGAGCGGCAGGGTATCGTGAATTGGTGGAGCGTGTAAAGAGCAACCAGGAACGATTGCGAGACGTAAAAGTGGTCGACAACTTAGTTTACTGAAGAGCTGAGCATGCGAATGGCGACTTACTTCATGACTCGTTTGCCTGGAAATTATGGGTGCCTAAGGATTTGATCAGCGAGATCTTAAAACAGTCACATGATGATCCGTTAGCCTCGCATGGGGGTATTCATAAGACCTTGGAGCGCGTCCGTAGGTACTACTTTTGGCCAGGATTGGTTAACGACGTCAAAGCTTATGTGAACAATTGCAGTGAATGTAAGACCACAAAAGCGCCGAACTTTACTTTGCGGCCACCCATGGGAAAGCCGGCCGAATCACAAAGATTCTTTCAGCGACTTTACATTGATTTTCTTGGTCCATATCCTAGGTCTCGAAGTGGTCACGTCGCTATTTTTATCGTGTTAGACCATTATTCTAAATTTGTTTTCCTCAAAGCCGTTAAGAAGCTGACAGCTGATGTAGTTATCAAATACTTGCGGGAGGATCTCTTTCATACTTTCGGGGTGCCCGAAACCATAGTGTCCGACAATGGATCCCAATTCAGGGCTGAAAAATTCCAAAGCCTTTTAAAAAGCCACCGTATCTCACATACCTTGACAGCGGTACACGCGCCACAGGCAAATGCCTCCGAGAGAGTCAATCGCTCAGTGATCAGAGCGTATGTGCGTCCGGATCAAAAAGATTGGGACGAGAATTTAAGCAGCATTTGTTGCGCGCTGAGATCGTCCATCCACTCGGGAGTAGGCGCTACGCCATATTACATGGTGTTTGGTCAGCAGATGATCATTTCTGGTGGCACTTACTCTTTGCTGAGATCGCTGGAGATGTTGGAAGACAGGGCGGTAGCTTTCACAAAAGAGGATTCCTTGGAGTTGGAGGAAAAAAGCACGTGAAGTAATGGATAAGCAAAATGCTCGTAATGAAAAGCAGTATAATCTAAGATCAAGAGAGGTAGTATACCAGGTTGGGCAGGAAGTTTATAGAAGGAATTTTAAACAAAGCAACTTCCAAGCTGGATACAACGCTAAGCTTGACCACGCTTTCCTGAAGGCTAGAGTTCGGAGAAAGCTCGGAAATTCGCTTTATGAGTTGGAAGATCTGCAAGGCCGAATCATTGGGAAATACCACGGGAAAGATATCCGCCAATAACAGCGACAAGCGGTTCATCCTTGTGAGCCTCTGCACCCCAAGTCTGATCTTGGCAGGGGGGAGTTGTACGGAGAGGCTTGTAGCTGCTGTGAGGAGGCCTAGGGTTTTTGGGGGTCCGCCGAAAATTAGGCACCAGCTGACGAGAGGCAAGAGAAATTCTCTTTAACAGTCGGCAAAGAGGGCCTGGGATCAGAGAGTGGGTCAGAGCCAGGTCAGACTTCCTCGTCGAAAGGAGAGCGGGTTCGAAGTCGAAGTTCGACGAGAAGAGAGGCTACAAATAGATGTCATTGGACGCCATTGCAGCATTCCAAGCCTGGTCGACAGCATTGGATGGTGTACATTGTCTAAAGTGGCAGCGGGGTTTTTAAATATTCAAAAAAAAAAAAGAGAGAGAAACCTTTGAAATTAAATAACGACAAGGAAATATATCTCAGGCAGTGAGGCGTTGTATAGTGATACCCTTGCAATACACCCTTTCGACGGGGCACCCGAGTGAAGTGTATAAAGGTGTTCTGTGTGTGCAAATTTCCCTAGGTTGGAAATTGGAGGAGGCTCGTCTTCCACGACAACCAGCTGCAGGTCATAGAAATTCGCCGGAGCTTTGGGACGTCGCCTTGGAGCAATTCGGCGAGCCAGAGAGGAGAGGCCAGCTGGTGCCCGGCAGACGGCAGCCGCGTCGGTTTGTTTCATCGCTCCGCGTATGCGTCCATACCCCGTGCGTAGGGGGGAGGCAGAGAGGAAAAAGTGTTCGGCAGTTAGTGGCTGATCGAAGTTGAAATTGTCGCAGAGATCTAGCCTGGTCCAAAAGAAACAAAAAAAAATAGCAAGAAGAAGACAAAAAAAATAACGTAACACAGTCATATGCTCTAAGCATTTTTACCCGGGTTATTTCATTGTCCCTCTTCATTTAGGCTTTTTGATCTCTCTATCCCTTTCCCTTTTTCTCCACCTAACTTTGCCGCTGAGGGCGAGCCCCCATATACTGGTGCTCGATAAGCGCCGGTGATCCGCAAAGGGGAGTGCGAGACTGAGCGCAGAGGAATGCGGAAGGGGCGTGAGGGACGGGAAGAAGAGAGATACAAATTCACAGTAAAATTGACTCGACCTGCCTGAGCCACTCGGTCGTCGTCTCACTTTTTTTTGGTGTGTGCGAATTGTGTGTGTTCTCTTTTTTTTTTAACTTTTCAGAAACCCAAGTCGGAAGCGCTTCGTCGATGGAGGTTCCTGTAAGTGGTTTTAATTAAACAAATAAATTAACTTCCATTTTTTTGTGTGGCGAATGCTCTGAAGGTTCGTCACGGGAGCACACCCAAGTAGTGGGATGAAAAGAGAGGGCATCGGAAAGTCGTAGATAATTGCTCTCCTCTTGATTCTTTTCCCTACGTCTCTCGCGTATTACACCTTCCCTTTTGATGGATCGATATGCCAGCGAATGCTCAGATTAAAATTTCTTACATTTCTTTTGTTTTCATTCCTATTCAAATTATCTGTTCTCAAACATATCTAATCTAAGCTTCTTACTTATTTACATTACTTCACTCTATTTTATTTAAAATTAAGGCGTAGCCAATACTCGGGGAAGGGAGAAACTAATGAATAAACTTAATTACAAGGGATCAAGAATTTTAGTCATAAGCAATGAATAAATGTTTATAATGTGTGAGTAGAAGCAATAGTGTTTGATCTCCTGCAGCAAGCCCCTGTAGGTCCCCCATAATATAAGGGGTCTTGTAGCAAATCATGTGTTATCGGGCACAACAAGACCAAGGTAGGGTGGGCGAACATCACTCCTCATGAACAGCTGAGGAATTCTTGTCGTTGTCCGTTCACCAGTGCAGTCATTGTCTTTCGGTTTAGGTGTTGTGCTTTCCGTCCGGTTTCAAATGGCTTAGTGACACGCATTAAATGTAAAATAATATTTGGGTAGGCCTCAGCTTAGGAGCAAAATACATAAGAACACCACACTCGTGGCCGACGAGCCAGTAGCCGGAAAATTGACAGCGTGCCGCTCCAAGCTGAGAGGACCATCTCGCCTACATCGTGGTTGCTTGTTACAATAGTTCGTCCGATCTTAGAATACGGCTCCTGTGTATGGTGCCCTCAGTACAAAGTACACCATGTCCGTATAGAACCAGTACAGAAAAACTTTTTACTCTTTGCTCTGCGGGGCCTTAACTGGGATGCGGGTGTGAAACTCCCATCTTACTCTAGTAGACTGCTATTAGTAAATTTTGTGCACAACTTGATCAGGGGTGACATAGACAGCCATGATCTGTTAGGCCGCATAAGCTTCACGATTCCTATTAGACTCACTAGAAATTTTATACCGTTGTTCCTTCCACTTTGTAGATCGAATTATTCCTTGCATGAACCATTTAGGGTCTTATGCTCGGATTATAATTCCCTCTACCATATTATATCCACCACTAATTCTATTCCTCTTATTAAGGTACTAATCATCGCACACCTTTCTAATAATCAGTAATTGTAGTGGTATTTGTATTTGTATTTTGAATGCATGCTTAGTTTCTTAGTAAGTGTAGATTTTCCTCGAATCTATCTAGCTTTCCTATCTTTCCTGCATGTTCGTGGGAGGAGGGCTGCGTTTTGCCTGGGATCCGCGCGTAACAGCCTTCTGCTGGTGTCACACGGGCCACTTGACTGTGCAGTAATTGCATCCCCTCTTGTAAGATACAGTCATTGCATGTCAACGTCCATATATACAATCATGTTTGTACTGTGCGAACCGATGATAAAATACTAGTACCTCATCACAGTATTCAAGCAGAAAGCTACCAGCCACTTTCATCCTTTTATATAAGTAATATAAGTAAAATACCAAAAATTGCTTGGAATCCATTAACAGTACCATAAATTAACCACACAGAAGAAATGGATAAGCTAAGAAACGAATTAAAATTGTTAAAAGATGGTCAACATGATTTAAAAGGACTTAAGTTCCATCATGTATCTGGACATGCGGCCTTGATTATAGCAGCATAATAAGAAGCATAATAATAATAATATTGATAATCTATGCCATAAGAAGAATTAAATTAGCACGAAGACTGCAAACGATAGCACATCCCTACCCACTGTAATTAACCGTAAATGATTATCCACACTTTTAATTATAGCTATATGCCATGAAGAAAATGTACACAAAAAGGTTCACAAGAATCAAAATACAAAACCATGCCTTTGGCCCCTTGCAGAATTTTCAAACATAAACATTGTGAGGAACCGGGGTTCCCACAGGCCGAATTCGGCCGAAACACAGCCGGATAAGGCTACGGAACGGCCGGATAAGGCTGACGGCTGGCCGGATAAGGCGAACGTCAGTCCGGATACCCGCGGATATCCGGATGCGGCGAAGGGGCCAAGGGCCCCCAGAGAGGAGAAGTGTCCCGCTCTCGGAGAGGAAGATATGCGAGAGGCAGAGGAGACGGCGGGATTGGGCCGGCAGTGGTCCGACCCATGACCAAATAAGGTCATGGGATCACGCCACCGGCCTGGTCCCGTTGCGAATGCTGTGGAAACCAGAAGACGGCAATGGAAAGTTACCGACGCCGAGCCGGGGTCCCGTTAAGGCGGGGTTATAAAAGGAGGCTGCGGCGACGGTGCGGGATCTTTCGCAGATGAGCTGTCGCGCGCGCACATTGAACCCCTTTAAAACGTAGAAGTAATAACCCGCACGGTTCGAAGAGTGTAGTGAAGTGCATACAGAAGCAGAGAAACAGGCAATACAAATTCGTTGCATCGAATCTGCTGACCGCTGAGCGAGCCCAGCTAACTCAAGCCGCCTAAAAAGTAGGTCCGTTACAACATATTATTGTACACATTCACTCATGTATCCAAATAACTGATCTCTAAAAAAATCACATAAAGTAGATAAATAATGACTTTTCTGGTGTAAACAAAGATCTGTAACCCATTAAAAGATACTGCAACAAAACACAAGTTGGGAAAACACTTAACCAATGCAGTCCTAGAATAACACTAATATAAGCATGCACTCAAATAACCACCCGAAGTAAAATGTATCCTTTGCGTCGGTCTAAGATAATTATAGAATACGAAGTTGTACCTCTTGCCTAATTGTCAAATTACATATAGGGCTCTGATTTTAAGAATTAAAATCAGTTCGAATTTACAACTCAACTCACAAATGTCTAGCCAAACGAAAAGATTAAGCAACAACAACAGCGACAAGCAACGCTGACGAGCGAAAGAGAATATTTATATGCAAAAACTAACAATTGCAGGCGAATCTATGTAGCCGCGAATCTAATGCGAATCTACTTCTATTCCAATCTTTTCAGGTAAAAACGGGGGCACCAATTTTTGTCTTCACTCGAGCTTTCAATTTGCATACAAATACCATTGTTTTGGAACGAATTTCCAGGTATTCCAAATTTATCTTTCTCTTTGATTTTGTCGTCTGACCATGTGCTTTTCCAAAGAACTGCAGAACTTGCGTTTTGCACACACCCACGAGACGCGGTCACTTTGGCAATTTGTTGTACATATGTATGTATGTATACATATGGATGCGTATACCTTTTTGGTGAGAAGTGCAATTTCTTGAAATTAAATTTACATTTAACTTGAAAGTCCAACAGGGGACGCCAAATACCGAGTGTTTGGTGGCTGAAAAATAATATATATCTTAACGACGAACGATGGAAAACCTTGTGAGCCGCGGCGAAGGCCTACTACTAGGCAGACCTCTACTCTAATACCCGGTTAGGTTAGGTTAGGTTAAGGCGGTAGCCGGGAGGGGGGGGGATAAGAGCCTCCCGCCCCCAAGCTCACTTGGACCTATAAAAGGTCCGTTGTGTTGCCGCATGGGCATGTGCCCCTTCGCGTTGCCCGAACCGTGAGAGCATACTTCTGCAGGTTAAGGGCAGTCCCATCCGGTGGCTTGGATGTATTTGGACAAGGTCCCTGGTTTGATTACGGACAGGTCCGAAATGTCCGTGAGGAAAGCGGCCCCGAGAATACGAAGACGACGATTTCCAAGGGCTGGGCAGTGGCAGAAGAAGTGGGGGACCGATTCCTCCTCCTCCTCGTCGCGACAACTCCTGCAGAAGTCGTTATGAGGGATTGACAGTCTAGAGGCGTGAGTGCCGATCTGCCAGTGTCCCGTAATGGCTCTAGTAACTGCAGAGCACTGTGCTCTGCTGAGTTTATACAGCTCTGCTGAGCGCTTCTTCGATCGATATGGCCATATCAATCTTGAGACTTTACAGGAAACGGTTTGCTGCCATCTCCTATTGGCATTTTGCTCGAACAATTCGTGCGTTAGGAGCCTGCAGGTAGCCAAGGGCATCGCTACTTGCTCCCTCTCCGGTAGGAGAGGAATCGTAGTACCCTGCCTGGCTAGCTCGTCGGCGGCGTCATTCCCCTCGATGTCCCTGTGGCCGGGGACCCATATAAGGAAGAGATCTAACTGCTCTGCGATCTCGTGCAGAGACCTGCGGCAGTCATTTACAGTCGCTGAGTTCGACGATATTGAGCCTAGAGCTTTGATAGCTGCTTGGCTGTCCGAGAAGACGCACACTAAGTGCGTATCTAGAAGTAATTTGGAGACAATCGAAATGGCCTCCTTGATGGCTTCAACCTCCGCTTGGAACACACTACAGTGATCCGGGAGCCTGAAGCAATGACTGATGTTCAGCTCGCTGCAGTAGACTCCGCCTCCCACGCGGCCGTCTAGCTTTGAGCCATCAGTGTAGAAGTGGACCGCATTTGCAGGTCCTGGTTCGCCCATCTCCCAGTCCTCCCTAGATGGGATTGATACCTGGAAGGGCGTCGAGAGGTGATCACTGGGGATACAGTAATCTGTCCTCTCTGGTAATTGCGGGAGTCTCATCAGGATTCCCGAGTGCCCAACCGCGGATGCTTTCCACAGTCTGGCTTCTCTCATTCTGAGGGCGGAAAGTGTTGCCACCTTCTTTCCCATGAGATCCACAGGGAGGAGGTCCAGCACAGTATCCAGGGCTTCCCCTGGAGTAGTGCGTAGCCCGCCAGTTATGCATAGCTCTGCCATGCGTTGAACTCTGCTGAGTTTATTGAGGCATGTCCTTCTGTCCAAGGCTGGCCACCATACCACCACTCCATAGAGCATGATTGGTCGTATGATGGCGGTGTAGAGCCACCGAACTATATAGGGGGTCATTCCCCATTTTAGTCCGATGGCTTTCCTGCAGGTATAGAGGGCCACTGTGGCCTTCTTTACTCTATCCTCTATGCTCAATTTCCAATCGAGCTTTCTATCGAGGATTAGGCCAAGATACTTGGCGTTGTTGCTGAAGACTAGCGTTTCCCCACATAGTCTTGGGGGAATCAGTACCGGAACTTTGTACTTCCTAGTGAAAAGCACCAGTTCCGTTTTAGACGGGTTGACGCCTAACCCGCATTTGTCTGCCCATTTCGACATTTTCGTGAGAGTACTTGTCATGCACTCACACAATGTCTGCGGAAATTTTCCGGAGAATGCTATGGCAACATCGTCCGCGTACGCCACCACACGGCAGCCACCCCCCTCTATCTCCCGCAGCAGTGTGTTCACTGCCACGTTCCATAGGAGGGGCGAGAGGACTCCGCCCTGCGGTGTGCCTCTGCTGACAAATCTGGTACACGTTGACGTCCCCAGTGATGCCTCAACCGTCCTGCATTGTAGCATCTGATCGATCAGGCTCACCGTCCTGGAGTCAACGCCCAGATCCGTCAGTGCGCCCGTGATGGCGGTCGGAAGGATGTTGTTAAAGGCGCCTTCTATGTCGAGGAAGGCTACTAGGGTGTACTCCTTAAAGTTAAGGGACGCTTCGATGATCGATGTGATCGAGTGTAGGGCCGTTTCGGTGGATCTTCCCTTCCGATAGGCATGCTGGGAGTCTGAGATCAGACTGGACGGAATGCACGCCGTTAGATGCAGCCCCAGGAGCCGCTCCATCGCCTTTAGAAGAAAAGACGATAGACTTATGGGTCTGAAATCTTTTGGGGCAGTGTGCGAGGGCTTGCCTGCCTTGGGTATGAATACGACTTTGGTCTGAAGCCAGGTGTCAGGAATGCACCCGTGGGAGAAGATTCCCTCGTAAATTATTTTGAGCCAGTTAATGGCTTTATGTCCCGCGTGAATCAGTTGGGCAGGGAAAATGCCGTCTGGCCCCGCGGACTTGTAGGGTTTAAAGCTTCTGATCGCCCAGGAAATGTTTTCCTGGCTTAGCAGTCCCAAGATGGCATTTGAGGCGACAGAAGGAGGCGCGAGGTAGTTGGGTCTGTTTTCATCGCAGCCAGGGAAGTGGGTATTTAGGAGAAGATTTAGCGACTCCTCGCTGGACGTAGTCCACGACTGGTCGGTGTTCTTCAAGTAGCCCAGGGTGGGTGTTGTCTTCGAGAGAACTCTGCGCAAGCGTGAGGCTTCTGAGTTACTCTCGATTTCGCTGCAGAACTTACGCCAGGAGGCGCGTTTGGCTTTTCTAAGTTCTTTGTTGTAGGTTGACAGACTGGCCTTGTATTCGGCCCAGTTTTGCTCAACGTTTTCAGCCTTAGCTTTATTGAAGAGTCTCCGGGAGGCTTTCCGGAGTTCACCCAGTTTCGGATTCCACCATTCAGGTTTCTTCCGGCCTCTGTTCTTGCCAGAGGGGCATGCTTTGTCGAGCGCCTTATTGCAGGCGTCGGTAAAGATCTTAAGAAGACGAGTCGTGGCCTCCGTGGAGAACTCCTCCTCAGATGGGGGCTCAGGGAGAACACGACAGAGGTAATCAGAGTACCGAGTCCAGTTTGTCCGCCTGATGTTTCGGAATCGGACTGGCTTCGGTACTGAGAAGGAGAAGACAGTTTCCACGTACCTGTGGTCCGAGAAGGAGTGCTCTTCCAGGACCCTCCAGGATACAATGTTACGCTGTATCTCATGAGAGGCAAGCGTGAGGTCCAGGACCTCCTTGCGGTTTTTAATGATAAAGGTGGGATCACTACCCCGGTTTAGTAAGACCATCTGAGTGGTCAGTAAGTAACTGAAAAGGTACTCACCCCTTTCGTTTGTGTCAGTGCTTCCCCACTGACAGTGATGTGCATTGGCATCGCACCCCACAATTAGGCCGATGTCCTTGGCCGAGCAGTCTGCGATTAGAGCCCGGAGAGGCGCGTGTGGAGGGGGGTCTGTTTGTTCATGCCCCATGTATGCGGAGCAGATCCTCAGTGAGCGCTCCTGGCCTTCGAGGCTCACTGCGGTGTGGTCTTCATTGCTGAAATTTGGGAGCAAAAATAGGTGCAACTCTCTTTTTGCAAGAATGCAGGTACGAATTTTACCTGCGGTTTCAGCTACATATAGCTTGTAGTCAGAAGTCCTCAGACCGGAGACCCTGTTTCCGAGGATCCAGGGCTCCTGAATGAGGACTATGTCGGCTCCATCCTTGGCCAGGTGGAGCAGTAGAGCAGCGCATGCTGCCTTACAATGGTGGAGGTTTATCTGCAGGAGCGTCAACGACATTCCTGAGGCTCGCCTCCACCATTGTTACTTCTAGATCGCTGTCAGGGGACTCCGGCTCCTCCCCGACAACGATGTGGCTGAGACCTCTGGCTAGGTCGCTCTCGTCGAACGCGTAGTCGTCCAAGATATCGTCCGACATCATGGACGCCGCATCCGACGCCGGGTTGTCTTCCTCGCACGAGGCCCCCTCTTTCGGGATCTCCGGCAGCTCCGGGTCTGGCTCGACCTCCACTTGCCTGCCCTTGCGATCGGACTTGTAAGTGGATATGGTGACCTTCTTGTAGCCATAATCCACTACACCGTCCGACTTTGCGAGGAGATCAATGGATTCCTCATTTAGGACGAGGATAACCTGGCGCCTCTGCCCTTGGATATCCTCCACCTTTGCCACCTTCCAATCGGCTGTAGGAAGGTGGGGGTTGCAGACCTGCAGTAACCTGAGGATCTTCTCAGGCTCTGCAGGCTTAGCCGAGACCCACGCTCTGGCTCTCGGGCGACTAGGGACATCTTCCCACTTCACGGCCTCCAGTTTCGCCCCTGGATAGACCTCTTTTAGGGCCGCCACCGCCTTCATGTAGAGGGCCGCAGAGCGAGCGTCTTGGCAGGCGATGGCTTTCACCTTGCCTTGATGCCACCCTGCGTCCTCACACTTTGGCGGTGGTCCGCCGTTCTCCTCCAGTTCCAGTAGGAACCGGTCCTGGAGCTCGTTCTCCACCAGGTGCCACTTATCGCGAGGGACATGGCCGTCCTCGGCGCCCCTGTCCAGGACACCGATCAGGGTCCTGCCCCTCGCCACCTCAGCGAACGACCGGTTCGTGAGGTGGGTCTTCACCCGCTTGGCTTGCTGGGCTTGGCCTGGCTGATTTGCGGGGTCCTCCGCTGAGCGTTGCCGCTTGTTGGCGGCCTTGGCTGCGCCCTTTCCGGCTTTGGCTGGCTGGAACAGTGGAAGGATTGAGCAGGCCCACAGCCTCTGCTCCTTTCCTTCGGCTGACGCCTTGAAGTTCGGGTCTTCGTTGGACAGGATGAAAGCCGCTCGTCTCCTGTCCTGGTACGACGGCTTTCCACCCCGTGGTGCAGAGACGCTGCCCTCCGGGGCTCCCATGGGTTCTTCGGTCCCGGTGCGCTCACCAGCCGCGATTACGCTCTGCTTGGCAGCCACCCCGGTATCCGCTTCGCCCTTGGAGCCACCCGACTTGGAAGGACCCGATTGGCTTTTCGGGCCCCCCCTCACTGCGGCTGCTGCCTGAAGACGGTGGACCGACTCAGTCTCCTTCCCCGTCTTCTTTGGACCCGGTTTCCCAGGCGCTGGTGCAGAGGGATTGGCTTGTCCCTCCGGTACTTTAAGAGGAGTACCGAGCTCCTTTGCGGCTTTGTTGGTTTTTATTTGTTTTTTATTTGGCATAGTAGTTCCCACGAGTAGGCGGGAAGGGGATGGTCACCCGAGGCATAGCCCGCTTGCCCCGGGAAGCCTGATTTAAACTGGAGGTCGGCAGGTATCCAGAGTCCGCATATTAGCGACCGGGCACCCCCCCGGCCATGCATCCCTCGGCATATAACAGTGTCACCTTGGATTGGGGTAATTTCACTGAGAGTTTTCTTCTCTCCGCCCGACTACCATTCGCCAGCATCATAGCAGAGACATGACCGTGCTAGGACCTGTTTCCAGCCGCCCTCACGGGGAGAGTATAGTCGCACTTCCACCGGTGTGCACAGTTACGGCGGGTGACGGTTCGCTCGCAACCCTCTGTGTCCTAGGGGGGGGGGGGTGTGAGACGCAGACCGCACCGGGTATTACTAACCGGAGCGGCTGCGCCTCAGTTCCGAGTTCACAGTTGTGCGAGCCGACCCGTCATCCGTTTGTCCCCCTGTAGCACCCGATGGCTGACGGCTTAATACCCGGTACTCAGTCAATATATATGTGATCTTCTACATGAATAAATATTATATATGAATCTTATGTGTTGTTTGGTGTTCGCATAACAGACCATTTGAAATAAGGAAAAATACGTAAATAAATACAAATACAGGATACAACAAAAAAAAACATATAAAAAAAATAAAAATAAATATATATAGTTAAATATGCGACACTTCAGTTTAAGTTTTAAAAAAGGTTTTATTCTTTCACTTAAACTTAGCGTACATTGGTTAGTTATTTCCCCGACGATGACTGAGGTCTGATGTCTTGAACGGAATTAACTTTGGTTGAATTCTCCGACGGTGTCGCGATTGACGTTTGTCTTGAACAGAACTGAGCTGGCTTCTTAGATGTAGACTATTTATATTATGATGCTCGGTTTGGGATTCGGATTTGGATTCGGAGGCGTTGGCTTCGACTTCGGCTTCGGAGATGGAGTACGTGCCTCGATCGATATGTGGGAAAGGCGGCTTTTGATGAAAGGCTTCCGCTACGTATGATCGGTGTTGCATTACTTGGGGGTGGCTGAAAATAGGGCCTCTGATTGGTCAGCTAGGATGGTGTGATTCTTGAGAATCGATTAGTAATTGATCTCTGAAGAGTGGCGTGATTCTGGTGCGGCTGGATTCTAGTGCGGCATCTATTGTTTTATGTTCAACTTCCAGTTTAGGGTGTTTGTTTACATTGCCTGCAATCGGCTACGCGTGGTCCATTTCGAGCGTGAGATTGTTTATGAGGGTTCGAAGCTGAGGGTGTCGTATTGTTTATAGTATTGTGGGTGCAGGGTAATAGACATAGACAAGGGTATGCGGAGCATGGACTATAGATATGTCACTATATATATATAAAGTTCAATATCCGCAACTCGAAATTAACTTTTTAAAAAAGATTTTATTTTTACAACTTAATATCTTAATGTCACAAGATTAGGTTGAATTCCCCGACTTAACCTTACGTCTGCTTGTCTCAAACGGAACTGATTTGTCTATTGTTTGCTAGTTTCCATGAGCCCTTCTCTCGACTCTGGCTTCGGGTGCTGCTTTCCTCGGCTGCATCTTCCTGTCGGTGGTGTGAAGGCATAAGCCTCCACAAGACCTGACCACAACTTCATCCCCTGAAGGGACAGCCCCGGGGGGCTTATTATCTCATTTCATTATCATTATTATCTCATTATACCCGATACTCAAAATGAGTATTGGGGTATATTAGATTTGTGGTAAAAGTGGATGTGTGTAACGTCCAGAAGGAATCGTTTCCGACCCCATAAAGTATATATATTCTTGATCAGCATCAATAGCCGAGTCGATTGAGCCCTATCTGTCTGTCCGTCCGTCCGTCCGTCCGTCCCCTTCAGCGCCTAGTGCTCAGACTATAAGAGCTAGAGCAACGATGTTTTGGATCCAGACTTCTGTGATATGTCACTGCTACAAAAATATTTCAAAACTTCGCCCCGCCCACTTCCGCCCCCACAAAGGACGAAAATCTGTGGCATCCACATTTTTAAAGATACGATAAAACCAAAAACGCAGAATCGGTGAGGATGACCATATCTTCTACAGTGCAAAATCTGAACCAGATCGAATAATGATTATAGCCAGAATCAAGAAAACAATTTCATTCTTTCTCGCTCTGTCTCTCTCTAACACACAGGTTTCATGGTCGGTTTTGTCAATTGCAAAATATGAGTTCAAGGATCTCAGAACCTATAAGAGCCAGAGCAACCAAATTTGGTATCCACACTCCTGTGATATCGGACCTTGACCGTTTCGTGTCCAAATTTCGCCACACCCCCTTCCGCCCCCGCAAAGGACGAAAATCTGGGGCATCCACAAATCTCAGAGACTATTAAGGCTAGAGTAACCAAATTTGGTATCCGCACTTCTGTTAGATCTCACTATAAAACGTATATCTCAGAATTTCGCCCCAATCTGTTGCATCCACAATATTGCACATTCGAGAAAACTAAAAACGCAGAATCATAGATAATGACCATATCTATCAGATTGCTGAATCTGGATCAGATCGGATCATTTTTGTAGCCAAAAGCAAGAAATCAATTTTCAGTGGCTACGCAGCGCCCGACGTCACGCTCAGGCTGATTTTCTGTCTCTCTCGCACGCACTCTTTGTCGTGTCGTTTAATATTAGCGGCGTCTGCCGGAGGAGAGTTATACTGACTTAGTATCGGGTATAACCGTAGAGTTGCGGTGTCCGCAGCAACTCACAACGTTCCCCCTCGTTTTATTACTAATATTATTATTATTATAACCAAGAAGACAACAATGAATCCTTATTTTCCCCAATTAAAATAAGAAATAGGCTAAGAAAACCCCAAAATAGTGAGGCCTTTTTACTTATTAGTAGAACTAAGAGAACCAACACGAAAGAGAGACGCATACTACGGCCACGCAGCGAAGAGAACCAACACGAAAGAGAGGGAAAACGACGCATACTACGGCCACGCAGCAAAGAGAGCCAACATGAAAGAGAAGGAAACGGAGAGAGCCGCCGATCGCTCTTACGCCCACGTAGCCAAACCAAGAGAGAGAACGGCCATACACAAATGAAAAGAAACAGCATGAAAGAGAGCGAAGCGGCAGAGAAGCCGCCGATCGGGCTTACGCCCATGCAGCCGAGGGAGAGAGCCGACGGCGAAGCATCCATACACCCCCGAGCCGAGGCCGGCAGCCGAAAGCTGCGCAGCAGCGAAGCGGCATAGAAGCTGCCAAAAAGAAAAGCCGAGGCCTGGCACGGTCCAGCGCGGGCCAGGCTCGAGAGTGATCTCCGAGGGCTGAGCCAGAACGGTTCTGCGGCGGAAGCCAAAATAGGCGCCCACGCCGTGTACAAAATAAGCCGTGCTCGCGCGCACACGGTGTACAAATCAATCCGTGACCGCACCCACGCGGTGTACAAAGTAAGCCGAGGCCGAAGTGACGAGGACCCGCCGCAGGATACCAGGACCCAAAGAAGGGAACAAGGGTGAGCCACCTCACGAATGTGAGCTCTGGGGGGGATAGATCGGTGCAGTAGGCAGGGTATAAGCTAAGGAGCAGAATTTTACCACAGTTGTTGAATGCATATCTATATCCACATGTTGTCTATTATATTTTTGTCGTTTATTCCCCCGCTGCAGGCACGGGGTTTTATGTAGGGAAATGACGATCCGAAAGCAATAAAGACACCCACCTCAACCCACCTGTTTCAGAACTTTCGCCCGTAGGAGTCCCTCACCCCCTCCCCCTCTCTTAGCTTCTCCCTGGGGGCCCGGCGAATGTGGGTCGTAGATCATGCGGCATTCACCAAGCTGGGTTTCCCTCTCCTATACCTTTCTCCCTTGGGGACCCGGCGATGCTGGATGTGAGTCGTGAATTCATGCGGCATTCGCAAAGCTGGGCTTCCCTCTCCTATACCTTTCTCCCCTGGGGACCCGGCGAAGTGGATGTGAGTCGTGGATCATGCGGCATCCACCAGGCTGGGCTTCCCTCTCCTATACCTTTCTCCCCTGGGGACCCGGCGATGCTGGATGTGAGTCGTGGATTCACGCGGCATTCGCAAAGCTGGGTTCCCTCTCCTACACCCTTGCCCTGGGGACCCGGCGACGCAGATGTGAGTCGTGGATCATGCGGCATCTGCTAAGCTGGGCTCCCCTCTCCCATACCCTTCCGATCCCTGACCCAAACCCCTTCTCCCGCCACGCATGACCCCCAACGCAAGTCTCTGCAGCTCCCAAGCATGAATTCACCCACGCCTCGTGGCCGGACCAGGCCCGACCGTCCCACGATCCACCCCACGGGCGCGCTTTCGCCACGAACGGCTCTCCCCTTAGGTCCTCACACAACAAATTTTGCTGTGGGGAAGGACCGGGCCCTGGACAGACTGAGAATCTGTACCTCGGCCTGAGAACTTCCTTACAGATGGCGCCCGAGCAGGGACCCACGAGGGGAGAGTCGGTGAGCTAAGGGAATAAGTGAAAAGCAGTGAAAAGTGAAAAGGGAACCAAGCAGCAGCCAGCAATTAAAAGGCAAGACCCGTGAAAGCAAAACAGCAAACGATGCTTGGGAGCCACGGAACAGGAAAAGCAGCAGGAGAAAAGAACGGAAGACTTCAAATCAGGGATTAGCAGCCCAAAATCAGAGCCCCGGCGAATAGCCAGCATCAATCTTTGATCCCTCGACTTGTGTACAGCTGAGGCTGGTTTATCTAATACCCCCCAAGCAACAGCCGCCGGCACGTTTCCCAGACGCGCCGGCGAAAACCACGCGGAAAACCACGCAGCCAGCCAACTACGAGGCAGAAAGAGACGGGGAGAGCCGCGGACGGCACCTAAAACTTTGGCACGCGACGGCGACAAAGCGGCACCACCGACAGAGCAGCAAAGCAGCAGCGACAGAGCAGCGAGACAGCGGCAGAGCAGCACAGCAGCAGCGAGACAGCGGCAGAGCGGAGAAGGCGCAGCGACAGAGCAGCGAGACAGTGACAGAGCAGCCAAGCAGCGAAGCAGCGGTAGAACAACGGAGCGGCGAGGGACAGCCGGCGAACGCAGAGGAGCAGCTACATGGCAGAGGAGCCCTCGGTCACAAAGCCATGGCCACGGCCAATATAAGGCGGAGCAGGAACACAAGTCGGGGAGTCACTACCGAGCAGTCAGACAGTTACCACCGAGCAGTCAGACAGTTAATACCGAGCAGTCAGAGAGTTATTACCGAGCAGTCAGAGAGTTCCAATCGAGCTTCCACAGGAACCGTTCCCTGTACTGTGCCACGTATCCTTCGACAGGATCATCCAACCCAGTGCTGTGTATCCTAGTACAGGATCATCGATCTAGTACCGTGCCGCGTGTCCTTCGAACAGGACCCCCACCTCAGTGCCGTGTATCCTAGTATAGGATCACCGATCCAGTACCTTGCCACGTATCCTTCGACAGGACTCCCCACCCAGTGCCGTGTATCCTAGTACAGGAGCCCCCGACCCAGTACCGTGCTGATAACGGATCACCGCATTCATCGCACGCCCTGGGCACCCCGAAGCCGTGCAGGCAAGGCTGGACGAATTGGCTACGCACTTTGGGAACATACCGAGCCCCTGGGACCACCGGAGCCCAGCCACGTCACCCGGGCCAGAGAGCCGGACGAAGATGGAAAACAGCAAGGAGGGACCAAAACTGCGATTAATTATACCCGAGCTGCCCAGCACGAGCCAAGGATCCACCCACGGATACCGCGAGTCAGCAACCGAGACACCGGCCGCCCAGGACGAGCAACCACAACGAGCTGCCCAAGGACCACTCCAAGGAACCAGACCACAGGCGTCCAGCAAGAACCACGAGCCAGGACCCACTACCACTGGACCCCTGGCCACGCCTAGCCACCAGACAACCACGGAAGGAGAACAGCCACGTTTTCCTCAGGGACATCGGGTCTCACGCCCCGAAGGGGGTGAGATCTCGTACTCGTTACTGGCGGACAAACCCCGGAAATGGGGATTTACTTTCGACGGCCACGCGGACCCACTAGCGTTCATCGAAAGGCTCGAGGAACGAGTGGAATCATACGGCGGGAGCCCAGAGCAGTTGCCGCGAGCCATCTCCGGTCTCCTTACAGGTAAGGCCGAAGGATGGTGCCGAACTTTTCAGATGCAGGGACAGAATTGGACAGACTTTCGGAAAGAATTCCTAGAATTCTTCCTGCCCCCCAGATACTTCCAGCGACTGGAAGACACCATGCGAAGTCGGGAACAGAAGCCCAAGGAATCCTTCCGGAGTTACCTTATCGAGTTACGTCTGATGATGCAGCGAGCTCAGTATACTCGGGAACAGGAACTCGAGCGGATCTACGAAAATCTCCGCCCGGAGTATCAAATGTACACGCGCAGACAGGATTTCCAATCCCTCACAGAATTGACCCAGTTCGTCTCTGCCTACGAAACCGCGCGGGACCGAGAAGCACTCCGCAGCATCGGGACTACGCAGAACCATCGACACCGTGCCGCATATACCGACAATGGAACCAACCCCCAACGAGGCAACACACACGAGACACCCGGGAAAACCGAGATCGCCAACCGAGGAATCGGCCAGGAGGAAGGGCAAGCGATCGATGTACAACGAGCCTGCCGGAACTGCGGGGAAAACGGCCATTTCAGTGGTGCGTGCACAAACCGACAGAAGCTGTTCTGTTGGGAATGTGGCCACCGGTGGGTCCGGACCATCAACTGCTGCCGGAAACCCGCGTCGGGAAACGGGTCGGGTTCCGCCCAACTGGGACATGGACGGAGGCGCGCACCCAGGAACAGAAGAAACCCACCCATTAAGCATGACCGGAGAAAGGATCGCTGCCCTGGTGGACATCAATGGGAGAGCATTTGCTGCCACCCTCGACACTGGAGCCACACGATCCTTCATCAGTGAACGGCTGGCGAAGGAGATAGGGACGAACAAGAACAGGCGAGAGGTGAGGACCAGGATCCGCCTGGCAGATGGAACCAGGAAGGAGATCAACCAAGCGATAGCAGTCACAGTGCGCCTGGATCAACAAGAAACACAGGTATCTCTTCTTATACCCCCCACGGTATTAGACGACTTCATCTTGGGACTCGACTTCCTCTGTGGCATCCGCGCAAGGATCCACTGTGGACGGGCATATCTACAGCTGAAGTTGCAGCAGAAACCCGCCGGGACGATACCATCATGCACCGCCCATCCACGCCCACGGGCCGTCACGTTTGCGAAATCCACTGCCATCCGAGACCAGCCCCAGACCAACACCCCACAGCCAACCACGAACCATCCAACCGCCGCGACAACAAGGCCTTACCAGACAAGATCAAGCAACAACCCCAGGACTACGCCACCACAACAGGACACGAAGAAAGCTACGACGGAAAGAACTGCGACACCGATGGATCTGACACCAACACGGCAACGCAACACAACAAGGACTTTGGCATAGACAGTTACGGCTCCACTGGATCAATCCAGGGCCAGCTCGTCGAACCAGGAGTCACCAACAGGACACAGCATGAAGCAAGGACTTTGGCAGAGTCAGCTACGGCTCCACTGGATCAATCCAGGGCCAGCTCGTCGAACCAGGAGTCACCAACAGGACACAGCAGGAAGCAAAGGACTTTGGCAGAGACAGCTACGGCTCCGCTGGATCAATCCAAGGCCAGCTCGTCGAACCAGGAGTCACCAACAGGACACCGCAGAAAGCAGAAGACTTCAGCAGGGATAGCTGCGGTTCCGCTGGACCAACGCAGGGCCAGCTCATCGAACCGGGAGTCAGCAACAGGACCAAGGAATCACCAGGATACTTCAGCAAAGATAGCTGCGGCCCCGCGGGATCAATCCAGGGCCAGCTCATTGAACCGAGAGTCACCACGTATTAACCCAACACGACAGACATCACGCAAGCCACGAACCCCGATACCACAGGACGAGATCACAGAGACCCCGACGACGGACTACCAACTGAAGCCATTAGCCGACGCCGAGATAGCTGGGGAACGCAACCCGTTTCGCCCAGCCGATTCGGATGACTACGAGAACGCGATCTTGGCCGCCATTACCGCCCTGGAACTGGAGGACCTATCGCCGTGGCAGCAAGACCCAGACCCCGAACCACCCTCCACGCCGTGGGCAGGCAAGTTTCTGGAAGAAGAATTGGCGAAATTCGACGGACTAGCTGGAGTCTCCCCCATCGCCGAACACACGATAACAATGCGAGACAACAGGCCCGTGAAGCAGCGCTATTTCCCGAAGAACCCGGCCATGCAGAAGATCATCAACGCACAGGTGGACGAGCTGCTCCGGGACGGAAGGATCGAACCATCCCGAAGTCCCCACAGTGCCCCAATCGTTTTGGTAGGAAAGAAGACCGGAGAAATGCGAATGTGCGTGGATTATCGCCAGCTAAATGCCCGCTCGGTGCCTGACGCGTATCCGCTGCCACGGATTAACCACCAACCATCTCCACGCTGGACCTCAAAAACGGATACTGGCAGATCCCGGTGGCCAAGGGCAGCAGAGAGGCAACAGCATTTACCGTCCCCGGCAGAGGACTCTTCCAGTGGAAGGTCATGCCTTTCGGCCTGCACTCAGCCCCAGCGACGTTCCAGCGAGCCTTGGACAGCGTCATCGTACCCACCATGGAGCCGTACGCGTTCGCGTATCTCGACGACATCATCGTCATCGGAGCCACGCTAGAAGAACACATCGACCACCTTCGCGAGGTTTTCAGGAGGCTGCGAGAGGCGAACCTCCGACTAAACCGAAACAAGTGTAGTTTCTTTAGGAAGAGTTTAGTCTACCTCGGCCATGTCATCAGCGAACAAGGCATCCACACGGACCCAGACAAGGTCAGCGCAGTCCAGAAACTAGCACCGCCCACCACACTGAAAGAACTGCGACGCTGCATCGGGATGGCATCCTGGTACCGACGTTTCGTCCCCAACTTCGCCACGGTGGTCCAGCCCATGACCAACCTGCTCAAAAAGGATCAAAAGTGGGAGTGGACAGACAAACAACATCAGGCATTCGAGACTCTCAAGGAAAGACTCACGCAAGCACCAGTCCTGGCATGCCCCGACTTCGCCGAGCGGTTCGTACTCCAAACGAACGCCAGTTCGTATGGCCTCGGAGCAGTGTTGACACAACAGATCGACGGAGCAGAAAGAGTCATCGCCTACGCAAGCCGTTGACTACTCAAGACAGAGGAAAACTACTCGGCCACCGAGAAAGAGTGCCTTGCCATAGTCTGGGCAATCCGGAAGCTCCGATGCTTCTTGGAAGGATACCACTTCGATGTAATCACGGATCACCTCGCCTTGAAGTGGTTGAATTCCATCGATAATCCAACGGGACGCATCGCCCGCTGGGCCTTGGAGCTCCAGCAATATCGGTTTGACATCCACTACCGTCGAGAAAGCCAGAACGTTGTGGCTGACGCCCTCTCACGACAGCCAGTAGAAACCCTGCAGCGAGTGGACGAGGACCGGAAGCCTGCCCCTGTCCCTGGCTGCAGAGGCTCCGCAAGCGGATCCAGGAACAGCCGGAAGGGCATCCGGAGTTCATCATCGAGAGCGACCAAATATACAAACAAATATACAAGAGCCAGCAGCAGAACCAGCGAAGAAGACCCTATCAAATGGAAACTATGTGTCAACAGGGACCACCGCCGACGCGTGCTAGAAGAGTGCCACGACCATCCGACAGCAGGACACCTCGGGATCAGGAAGACAGCGACACGAATAGCCCAGAGGTACTACTGGCCCGGACTGTATTGAGATATCGCCCGATACATCCGGCAGTGCGCCAAGTGCCAACAGTACAAGGTAAGTCAAACCAAACCAGGAGGGAAGATGCACACACGCCAAGCCCAAGAACCATTGGACATCGTCTGCGCCGACTTCATCGGACCATTGCCCCGATCCAAACACGGCAATACTATGTTGCTGGTGTTCTTCGACGCCTTCAACAAGTGGGCGGAGTTGGTCCCACTCCGCAAGGCCACCACCGCACTACTGGAGACCGCTTTCCGGGAACGGATCCTGAGCAACGGGACCCAATTCACAAGTCGCTCTTTCCGAAAGTTTTGCAAACTAGCAGGCATGGAATTGGAGTATACGGGGCCCTATACCCCACAACAAAACCCCACCGAACGAGCCAACACGCCGATCAAAACCATGATCGCCCAGTACATCGATGGAGACCAGCGGACATGGGATGAGCTGCTGCCCGAACTCAGCCTAGCCATCAACAGCAGCACATCGGACACCACAGGCTTCAGCCCAGCATTCATCGTACTCGGCCGGGAACCTCGGTTGCCTGGAGCCTTGTACGAAGAGACGACCCCAGGACTAGGCGAAGTGATAGAGATCCCAACCGACAAGGCCAAGCGACTCAAGGAAATCTTCGCCATCGTATAGGAAAATACCCAGCAGGCATCACAGACGCAGAGCAGGACCTACAACCTACGTCGACGCGTATGGAGACCCACGATCGGGACGCTCGTGATGCTACGCCAACATCACCTGTCCAAAGCGGCGGACAACTTCGCTGCCAAACTGGCTCCCAAATATGAGGGGCCTAACAAAGTAATTACATTTATTTCTCCCACCATAGCACGACTCCAGAAGCATCCGGGAAGACAACGACGAACGGCTGGACTAGCCGACCTCAAGGCCTACCACGACCACGAGCACACCCTCACCAGCGACGACAACGAGCACACCCTCACCAACGAAGACGAAGAAGACAACGAAGACAACGATGATGACGACCCCAGCACCACGAAAACCGCGAGTTCATGAGGGCCACTTATGGTAGTGCGCTGCCATAATGTCCTCGCCCCACAAGTGGCAACCGCGTACACACGCAGTAAGAAAGCTTAACTCCCCTTAAGGGATTAGTGTAAGAAATAGCCAGAAACTAGAAAACGCACGGATCAGGGAAACCCAGGGCCCAGGGCACACCAGTGGCACAGGTCAGGTTCTAACCAAACAAGGTTTCTTCCCCCCACCAGATCCGACATGGAAAACCCAAGGACGAGCGACGCACAGCCGCTAGAGGCAGAGGATGGCACGGAGGGTGCGTCCTAGGGATGCGTCGCCGCCCAGCTCAAGGCAACCACGGTCCACGACCAGCCAAACACAAGCAAGACACCACTCCCCGACCCCGCAAGCAGAACCGGGCAACACCACGCAGCATGGCCCATCAACTGGAGCGATACCACGACCACCCAGGCCGCCTAGGCCATTCCGACGTCGGGCCCGCCCCAAAGGCCCACCGTCGCCCCGCCGGGCGACAACCATGACCTGGGCATGGCTCAACGACACCGTCCATCCGAGCACGTCGCGAAACAACCCGTCTGGGATCATCACGCCCCAGACGCCCACGCCGCCGCAAGCATCCAGGCCAAGGAACAGGCACCGCCGTCACCCCACGCGCGACTCGAAGACGCGTCGAGCCAGGACACGTCAACCGGGACCCCAACTCCGAGGTGCAGAACAGCTCCCCAGTCGCGCACAAACTGCGGCTGCGGTCCCCACCACCTCCGCCCTATTACCTGAACCGCATGGGAGACCCGCTGAACCCACGGCCGAACTACGACAGCAGCTCCGACGAGGGGTTCACCAGCCCGACGATGGAGGCCGACAAACACTGGGAGCCGAACCGCCTGGCAAGCACCGATGAAGAGGTCTTGCACGACCGACGTTTCGGAAAAGCGGATGGCTGCCCATGGGTCAAGTACTCCGTCCTGGACCTAAACCGCCAACTGGAGGCCGAGCAGGCCACGACGGGCCCATACTCAGACGTGAGCGAGGACGAAGATGGGCCGGCCGACTGCCAGAAGAGCGCTCCAGCCAACATCGCGGTTGACGTGGCACCCTGGACAACCTGGAAGGACGCCGACAAGACCCTGCAGCTGCTACTCGCCCATCCACGACCCATCACCCCACCCAGGCCTGAGAGGGAGATCATCCCTGCGTCGGACAACGACACAGCAAGCGGCGACGAGGAACAGCTCCTAGGAGAGGACGACACCACTCCACTACGGATCAGCGACGGCAGTCTGGGCGAAGCGCTGCCCCGACGGCTCCGGAACCTCACCCTTCAGGGTGAAGACGAGCCACCGAGACGCGTAAACGGCAATGAGCTGCCCCAACTACTCCAGGAACTCGGCCTGGAGGACGGACCCGTGTCCCCGATACCCAGAGATGACGGGGACGAGGAGGTAGCCCGGATCCTGGGAGGGCAGGAGAACCCAAACGGCCCGATCCCGGACACCAGCTGGGACGACGGTTGGCACGCCCAACTGCAGGAGTGGGACGCGCAGGAGGAGGCGGCAGCCCCGGAAAGAAAGGAGAATCTCGATTGGCAGCCGCTGGACTACGCACCAATGAAGTGGCTATCGCCAGTTCCCACCGACCACAACGCGCCGAACACGGAACCGACGAGCTGCACGGCCCGAGAGGCCGAACCAGGAAACCCGAGCCAACCAACGGAAGACAGCGACAGAGGCAGAGGTGGGCGGACTGCTCACAGCGTTCGAGGAGATGCCCGAGCTGAACGTGTTGCAGGAAGAACAGGCATGGCCAATCGCCCCAGTCGCCTGGCGGGTAAGAACGCCTGACCGCCGCATCCCGCAAAGCCTGCTGGAAGGCGCCAGCGCTCAGGCAAACGCGGCGCGGCACGGGCGCAGCCGGATCCGCAGCCTAGAACACCACGACGGCCAACGCTTCCGCGCATCCATCAGCGGAAATTTGGTACGCATTTCACCGCGCCCCACCCCGAAGTAGGAAGGGAGTTTGAAGGCATAAGCCTCCACAAAACCTGACCACAACACCATCCCCTGAAGGGACAGCCCCGGGGAGCTTATTATCTCATTTCATTATCATTATTATCTCATTTTATTACTACTATTATTATTATTATAACCAAGACAACAATGAATCCTTATTTTCCCCAATTAAAATAAGAAATAGGCTAAGAAAACCCCAAAATAGTGAGGCCTTTTTACTTATTAGTAGAACTAAGAGAACCAACACGAAAGAGAGACGCACACTACGGCCACGCAGCGAAGAGAACCAACACAAAAGAGAGGGAAAACGACGCATACTACGGCCACGCAGCAAAGAGAGCCAACATGAAAGAGAAGGAAACGGAGAGAGCCGCCGATCGCTCTTACGCCCACGCAGCCAAACCAAGAGAGAGAACGGCCATACACAAATGAAAAGAAACAGCATGAAAGAGAGCGAAGCGGCAGAGAAGCCGCCGATCGGGCTTACGCCCATGCAGCCGAGGGAGAGAGCCGACGGCGAAGCATCCATACACCCCGAGCCGAGGCCGGCAGCCGAAAGCTGCGCAGCAGCGAAGCGGCATAGAAGCTGCCAAAAAGAAAAGCCGAGGCCTGGCACGGTCCAGCGCGGGCCAGGCTCGAGAGTGATCTCCGAGGGCTGAGCCAGAACGGTTCTGCGGCGGAAGCCAAAATAGGCGCCCACGCCGTGTACAAAATAAGCCGTGCTCGCGCGCACACGGTGTACAAATCAATCCGTGACCGCACCCACGCGGTGTACAAAGTAAGCCGAGGCCGAAGTGACGAGGACCCGCCGCAGGATACCAGGACCCAAAGAAGGGAAACAAGGGAGAGCCACCTCACGAATGTGAGCTCTGGGGGGGATAGATCGGTGCAGTAGGCAGGGTATAAGCTAAGGAGCAGAATTTTACCACAGTTGTTAAATGCATATCTATATCCACATGTTGTCTATTATATTTTTGTCGTTTATTCCCCCGCTGCAGGCACGGGGTTTTATGTAGGGAAATGACGATCCGAAAGCAATAAAGACACCCACCTCAACCCACCTGTTTCAGAACTTTCGCCCGTAGGAGTCCCTCACCCCCTCCCCCTCTCTTAGCTTCTCCCTGGGGGCCCGGCGAATGTGGGTCGTGGATCATGCGGCATTCACCAAGCTGGGTTTCCCTCTCCTATACCTTTCTCCCTTGGGGACCCGGCGATGCTGGATGTGAGTCGTGAATTCATGCGGCATTCGCAAAGCTGGGCTTCCCTCTCCTATACCTTTCTCCCCTGGGGACCCGGCGAAGTGGATGTGAGTCGTGGATCATGCGGCATCCACCAAGCTGGGCTTCCCTCTCCTATGACTTTCTCCCCCGGGGACCCGGCTATGCTGGATGTGAGTCGTGGATTCACGCGGCATTCGCAAAGCTGGGTTCCCTCTCCTACACTCTTGCCCTGGGGACCCGGCGACGCAGATGTGAGTCGTGGATCATGCGGCATCTGCTAAGCTGGACTCCCCTCTCCCATACCCTTCCGATCCCTGACCCAAATCCCTTCTCCCGCCACGCATGACCCCCAACGCAAGTCTCTGCAGCTCCCAAGCATGGATTCACCCACGCCTCGTGGCCGGGCCAGGCCCGACTGTCCCACGATCCACCCCACGGGCGCGCTTTCGCCACGAACGGCTCTCCCCTTAGGTCCTCACACAACAAATTTTGCTATGGGAAAGAACCGGGCCCTGGACAGACTGAGAAGCTGTACCTCGGCCTGAGAACTTCCTTACAGTGGCGTACGTGCCTGGACCGATATTTGGGGATGCGTCGGCTTTTGATCAAAGTCATCCGCTGCTGGCGATCGGTGTTGCATTACATGAGGGAGCTAGGAATGTGATACTTGATTTAATGACTAGCTCTGATTGGTCCTCATGAGTGGCATGATTCTACGAATCGATTTCCCGAGAGTGGCGTGATTCTGGCTTGATGAATCAATGGGGTCCATTGTTTATATTATGGGGCCCTAGCTTGGAGTGTGGGAAGAATTAGTTATTGATTCTTCAGTGGTGTCCTGTTACTTGTGTGGATGGGGTACTTGTGTGGATGGAGTGGATGAATTGGACATAAACATAATGAGTATGGGACGTGGAGAATTATGGATATGTCACTCCCCCGTTTGTTATTAGCCTGTCCTTAGGCGATTACCCTCGGGTATAGTGACGGGGTGTCAATTGCGGTGGCTGAGGTTGGTTCCTCTTCTGCTTCTATTATGGGGTTAATGCATTTAACCGTGACTCTTTTAGAAGTTTTCTTAAATTTAACAGCTACATAACTTAGTAGTACTAATATAATTATGACAAATGAAATTAGTAGACTTATTTGTAATAGGTTACTATATTTGGTGTATTGCATAATTATTTCATTAGTTTGGACATACGACAGTGGTTTTATTTAAGTTATGTTGTTGTTGACATAAACGTTCTGGGCAAAATCTAACATTGTGTTTGATATTGTAAATTCATTTAATTGGATTGAACAGTTGTAGATTTTTATAATGGTATTTCCTTCCGCTATTATTTCTTGGTTTACACAACTCTGGTTTAGCGTTGTTTTTGGAAGATTCCAAGTGATTAGTATATTGGGCTCTATAAAGTTTATTTGAAAGTTTTGAAAAGTTTTTGAATATGGACATTTAGTGGGAGTTTGCATCAAAATTCCTTTTATACAATTGTCATTGGTTTTCAATCTAGTTTCTTTAACAAATACTTCTTCATTTTTTATGTAGTAATTGTCGTATGTCATATCTGTTAACATGTTATTTAATTCGTCTGGATACGGAACGATTTTATAGATTGGTACTTTTGTAATGTCTTTGGGAATGTTGGAAATTATTAAAATTTCGTTAGTATCGGTTTTTAGCCATGTGGAGGTTTTTATATTTAGTATTTTCTCAGAATTTATTTGTTCCAGGTAGTCTTGTTTTAATAATTTTGGATTAAATATACCGTGCCTGGTTAATTGCATACCTAGTTCTATATCTTCGATATATTCTGTGAAATGTTGTAGATTGAATATTAAAATTTCTATTTGTTGATTCCTGTCTTTTTCTTCATTTAGTTTGTTTATGACGTATATTCCGCTATTTACTGCATCTATTACTAAATTTAGTTCATTCATTTGAATGCTGTGGCTGGCTAAATTTTCTATTTTTTGTTCCAAATCGACTTTATCTTCCTGATCTAGTGTTTCAAAGAGATATTTGTAGGCTGTTCCTACTATATTGATTAGGCCTCTTTTATTTCTTTTGGTTATTTTTAGCCCGTTCATTTCTCTTTGCAATTTGTCTACTAGATTTTTTATTTGGATTATGTCCTGGAATTTAGTGGCTTGCAATAACCAATTTTGGTATAGTTCTTCAGTTTTAGTTACGTTAACAGTTAGATAATGGTAATCGTAATTGATAGGTATGTTAATGGTATCTGTTGTGAATAAGAGATATCCATTCCTTGAGTTGATGGGATTTATCTCTATATTCCGTCCGGTAGACTGTAGGACGGTTAACATTAGTAAGATTATAATCTTAGTCATGTTGTAGCTCCAGATTCCCAGTACTCTCTTCCGGTACTCTGCAATTATCATATTTACTTTTATTAGATTTTTTCTTTCTTTTGAATTTCGTTTTATAGTGGGTGATTTTCCTCCCTCTATTTTTCTCTTCAAAGTGCTTTTCGTCTACCTGCCTAATTTCCCGTTCTTTTGAACGGATTGGTTGTTTTTGTTTTAACTAGGGGTGCATTCTTGTAGCGTGTGTCTACTTCAAAGTCGATTCTATCGTTATTCAAATGATTGATCTTCCTAACCTTAATCAGTTGGGTGTTATAATCTGGTAGTCCGGCGTACAGGAAGATATCAGCTGGGGTCTTTTTGTAGTATTATGAACCGTTTTATGGTTTAAGTGTATAGAATTAACTCGAATTTTGTGAGCTTGTTTTCTATGTTATCCTCACTTTAAATGATTCTTAATTTTTCATTGATCGTTTTATGTAGTCGTTCTACATCAGAAACTTCTTTTTTACTGGTAGTGATTTCGATTTTCACATTTTCCGCATTCAACCATGCTTGCAATGCTGCGCACATAAAGGCTGAATCTTTGTCGGCTTTAATTCCCTGTGGCTTGCCCATTTCGTTAAAGACTTTTATGATGGCTCTCTTGGTTTCTAACCAGTCACGACTCTTAACTTCTACAAGGGTAGCAAATTTAGAATATACATCAATGCATGATAGGAATTGTTGATTGCCTACCAAATAGAAATCCATGACATACTTTTCTCTGATATTTTGTATTTCAGGGGTGATTTCGAAGGTTAGATTGGTGTTACGATGCTCTGTTTTAGCAACGTTGCACGTAGGACATTCATTGATAATATTTTGGATTAACTTTTGATAATCGGGGTAGTAGAATTTTCCTTTAAACCAATTAGTGGTCTTTTCGATACCTGGGTGAAGTAGCTCTTTATAATTATTCAATATTTGTTCCTTGAATTCGGAGTAGCTCGCAATATCTATGAGTTTGGTACTGGATTTAATCAGTTTAGTCAAGTGATTGGGACTGATTATTTCCAGGAATGCCCTTTGGAACAGTGGGAAGTATATTTCACTATGGAAATATAATGCACTCTTTTTGGTACACACATATTCCTTTATTATATCTTTTGCTAATGACTCTGTCATTTCAGTATATGTGATTTTTATCAGTATCTTGTGGAAATACTGGGATGTTTCTACCTTATCCTCATTACCTTTAATCAGTTCTATTTGCCTTTTATAGTAATTTATTGGTCGCTCTGTAAGTGGAATATAATTTGAATTATCTTCTTGCGCGCTATGGACCGTTGCACAATCACTATTAATGGTTTCCCCAAGTAGGTTTTCGTTAATCTTTACTCTAGATAGCGCATCGGCTACATGGATCTCTTTTCCTGGTAAATATTTTATTTTGAAATCAAATTCATTTAATTTGATCTTCCATCGTTGTAGCTTCATATTTGGTTCCTTGAGGTTATTCAACCAAATCAAGGGTTTATGATCACTTAATATCTCAAACGTTCTACCAAACAGGTATGATCTGAAATACTTAGCTGCCCAAACTATAGCTAGTAATTCTTTTTCTATTGCTGAATAATTGATTTCGTGTTCATTTAAGGTTCTACTTGCGTAGCAAATTGGCTTGTGGTCTTGTGACAACACCGCTCCTATTGCAATGTTACTTGCATCGGTTGTTACCGTGAACATTTTGTTGAAATCTGGGAATGCGAGGCTGGGGTCTGAGGTGATAAGTACTTTCAACTTTTCGAAGGCCTCGACGAATTTTTCCTCGGTTGGGTCTATGACAGCTCGTTTCTTTAATTTGAGTGTCATGGGTTTTGTTATGTTTGCAAAATTAGGAATGAATTTCCTGTAGAACCCGCACAGACCTAAGAATGACTTTATTTCCGGTATTGGAAATTTGACGATGGCAGAGATCTTGCCTGGATTTGGTACTATTCCTTCAGTAGTGACTACATGACCTAGCAATTCAGTGTCCTTTTTCATGAATTATCCATTTATCCATTTGTAGCTTTAATTTGGCGTCTCTCAACTTTCCAAATACTCTCCTTAGTGACAACAGGTGTTCTTCCAATGAAGTGGAAAATATAATGATGTCGTCTAGGTATACAAAGCAATCTTTAAAGATTAACTCTTCTAGCAGATTGTTCAAACATCTTTGGAAGGTAGCGGTGGCAGTGGTTAGCCCAAAGGGCATACGAGTGAGCTCGTAATGTCCATGCTTAGTGGAGAACGCAGTTTTGGGGATTGAGCTAGGTTCCATGGGTATTTGATAGAACCCCTTTGCTAAATCGATTGTCGTGAAATACTGACATTTACCTAGTTTGTCTAGGATTTCATCCATTCTTGGAGTTGGGAATTTGTCCTTAACTGTTATTTCATTTAGACTCCTATAGTCTACTACCATTCGATATTTCTGCTTTCCTGAAGCATCTATCTTCTTCGGAATCATAGATATGGGCGAGCAGTAAGGAGAATTCGACTTTCGAATTATTCCCTGCATGATCATATCTTTGATTTGCTGGTTTATCTCCTGATCATGTATCTGGGCATATTTGTATGGTCGTCTGTAGACCGGGTCTTCATGTTGAGTTTTGATCTCGTGCTTGATTGTACTTGTGAAAGTCAAATTGTCACCTTCTCTGTACTGCACATCTTTAAACTCATACAAGACCTTTTTCAATGCCTTCCTTTCTTCTTCGTTTAAATGATCTAATCTTAACTGATTACATTCCCTTAATTCACTGTCTAGAGCGGAAGCGAAGTATTGATCTCCCTCTGGAGATGGGTCAAGGCACTTATGTGCGATCTTCTCTTCTTTTGTAGAGGGATCAGTGCACTTCTGTGCGGTCTTGCCGGCTTCAATAGCTTCTCCACCCTGAATGATTGGGTATGACCTAGCTCCTAATGTTACAGTGTCATTTCTGTAATCGATGACGGCTTTACTTGCCATCAAGTATTCTCTTCCTAATAAAATATCATAATTTTCGGAAAAGTTGTGAATGTAGAACTTTTGTTCGGACGGACATGTTTTGTTCGCATTCCTCATTATACTTTTGGTTAAACGGACAGGTCCATTGATGGTATGGACTGTAAGGTTGTCGTCTTTTATCTCGGAATCTGTATAATTTCTTTCATGATGTTGATCGATGATCCCGAGTCAGCGATACACCTTAATGTTCTTTTATTAATGGTAATGTTTATATGGGGTCCTCCTCGGTTTCTTCCGAGGCGGCTTGATGAATATTTACGTCCATCTTCACTTTGGCTCTCCCTCGCTCTTTTAATAGGCTGGTTGGGTCTACTCCCACTAGCTTGGTTTTGAGATATTTGCTGATTGAATGGATTCTGAGCCCTACCTTGATTCAAAGAATTTTTGAACTCATTATATAATCCAGGAATTTGGGAATTTTGATTTGTTCGATTAGTCTGACCTGTTCCAGATGAATTCTGAGTTTGATTATGATAGTTAGTAGTATTATAATTTGGATAATAGTTTCCAACATTCTTTCGATTTGATTGAGACGATTTCGATTGATCTTTATTTGTACCTGAATCTGTTATACTAGTTTCGTAAAATCCTTCTTCTTGTGCGGCCTTCTTAAGATTAGACAATGTAGTAATATCTTTTCTTGCTAAGGTCATGTACATTCTGTCAGGAAGTTTTTGAGTAATGACATCTTTAATTGTGTTTTTCAAAGCATTTTTATAAATGACATTATTTTCTGGTATGTTTTCCAAGTTTAGCTTATTGTTTATTACTAATGCTTTTATCTTTAATTATTCTATAAACTTACGAAGACTGCCGTTGAATCTGGTGGTGTATAGTTGTCGTAGGAGTTCTTCATACGGTGTGTGATTTTTGAACTCGTTGATTAGCGCCTTCTTCAGTTCGTGCCATGTGTTGGGTTGTATCATCTGCGATATGCGTTGTGCCTCTCCTGTCAGTTGGATCTCGGTCGCTCCAAATAGGATACTTTGTTGTCGAAGATCTTCAGTTGGATATAAACTGCATACATATTCGATTCGGTTGATGAACGAACTCAACTGTCCAGATGAACCATCAAAGGCAGGTATTTGTCGGATCGACAGCAGTGCCTGGTTCAAGTGGATTTCGCTCAATGTTAATGGTGGTAACGCAATGTTGTATTTGTTGGTGTTGATTGGGTTTTGTTTTGTTGTAGTTTTGAAGTTTATTTTGGTTCACTTGTACGTTTTTTGATTTTGTATTTAGTGTTTCACTGTCCTTGGTGATTCACTATCTCCGCTTACTTCAGTTCACTGAAATGGGTTTTGCAAATCGTATGTGCTTGTAGCACATAGGTTCTTTGGCGGATTTCACAATTTTTTTAACGATACCGGGATTACGTGATCACAGTAATTATAAATTACACAAGCTGACCATTACCGAAATATAGGTGTTAATTTTAAACGAAATCCTACCGGCTGCGCCAGTTAAATATCCGCAACTTGAAATTAAGTTTTAAAAAAGATTTTATTTTTACAACTTAATATCTTAATGTCACAAGATTAGGTTGAATTCCCTGACTTAACTTTACGTCTGCTTGTCTCAAACGGAACTGATTTGTCTATTGTTTGCTAGTTTCCATGAGCCCTTCTCTCGACTCTGGCTTCGGGTGCTGCTTTCCTCGGCTGCATCTTCGTGTCGGTGGCGTACGTGCCTGGACCGATATTTGGGGATGCGTCGGCTTTTGATCAAAGGCATCCGCTGCTGGCAATCGGTGTTGCAGAGACCAGCTTTCAACTTAAAGTTGTCATATGGTTTACTTTTCAAAATTTCTGTAACTGCTTTGATCATCGTATCCTCCTGCTGGGCTATGCTGTCGTGCTTCAGACTCCGAGGTTTTCTTACTCCAGAATAAGATCGGATGCAATTGTCCTTCGTGCCATTGTAACAACGCCGCTGCAAACCCGTCCTTTGACGCATCAGTGTGTATCTCGGTTTTTGCATTCCTGCGATAAAGTTTCAAGACCGGCTCTTTCACCAATAATGTAGCAAACGCCTGCTGCTCCTCCAGACTCATTTTAAATGGGACATCTTTTCGCAGCAGATTGGTCAGTGGTTTGGCGATTAGCGAATAGTTTCTTATGAATTTACGGAAAAACCCAGTTAATCCTAAAAACGACTGCACAGCCTTTATGTTTTTCGGCATCGGGAACTTGCTGACGGCTTTGGTTTTCTCCAATCCAGGCTTGATTTCACGTCCTACAACTAGATGACCCAAAAATGTAATGGTCGACTGCAGAAATCGGCACTTCTTCCACTTCATCTTCAGCCCGTATTCAGCTGCTGCATCAAAAACCTTCTTCAGCTTTCCTAGGCATTCGTCGGCGGTTTCAGCGTGTAAAACGATATCGCCCATGTACAGGTCAAGAATGTTTTCATTTATAAGGTTTTGAAATACAAAGCTTATAAAACGGATGAAAACTGCTGGCAAATTGCAAAAACCGAAAGACGCACGGTTGAACTCAAAGAGGCCTTCCTTCGTTATGAACGCCGTATATTTTTTGCTGCTTTCCTCCACAGGAACGTGGAATAACCCATTTTCTAAGTCCATGATGGTGAACACCTTCGCATTTTCCAGTTTTTCCAGCAGCTCTTCAACGATTGGAACGGGAAAGCAATCTTTCAAGACCATCTTGTTCAACTGACGATAGTCCACGCAGACCCGGCTGCTCCCATCCTTTTTCTTGACAATTTCGGTTCGACTGGCGAAATTTGATGATGAGCGTCGTATTATTCCAGCGTTGGCCCATTCATCGATCTGCTGCTTGACAACGTCGGCTTCGCTGATGGCCACTCGACTTGGCGAATGTCGAAACGGCGCTATTTTCTCGTCCGGTACGATCTTCAGCATGATCGGGCACACTGCAGTCTGCTTCTTTTCAGTAAAGTCCTGAATCATTGATTGGACGGCATCTCTGAACTGCGATGGAATGTTTATGTCAGTATTTGCTTCGACCACGTTGTAAATACTTATCTGTTTGGTGTCCTCAGTTTCCTTCCCCGGCAGGGCAGAAAACTTATATCCTCCTGGCGTTGATGTCATTGTGAACTTGGATATAAAGTCGTGTCCAAGCAACAATTCCCATCCGAAGGCATGATCGGCCACCACAAGGAATTTGTGTGCCAATCGCATTCCGTCGATCTCCACTTCTGCCGTAAACTGCCCAGCGGAGCGTGTGATGTTGTTTCCAAGTCCCCTCAGAGTTGACGAACTGGCTTGCAGATGGACACCACTCATTTTCCCGAACACTGACATCTTTAATAGGGAAACATCTGCACCGGTGTCTATGAGCCCCTTGACTTGCACGTCGTTAATTTTGAGAGACTTCAGGCGTTTTTCCTCGTATGCAACGCTTACGGCAGCAGCACTCGCGCAATCCTTAGACATGTGTCCAGTCTGATTGCAGCGGAAACACTTTAATGCAGCTCGGCAATCCTTGTGTAGATGCTCCTGGGATCCACAATTGTAGCAGTGTTGCTTCCTTTCATATTTGGTGAAATTGGATTTCTTTCCGAACGGCTGTGAGTCTTTTTGTTTCGGGGCCAAATCCCCATCAACCGCGAGCGTTCTTTCGTAGATTTCGTACTTCTCTCGCAGCTGCGTGTTCATACACACTGCATCCATACAAGGTGTACTTGTTATCCGTTTTTAAATTTAGTCCGTCGACAATGTATCGAATCACCGACTCCGTGTCTGTTGTCCCATGTGCAGCAATGCGTTTCATCTGCAGTATATATTCGTGAAAACTTTCGCCGGCAATCTTCACTCGCATAGACAATTGATTGTGAATTTGCGCACTGCATTTTCTTGGACGTTGACATGCAATGACTGCATCTTTCAAGAGGCGATGCAGTTACTGCACCGTCAAGTGGCCCGTTTGAAACCAGCAGAAGACTGTTACGTGCGGATCCCAGGCAAAACGCAGCCCTCCTCCCGCCCAACCGACCGAGGGGCGCTGCCGCATGACGCACGGTGCATAGTCGAACCGAACGCGAACATGCAAGAAAGATAGCTATTAGACTAACATTCGAGGAAAATTAGCAATAAACTTACTAAGAAACTAAGCATGCAATCAAAATACAAATACCACTACAATTACTAATTACTAGAAAGGTGTGTAACGATGAGTAATTTAATAAGAGGAAGAGAATTAGTGGTGGATATAATATGGTAGAGGGAATTATAATCCGAGCATAAGACCCTAATAATTCGATCTACAAAGTGGAAGGAACAACGGTATAAAATTTCTAGTCAGTCTAATAGGAATCGTGAAGTTTATGCGGCTCAACAGATCATGGCTGTCTATGTCACCCCTGATCAAGTTGTGCATAAATATCACACCAAGCATTTTTCTACGGTTAACTAAGGATGGGAGGTTTACTAATAGTAATCTACTAGAGTAAGATGGGAGTCTTACACCCGCATCCCAGTTAAGGCCCCGCAGAGCAAATTGTAAAAAGTTTTTCTGTACTGATTCTATACGGTCCTGGTGTACTTTGTACTGAGGGCACCATACACAGGAGCCGTATTCTAAGATCAGACGAACAAGCGAGGTATAGAGAGTCTTTGTTATATAGAGGTCGTCGAATTCCTTTGACCACAAAGCACGCCCATGGCCTTATTTACCATGGTAGAAATGTGTTCGGAAAACTTTAACTTGGGGTCTAACATAACACCCAGATCATCCACCAGGGTAATTCTCTCAAGAGAACCACCAAATAGGGTATAGGGAGCCAACAAAGGGCTAGAACGATGAAATGTCATAACTTTGCATTTCGAGGCATTAAGGTGTAACAAGTTTGCACAACACCATGACTGAAAGTTATTGAGATCGGATTGCAAGCGAGAATGAAATGAAATGTCTTTATACTGGACACAGAGTTTAACATCATCCGCATACAGAAGTACTCGAGAATATGTTAATACCGAAGGCAAGTCATTAATGAAGAGTGTAAAGAGTAGGGGGCCTAGATGGATACTCCCGAAGAAACCTTTACTGGTAAAGAGAGGGAGTTTTTGAAGAGGACTCTTTGAGACCTGGAACAAAGATAGCTAGAAATCCATCTCAGGAGGTTGGGCGGAAACCCTAAAAGGTCAAGTTTATGCGCTAAAAGGGAATGGCTTACAGAGTCGAATGCTTTACTAAAGTCGGTGTAAATAACATCCGTCTGTAAGTTACCTTGAAAGCCTTTAATAATGAAAGAGGTAAACTCTAACAAGTTGGTGGTGGTTGATCGCCGCCTTATAAATCCATGCTGAGTTGGAGATATAGTGACTTGCAGAGATGTTGCAAGTGCGGAGTTAAAATCTAAAAATTTTTGGGATGGCGGATAACTTTGCTATACCTCTATAATTTTTTGCATCAGACTTGCTACCTTTTTTATGGAGAGGAAATATAAACGATTCCTTCCAGATCGGGGGGAAGCAAGAAGAATCAATGGACAGGGTGAATAGTTTAAGCAAAGGTCCACACAGAGCCTCGGCGCAGTACCTGAGTACACAACCTGGAACCCCGTCTGGACCCGGTGAAAACAGCGGCTTAACTAGTCGAAGATCATGAAGTAAAGAACATTCATTTAGCAAGGGACTGAAAATGCCGTTCGACCTCGGTAAACCGTATGGGTACGGATGACCAGAGTAGCTTTCCTCAAAATAGGTCGTCTGGAAAAATTGGGCAAAAAGATCGGCAATTGCCTGATCATTATTTGCCGACGTATTACAAAATGATAGCGAGGATGGGTGTGCGGACGTTCTACGCTTACTGTTTACGAAGCTGTAAAACTGTTTAGGGTCCTGAGAAAAACGTGTCCTGCATCGAGATAGGTAGTTCTTATAGCATTGAGCATTAAGAACTGAAAAGTTTGACCGAGCTATTACATAGCGAGAGTGAGAAGTAGGAGAACCCACTTCTTGAAATTTTTTATGAAGTCTTGATTTTAAGTTTTTTAGCCTGGATAACTCTTTGGTAAACCAAGGGGGTTTTCCAGATCTAGTCGGACAAGAAAGCGGGACACAAGAATCAAAAAATGTGCCAAGAGCATTGTAAAAAATGTTTGTGCCTTTTATGACATCAGTGCACAAGTACAAAGCGGACCAATCAAAATCCCTAATGAGGCTATTAAGCTTCGCAAACTCGACTCGGTTCAGGTAGCCTACTCGACCGATCCCATACAGTTGGTCCTATATCTAGCGACACCTCGAAAGTAGGGTGGTAGGCGTCTTCAGGTATAGTGAGCGGAAGGGCTCGTGTTAACAACACTATGGTCGGATCCGATACAAAGCACAGATCAAGCACTCGACCCAAGGAACTTTTCACATGATTGACTTGAGACAGGGACAGGTCAAGCAAGCCGTCAACAAAGTCATGTCGTAACATGGGCACTAGGATACTAGACTCTTTTACCGAAGACCAAACAGTTCCTGGCAAGTTGAAGTCACCAAGAACTATAATACGATCTTTATCAGATAGCGAGGAAGAAACAGCGGTTAAAGCGGACAAGCGCTGCTCATACATTGAAATATCCGAAGAAGGTAGGATATACGAGCAAGTAATGAATATAGCGAAAGCGGGAAGAATCAGTTTTACACACAGGAATTCCAGTTCCTGTTGAACTTGGACTGTGAAGTGTTCCGACGTGAAGTAAGAGTCCACTGCAATTAGAACCCCCCCTGCACGTCGAGACGAACGGTCCTTTCTAAAAGTTGTGTACCGACCTGCCAAAACCTCGGAACTAAGAATGTCCGGCTTTAACCAGGTTTCAGTAAACACAATAACGTGGGAAGCAAATGCAACACTATCCCGGAAAAGAATGCTGAGCTTACTACGCAAGCCTCTTACATTCTGATAGGTTACTAAAAGAGAAGTTAGTTTTTTGGAAAAGTGGAAGCAAGACGGGAAGTTGAGGAAGAGGAAGTTGAGGTTGAGGTTGAGGGTGGCACACTGGAAAGATTTGTAAGGGATATGGGGGGCCTATTCTTCTTCTTAGCCTTAAACTCCTTCACCACCAAATGCTCCGGCCAAAATTTGGCGGAGCAAATGGTGTCAAATTGAGTTGGGGAGATGCTTATCTTAGACGAGGCTATCTCCCTGGCATAAGAGAAGTTGAATTTCTCCACCTTTAAACCCACGGCTTTTATTTTGCTTTGAATGAAAGCAATTACATCATTAGATGTGAGGTCAGGGGCCAGCCGTGAGACAAAAACTTGTGGTTTTGGTGTGACTCCCACCAGTGGTTTGGGCACCACAGGCCTAGTACCCGTGGTGGCAATATCCAGAGGTCCGGAACGTCTATTTACTGGTGGGATCGGGATGGACGGGACAACTAGCGAGCTTGCGGACACCACGGACACGGACGCTGCAGACGTACTTGGCTGCACATTCTCCGAGGCGATGAATTCGGCTACCGAATCTGTCTTTGCCCTTGGGGTGGCAAACTAGATCAACTGCTGCACACTTGGAGTGGTCGGAGTCAGTTTTTCGGCGGCGCACGGCTGAGTGACGGTTGGCACTTGCAGATCCCGCGGAGTGACCTTTTTACGCCTCGGAGACTCATTCAGCAGTTGCAGACTGCCAAATTGAGACTCCATGGCTAGGAGCCGATCGTATTGCTTTTTAAAGCCAAGGAGCTGACCGCTCCTTAAAGCCCTTCCGCGTCTGCCTCATGAAAGCCACCATGTCTTTCTCCACCGCATAAACGCTCACACTCAAACTCCTGTAAAAGTTGGTGACGCAATTGGCCGTACTCATACACTACTGTGGACTCGAGAAAAAGAGCGGCTGTACCTGTCATTTTTGCTCGGGCTAGCACGTATTTTTGTTTGTCATTTAGTCCGTATGCTTCAGCGTTTAGCTCGAAGTTAATAAATATGTACCGACATATTTTCTCCGTTGAATTCTGGAATAATTTTGGCAAAATTTTCCACTACCAGCTTTGCATCATTTTTCTTGTCTATTTCATTAGCATTTATTTTCATCGAGAGCAGTTGAACCAGCTGTTCGAGCGTCTGTGTGTTTTCTTCTAGGAGTGTTGACCTCATCGCTTCCTCGTTCGCGTTTTGCTGGCGATTGATCCTGTTTGCTTCTGATCCACTTGGGCCTTCGTTTTGCTGCATATTCCCGGCTGGTGGTCCACTTGTATTTTCCATTATAATTCTACTGCGCAATACTCTTGTGGGCAGCCGGCTTGAAACAACCCTTTTTTCTCGGTTCTTCTTTTCACCCACTTGCTGTCTCGCTTCCTCTGCTGGCGGCTTCTGAGAGTCTAATGCGCAGTTTTTTTTTGCACCGAATTTTCGTTTTTCCGTCTCGCTTCGTCTGCTGCCGGCTTCTGAGACACACAATTTTTTATTTTTTCCACTTTACATAGGCAGTACGCGACTGGTTGAGCCCCCAAATGTAAGATATAATTTAAAGTATTGTTTATTCGTATTATTATCGCGGTGGCCTGGTATGTGTGATTACAAAAGTTCTTAATGTTTCTGCTGATTTTCTGCTGCTTCTTGAGGCGCATCCGTATGCTGCTGTTCTCTCCTTTTCACTGCTTTTCTTGGTTCCTCTTCTTCTCTGTCCGCTGTTGATCTGCTGTTTCTACTGCTGTTGCTGCTCATCAGCTGTTCCTCTGCTGCTGTTATTACTGCTGTTGCTTATGCCCGCTGCCCCCTCAATAGGCCAGCTGGTCCACTCCTTCTTACATATATATATATATGTACATGAATACAAAAACAAAAACACATAAATAAACGGGAAGGGGGTGGGTCCATCATAGATGGAAATTGGATACAGCAAATTAATCGAAGACGACAAGAAAAACGGCACACAAGAGAGAACACAACAATACCCACAGGAAGGGATAAGAACGGATGAATGCACCGATCACGAGAGGGGATAACACAACAAGGGGCAAGGTGCCGTTACAGAGCGCAGCCGGTAGAGAGACGATGCTGCTGGCGGTGAGTCGTGAGCGCAACAACCGTTATAGCCATGCGAGAGAGGCCAAAATGCGGAGCACGGTCACAGTTAAGAGGAACGATTGGCAATGCAACGCGTGTATAAAGGCAGGTGGGAAACGGGGCGACAAACACTTTGCGGTAACACACGGTACACTTGGTGAGCACAAACTCAAAACAAAACGAAGGGGAACGTTGTGAGTTGCTGCGGAGACCGCCACTCTACATTTATACCCGATACCTAAGGCTCGCGCACTTTATAGCTGAAAGCGGAGCTGAAATCGGCGCTGTCCTAGACCTAAGCATGACTTTATTTCCGGTATTGGAAATTTGACGATGGCAGAGATCTTGCCTGGATTTGGTACTATTCCTTCAGTAGTGACTACATGACCTAGGAATTCAGTTTCCTTTTTCATGAATTATCCATTTATCCGTTTGTAGCTTTAATTTGGCGTCTCTCAACTTTCCAAATACTCTCCTTAGTGACAACAGGTGTTCTTCCAATGAAGTGGAAAATATAATGATGTCGTCTAGGTATACAAAGCAATCTTTAAAGATTAACTCTTCTAGCAGATTGTTCATACATCTTTGGAAGGTAGCGGGGGCAGTGGTTAGCCCAAAGGGCATACGAGTGAGCTCGTAATGTCCATGCTTAGTGGAGAACGCAGTTTTGGGGATTGAGCTAGGTTCCATGGGTATTTGATAGAACCCCTTTGCTAAATCGATTGTCGTGAAATACTGACATTTACCTAGTTTGTCTAGGATTTCATCCATTCTTGGAGTTGGGAATTTGTCCTTAACTGTTATTTCATTTAGACTCCTATAGTCTACTACCATTCGATATTTCTGCTTTCCTGAAGCATCTATCTTCTTCGGAATCATAGATATGGGCGAGCAGTAAGGAGAATTCGACTTTCGAATTATTCCCTGCATGATCATATCTTTGATTTGCTGGTTTATCTCCTGATCATGTATCTGGGCATCTTTCGTATCTTTCGTAGTGATCAGACGTGTTTTTGTTTTGCGCTCCGTATTTTTTCCTTTTGTTTTGAATAAACAGCCGGTGTTTTCCTAACTAAATTCTAAATTTACTTCCTAACCAGACAACAATCTGGAAACCTATTCTATTACGCGAGTGCATGCCTTTTGATTTGTGTTAAAACATTATTTAACTTTTTATTTTTCGGCGTCGGCTTGTGCTTGTGCTTGTGTTTGTGTTGTTGCAGTGAGTGAGTACGCATTACATTGCATTGCAGTCCGCTCTCGTCTGGTAGCTTTTGTTGTTTTATCACTCTCTCGCTATCACCTCAACTTCAATAACTGTTCTTTCTCTCTCGCTCTTTAAACTTTCTGAGCAATAGCGCTCTCTGCTTAGTAGCTCTCGCTATAACCGCTCTCCACTCTGCTCTCTTTTTTTTACCAATTCCGCTTTGAGCGTTGTCTGGCACATTGGTCTGATACCAATTTGTTTTGCAAATAATAGTATATATATAAATAAATAATAAAATAAAATGGAATACGCTGTGGTCTGTGCCAAAAAAAGCTGTAAGAAGCAGATCACCCACGATCAGCCGAATGTCCCCTGCTGGCTCTGCGACAGCGTAGTGCACGCAAAATGCGCTGGATTTTCTGGCCTCGTGAGTGATGCTATAGCCAAACGTAATGGCTTGCATTACAGTTGCGAGGCATGCCGTGCGGTGGAGAAAGACATGGTGGCTTTCATGAGGCAGACGCGGAGTGGCTTTAAGGAGCTGACCGTTGGTTTTAAAAACCAATACGATCGGCTCCTAGCCATGGAGGCTCAGTTTAGCGGTTTAAAACTGCTGAATGAGTCTCCGAGGCGCAAAAAGGTCACTCCGCGGGATCTGCAATTGCCAACCGTCACTCAGCCGTGCGCCGCCGAAAAACTGACTCCGACCACTCCAAGTGTGCAGCAGTTGATCTCGTTTGCCACTCCAAGGGCAACGACAGCTGCTGGCGACGCAGATTCGGTAGCCGAATTCATCGCCTCGGAGAATGTGCAGCCAAGTACGTCGCAGCGTCCGTGTCCGTGGTGTCCGCAAGTTCGCTAGTTGTCCCGTCTATACCGATCCCACCAGTAAATAGACGTTCCGGACCTCCGGATATTGCCACCACAGGTACTAGGCCTGTGGTGACTAAACCACTGGTGGGAGTCCCACCAAAACGACAAGTTTTTGTTTCACGGCTGGCCCCTGACCTCACATCTAATGATGTAATTGCTTTTATTCAAAGCAAAATAAAAGCCGTGGGTTTAAAGGTGGAGAAATTCAACTTCTCTTATGCCAGGGAGATAGCCTCGTTTAAGATAAGCATCTCCCCAACTCAATTTGACACCATTTGCTCCGCCAAATTTTGGCCGGAGCATTTGGTGGTGAAGGAGTTTAAGGCTAAGAAGAAGAATAGGCCCCCCATATCCCTTCCAAACCTTTCCAGTGTGCCACCCTCAACCTCAACCTCAACTTCCTCTTCCTCAACTTCCCGTCTTGCTTCCACCTTTCCAAAAAACTAACTTCTCTTTTAGTAACCTATCAGAATGTAAGAGGCTTGCGTAGTAAGCTCAGCATTCTTTTCCGGGATAGTGTTGCATTTGCTTCCCACGTTATTGTGTTTACTGAAACCTGGTTAAAGCCGGACATTCTTAGTTCCGAGGTTTTGGCAGGTCGGTACACAACTTTTAGAAAGGACCGTTCGTCTCGACGGGCAGGGGGGGTTCTAATTGCAGTGGACTCTTACTTCACGTCGGAACACTTCACAGTCCAAGTTCAACAGGAACTGGAATTCCTGTGTGTAAAACTGATTCTTCCCGCTTTCGCTATATTCATTACTTGCTCGTATATCCCACCTTCTTCGGATATTTCAATTTATGAGCAGCACTTGTCCGCTTTAACCGCTGTTTCTTCCTCGCTATCTGATAAAGATCGTATGATAGTTCTTGGTGACTTCAACTTGCCAGGAACTGTTTGGTCTTCGGTAAACGAGTCTAGTATCCTAGTGCCCATGTCACGACATGACTTTGTTGACGGCTTGCTGGACCTATCCCTGTCTCAAGTCAACCATGTGAATAATTCCTTGGGTCGATTGCTTGATCTGTGCTTTGTATCGGATCCGACCATAGTGTTGTTAACCCGAGCCCTTCCGCTCACTATACCTGAAGACGCCTACCACCCTACTTTCGAGGTGTCGCTAGATATAGGACCAACTGTATTGGATCGGTCGAGTAGGCTGCCCGAACGTGTCCGCTGCTTTCGTAAAGCCGAGTTTGCGAAGCTTAATAACCTCATTAGGGATTTTGATTGGTCCGCTTTGTACTTGTGCACTGATATCATAAAAGGCACAAACATTTTTTACAATGCTCTTGGCACATTTTTCGATTCTTGTGTCCCGCTTTCTTGTCCGACTAGATCTGGAAAACCCCCTTGGTTTACCAAAGAGTTATCCAGTCTAAAAAACTTAAAATCAAGACATTATAAAAAATTTCAAGAAGTGGGTTCTCCTACTTCTCACTCTCGCTATGTATTAGCTCGGTCAAACTTTTCAGTTCTTAATGCTCAATGCTATAAGAACTACCTATCTCGATGCAGGATACGTTTTTCTCAGGACCCTAAACAGTTTTACAGCTTCGTAAACAGTAAGCGTAGAACGTCCGCACACCCATCCTCGCTATCATTTTGTAATACGTCGGCAAATAATGATCAGGCAATTGCCGATCTTTTTGCCCAATTCTTCCAAACCACCTATTCTGAGGAAAGCTACTCTGGTCATCCGTACCCATACGGTTTACCGAGGTCGAACGGCATTTTCAGTCCCTTGTTAAATGAATGTTCCCTACTTCATGATCTTCGACTAGTTAAGCCGGTGTTTTCACCGGGTCCAGACGGGGTTCCAGGTTGTGTACTCAGGTACTGCGCCGAGGCTCTGTGTGGACCTTTGCTTAAACTATTCACCCTATCCATTGATTCTTCTTGCTTCCCCCCGATCTGGAAGGAATCGTTTATAATTCCTCTCCATAAAAAAGGTAGCAAGTCTGATGCAAAAAATTATAGAGGTATAGCAAAGTTATCCGCCATCCCTAAAATTTTTAGATTTTAACTCCGCACTTGCAACATCTCTGCAAGTCACTATATCTCCAACTCAGCATGGATTTATAAGGCGGCGATCAACCACCACCAACTTGTTAGAGTTTACCTCTTTCATTATTAAAGGCTTTCAAGGTAACTTACAGACGGATGTTATTTACACCGACTTTAGTAAAGCATTCGACTCTGTAAGCCATTTCCTTTTAGCGCATAAACTTGACCTTTTAGGGTTTCCGCCCAACCTCCTGAGATGGATTTCTAGCTATCTTTGTTCTAGGTCTCAAAGAGTCCTCTTCAAAAACTCCCTCTCTTTCCCAGTAAAGGTTTCTTCGGGAGTACCACAAGGCAGCCATCTAGGCCCCTTACTCTTCACACTCTTTATTAATGACTTACCTTCAGTATTAACATACTCTCGAGTACTTATGTATGCGGATGATGTTAAACTCTGTGTCCAGTACAAGGACATTTCATTTCATTCTCGCTTGCAATCCGATCTCAATAACTTTCAGTCATGGTGTTGTGCAAACTTGTTACACCTTAATGCCTCGAAATGCAAAGTTATGACATTTCATCGTTCTAGCCCTTTGTTGGCTCCTTACACCCTATTTGGTGGTTCTCTTGAGAGAATTACCCTGGTGGATGATCTGGGTGTTATGTTAGACCCCAAGTTAAAGTTTTCCGAACACATTTCTACCATGGTAAATAAGGCCATGAGCGTGCTTGGGTTTATAAAGAGGTGGTCAAAGGAATTTGACGACCCCTATATAACAAAGACTCTCTATACCTCGCTTGTTCGTCCGATCTTAGAATACGGCTCCTGTGTATGGTGCCCTCAGTACAAAGTACACCAGGACCGTATAGAATCAGTACAGAAAAACTTTTTACTCTTTGCTCTGCGGGGCCTTAACTGGGATGCGGGTGTAAGACTCCCATCTTACTCTAGTAGACTACTATTAGTAAACCTCCCATCCTTAGTTAACCGTAGAAAAATGCTTGGTGTGATATTTATGCACAACTTGATCAGGGGTGACATAGACAGCCCTGATCTGTTGAGCCGCATAAACTTCACGATTCCTATTAGACTGACTAGAAATTTTATACCGTTGTTCCTTCCACTTTGTAGATCGAATTATTCCTTGCATGAACCGTTTAGGGTCTTATGCTCGGATTATAATTCCCTCTACCATATTATATCCACCACTAATTCTCTTCCTCTTATTAAATTATTAATCCTTACACACCTTTCTATTAATTAGTAACTGTAGTGGTATTTGTACTTTGATTGCATGCTTAGTTTCTTAGTAAGTTTAGTACTAATTTTCCTCGAATGTTAGTCTAATAGCTATCTTTCTTGCATGTTCGCGTTTGGTTCGGCTACGCACCGCGCGTCATGCGGCAGCGCCCCTCGGTCGGTTGGGCGGGAGGAGGGCTGCGTTTTGCCTGGGATCCGCGCGTAACAGCCTTCTGCTGGTGTCACACGGGCCACTTGACGGTGCTGTAACTGCATCGCCTCTTGAAAGATGCAGTCATTGCATGTCAACGTCCACACATATTTGTATGGTCGTCTGTAGACCGGGTCTTCATGTTGAATTTTGATCTCGTGCTTGATTGTACTTGTGAAAGTCAAATTGTCACCTTCTCTGTACTGCACATCTTTAAACTCATACAAGACCTTTTTCAATGCCTTCCTTTCTTCTTCGTTTAAATGATCTAATCTTAACTGATTACATTCCCTTAATTCACTGTCTAGAGCGGAAGCGAAGTATTGATCTCCCTCTGGAGATGGGTCAAGGCACTTATGTGCGATCTTCTCTTCTTTTGTAGAGGGATCAGTGCTCTTCTGTGCGGTCTTGCCGGCTTCAATAGCTTCTCCACCCTGAATGATTGGGTATGACCTAGCTCCTAATGTTACAGTGTCATTTCTGTAATCGATAACGGCTTTACTTGCCATCAAGTATTCTCTTCCTAATAAAATATCATAATTTTCGGAAAAGTTGTGAATGTAGAACTTTTGTTCGGACGAACATGTTTTGTTCGCATTCCTCATTATACTTTTGGTTAAACGGACAGGTCCATTGATGGTATGGACTGTAAGGTTGTCGTCTTTTATCTCGGAATCTGTATAATTTCTTTCATGATGTTGATCGATGATCCCGAGTCAGCGATACACCTTAATGTTCTTTTATTAATGGTAATGTTTATATGGGGTCCTCCTCGGTTTCTTCCGAGGCGGCTTGATGAATATTTACGTCCATCTTCACTTTGGCTCTCCCTCGCTCTTTTAATAGGTTGGTTGGGTCTACTCCCACTAGCTTGGTTTTGAGATATTTGCTGATTGAATGGATTCTGAGCCCTACCTTGATTCAAAGAATTTTTGAACTCATTATATAATCCAGGAATTTGGGAATTTTGATTTGTTCGATTAGTCTGACCTGTTCCAGATGAATTCTGAGTTTGATTATGATAGTTAGTAGTATTATAATTTGGATAATAGTTTCCAACATTCTTTCGATTTGATTGAGACGATTTCAATTGATCTTTATTTGTACCTGAATCTGTTATACTAGTTTCGTAAAATCCTTCTTCTTGTGCGGCCTTCTTAAGATTAGACAATGTAGTAATATCTTTTCTTGCTAAGGTCATGAACATTCTGTCAGGAAGTTTTTGAGTAATGACATCTTTAATTGTGTTTTTCAAAGCATTTTTATAAATGACATTATTTTCTGGTATGTTTTCCAAGTTTAGCTTATTGTTTATTACTAATGCTTTTATCTTTAATTATTCTATAAACTTACGAAGACTGCCGTTGAATCTGGTGGTGTATAGTTGTCGTAGGAGTTCTTCATACGGTGTGTGATTTTTGAACTCGTTGATTAGCGCCGTCTTCAGTTCGTGCCATGTGTTGGGTTGTATCATCTGCGATATGCGTTGTGCCTCTCCTGTCAGTTGGATCTCGGTCGCTCCAAATAGGATACTTTGTTGTCGAAGATCTTCAGTTGGATATAAACTGCATACATATTCGATTCGGTTGATGAACGAACTCAACTGTCCAGATGAACCATCAAAGGCAGGTATTTGTCGGATCGACAGCAGTGCCTGGTTCAAGTGGATTTCGCTCAATTTTAATGGTGGTAACGCAATGTTGTATTTGTTGGTGTTAATTGGGTTTTGTTTTGTTGTAGTTTTGAAGGTTATTTTGGTTCACTTGTACGTTTTTTGATTTTGTATTTAGTGTTTCACTGTCCTTGGTGATTCACTATCTCCGCTTACTTCAGTTCACTGAAATGGGTTTTGCAAATCGTATGTGCTTGTAGCACATAGGTTCTTTGGCGGATTTCACAATTTTTTTAACGATACCGGGATTACGTGATGACAGTAATTATAAATTACACAACCATTACCGAAATATAGGTGTTAATTTTAAACGAAATCCTACCGGCTGCGCCAGTTAAATATCCGCAACTCGAAATTAAGTTTTAAAAAAGATTTTATTTTTACAACTTAATATCTTAATGTCACAAGATTAGGTTGAATTCCCTGACTTAACTTTACGTCTGCTTGTCTCAAACGGAACTGATTTGTCTATTGTTTGCTAGTTTCCATGAGTCCTTCTCTCGACTCTGGCTTCGGGTGCTGCATTCCTCGGCTGCATCTTCGTGTCGGTGGCGTACGTGCCTGGACCGATATTTGGGGATGCGTCGGCTTTTGATCAAAGGCATCCGCTGCTGGCAATCGGTGTTGCAGAGACCAGCTTTCAACTTAAAGTTGTCATATGGTTTACTTTTCAAAATTTCTGTAACTGCTTTGATCATCGTATCCTCCTGCTGGGCTATGCTGTCGTGCTTCAGACTCCGAGGTTTTCTTACTCCAGAATAAGATCGGATGCAATTGTCCTTCGTGCCATTGTAACAACGCCGCTGCAAACCCGTCCTTTGACGCAACAGTGTGTATCTCGGTTTTTGCATTCCTGCGATAAAGTTTCAAGACCGGCTCTTTCACCAATAATGTAGCAAACGCCTGCTGCTCCTCCAGACTCATTTTAAATGGGACATCTTTTCGCAGCAGATTGGTCAGTGGTTTGGCGATTAGCGAATAGTTTCTTATGAATTTACGGAAAAACCCAGTTAATCCTAAAAACGACTGCACAGCCTTTATGTTTTTCGGCATCGGGAACTTGCTGACGGCTTTGGTTTTCTCCAATCCAGGCTTGATTTCACGTCCTACAACTAGATGACCCAAAAATGTAATGGTCGACTGCAGAAATCGGCACTTCTTCCACTTCATCTTCAGCCCGTATTCAGCTGCTGCATCAAAAACCTTCTTCAGCTTTCCTAGGCATTCGTCGGCGGTTTCAGCGTGTAAAACGATATCGCCCATGTACAGGTCAAGAATGTTTTCATTTATAAGGTTTTGAAATACAAAGCTTATAAAACGGATGAAAACTGCTGGCGAATTGCGAAAACCGAAAGACGCACGGTTGAACTCAAAGAGGCCTTCCTTCGTTATGAACGCCGTATATTTTTTGCTGCTTTCCTCCACAGGAACGTGGAATATCCCATTTTCTAAGTCCATGATGGTGAACACCTTCGCATTTTCCAGTTTTTCCAGCAGCTCTTCAACGATTGGAACGGGAAAGCAATCTTTCAAGACCATCTTGTTCAACTGACGATAGTCCACGCAGACCCGGCTGCTCCCATCCTTTTTCTTGACAATTTCGGTTCGACTGGCGAAATTTGATGATGAGCGTCGTATTATTCCAGCGTTGGCCCATTCATCGATCTGCTGCTTGACAACGTCGGCTTCGCTGATGGCCACTCGACTTGGCGAATGTCGAAACGGCGCTATTTTCTCGTCCGGTACGATCTTCAGCATGATCGGGCACACTGCAGTCTGCTTCTTTTCAGTAAAGTCCTGAATCATTGATTGGACGGCATCTCTGAACTGCGATGGAATGTTTATGTCAGTATTTGCTTCGACCACGTTGTAAATACTTATCTGTTTGGTGTCTTCAGTTTCCTTCCCCGGCAGGGCAGAAAACTTATATCCTCCTGGCGTTGATGTCATTGTGAACTTGGATATAAAGTCGTGTCCAAGCAACAATTCCCATCCGAAGGCATGATCGGCCACCACAAGGAATTTGTGTGCCAATCGCATTCCGTCGATCTCCACCTCTGCCGTAAACTGCCCAGCGGAGCGTGTGATGTTGTTTCCAAGTCCCCTCAGAGTTGACGAACTGGCTTGCAGATGGACACCACTCATTTTCCCGAACACTGACATCTTTAATAGGGAAACATATGCACCGGTGTCTATGAGCCCCTTGACTTGCACGTCGTTAATTTTGAGAGACTTCAGGCGTTTTTCCTCGTATGCAACGTTTACGGCAGCAGCACTCGCGCAATCCTTAGACATGTGTCCAGTCTGATTGCAGCGGAAACACTTTAATGCAGCTCGGCAATCCTTGCGTAGATGCTCCTGGGATCCACAATTGTAGCAGTGTTGCTTCCTTTCATATTTGGTGAAATTGGATTTCTTTCCGAACGGCTGTGAGTCTTTCGTAGATTTCGTACTTCTCTCGCAGCTGCGTGTATGAGCTGCATCCATACAAGGTGTACTTGTTATCCGTTTTTAAATTTAGTCCGTCGACAATGTATCGAATCACCGACTCCGTGTCTGTTGTCCCATGTGCAGCAATGCGTTTCATCTGCAGTATATATTCGTGAAAACTTTCGCCGGCAATCTTCACTCGCAGAGACAATTGATTGTGAATTTGCGCACTGCATTTTCTTGGACGTTGACATGCAATGACTGCATCTTTCAAGAGGCGATGCAGTTACTGCACCGTCAAGTGGCCCGTGTGAAACCAGCAGAAGACTGTTACGTGCGGATCCCAGGCAAAACGCAGCCCTCCTCCCGCCCAACCGACCGAGGGGCGCTGCCGCATGACGCACGGTGCATAGTCGAACCGAACGCGAACATGCAAGAAAGATAGCTATTAGACTAACATTCGAGGAAAATTAGCAATAAACTTACTAAGAAACTAAGCATGCAATCAAAATACAAATACCACTACAATTACTAATTACTAGAAAGGTGTGTAACGATGAGTAATTTAATAAGAGGAAGAGAATTAGTGGTGGATATAATATGGTAGAGGGAATTATAATCCGAGCATAAGACCCTAATAATTCGATCTACAAAGTGGAAGGAACAACGGTATAAAATTTCTAGTCAGTCTAATAGGAATCGTGAAGTTTATGCGGCTCAACAGATCATGGCTGTCTATGTCACCCCTGATCAAGTTGTGCATAAATATCACACCAAGCATTTTTCTACGGTTAACTAAGGATGGGAGGTTTACTAATAGTAATATACTAGAGTAAGATGGGAGTCTTACACGCGCATCCCAGTTAAGGCCCCGCAGAGCAAATTGTAAAAAGTTTTTCTGTACTAATTCTATATGGTCCTGGTGTACTTTGTACTGAGGGCACCATACACAGGAGCCGTATTCTAAGATCAGACGAACAAGCGAGGTATAGAGAGTCTTTGTTATATAGAGGTCGTCAAATTCCTTTGACCACCTCTTTATAAACCCAAGCACGCCCATGGCCTTATTTACCATGGTAGAAATGTGTTCGGAAAACTTTAACTTGGGGTCTAACATAACACCCAGATCATCCACCAGGGTAATTCTCTCAAGAGAACCACCAAATAGGGTATAGGGAGCCAACAAAGGGCTAGAACGATGAAATGTCATAACTTTGCATTTCGAGGCATTAAGGTGTAACAAGTTTGCACAACACCATGACTGAAAGTTATTGAGATCGGATTGCAAGCGAGAATGAAATGAAATGTCTTTATACTGGACACAGAGTTTAACATCATCCGCATACAGAAGTACTCGAGAATATGTTAATACCGAAGGCAAGTCATTAATGAAGAGTGTAAAGAGTAGGGGGCCTAGATGGATACTCCCGAAGAAACCTTTACTGGTAAAGAGAGGGAGTTTTTGAAGAGGACTCTTTGAGACCTGGAACAAAGATAGCTAGAAATCCATCTCAGGAGGTTGGGCGGAAACCCTAAAAGGTCAAGTTTATGCGCTAAAAGGAAATGGCTTACAGAGTCGAATGCTTTACTAAAGTCGGTGTAAATAACATCCGTCTGTAAGTTACCTTGAAAGCCTTTAATAATGAAAGAGGTAAACTCTAACAAGTTGGTGGTGGTTGATCGCCGCCTTATAAATCCATGCTGAGTTGGAGATATAGTGACTTGCAGAGATGTTGCAAGTGCGGAGTTAAAATCTAAAAATTTTAGGGATGGCGGATAACTTTGCTATACCTCTATAATTTTTTGCATCAGACTTGCTACCTTTTTTATGGAGAGGAAATATAAACGATTCCTTCCAGATCGGGGGGAAGCAAGAAGAATCAATGGACAGGGTGAATAGTTTAAGCAAAGGTCCACACAGAGCCTCGGCGCAGTACCTGAGTACACAACCTGGAACCCCGTCTGGACCCGGTGAAAACAGCGGCTTAACTAGTCGAAGATCATGAAGTAAAGAACATTCATTTAGCAAGGGACTGAAAATGCCGTTCGACCTCGGTAAACCGTATGGGTACGGATGACCAGAGTAGCTTTCCTCAAAATAGGTCGTCTGGAAAAATTGGGCAAAAAGATCGGCAATTGCCTGATCATTATTTGCCGACGTATTACAAAATGATAGCGAGGATGGGTGTGCGGACATTCTACGGTTACTGTTTACGAAGAAGTAAAACTGTTTAGGCTCCTGAGAAAAACGTATCCTGCATCGAGATAGGTAGTTCTTATAGCATTGAGCATTAAGAACTGAAAAGTTTGACCGAGCTATTACATAGCGAGAGTGAGAAGTAGGAGAACCCACTTCTTGAAATTTTTTATGAAGTCTTGATTTTAAGTTTTTTAGCCTGGATAACTCTTTGGTAAACCAAGGGGGTTTTCCAGATCTAGTCGGACAAGAAAGCGGGACACAAGAATCAAAAAATGTGCCAAGAGCATTGTAAAAAATGTTTGTGCCTTTTATGACATCAGTGCACAAGTACAAAGCGGACCAATCAAAATCCCTAATGAGGCTATTAAGCTTCGCGAACTCGGCTTTACGAAAGCAGCGGACACGTTCAGGTAGCCTACTCGACCGATCCCATACAGTTGGTCCTATATCTAGCGACACCTCGAAAGTAGGGTGGTAGGCGTCTTCAGGTATAGTGAGCGGAAGGGCTCGTGTTAACAACACTATGGTCGGATCCGATACAAAGCACAGATCAAGCAATCGACCCAAGGAATTATTCACATGGTTGACTTGAGACAGGGATAGGTCCAGCAAGCCGTCAACAAAGTCATGTCGTGACATGGGCACTAGGATACTAGACTCGTTTACCGAAGACCAAACAGTTCCTGGCAAGTTGAAGTCACCAAGAACTATCATACGATCTTTATCAGATAGCGAGGAAGAAACAGCGGTTAAAGCGGACAAGTGCTGCTCATAAATTGAAATATCCGAAGAAGGTGGGATATACGAGCAAGTAATGAATATAGCGAAAGCGGGAAGAATCAGTTTTACACACAGGAATTCCAGTTCCTGTTGAACTTGGACTGTGAAGTGTTCCGACGTGAAGTAAGAGTCCACTGCAATTAGAACCCCCCCTGCCCGTCGAGACGAACGGTCCTTTCTAAAAGTTGTGTACCGACCTGCCAAAACCTCGGAACTAAGAATGTCCGGCTTTAACCAGGTTTCAGTAAACACAATAACGTGGGAAGCAAATGCAACACTATCCCGGAAAAGAATGCTGAGCTTACTACGCAAGCCTCTTACATTCTGATAGGTTACTAAAAGAGAAGTTAGTTTTTTGGAAAAGTGGAAGCAAGACGGGAAGTTGAGGAAGAGGAAGTTGAGGTTGAGGTTGAGGGTGGCACACTGGAAAGATTTGTCAGGGATATGGGGGGCCTATTCTTCTTCTTAGCCTTAAACTCCTTCACCACCAAATGCTCCGGCCAAAATTTGGCGGAGCAAATGGTGTCAAATTGAGTTGGGGAGATGCTTATCTTAGACGAGGCTATCTCCCTGGCATAAGAGAAGTTGAATTTCTCCACCTTTAAACCCACGGCTTTTATTTTGCTTTGAATGAAAGCAATTACATCATTAGATGTGAGGTCAGGGGCCAGCCGTGAGACAAAAACTTGTCGTTTTGGTGTGACTCCCACCAGTGGTTTGGGCACCACAGGCCTAGTACCCGTGGTGGCAATATCCAGAGGTCCGGAACGTCTATTTACTGGTGGGATCGGGATGGACGGGACAACTAGCGAGCTTGCGGACACCACGGACACGGACGCTGCATTCTCCGAGGCGATGAATTCGGCTACCGAATCTGTCTTTGCCCTTGGGGTGGCAAACTAGATCAACTGCTGCACACTTGGAGTGGTCGGAGTCAGTTTTTCGGCGGCGCACGGCTGAGTGACGGTTGGCACTTGCAGATCCCGCGGAGTGACCTTTTTACGCCTCGGAGACTCATTCAGCAGTTGCAGACTGCCAAATTGAGACTCCATGGCTAGGAGCCGATCGTATTGCTTTTTAAAGCCAAGGAGCTGACCGCTCCTTAAAGCCCTTCCGCGTCTGCCTCATGAAAGCCACCATGTCTTTCTCCACCGCATAAACGCTCACACTCAAACTCCTGTAAAAGTTGGTGACGCAATTGGCCGTACTCATACACTACTGTGGACTCGAGAAAAAGAGCGGCTGTACCTGTCATTTTTGCTCGGGCTAGCACGTATTTTTGTTTGTCATTTAGTCCGTATGCTTCAGCGTTTAGCTCGAAGTTAATAAATGTAATAATGTACCGACATATTTTCTCCGTTGAATTCTGGAATAATTTTGGCAAAATTTTCCACTACCAGCTTTGCATCATTTTTCTTGTCTATTTCATTAGCATTTATTTTCATCGAGAGCAGTTGAACCAGCTGTTGGAGCGTCTGTGTGTTTTCTTCTAGGAGTGTTGACCTCATCGCTTCCTCGTTCGCGTTTTGCTGGCGATTGATCCTGTTTGCTTCTGATCCACTTGGGCCTTCGTTTTGCTGCATATTCCCGGCTGGTGGTCCACTTGTATTTTCCATTATAATTCTACTGCGCAATACTCTTGTGGGCAGCCGGCTTGAAACAACCCTTTTTTCTCGGTTCTTCTTTTCACCCACTTGCTGTCTCGCTTCCTCTGCTGGCGGCTTCTGAGAGTCTAATGCGCAGTTTTTTTTTGCACCGAATTTTCGTTTTTCCGTCTCGCTTCGTCTGCTGCCGGCTTCTGAGACACACAATTTTTTATTTTTTCCACTTTACATAGGCAGTACGCGACTGGTTGAGCCCCCAAATGTAAGATATAATTTAAAGTATTGTTTATTCGTATTATTATCGCGGTGGCCTGGTATGTGTGATTACAAAAGTTCTTAATGTTTCTGCTGATTTTCTGCTGCTTCTTGAGGCGCATCCGTATGCTGCTGTTCTCTCCTTTTCACTGCTTTTCTTGGTTCCTCTTCTTCTCTGACCGCTGTTGATCTGCTGTTTCTACTGCTGTTGCTGCTCATCAGCTGTTCCTCTGCTGCTGTTATTACTGCTGCACCGATCACGAGAGGGGATAACACAACAAGGGGCAAGGTGCCGTTACAGAGCGCAGCCGGTAGAGAGACGATGCTGCTGGCGGTGAGTCGTGAGCGCAACAACCGTTATAGCCATGCGAGAGAGGCCAAAATGCGGAGCACGGTCACAGTTAAGAGGAACGATTGGCAATGCAACGCGTGTATAAAGGCAGGTGGGAAACGGGGCGACAAACACTTTGCGGTAACACACGGTACACTTGGTGAGCACAAACTCAAAACAAAACGAAGGGGAACGTTGTGAGTTGCTGCGGAGACCGCCACTCTACATTTATACCCGATACCTAAGGCTCGCGCACTTTATAGCTGAAAGCGGAGCTGAAATCGGCGCTGTCCTAGACCAAAGCATGACTTTATTTCCGGTATTGGAAATTTGACGATGGCAGAGATCTTGCCTGGATTTGGTACTATTCCTTCAGTAGTGACTACATGACCTAGGAATTCAGTTTCCTTTTTCATGAATTATCCATTTATCCGTTTGTAGCTTTAATTTGGCGTCTCTCAACTTTCCAAATACTCTCCTTAGTGACAACAGGTGTTCTTCCAATGAAGTGGAAAATATAATGATGTCGTCTAGGTATACAAAGCAATCTTTAAAGATTAACTCTTCTAGCAGATTGTTCATACATCTTTGGAAAATAGCGGGGGCAGTGGTTAGCCCAAAGGGCATACGAGTGAGCTCGTAATGTCCATGCTTAGTGGAGAACGCAGTTTTGGGGATTGAGCTAGGTTCCATGGGTATTTGATAGAACCCCTTTGCTAAATCGATTGTCGTGAAATACTGACATTTACCTAGTTTGTCTAGGATTTCATCCATTCTTGGAGTTGGGAATTTGTCCTTAACTGTTATTTCATTTAGACTCCTATAGTCTACTACCATTCGATATTTCTGCTTTCCTGAAGCATCTATCTTCTTCGGAATCATAGATATGGGCGAGCAGTAAGGAGAATTCGACTTTCGAATTATTCCCTGCATGATCATATCTTTGATTTGCTGGTTTATCTCCTGATCATGTATCTGGGCATATTTGTATGGTCGTCTGTAGACCGGGTCTTCATGTTGAGTTTTGATCTCGTGCTTGATTGTACTTGTGAAAGTCAAATTGTCACCTTCTCTGTACTGCACATCTTTAAACTCATACAAGACCTTTTTCAATGCCTTCCTTTCTTCTTCGTTTAAATGATCTAATCTTAACTGATTACATTCCCTTAATTCACTGTCTAGAGCGGAAGCGAAGTATTGATCTCCCTCTGGAGATGGGTCAAGGCACTTATGTGCGATCTTCTCTTCTTTTGTAGAGGGATCAGTGCACTTCTGTGCGGTCTTGCCGGCTTCAATAGCTTCTCCACCCTGAATGATTGGGTACGACCTAGCTCCTAATGTTACAGTGTCATTTCTGTAATCGATGACGGCTTTACTTGCCATCAAGTATTCTCTTCCTAATAAAATATCATAATTTTCGGAAAAGTTGTGAATGTAGAACTTTTGTTCGGACGGACATGTTTTGTTCGCATTCCTCATTATACTTTTGGTTAAACGGACAGGTCCATTGATGGTATGGACTGTAAGGTTGTCGTCTTTTATCTCGGAATCTGTATAATTTCTTTCATGATGTTGATCGATGATCCCGAGTCAGCGATACACCTTAATGTTCTTTTATTAATGGTAATGTTTATATGGGGTCCTCCTCGGTTTCTTCCGAGGCGGCTTGATGAATATTTACGTCCATCTTCACTTTGGCTCTCCCTCGCTCTTTTAATAGGTTGGTTGGGTCTACTCCCACTAGCTTGGTTTTGAGATATTTGCTGATTGAATGGATTCTGAGCCCTACCTTGATTCAAAGAATTTTTGAACTCATTATATAATCCAGGAATTTGGGAATTTTGATTTGTTCGATTAGTCTGACCTGTTCCAGATGAATTCTGAGTTTGATTATGATAGTTAGTAGTATTATAATTTGGATAATAGTTTCCAACATTCTTTCGATTTGATTGAGACGATTTCAATTGATCTTTATTTGTACCTGAATCTGTTATACTAGTTTCGTAAAATCCTTCTTCTTGTGCGGCCTTCTTAAGATTAGACAATGTAGTAATATCTTTTCTTGCTAAGGTCATGAACATTCTGTCAGGAAGTTTTTGAGTAATGACATCTTTAATTGTGTTTTTCAAAGCATTTTTATAAATGACATTATTTTCTGGTATGTTTTCCAAGTTTAGCTTATTGTTTATTACTAATGCTTTTATCTTTAATTATTCTATAAACTTACGAAGACTGCCGTTGAATCTGGTGGTGTATAGTTGTCGTAGGAGTTCTTCATACGGTGTGTGATTTTTGAACTCGTTGATTAGCGCCGTCTTCAGTTCGTGCCATGTGTTGGGTTGTATCATCTGCGATATGCGTTGTGCCTCTCCTGTCAGTTGGATCTCGGTCGCTCCAAATAGGATACTTTGTTGTCGAAGATCTTCAGTTGGATATAAACTGCATACATATTCGATTCGGTTGATGAACGAACTCAACTGTCCAGATGAACCATCAAAGGCAGGTATTTGTCGGATCGACAGCAGTGCCTGGTTCAAGTGGATTTCGCTCAATTTTAATGGTGGTAACGCAATGTTGTATTTGTTGGTGTTAATTGGGTTTTGTTTTGTTGTAGTTTTGAAGGTTATTTTGGTTCACTTGTACGTTTTTTGATTTTGTATTTAGTGTTTCACTGTCCTTGGTGATTCACTATCTCCGCTTACTTCAGTTCACTGAAATGGGTTTTGCAAATCGTATGTGCTTGTAGCACATAGGTTCTTTGGCGGATTTCACAATTTTTTTAACGATACCGGGATTACGTGATGACAGTAATTATAAATTACACAAGCTGACCATTACCGAAATATAGGTGTTAATTTTAAACGAAATCCTACCGGCTGCGCCAGTTAAATATCCGCAACTCGAAATTAAGTTTTAAAAAAGATTTTATTTTTACAACTTAATATCTTAATGTCACAAGATTAGGTTGAATTCTCTGACTTAACTTTACGTCTGCTTGTCTCAAACGGAACTGATTTGTCTATTGTTTGCTAGTTTCCATGAGTCCTTCTCTCGACTCTGGCTTCGGGTGCTGCTTTCCTCGGCTGCATCTTCGTGTCGGTGGCGTACGTGCCTGGACCGATATTTGGGGATGCGTCGGCTTTTGATCAAAGGCATCCGCTGCTGGCAATCGGTGTTGCAGAGACCAGCTTTCAACTTAAAGTTGTCATATGGTTTACTTTTCAAAATTTCTGTAACTGCTTTGATCATCGTATCCTCCTGCTGGGCTATGCTGTCGTGCTTCAGACTCCGAGGTTTTCTTACTCCAGAATAAGATCGGATGCAATTGTCCTTCGTGCCATTGTAACAACGCCGCTGCAAACCCGTCCTTTGACGCATCAGTGTGTATCTCGGTTTTTGCATTCCTGCGATAAAGTTTCAAGACCGGCTCTTTCACCAATAATGTAGCAAACGCCTGCTGCTCCTCCAGACTCATTTTAAATGGGACATCTTTTCGCAGCAGATTGGTCAGTGGTTTGGCGATTAGCGAATAGTTTCTTATGAATTTACGGAAAAACACAGTTAATCCTAAAAACGACTGCACAGCCTTTATGTTTTTCGGCATCGGGAACTTGCTGACGGCTTTGGTTTTCTCCAATCCAGGCTTGATTTCATGTCCTACAACTAGATGACCCAAAAATGTAATGGTCGACTGCAGAAATCGGCACTTCTTCCATTTCATCTTCAGCCCGTATTCAGCTGCTGCATCAAAAACCTTCTTCAGCTTTCCTAGGCATTCGTCGGCGGTTTCAGCGTGTAAAACGATATCGCCCATGTACAGGTCAAGAATGTTTTCATTTATAAGGTTTTGAAATACAAAGCTTATAAAACGGATGAAAACTGCTGGCGAATTGCAAAAACCGAAAGACGCACGGTTGAACTCAAAGAGGCCTTCCTTCGTTATGAACGCCGTATATTTTTTGCTGCTTTCCTCCACAGGAACGTGGAATAACCCATTTTCTAAGTCCATGATGGTGAACACCTTCGCATTTTCCAGTTTTTCCAGCAGCTCTTCAACGATTGGAACGGGAAAGCAATCTTTCAAGACCATCTTGTTCAACTGACGATAGTCCACGCAGACCCGGCTGCTCCCATCCTTTTTCTTGACAATTTCGGTTCGACTGGCGAAATTTGATGATGAGCGTCGTATTATTCCAGCGTTGGCCCATTCATCGATCTGCTGCTTGACAACGTCGGCTTCGCTGATGGCCACTCGACTTGGCGAATGTCGAAACGGCGCTATTTTCTCGTCCGGTACGATCTTCAGCATGATCGGGCACACTGCAGTCTGCTTCTTTTCAGTAAAGTCCTGAATCATTGATTGGACGGCATCTCTGAACTGCGATGGAATGTTTATGTCAGTATTTGCTTCGACCACGTTGTAAATACTTATCTGTTTGGTGTCCTCAGTTTCCTTCCCCGGCAGGGCAGAAAACTTATATCCTCCTGGCGTTGATGTCATTGTGAACTTGGATATAAAGTCGTGTCCAAGCAACAATTCCCATCCGAAGGCATGATCGGCCACCACAAGGAATTTGTGTGCCAATCGCATTCCGTCGATCTCCACTTCTGCCGTAAACTGCCCAGCGGAGCGTGTGATGTTGTTTCCAGGTCCCCTCAGAGTTGACGAACTGGCTTGCAGATGGACACCACTCATTTTCCCGAACACTGACATCTTTAATAGGGAAACATCTGCACCGGTGTCTATGAGCCCCTTGACTTGCACGTCGTTAATTTTGAGAGACTTCAGGCGTTTTTCCTCGTATGCAACGTTTACGGCAGCAGCACTCGGGCAATCCTTAGACATGTGTCCAGTCTGATTGCAGCGGAAACACTTTAATGCAGCTCGGCAATCCTTGTGTAGATGCTCCTGGGATCCACAATTGTAGCAGTGTTGCTTCCTTTCATATTTGGTGAAATTGGATTTCTTTCCGAACGGCTGTGAGTCTTTTTGTTTCGGGGCCAAGTCCCCATCAACCGCGAGCGTTCTTTCGTAGATTTCGTACTTCTCTCGCAGCTGCGTGTATGAGCTGCATCCATACAAGGTGTACTTGTTATCCGTTTTTAAATTTAGTCCGTCGACAATGTATCGAATCACCGACTCCGTGTCTGTTGTCCCATGTGCAGCAATGCGTTTCATCTGCAGTATATATTCGTGAAAACTTTCGCCGGCAATCTTCACTCGCATAGACAATTGATTGTGAATTTGCGCACTGCATTTTCTTGGACGTTGACATGCAATGACTGCATCTTTCAAGAGGCGATGCAGTTACTGCACCGTCAAGTGGCCCGTTTGAAACCAGCAGAAGACTGTTACGTGCGGATCCCAGGCAAAACGCAGCCCTCCTCCCGCCCAACCGACCGAGGGGCGCTGCCGCATGACGCACGGTGCATAGTCGAACCGAACGCGAACATGCAAGAAAGATAGCTATTAGACTAACATTCGAGGAAAATTAGCAATAAACTTACTAAGAAACTAAGCATGCAATCAAAATACAAATACCACTACAATTACTAATTACTAGAAAGGTGTGTAACGATGAGTAATTTAATAAGAGGAAGAGAATTAGTGGTGGATATAATATGGTAGAGGGAATTATAATCCGAGCATAAGACCCTAATAATTCGATCTACAAAGTGGAAGGAACAACGGTATAAAATTTCTAGTCAGTCTAATAGGAATCGTGAAGTTTATGCGGCTCAACAGATCATGGCTGTCTATGTCACCCCTGATCAAGTTGTGCATAAATATCACACCAAGCATTTTTCTACGGTTAACTAAGGATGGGAGGTTTACTAATAGTAATCTACTAGAGTAAGATGGGAGTCTTACACCCGCATCCCAGTTAAGGCCCCGCAGAGCAAATTGTAAAAAGTTTTTCTGTACTGATTCTATACGGTCCTGGTGTACTTTGTACTGAGGGCACCATACACAGGAGCCGTATTCTAAGATCAGACGAACAAGCGAGGTATAGAGAGTCTTTGTTATATAGAGGTCGTCAAATTCCTTTGACCACTTCTTTATAAACCCAAGCACGCCCATGGCCTTATTTACCATGGTAGAAATGTGTTCGGAAAACTTTAACTTGGGGTCTAACATAACACCCAGATCATCCACCAGGGTAATTCTCTCAAGAGAACCACCAAATAGGGTATAGGGAGCCAACAAAGGGCTAGAACGATGAAATGTCATAACTTTGCATTTCGAGGCATTAAGGTGTAACAAGTTTGCACAACACCATGACTGAAAGTTATTGAGATCGGATTGCAAGCGAGAATGAAATGAAATGACTTTATACTGGACACAGAGTTTAACATCATCCGCATACAGAAGTACTCGAGAATATGTTAATACCGAAGGCAAGTCATTAATGAAGAGTGTAAAGAGAAGGGGGCCTAGATGGATACTCCCGAAGAAACCTTTACTGGTAAAGAGAGGGAGTTTTTGAAGAGGACTCTTTGAGACCTGGAACAAAGATAGCTAGAAATCCATCTCAGGAGGTTGGGCGGAAACCCTAAAAGGTCAAGTTTATGCGCTAAAAGGAAATGGCTTACAGAGTCGAATGCTTTACTAAAGTCGGTGTAAATAACATCCGTCTGTAAGTTACCTTGAAAGCCTTTAATAATGAAAGAGGTAAACTCTAACAAGTTGGTGGTGGTTGATCGCCGCCTTATAAATCCATGCTGAGTTGGAGATATAGTGACTTGCAGAGATGTTGCAAGTGCGGAGTTAAAACCTTCGCAAACATTTTAGGAATAGCGGATAACTTTGCTATACCTCTATAATTTTTTGCATCAGACTTGCTACCTTTTTTATGGAGAGGAATTATAAACGATTCCTTCCAGATCGGGGGGAAGCAAGAAGAATCAATGGACTGGGTGAATAGTTTAAGCAAAGGTCCACACAGAGCCTCGGCGCAGTACCTGAGTACACAACCTGGAACCCCGTCTGGACCCGGTGAAAACAGCGGCTTAACTAGTCGAAGATCATGAAGTAAAGAACATTCATTTAGCAAGGGACTGAAAATGCCGTTCGACCTCGGTAAACCGTATGGGTACGGATGACCAGAGTAGCTTTCCTCAAAATAGGTCGTCTGGAAAAATTGGGCAAAAAGATCGGCAATTGCCTGATCATTATTTGCCGACGTATTACAAAATGATAGCGAGGATGGGTGTGCGGACGTTCTACGCTTACTGTTTACGAAGCTGTAAAACTGTTTAGGGTCCTGAGAAAAACGTATCCTGCATCGAGATAGGTAGTTCTTATAGCATTGAGCATTAAGAACTGAAAAGTTTGACCGAGCTATTACATAGCGAGAGTGAGAAGTAGGAGAACCCACTTCTTGAAATTTTTTATGAAGTCTTGATTTTAAGTTTTTTAGCCTGGATAACTCTTTGGTAAACCAAGGGGGTTTTCCAGATCTAGTCGGACAAGAAAGCGGGAGTACAAGTACAAAGCGGACCAATCAAAATCCCTAATGAGGCTATTAAGCTTCGCAAACTCGGCTTAACGAAAGCAGCGGACAAGTTCAGGTAGCCTACTCGACCGATCCCATACAGTTGGTCCTATATCTAGCGACACCTCGAAAGTAGGGTGGTAGGCGTCTTCAGGTATAGTGAGCGGAAGGGCTCGTGTTAACAACACTATGGTCGGATCCGATACAAAGCACAGATCAAGCACTCGACCCAAGGAACTTTTCACATGATTGACTTGAGACAGGGACAGGTCAAGCAAGCCGTCAACAAAGTCATGTCGTAACATGGGCACTAGGATACTAGACTCTTTTACCGAAGACCAAACAGTTCCTGGCAAGTTGAAGTCACCAAGAACTATAATACGATCTTTATCAGATAGCGAGGAAGAAACAGCGGTTAAAGCGGACAAGCGCTGCTCATACATTGAAATATCCGAAGAAGGTAGGATATACGAGCAAGTAATGAATATAGCGAAAGCGGGAAGAATCAGTTTTACACACAGGAATTCCAGTTCCTGTTGAACTTGGACTGTGAAGTGTTCCGACGTGAAGTAAGAGTCCACTGCAATTAGAACCCCCCCTGCACGTCGAGACGAACGGTCCTTTCTAAAAGTTGTGTACCGACCTGCCAAAACCTCGGAACTAAGAATGTCCGGCTTTAACCAGGTTTCAGTAAACACAATAACGTGGGAAGCAAATGCAACACTATCCCGGAAAAGAATGCTGAGCTTACTACGTAAGCCTCTAACATTCTGATACGTTACTAAAAGAGAAGTTAGTTTTTTGGAACGATGGAAGCAAGACGGTAAGTTGAGGAGGAGGAAGTTGAGGTTGAGGTTGAGCGTGGCACACTGCAAAGATTTGTAAGGGATATGGGGGGGCCTATTCTTCTTCTAAGCCTTAAACTCCTTCACCACCAAATGCTCCGGCCAAAATTTGGCAGAGCAAATGGTGTCAAATTGAGCTGGGGAGATGCTTATCTTAGACGAGGCTATCTCCCTGGCATAAGAGAAGTTGAATTTCTCCACCTTTAAACCCACGGCTTTTATTTTGCTTTGAATAAAAGCAATTACATCATTAGATGTGAGGTCAGGGGCCAGCCGTGAAACAAAAACTTGTCGTTTTGGTGGGACTCCCACCAGTGGTTTAGTCACCACAGGCCTAGTACCTGTGGTGGCAATATCCAGAGGTCCGGAACGTCTATTTACTGGTGGGATCGGGATGGACGGGACAACTAGCGAGCTTGCGGACACCACGGACACGGACGCTGCAGACGTACTTGGCTGCACATTCTCCGAGGCGATGAATTCGGCTACCGAATCTGTCTTTGCCCTTGGGGTGGCAAACTAGATCAACTGCTGCACACTTGGAGTGGTCGGAGTCAGTTTTTCGGCGGCGCACGGCTGAGTGACGGTTGGCACTTGCAGATCCCGCGGAGTGACCTTTTTACGCCTCGGAGACTCATTCAGCAGTTGCAGACTGCCAAATTGAGACTCCATGGCTAGGAGCCGATCGTATTGCTTTTTAAAGCCAAGGAGCTGACCGCTCCTTAAAGCCCTTCCGCGTCTGCCTCATGAAAGCCACCATGTCTTTCTCCACCGCATAAACGCTCACACTCAAACTCCTGTAAAAGTTGGTGACGCAATTGGCCGTACTCATACACTACTGTGGACTCGAGAAAAAGAGCGGCTGTACCTGTCGTTTTTGCTCGGGCTAGCACGTATTTTTGTTTGTCATTTAGTCCGTATGCTTCAGCGTTTAGCTCGAAGTTAATAAATATGTACCGACATATTTTCTCCGTTGAATTCTGGAATAATTTTGGCAAAATTTTCCACTACCAGCTTTGCATCATTTTTCTTGTCTATTTCATTAGCATTTATTTTCATCGAGAGCAGTTGAACCAGCTGTTGGAGCGTCTGTGTGTTTTCTTCTAGGAGTGTTGACCTCATCGCTTCCTCGTTCGCGTTTTGCTGGCGATTGATCCTGTTTGCTTCTGATCCACTTGGGCCTTCGTTTTGCTGCATATTCCCGGCTGGTGGTCCACTTGTATTTTCCATTATAATTCTACTGCGCAATACTCTTGTGGGCAGCCGGCTTGAAACAACCCTTTTTTCTCGGTTCTTCTTTTCACCCACTTGCTGTCTCGCTTCCTCTGCTGGCGGCTTCTGAGAGTCTAATGCGCAGTTTTTTTTTGCACCGAATTTTCGTTTTTCCGTCTCGCTTCGTCTGCTGCCGGCTTCTGAGACACACAATTTTTTATTTTTTCCACTTTACATAGGCAGTACGCGACTGGTTGAGCCCCCAAATGTAAGATATAATTTAAAGTATTGTTTATTCGTATTATTATCGCGGTGGCCTGGTATGTGTGATTACAAAAGTTCTTAATGTTTCTGCTGATTTTCTGCTGCTTCTTGAGGCGCATCCGTATGCTGCTGTTCTCTCCTTTTCACTGCTTTTCTTGGTTCCTCTTCTTCTCTGTCCGCTGTTGATCTGCTGTTTCTACTGCTGTTGCTGCTCATCAGCTGTTCCTCTGCTGCTGTTATTACTGCTGTTGCTTATGCCCGCTGCCCCCTCAATAGGCCAGCTGGTCCACTCCTTCTTACATATGTATATATAGTGACATATCCATAATTCCCCACATCCCATACACATTATGTTTATGTACAATTCATCCACCCCATCCACACAAGTAACAGGACCCCACTCAAGAATCAATAACTGTTTCTTCCCATACTCCAAGCTAGGGCCCCCCATAATATAAACAATGGACCACATTGTTTCATCAACATTAGAATCACGCCACTCTCGAGAAATCGATTCTTTAGAATCACGCCACTCATGAGGACCAATCAAAGCTTGACATAAAACCAAGGAGTATCACATTCCTAGCTCCGTCATGTAATGCAACACCGATCGCCAGCAGTGGATGCCTTTCATCAAAGCCGACGCATCCCCAAATATCGATCCAGGCACGTACGCCACCGACACGAAGATGCAGCCGATGAAAGCAACGCCCGAAGCCAGAGTCGGGAGTTCCAAGAGAAGGGCTCATGGAAACTAGCCAGCAGCAGAGAGATCAGTTCCGTTTGAGACAAGCAGACGTAAAGTTAAGTCGGGGAATTCAACCAATCTTGTGACATAAAGAAATTAAGTACTAAAAATAAAATCTTTTTTAAAAACTAAATTTCGAGTTGCGGATATTTAACTGGCGCAGTCGGTAGGATTTCGTTTAAAATTAACTCCTATATTTCGGTAATGGTCAGCTTGTGTAATTTCTAATTACTGTGATCACGTAATCCCGGAATCGTTAATAAAATTGTGAAATCCGCCAAAGAACCTATGTGTTACGAGCACATACGATTTGCAAAACTAAAATTAAGTGAACTGAAGTAAGCGGAGATAGTGATCCACCAAGGACAGTGAAACACTAAATACAAAATCAAAAAACTTACAAGTCAACCAAAATAAAGTTAAAAACTACTGAAAACAAAACAAAACCCAATCAACACCAACAACATGGCGTTACCACCACTATCATTGAGCGAAATCCACTTGAACCAGGCACTGCTGTCGATCAGACAAATACCTGCCAATGACGGTTCATCTGGACAGCTAAGCTCATTTATCAAACGAATCGAATATGTATGCGGATTATATTCAACTGAAGATCTTCGCCAAGAAAGGATCCTATTTGGAGCGACCGAGATCCAACTGTCAGGAGAGGCACAACGCATATCGCAAATGATACAACCCAACACGTGGCTCGAACTGAAGACGGCGCTGATCAACGAGTTCAAAAATCACACACCATATGAAGAACTCTTACGACAACTATACACCACCAGATTCAACGGCAGTCTTCGTAAGTTTATAGAAGAATTAGAGATAAAAGCATTATTAATAAACAATAAGCTAAACTTAGAAAACATACCAGAAAATAATGTCATTTATAAAAACGCTTTGAACAACACAATTAAAGATGTCATTACTCGAAAACTTCCTGACAGAATGTTCATGACCTTAGCAAGAAAAGATATTACTACATTGTCTAATCTTAAGAAGGCCGCACAAGAAGAAGGATTTTACGAAACTAGTATAACAGATTCAGGTACAAATAAAGATCAATCGAAATCGTCTCAATCAAATCGAAAGAATGTTGGAAACTATTATCCAAATTATAATACTACTAACTATCATAATCAAACTCAGAATTCATCTGGAACAGGTCAGACTAATCGAACAAATCAAAATTCCCAAATTCCTGGATTATATAATGAGTTCAAAAATTCTTTGAATCAAGGTAGGGCTCAGAATCCATTCAATCAGCAAATATCTCAAAACCAAGCTAGTGCTAAAAGAGCGAGGGTGAGCCAAAGTGGCCAAATGAAGATGGACGTAAATATTCATCAAGCCGCCTCGGAAGAAACCGAGGAGGACCCCATATAAACATTACCATTAATAAAAGAACATTAAGGTGTATCGCTGACTCGGGATCATCGATCAACATCATGAAAGAAATTATACAGATTCCGAGATAAAAGACGATACAGACCTTACAGTCCATACCATCAATGGACCTGTCCGTTTAACCAAAAGTATAATGAGGAATGCGAACAAAACATGTCCGTCCGAACAAAAGTTCTACATTCACAACTTTTCCGAAAATTATGATATTTTATTAGGAAGAGAATACTTGATGGCAAGTAAAGCCGTCATCGATTACAGAAATGACACTGTAACATTAGGAGCTAGGTCGTACCCAATCATTCAGGGTGGAGAAGCTATTGAAACCGGCAAGACCGCACAGAAGTGCACTGATCCCTCTACAAAAGAAGAGAAGATCGCACCTAAGTGCTTTGACCCATCTCCAGAGGGAGATCAATACTTCGCTTCCGCTCTAGACAGTGAATTAAGGGAATGTAATCAATTAAGATTGGAACACTTACACGACGAAGAGAGGGAAGAGTTAAAGAAGGTCTTATATGAGTTTAAGGATGTGCAGTACAGAGAAGGTGACAATTTGACTTTCACAAGTACAATCAAGCACGAGATCAAAACTCAACATGAAGACCCGGTCTACAGACGACCATACAAATATGCCCAGATACATGATCAGGAGGTAAACCAGCAAATCAAAGATATGATCAGGCAGGGAATCATTCGAAAGTCGAATTCTCCTTACTGCTCGCCCATATCTATGATTCCGAAGAAGATAGATGCTTCAGGAAAGCAAAAATATCGAATGGTAGTAGACTATAGAAGTCTAAATGAAATAACAGTTAAGGACAAATTCCCAACTCCACGAATGAATGAAATCCTAGACAAACTAGGTAAATGTCAGTATTTTACGACAATCGATTTAGCAAAAGGTTTCCATCAAATACCCATGGAACCTAGCTCAATCCCCAAAACTGCGTTCTCCACTAAGCATGGACATTACGAGTTCACTCGTATGCCCTTTGGGCTAACCACTGCCCCAGCTACCTTCCAAAGATGTATGAACAATCTGCTAGAAGAGTTAATCTTCAAAGATTGCTTTGTATACTTAGATGACATCATTATATTTTCCACTTCATTGGAAGAACACTTGTTGTCACTAAGGAGAGTATTTGGAAAGTTGAGAGACGCCAACTTGAAGCTACAAATGGATAAATGTGAATTCATGAAAAAGGAAACTGAATTCCTAGGTCATGTAGTCACTACTGAAGGAATAGTACCAAATCCAGGCAAAATCTCTGCCATTGTCAAATTTCCAATACCAGAAACGACTAAACAAATAAAGTCATTCTTAGGTCTGTGCGGGTTCTACAGGAAATTCATTCCTAATTTTGCAAACATAGCAAAACCCATGACACTCAAACTAAAGAAAGGAGCTGTCATAGACCCCAAGGAAGAAAAGTACGTCGAGGCATTTGAGAGACTAAAAGTACTCATCACCTCAGACCCTATCCTTGCGTTCCCAGACTTTGACAAAATGTTCACGGTAACAACCGACGCTAGTAACATAGCATTGGGAGCGGTTTTGTCACAAGAACACAAACCGATCTGCTACGCTAGCAGAACCCTAAATGAACATGAAATAAACTATTCAGCCATCGAAAAGGAATTATTAGCGATCGTATGGGCAACCAAGTTTTTCCGTTCATACCTGTTCGGTAGAACATTCGAGATACAAAGCGATCATAAACCCTTGATTTGGTTGAACAACCTCAAGGAGCCAAATATGAAATTACAAAGGCGGAAAATAAAACTGAATGAGTTTGATTTTAAAATGAAATATCTACCAGGCAAAGAAAATCATGAAGCTGATGCCTTATCAGGGTAAAGATTAATGAAAATCTCCTTGGAGAAGCTTCCAATAGCGTTGGTGCAACTGTACATAGCGCACAGGGAGACAATCTAAATCACATTGCTATCACGGAAAGACCAATTAACTATTACAATCGGCAAATTGAGCTAATAAAAGGCAATGAAGATAAGGTAGAAACAATTCGTTATTTTCACAAGCTAATCATCAAGATCACGTATAAGGAAATGACTAACACCTTAGCGAAGGATATAATAAAGGAATATCTATGCACCAAAAAGAGCGCATTATATTTCCATAACGAAATAGATTTTCCTCCATTCCAAAAAGCCTATTTAGAAATCATTAATTCTAACAATATAACCAAAGCTATTAAATCAAGCACGAAACTCCTAGATATTCAGAATTACGCTGAATTTAAAGAAACCATATTAAAGAATCATAAAGGCTTACTCCATCCAGGGATAGAGAAAACCGTCAATTGGTTTAGGGGAAAATACTATTACCCGGATTATCAAAAACTAATCCAAAACATCATAAACGAATGTCCTACTTGTAATATTGCCAAAACAGAGCATAGAAATACGAAGTTGGCATTCGAAACTACACCGGAAATACTGAACATCAGAGAGAAATACGTCATAGATTTCTATATGGTTGGTAACCAACAGTTCCTATCATGTATTGACGTATACTCGAAGTTTGCCACTCTTGTAGAAGTAAAAAGTCGTGACTGGTTAGAAGCAAAAAGAGCCATCATGAAAGTTTTTAACGAGATGGGCAAACCAATTGAAATCAAAGCCGATAAAGATTCAGCTTTTATGTGCACAGCATTGCAAGCATGGCTGAATGCGGAAAACGTCAAAATAGAGATCACTTCCAGCAAAAATGGAATATCTGACGTAGAAAGATTTCATAAAACAGTAAATGAAAAATTAAGAATAATATCTAGCGAGGATAACCCAGAAGATAGATTCACGAAGTTTGAATTAATTCTTTATACTTATAATCATAAAACCAAACATAATACCACAAATAGGACACCAGCTGATATATTCATTTATGCAGGCTCACCTGATTATGACACCCAATTAAATAAAGTGAATAAAATCACTCAATTAAATAAAAACCGCATAGAGTATGAAGTAGATACCCGCTATAAACTATCACCTCTAGTTAAGTCTAAGGTAACAAATCCTTTCAAAAGGACGGGCGAAATTAGACAGGTAGACGAAAAACATTATGAAGAAAAGAATAGGGGTAGGAAAATAACTCATTATAAATCAAAATTCAAGAAAAAGAAGAAATCTAATAGAAGCAAATATAATAATTCCAGAGAAACCGAGGAAGTTAATGGAATCGGCGAACTTCAACACAATTAAAATCCTCATCTTCCTCATAATTACCATCGTAATGGCACAGGGCCAAAACATAGAAATAAATCCTATAAAATCCCAAAACGGATATATGATATTCCAAACTGGATCGATTAACATACCTATCAATTACGAATACCATTATCTAACTGTTAATGTAACTAAAACCGAAGAACTATACCAAAATTTATTAATGCAAGCCACTAAATTCCAGGACATAATCCAAATAAAATATCTAGTAGACAAATTGCAAAGAGAAATGAACGGGCTAAAAATAACCAAAAGAAATAAAAGAGGCCTAATCAATATAGTAGGAACAGCCTACAAATATCTCTTTGGAACACTAGATCAGGAAGATAAAGTCGATTTGGAACAAAAAATAGAAAATTTAGCCAGCCATAGCATTCAAATGAATGAACTAAATTTGGTAATAGATGCAGTTAATAGCGGAATAAACGTTATAAACAAACTAAATGAAGAAAAAGACAGGAATCAACAAATAGAAATTTTGATATTCAATCTACAACATTTCACAGAATATATCGAAGATATAGAACTAGGTATGCAATTAACTAGGCTCGGTATATTTAATCCAAAATTATTAAAACAAGACTACCTGGAACAAATAAATTCTGAGAAAATACTAAATATAAAAACCTCCACATGGCTAAAATCCGATACCAACGAAATTCTAATAATTTCCAACATTCCCAAAGACATTACAAAAGTACCAATCTATAAAATCGTTCCGTATCCAGACGAATTAAATAACATGTTAACAGATATGACATACGACAATTACTACATAAAAAATGAAGAAGTATTTGTTAAAGAAACTAGATTGAAAACCAATTACAATTGTATAAAAGGAATTTTAATGCAAATTCCCACTAAATGTCCATATTCCAAAACTTTTCAAAACTTTCAAATAAACTTTATTGAACCCAATATACTAATCACATGGAATCTTCCAAAAACAACGCTAAACCAGAATTGTGTAAACCAAGAAATCATAGCGGAAGGAAATACCATTATAAAAATCTACAACTGTTCAATCCAATTAAATGAATTTACAAAATCAAACACAATGTTAGATTTTGCCCAGAATGTTTATGTCAACAACAACATAACTAAAATAAAACCACTGTCGTATGTCCAAACTAATGAAATAATTATGCAATACACCAAATATAGTAACCTATTACAAATAAGTCTACTAATTTCATTTGTCATAATTATATTAGTACTACTAAGCTATGTAGCTGTTAAATTTAAGAAAACTTCTAAAAGAGTCACGGTTAAATGCATTAACCCTATAATAGAAGCAGAAGAGGAACCAACCTCAGCCACCGCACTTGACACCCCGTCACTATACCCGAGGGTAATCGCCTAGGGACAGGCTAATAACAAACGTTGGGGGAGTGACATATCCATAATTCCCCACATCCCATACACATTATGTTTATGTACAATTCATCCACCCCATCCACACAAGTAACAGGACCCCACTCAAGAATCAATAACTCTTTCTTCCCATACTCCAAGCTAGGGCCCCCCATAATATAAACAATGGACCACATTGTTTCATGAACATTAGAATCACGCCACTCTCGAGAAATCGATTCTTTAGAATCACGCCACTCATGAGGACCAATCAAAGCTAGACATAAAACCAAGGAGTATCACATTCCTAGCTCCGTCATGTAATGCAACACCGATCGCCAGCAGTGGATGCCTTTCATCAAAGCCGACGCATCCCCAAATATCGATCCAGGCACGTACGCCACCGACACAAAGATGCAGCCGAGGAAAGCAACGCCCGAAGCCAGAGTCGGGAGTTCCAAGAGAAGGGCTCATGGAAACTAGCCAGCAGCAGAGAGATCAGTTCCGTTTGAGACAAGCAGACGTAAAGTTAAGTCGGGGAATTCAACCAATCTTGTGACATAAAGAAATTAAGTACTAAAAATAAAATCTTTTTTAAAAACTAAATTTCGAGTTGCGGATATTTAACTATATATATGTACATGAATACAAAAACAAAAACACAGCAAATTAATCGAAGACGACAAGAAAAACGGCACACAAGAGAGAACACAACAATACCCACAGGAAGGGATAAGAACGGATGAATGCACCGATCACGAGAGGGGATAACACAACAAGGGGCAAGGTGCCGTTACAGAGCGCAGCCGGTAGAGAGACGATGCTGCTGGCGGTGAGTCGTGAGCGCAACAACCGTTATAACCATGCGAGAGAGGCCAAAATGCGGAGCACGGTCACAGTTAAGAGGAACGATTGGCAATGCAACGCGTGTATAAAGGCAGGTGGGAAACAGGGCGACAAACACTTTGCGGTAGCACACGGTACACTTGGTGAGCACAAACTCAAAACAAAACGAAGGGGAACGTTGTGAGTTGCTGCGGAGACCGCCACTCTACATTTATACCCGATACCTAAGGCTCGCGCACTTTATAGCTGAAAGCGGAGCTGAAATCGGCGCTGAAATCGGAGCTGAAAGCTCAGCTGATCTGAGAGTTTTTGTCAAGCAGAATCAGCTTGCAGGTGCGTACATTGTCGGCTGATCTGATTGCTGAAAGCCACTGCCTCCCTTTGTCTATATCCTTAAGTGGCATCAATTTGTGGATGCCCTAGATTTTCGTCCTTTGGCGGAAGGGAGTGTGGCGAAATTTTGAAATAAATTTGTGCAGGTCCGATATCACAGGAGTGCGGATCCAAATTTGGTTGCTCTAACTTTTATAGTCTCTGAGATCTTGGAACTCACTTTTAGCAATAGGCAAAGTCGACGACCATGAAACCTGTGTGTTAGACAGAGACAGAGCGAGAAAGAATGAAATTGTTTTCTTGATTCTGGCTATAATAATTATACGATCTGGTTCAGATTTTGCACTCTAGAAGACATAATAATCTACGATTCTGCATTTTCAGTTTTTTCGTATCTTTGAAATTGTGGATGCCACAGATTTTCAATCTTTTTAGGGGCGGAAGTGGGCGGGGCAATGTTTTGAAACTATCTTGTAACAGTGACATATCACAGAAGCCTGGATCAAAAACATCGTTGCTCTAGGTCTTATAGTCTTTGAGCAATAAACACTAATAGGGACGGACAGACGGACGGACGGACAGACAGACAAGGCTCAATCGACTCGGCTATTGATGCTGATAAAAAATATATATACTTTATGGGGTCGGAAACGATTCCTTCTGGAGGTTACACACATCCATTTTCACCAAAAATCGAATATACCCCAATACTCATTTTCAGTATCGGGTATAAAAAGTAAGCATAGAGATGGAACGGGGACTCAAGCACGAGAACCTGCAGACGTGGGAGCGCGGGCCGTGGATGTGGCCCGTAACAGGGACGACCGAGCACCCGGCCTTGAAGCGGCAAGCTTCATGTCCTGAGCCCCGAGTAGGACCGAAGCGGCCTGCCCTGCAGCGACAGAACTCGGCACCGGTGAGCGTGCAGTGGGTGCCGATCCCACGGGAGGAGTGGCCCGAGGTGGTGGCCCGCGCACAAACCCAAGTCTGGCTCGTGGGCCGGCGAGTGAAAGAGCTGGTCAGCGAGCGGAGAGCCCGGTATCGTATATCAATGATGGCCGCGCGCACTAAGGTGTTCCGGGAGAAGCGATAGCGAGGAAAAAAAGGCAATAAAGAAACGAAAAAAAATTTAAGTCAAATAATCACCTAATGGAGAGGGGCGAGGAAAATCGCCGTGGGAAAGATCGACCATCCAGTGGCCCGGAGGTCCAGACCAACGGCGGAACACGGGGGGCGCAAGGGCTACCAGGAAATCGAGAAAAACAAGACGAGCAGAAACGCGAACAAAACGATACTCTCCAGCGGCCATTCATGGAAACATAAGGCGAAAGTAACCACGCACACGACGGACTATCGAGTGGATCGCGCAGACTTCCCTACACAACATCGATAGGGGGCGATCAACCCTGGAAGTGGCGCCAGGGTGTGCAAGACGGAAGGTCTGGCAACACCGACGTTGGCAAAGCCGCCAGAGGACACCGGGAGCCCCGATCGTGGCGAAAATAGAGAGCGCGCGCAAAAGCGGAACCGGGGTTCTCACAGACTGAACTCGGCTGAAGCACAGCCGGATAAGGCTGGCGGCTGGGCGGATAAGGCGAAGATCAGACCGGATTCCACGGATATCCGGATGCGGCGAAATGGCCGAGGGTTCCCAGAGAGGATGGGCCTCCGCTCTCTGAGAGGAGGATAAACAACAAGCAGAGGAGATGGTGGGATCGGGCCGGCAGCGGGCCCGACCGCATGACCAAATAAGGTCATGGGATCACGCCACTGGCCCTTTCCCGGTGCGAATGTCATGGAAAGCGCGAGACGAGGATGGAAAAGTGCCGACGCCGAGTGGAGGTCCCGTGAAGGAAGGGTTATAAAAGGAGGCTGCACCGTCGGAGCGAGGTTTTTTTCGTGTGAGTCAAAGTGCGTGCACATTAAATCTCGTCTTGCGCGGAATATCAAAGCGGTACAGTGCGGAAAGTGAAAGTGCAGTAGATCACGGAAAACTCAGAACCAAGCCCCGCCTGCATATCAGAGTGAGTTGCATTAAGTGGTGATCCACATCCACCGGCGAAAGCTTACAAGGAAGTGCGAGTCGTAGTGTGCGCTGAGGTCAATTTGCTCCTACGCGGTAGCTCCGAATGTGGTGGAAGCCAATAGTTAAGCCAACATTCTCAGCCTCAGCTGACATAGCTAGCTAAATAAAGCATACGAATACCATACCGAAGAAAAAGTTGTTGTTATTTGTCGTTGGGGCAACAAGATAAATTCGTTGTATCGAGCCTGCCAACCGCTGAGCGAGCCCAGCCAACTCAAGCGGCCAAAAGAAGATTCGATACAGTATTTTTAAAAATTTCGCCCCACCCCTTTCCGCCCTCGCAAAGGATGAAAATGTGTGGCGTCCGCTGATCTCAGAGCCTATTAAGGCTAGAGCAACAAAATTTGGTATCCACACTCCTGTTAGATCTCACTGTTACATGTGTATTTCAAAATTTGTATTTGAAATTTTAGAATAGTTTTTCTAAATATGAAAAAACCGAGAACTTGGGTGGCTGCAAATTATTGTATTTTACGACGAAGAAAAAGAAGTGCGTGCGTTCGTTTCAATAGATTTTTTCGACTTCCCCGATGTATTCAAAAAAATTTCTTCTTAGCCTATCTTACCTACGGTGGCAAAGCGGGGCGAATTCGCCAAGAGCGAGAGAGCGAGCTTTTATTGCGCTACCGCTTTGCCCTTGCCTAACTTACACTAGACTTCATAAGATTCGAGCCATTATAATACAGATCATCAGTGCCAGTCTAGACTCCGTCAAGTAAAGACGCGCCAGCAGCTAAGCAACAGCAAACCCAAATCTAACAACAAAATCCACGCAGAAAAACATTCAAGTGCACAAAGCAAATTCCAAAAAAGCCAATAACAAACACACCAAGTGAACAGTTACAAATCCAAGTGAAGCGGGCAGCAGCCCAAGCTCGAGCGCAATGTCGCGACCACCAGACCCAAAATTGCTCACACAGTGGGACAAAACAGCATTCTTAGAACCAAAATACATATCAATAAACAGAAAAGATAACAAATCTTTCGAAAACACCTCCCCTTTTATAATAAAAAAAGTCATAGACTACATACACAAAACACTAAACTTCTAGAAAGGGGTAATCTACTCCAACGACTTGCGGAACATTGATATAGACGAAATCAAAAAAGAACTCAAACCTCGAAAAGTCATTGACGCAACCAAAATACTTAAACAGAAAGACAACGTACTCCATGAAACCGGACTCATCATCGTCACATTCGACACACCAACTCTACCCCAACATTTAATGATCGGTTACGAACGAGTGAACGTACGTCCTCAAACACCTCGCCCCCTTAAATGCCACAACTGCCAAAAATACTGCAGATCCCCAAAGATCTGTACTAACTGCTCAGAATTGCACCCTGCTGACGATGAATTATGCTCTAAGCCAAAGTTTTGCAGCAACTGCAAATTCAACACCGACATTCAGAACAACCACAGCCCCATAGACAAAAATTGCCCAGAGTTCCTCAAACAAAAAGAAATCACAATAATCAAAACAATCGAAAAAGTAGATTTCACTACCGCAAAGAAAATTTACCATCAACGGAACCCCCATCAATCCACACCATACGCTGAAGTAGCCCGCCATCAACAACCAAAACCTCATAACACTGAAACATCTACCTCATCATCGCCCACCTATAACCAATCACACCAAATAAGACCAATTAAAGACTACGGAGACATCACCCCAAACACACATCCAATCAACCCTAAGCCAACTTCATCCCAACTACACCCCCCCAGTCAACAACAAGCAATGGATATGGACACCGAAACTACGGAAACCGCTAAAAATACCAAAAACTCGAAAACTATCCAAGATTCTGACCGTAAACTCAGAAGCCAGACTAAGGAAAAAGACAAACATAACATGGTTACCAAACACCTCAAAGCCAAAAATAAAACTGAAAAAAATAAGACCCCAAACGCAAACCTAGCCCTTTTATCTAATAATGCATTAGCAAACCAAATTTACCGCGAAGACGATCTTTAAATATCAACCCAAACTAGTAATTATCACTAAGCCCTATCACTAAGAAAACAAAACACTACTCCCACTAACTTATAATGCTCAAAATAATCCAATGGAACATCCACGGATACAAGAATAATTATATAGAACTACAAACACTCATGAAATCCCACAACCCTCAAATTATTGCATTACAGGAAACCCACATAACGAACCCGATCTCACTCCCAATCCCAATTAACTTTAGCCTATACTGCAACAACAACCCCACAAATGCTTTCGGTGGCACAGCTCTCCTCATTCACAACTCCATCTCCCATACCCAAATTCAACTCAACGCAGACTTTGATGCAGTAGGCGTCACCATAAGGTCCAAATCAAATCTCAATATCATATCCGCCTACATCTCCCCTAACAAATCCTTCAACACCCGTAACCTCCAAAACGTCCTCACCCCGGCAAACGACCACACCATTGTCCTAGGAGACTTAAACAGCTGGCACCCTTACTGGGGCTCACCTAAGGCCAACTGCAGAGGGAAAACAATAGCCTCATTCCTAGACCGCTCGAACTTCATCCTACTAAATGACAATACTCCGACCCACTTCTCAACACACAACACATTTACCCACATCGATCTCTCACTTGCAACATCCAGAATTGCTCCAGAGATCCTCTGGCAAGTGATAGATGACCTTTACGGTTCTGACCACTTTCCCATCTTACTTACACTATTCAACACTCCCTATCCCCCCTCCCCCTTCACCCCTAAACCTACTTTCAATCTCAAAAACGCAGACTGGGATCTCTTCAGGAAACATACAGCCCGCTTCATCTCCACAACCCAATCAAATAACAATGTCAATAGAGAAGCCGCCCTAATAAAAAAAATACTTATCCAAAGTGCCCACCTTTCTATCCCACAAAACACCACCTTCTCTCTCACCCGCACTGTTCCCTGGTGGAACAAACAACTTTCACTCCTCAAAAGAGACAAAGTCGTAAAATGGAACTACCTCAAGCACAACATAAGCAACCATAACATCATAGAATACAAAAAATCAAAAGCGTGTTTTAAAAGAGCAATTAGAGAAGCCAAACGAAAATCGATCCTTGAGTTCACAACCCATATACACCCAAACTCAGATCCAACCACAACATGGTCCAACATCAGACGTCTCTGCGGTCTTTACCCCACTAAAAATATCCATGCCATTCATAACCCGTACACCCAATCACAAACAACCTGTCAATCCGAAATAGCCAACTCCTTTGCCCAGACATGGTCAGAAGAAGCAGACGACATCAACTTCTCCCCAACATTCCTGTCCAACAAACTCCTCATTAATACCCCTTCTAACTATAACCCAACACCATCAGCCCTAGAAATCGAGAAAGACATAACATTAATCGAATACACATCAGCACTGTCCACCTTGAAAGGCAACACTCCTGGTCTTGACCGAATTTCTTACTCTATGCTAAAGAACTCACCCTACCCCCTCAAAACCAGAATCCTAACCCTCTACAACAAGATACTCGACTCCTCCATCCCACAATCCCTTAAACTCAGCCTAGTCCTTCCCATCTTAAAACCACAAAAGCCCCAAACCGATATCAAATCTTACAGACCCATCTCTCTAAACTCATGCCTAGCCAAAACTCTGGACAAGATTGTCGCAAAAAGGTTGTGGTGGTTTGTTTTAAATAACAACCTGATCCACAACAACCAACTAGGGTTCAAAAGAGGCAAATCTGTACTAGACAGTCTACTTTATGTAGACCACCTAGCTACCAGAGCTATCGCCCTGAAAAAACACCTCACAGTTATCTCGCTGGACTTCACCAAAGCCTTCGACAGAATTGGTATTCACACCGTAATAAACCAACTAAAAAAATGGAAAGTAGGGCCACGAATACTTAATTATTTTGAGAACTTTATGTCCAACAGGAAAATCCTCGTCAAAACCGGCAGAAGCTTATCAAATATCTTCCCTCTAAATAATGGCATTCCCCAAGGCTCCCCAATCTCCGTTATCCTTTTCCTCATAGCTTACAACTCACTCACCGATATCATCTCCCTCCACAAACAAATCAAATTTTGCGCGTACGCCGACGACTTCCACCTACTCATCAATCACAACAAACAAAAAAGTCCCACAACTAACATCCAAACAATATTTAACCAAATAGACGACTGGTGCAATCACTCAGGCTCAATCCTCTCTAAAGAAAAATCCCAACTCCTTCATATATGCCGCAAACACAACTGCAAACCCAAGATACTCACCGGTGGCACAACCATCCAAGCTACCGACTCACTCAGAATCCTTGGGCTCACAATCAACACCAAATACAATTGGATCTCTCACATCAACAAACTCAAAGTTGACCTTGCTAAGCCACTAGGCATCATCAAACACCTCTCTTCATTTAAATATAACTGCCACACTTCATCATTAGTGCAAATCATAAAATCCATAATCATTTCCAAAATAGATTTCTGCCTTCCCATATATGGATTTGCTCCCAAATCCCAACTTAACCGCATAAAAACCACCCTAAATACAGCAATAAGAGCCGCCCTTGGAGCATTCCGTACCACCCCCATAAATAATATGCTATCTGAAACCAACATCTTCACCATTGAAAGCAAACGAGACTACCTTACCGGGAAAATCTCCAAAAACCTCATCCACGGAAAATCCACCCCCCTAAATACCCTTTTCAAAAGCCATAAAAGAAAACACCGACTGCTCAGCACGGTAGACAGAGCCATACAAGTGTCCCAAAAACACCTCATCCCTTTTTCCCCAATCAGAACCTCCACATCCAAAAAATTCAACATCCTTAACATCCACAAATCAACAAACATCAACCTCTCCAATCACAACAAAAACACTACCCCTACAATAGTCTTCCACCAACTTTTCCACTCTATCAAATCAGCTCTCCCCAAACACAACTTCCTTTACACAGACGGCTCCAAAGCCGGGGGCATTACCAGCTACTGTATTACAAACGAGTCAGCAGTAATAAAAACTGGATTGCTGCCAACATACTCATCTGTACTCTCCAGCGAAATCATTGCAATACACGAAGCCATCTTATTTACTCGATATAAACGTGGAAAATATGCTATCTGCACCGACTCCCTCTCCTCTATCACCTCAATCAGGAACCCCAACAATCACTCCTACTACGCCTCCTCGATCAGAAACCTATTATCCACCCACTTCCCTAAGATCCTAATAATCTGGATACCCAGTCACATTGGCATAAAAGGCAACGAATTCGCCGACTCTACAGCCAGGATGAACGCCAAATTTCCCCTTATTTACACCCCAAACCACAACTCTACCGATATTGCACACTTCCTAAAAAAAATCCTCCAATCCAAACAAACTGAAACAAATTAGCAACCTCGCTACCAACATATTTAATAGACACCAGGTCATATTTAATAGACTGAGACTGGGCCACACCAAGCTGACCAACGCCCACTACATTGACAAAACATTGCCCAACACATGTCCATTGTGCCACAACGCGAACATAGACTTACGACACACACTATACACCTGTCCCTCACTCTCACCACAAAGGTCCCTATCATTCAATAACAACGACCCCATGCAACTTATCGCAAACCCCACCAACTCAAATTCCAAAATTATCCTCAAATTCCTACAAACCGCAAATATCCTCCACAATATATAACCGAACATACTGTAAATAAATACTCATCCCAACATCTTTGTATATATGTATAAAATCTGACCCAATTACCCTAGAGCTTAAGGCCTCAGTAGCTATAGCTCCAACTTCTGTTAATATTTAGTTTTAACTAGCTATTAGCATTATTTAATAATAATAATAATAATACAGATCATACGCCAAATGGCGCTACACCGGCCCCGTTGAAGGCCTGGAAGGCTTCAAGCCAGTGGCAGAAGCGCCAACTTGTGAATTGGGCTCCTGAACGTGGCTCCGCTGCTCGTTCTTAGGTCGACCACCCTGACCCTTCCGTCCTGCCCGGCGGTTGTTCCGACCACCCTTCCGAGGAGCCACTGTTGAGGGGTAATCCTCGGCGACGATTACGAGGTCGCCTTCCTTGACATTTGGTTCCTCCTGGTGCCACTTGCATCTTATTTGCAAGCCCAGCACATACTCCCGAGACCATCGCTGCCAGAACATTTGCCTGGCTGACGAGACAAGCCGCCGTCGCTTTAAGCAGCTCAGACCCTCCTGGTCCGGGGTCCTGGGTGCTGGTTGTGGGATGAGCAGCCCGCCTGTCAGCAGGTGCCCGGTAGTCAGCGCGTCTCCGTCACTTGGGTCTGGGCTTAGGGGTCCTAGCGGGCACGAGTTGAGTACCGCCTCGATCCCGACCAGCACGGTCTCCAGCTCCTCTGCGGTGAGGAAAACGCTTCCAACTGCCCGTAGGAGTAGGCCCTTGGCAGACTTCACACCGGTCTCCCAAAGTCCGCCCATGTGCGGGGCTCGAGGCGGTAATTTTCAGAGTCGTATAGACTGGGCCACAAAAATCAACGCCACATACTAAAAATGGGCGGAGAGCACGGAGCCGGTCTGCGGGTAAGTTGCCCATCATTTGGGTCTGGAGTAGAGGCTTCCAATTAAAGCAACGAATACACGACCTAACTGTCGCCCTGCAGACCGCCTGAGCGTTCACTATCCAAATACGCTGTCTAAGGATACTCACGAGTGCTCGTGGGCCGGCATGAAAATTCGTTTGATGCAGATAGCGAACGTATGTCTGCACAAACTGCGAGCGTTTTGTCAATAACAAAGGAAACTTGGCATTATATGACATAGGAGCGTTAACTAGTCGCCCCCCAACTCGCAACAACGAAAAAGAGCACCAAGTCCCAGCCTCTTCGTGGATGAAGGGATTCAAACTCTGAAGACTGGGGCCTAACTTGGTGCCTTTACGAACCCTTTCAATATCATCTTGAGACTCATTTTTCTGTGTTATTTCGACTATTTTTAGAAACGAACACTCTTAGCAGTTTGAAGTGTGACGAGTATCCCTCGATTACATCCACTAAATAATTTGGCTTGGCCAGGACGGTCAGTCCGACCGATTTCTTCCGACCTTCCATCTGCAGCTCTTCTTCGGAAAGCTCGAAGTGTGGATTTCTGGGCCAGCTCTCTTCTTCAAACTTTAAGAACGCTGGTCCACCAAACAAGATCGACTGCACGATTTCCTCTACGTCACAACCTCTCGAAACTATGTCTGCTGGGTTCTGTTTTGTTGGCACATGCCGCCACGTAGCGTCACTTGACCACTCTTGAATCTCCGCTACTCGGTTCGGATCGGATGGGATCGGATCCAATGAAGAGTTACTTCTAAAATTTGATCAGTATATTATTTTCTCAATTGGAACCTTGAGCAGCGATTTGATTCGGTGACAAAGGTCTGCGAGAAGGTGAGCGGCACATAACTCAAGCTTTGGGAGCGTTTTCGTCTTGAGCGGCGCTACTTTCGACTTTGCAGTCAACAAGGAGACCTCGAAACCTTCTGCAGTCTTTCTACGGATATAGACGCAGGCTCGGACTACTAAAGGACTTAACAAGCCAAGGGAGTCAAAAAGCTTTGATGTCACCGATAATATGTTCCGTTTTGTCGCTCGGAGACCCATAACTGACGTGTCAATTTGGAACTTAGAGACGTCTTCGTGTGGCAGCTCTGACTCTGAGTCCGAGATCGTTATGGGTTTAACTGTGCTCTCGGATTCGAAAACCATTTAGTCAATTCAAACCAAGCGGTTTGAAGAACCTGAGCCACATCAGACTTAATTTTCTTTAACTTCTCTACGCAACCAGCACCAGTCAACATGTCATCGACATAGAAGTCGGAGTCAATAACTTCAGCAGCCTTAGAGAATGAAAGTTTTGCAGACTCACTCAACCTCTTCAAACACCGAATAGCTAAAAATAGGGCTGGTCCAGTCCCATATGTTACGGTGTTGAGCTGGTATATTCTCAAGGACTCAGACGGGTCTGTTCTCCACACTATGAGCTTCTCGTGATGCTCCCTTATGGCACGCTGGAGCTCCTCATCACGAGAAGCATGATGCCAAAATGATGCGCGCCATGGAGGAGGCAGAGCGTAAGAAGTAGAAATCCATATGGATCACTGCACCCAGTCGTTTCGTTATATAACACCATTTCGATCATCCTGCAGCTATGCCATAAATGCGGCTAAACTGAAACTGTAAACACTTTTGTATGCGACGTAATAAAGACTTGAATGAGCTGGAATTGTCTATCCGCATCAGCGACCAAGACTTGGCGATACATCTTCTTGACATCGGCTGTCAAGGCGTTCCTGTGTAGTCTGAATCGGAGCAATGTCGAATACAGCTCATCCTGTATCGTAGGACCGACCATCAATATGTCGTTCAAGGCCACCTGAGAGAACGTTTTACAAGACGCATCGAAAACGACACGGAGCTTGGTCAACGTGCTTTGGGGCCTCAACACACACTGATGTGGAATGAAATAATGTGGAGTTTTAGGGATTGTGTTGTCTGTGGTAGACATGTGACCCAAGGAGAGGTACTCTTCCATGAACTCCAAGTACATTTTCTGTAACTTGGGGTCACGAGACAATATTTTTTCAAGCAATAAAAACCGCCGTTTAGCCACTTCAAAGGAGTTGCCTAAGACACTGGGATCTGATTTGAACGGCAGTTTTACTTCAAACCGACCTGAAGGCACGACCTGAGTAGTCCTTCTATAATGCTCTTCACTTAACTTGTGTTCAGGAGATAAAGACTTTTTAGAAGACGGCAATTCTTCCAGTGACCAAAACTTTTGTAGTGTGTTGTCGATGTGTATCACTGACTCTTCTCGACAACTCAAACAATTCCTCGCTTCTTGGGTGGCAGTCACCTTTGGAGTGTATCTGGCCGACACAATCCAGCCGAGAAGCGTTTTCTGCAGGGTTGGATAGTCAGGACCTTGTCTAATTTGACCAACAGATAAAAGTTCGAAAAATGTTTCTGCACCTATCACCTATCTATCTTCTGCGGCTTGAAGAAATATGGGTCTGCAAGTGGTAAGTTCTTCGGGATTTTTCAGTCACTCACGTTAAGTGTTTGATCAAGGTGATACCCAGAAATCGACCGAAAACTCACTACCAGTAATTCGCGACTTCACCACCGTGTGTATCTTTTTCTTGACTTGTGAATTGGATTCACCAATACCAAGCAAGTTGATACACGACTCCTCCCTACGGATCTGTAAGCGCTGTGCTAAGTCCTCAGTTATAAAATTGGTTTGAGACCCCGAGTCAAGCAGAGCTCGGGCCAAAACATGTTCACCATTATTTGTACGGACGCTTACGATCGACGTAGCCAGAATAACTCTATCCATAGCTGTCGCATGGAGAGCATGCGAAGTGGAAGGTTGATTCTGATTGGGAGGAGGAGAAGAATTCTCTGGGGGTGATGGTAACGCCAGACTTTTATTCGCCACTGTGTATGGTGTGAGCAGCCACAAACTAGACACTTCTTAGCTTTGCATCGTACTACAGAGTGGCCTTGTTGCAGACAATTGATGCATAGGGATGCAGTTTTTGCGAATTCGAACCTTTGCATTACTGCCAGCCGACCAAATGGACTGCAATCTGTCAAAAAATGGTCTTTAGCATTGCAGTAGCTGCATTGTTGGTTTTTGGTATTCGCGGTAGAACACGCGCATCAGCTCCGATTATGCGGCTTGCTTGGCACAGCTTTCTGCTCCTGCTTTGGTTTGTCCGAATTTTCGGCCGAAAGATGCTGATGTCTGCGATTAAGCAACTTTTCACAGTCAGCCCAAAGTGGCAGCTTCTCATAATCGAGCTGATCTTCCCATATCACTTTGGTCACCGGATCGACTCTGCTCAAGACGAGATGAATAATCATCGCATTCGAGATCTTTTTATCATCGCCTATCGACAACAATGAACCATATATGGATGAGGCGGTATCGATAAGGTTCCTTACGGACGATGCTGATTGCTGGGTCATTTTGGGAAGGCTAAATAGGGCATCAATGTGATTTTTAAAGATCAGACAATCATTATCGTAGAACCGTTTTAAGCTAGCCATTGCTTTCTCATAATTGGTCTCGGTTACTTGGAAAGCCCTAACTGTTCCCAACGCTTCACCAGAGAGACACGAAAGCAAATGGTTGAACTTTTCGATAATTGGAATGCTTTCGTCATTGTGAACCAGAGTCTCAAATAAACCTATGAAGTTTTTAAAGTCCGAAAAGTTGCCGCTGAACTGCGGCAGTGCTAACTTCGGAAGGCGAGCACGAGTTGGGCCACCATAAGCTGGTACTGCAGGTTTTGTCTCATCAGCTGTCTTCAAGGCGCAAATGAGAGACATTAATTTTGCCTTTGTGACAATTGAGAGTTCTTCCAACTCGACTCCAAATTCATCGTCAGTGGCTATATCTTCAATCTTCTCTTGAAGTTCGCGTGCCGTGTCAATGCTACGCATCAGCGTTTCGAGTCTGCACTCGAGCTCCGTCAATACCAGCGGAATATCCCCCGCTTCTAAACGGTCCGCTAATAAACGAATGCCTTTGACACTGCAACTGCTCTTTTTCTTCAGCTCTTCAAGAAGGATATTGTTGGCTTTTGAGGTCATATTGATTCTCAATACAAGCAACTAAAGGCGAAAGGTCGATTCTAATAATCGTATTCAATGCCGAGGCACTCAATGAAATAATGGGTAATTGTACCCAAACGAGGTAAAAAATCAATATACCCGACAAATTTAGGGTAGAGCGTCGCTTGGCTGGCGCGTAAACGAAAACAGCAATGGTGACAAGCGAAAACGAAAAAATGCACGGCTGTAGTTCTGAAAAATGGATGTTGTGTATACGTATGCACCGACGACGATTCACGCTAAATTGATTTGCGAAGCACGACTTTGTCTTAATTGATAGTTGGATCCTACTTCTTCGCGTCTTCACTCGAGCTTTCAATTTTTGCACAAATACCTCCTTATAAGATCGGAAATTGCAGGTACTGTACTCTCCTCTTCTGGCGCTGGATGCTGCCAGTTGACTCTCCTTTGGTATATGTAGCTGCAGACAGGGTATTGCACGACCGACGCGGTGATTTTCAGTTTTTTTGCTGTATTCTTTGCACACACGTCGCGGTCAATTTGGCAATTTAGGTGTAGTACATATTGTAACGGTTGCGGTTGGACAGTACCGATTCAGGGTAGGTTATCGCTACGGTACTCGGGTGTATCGCATGCAATAACCTTGGGTCAATTATCGCTGCATGGCATAGCATAGTTGGGGTGTGTGCAGGCAAGCTCGAGATAGGAAACAGCTGAGCTAAGCTTCCGTAAGTGCTGTGCAGCGCATCGCAACGGAGCTTTCGAAGCCGATCATTAAGATCGGTAAGCTCTTATTTAAGCAGTGCAAAAGCACCAGAGCGTTCTTTTGAAAATTTGAATCTGTGCAGCCGGTGATTATTTCCGCGTCGGTAGCAAATATATATCTAAATCGACCACATGCAAATAACTTCCCACAAAGACAAACCAAAACCGAATAAAACAGAACGGTGAAAATCCCACGCGGTGTGCGCTCGCAAAAATCGGGCTAAATTAATAACCGTGCGCCTAGAAAACTGGCAAGACACCTAAGGTACGTCACAGTCGTACCTCGATAGCCGTGAAAGTGAAAGTTCCCAAAGCTGAATTTATTGTGCTGGTTGGAGAAAGAAAAACTTAATCATAGAGATCACTTCCCCCATTTACCAATCCCGACCTGGGCACACATTAACATTGTTTCCACAGCTCCACAACGAAAGGCGCCTTTCAGCGAGGGACCGGTTGAACGAACCACTAGGCCAACTCGTTCCAAAAGAACCAGCCAAAAAGCAGGTCCCGAAGCTCCCGCCAGGTCGATTAAAATCCTCATTTAACCCACAGTAGAAAATCTGTCCTATAACGCGAGTGCATGTCTATTGTTATTATTAAAAATTTGATTTCGAAATTAATACTGTGCTGTTGGTTAATCGTGTGTCTGTGTGTTGCTTTCTGTAAGTACGCTCACGCTGAGTTTAGCCCGCTCTTTATCTCATAGCTTTTGCTTTAGCTATCACTCTCTCCCTATTATCCAAATAACTGTTCTTTCTCTCTCGCTCTTTTAACTTTCTGAGCACTCTGTTTAGTAGCTCTCGATATAACCGCTCTCCTCCCCGCTCTCTTTTTAATAATTCCGCTTTGAGCGTTTGTCTGGCACATTGGTCTGATACCAATTTGTTTTGGAGTTTTAAATAGTTATTTTTTTTATACCCGATACTCAAAATGAGTATTGGGGTATATTAGATTTGTGGTAAAAGTGGATGTGTGTAACGTCCGGAAGGAATCGTTTCCGACCCCATAAAGTATATATATTCTTGATCAGCATCAATAGCCGAGTCGATTGAGCCCTGTCTGTCTGTCCGTCTGTCCGTCCGTCCGTCTGTCCGTCCGTCCGTCTGTACGTCTGTCCGTCTGTCCGTCCCCTTCAGCGCCTAGTGCTCAAAGACTATAAGAGCTAGAGCAACGATGTTTTGGATCCAGACTTCTGTGATATGTCACTGCTACAAAAATATTTCAAAACTTCGCCCCGCCCACTTCCGCCCCCACAAAGGACGAAAATCTGTGGCACCCACAATTTTAAAGATATGAGAAAACCAAAAACGTAGAATTGTAGAGAATGACCATATCTTTAAGACTGCGGAATCTGAATTGGATCGTAAAACAATTTCATTTTTTCTCGCCCTGTCTCTCTCTAACACACACGTAGCATAGGCGGCTTTGCTTAGAGTAAAACATTAGCGCCTAGATCTCAGAGACTACAAAAGCTAGAGCAACCAAATTTGGTATCCACACTCCTAATATATCGGACCGAGACGAGTTTGTTTCAAAATTTCGCCACACCCCCTTCCGCCCCCGCAAAGGACGAAAATCTGGGGATATTCAAAAATCTCAGAGACTATTAAGGCTAGAGTAACCAAATTTGGTATCCGCACTTCTGTTAGATCTGACTATAAAACGTATATCTCAGAATTTCGCCCCACCTCCTTCCGCCCACACAAAGGACGAAAATCTGTTGCATCCACAATATTGCACATTCGAGAAAACTAAAAACGCAGAATCATAGATAATGACCATATCTATCAGATTGCTGAATCTGGATCAGATCAGATCATTTTTATAGCCAATAGGAACAAATCAATTTGCAGTGACTACGCAGCAACCGACGTCACGCTCAGACTGATTTTCTGTCCTTCTCGCACGCACTCTTTGTCGTGTCGTTTAATATGAGCGGCGTCTGCCGGAGGAGAGCCATACTGACTTAGTATCGGATATAACTGTAGAGTTGCGGTGTCCGCAGCAACTCACAACGTTCCCCCTCGTTTTTTTTTAAATTAAAATGGAATTCGCTGTGGTCTGCGCCAAAAAATCATGCAATAAGCAGATCACCCACGATCAGCCGATTATTCCCTGCTGGCTCTGCGACAGCGCAGTGCACGCAAAATGCGCTGGATTTTCTGGCCTTGTGAGTGATGCCATTTCAAAGCGTAATGGTTTGCACTACAGTTGCAAGGCATGCCGTGCGCTGGAGAAAGACATGGTAGCTTTTATGAGGCAGACACGGAGTGGCTTTAAGGAGCTGACCGTTGGTTTTAAAAACCAATACGATCGGCTCCTTGCCATGGAGGCTCAGTTTAGCGGTTTAAAACTGCTGAATGAGTCTCCGAGCCGCAAAAGGGTCACTCCGCGGTATCTGCAAGTGCCAATAGTCGCTCAGCCGCTCGTTGCCGAAAATCGGACTCGACCACTCAAAGTGTACAGCAGCTGATTTCGTTTGCCACCCCAAGGGCAACGACAGCTGCTGGCGATGCAGATTCGGTTGCCGAATTCATAGCGTCCGTGTCCGTAGTGTCCGCAAGCTCACTAGTTGTCCCGTCCATCCCGGTCCCACCAGTAAATAGACGTTCCGGACCTCCGGATATTGCCACCACAGGTACTAGGCCTGTGGTGCCCAAACCACTGGTGGGAGCCCCACCAAAACGACAAGTTTTTGTCTCACGGCTGGCCCCTGATCTCACATCGAATGATGTAATTGCATTTATTCAAAGTAGAATAAAAGCCAGGGGTTTAAAGGTGGAGAAGCTCAACTTTTCTTATGCCAGGGAGATAGCCTCTTTTATAAGCGTCTCCCCAACTCAGTTTGACACCATTTGCTCTGCCAAATTTTGGCCGGAGCATTTGGTGGTGAAGGAGTTAAAGGCAAAAAATGGGCCCCCAATATCTCTCACAAATCATCCCAATGTGCCATCCTCATCCTCAACGTCAACCTCAACCTTAACTTCCTCAACCCTTCTAAAAAACTAACTTCTCTATTAGTAACTTATCAGAATGTTAGAGGCTTGCGTAGTAAACTCAGCATTCTTTCCCGGGATAGTGTTGCATTTGCTTCCCACGTTATTGTGCTTAGCGAAACCTGGTTAAAGCCGGACATTCTTAGTTCCGAGGTTTTAACAGGCCGGTACACAACTTTTAGGAAAGACCGTTCGTCTCGACGTGCAGAAGGGGTTCTGATTGCAGTGAACTCTAACTTCGCGTCGGAACACTTCACAGTCCAAGTCCAACAGAAACTGGAATTCCTGTGTGTAAAACTGATTCTTCCCGCTTTGCCTATATTCATTACTTGCTCGTATATCCCACCTTCTTCGGATATTTCAATTTATGAGCAGCACTTGTCCGCTTTAACCGCTGTTTCTTCCTCGCTATCAGATAAAGATCATCTGATAGTTCTTGGTGACTTCAACTTGCCAGAAACTGTTTGGTCTTCGGTAAACGAGTCTAGTATCCTAGGATCCGAGCATAGTGTTGTTAACCCGAGCTCTTCCGCTCACTATACCTGAAGACGCCTACCATCCCACTTTCGAAGTGTCGCTAGATATAGGACCAACTGTATTGGATCGGTCGAGTAGGCTACCTGAACGTGTCCGCTGCTTTCGTAAAGCCTTATTTTGCGAAGCTAAATCACCTCATTAGGGATTTTGATTGGTCCGATTTTTACTTGTGCACTGATTTCATTAAAGGCACAAACATTATTCACAATGCTCTTGGCACATTTTTTGATTCTTGTGTCCCGCTTTCTTGTCCGATTTGATCTGGAAAACCCCCTTGGTTTACCAAACAGTTATCCAATCTAAAAAACTTAAAATCATGACTTTATAAAAAATTTCAAGTAGTTGGTTACCTACTTCTCACTCTCGCTATGTAATAGCTAGGTCAAACTTTTCAGTTCTTGATGCTCAATGCTATAAGAACTACCTATCTCGATGCAGGATACGTTTTTCTCAGGACCCTTAACAGTTTTACTGCTTCGTAAACAGTAAGCGTAGAACGTCCGCACACCCATCTTCGCTATCATTTCGGAATACGTCGGCAAATAATGATCAGGCAATTGCCGATCTTTTTGCCCAATTTTTCCAGACGACCTATTTTGAGGAAAGCTACTCTGGTCATCCGTACCCATGCGGTTTACCGAAGTCGAACGGCATTTTCAGTCCCTTGATAAATTAATTTTCTTTACTTCATGATCTTCGACTAGTTAAGCCGGTGTTTTCACCGGGTCCAGACGGGGTTCCATAGTTCTTATAGCATTGAGCATTAAGAACTGAAAAGTTTGACCGAGCTAATACATAGCGAGAGTGAGAAGTAGGAGAACCCACTTCTTGAAATTTTTTATAAAGTCTTGATTTTAAGTTTTTTAGACTGGATAACTCTTTGGTAAACCAAGGGGGTTTTCCAGATCTAGTCGGACAAGAAAGCGGGACACAAGAATCGAAAAATGTGCCAAGAGCATTGTAAAAAATGTTTGTGCCTTTTATGATATCAGTGCACAAGTACAAAGCGGACCAATCAAAATCCCTAATGAGGTTATTAAGCTTCGCAAACTCGGCTTTACGAAAGCAGCGGACACGTTCGGGCAGCCTACTCGACCGATCCAATACAGTTGGTCCTATATCTAGCGACACCTCGAAAGTAGGGTGGTAGGCGTCTTCAGGTATAGTGAGCGGAAGGGCTCGGGTTAACAACACTATGGTCGGATCCGATACAAGGCACAGATCAAGCAATCGACCCAAGGAATTTTTCACATGGTTGACTTGAGACAGGGATAGGTCAAGCAAGCTTGCCTTCGGTATTAACAAACTCTCGAGTACTTACATTTGCGGATGACGTTAAGCTCTGTGTCCAGTATAAGGACATTTCATTTCATTCTCGCTTGTAATCCGATCTCAATAACTTTCAGTCATAGTGTTGTGCAAACTTGTTACACCTCGAAATGCAAAGTGCAAAGACATTTCATCGTTCTAGCCTTTTGTTGGCTCCATATTCCCTATGTGGTGGTTCTCTTGAGAGAATTACCCTGGTGGATGATCTTGGTGTTATATTAAACGCCAAGCTAAAGTTTTCTGAGCACATTTCTACCATGGTTAATAAGGCCATGGGCGTGCTTGGGTTTATAAAGAGGTGGTCAAAGGAATTTGACGACGCTATATAACAAAGACTCTCTATACCTCGCTACTTCGTCCGATCTTAGAATACGGCTCCTGTGTATGGTGCCCTCAGTAAAAAGTACACCCGGACCATATAGAATCAGTACAGAATATTCCGTTGTTTCTTCCACTTTGTAGATCAAAATATTCCTTGCATGAACCGTTTAGGATCTTATACTCGGATTATAATTCCCTCTACCATATTATATCCACCACTTATTCTCTTCCTCTTATTAAGTTACTAATCATCGCACACCTTTATAATAATCAGTAATTGTAGTGGTATTGGTTTTTGTATTTTGAATGCATGCTTAGTTTTTTAGTAAGTGTACATTTTCCTCGAATCTATCTATCTTTCATATCTTTCCTGCATGTTCGCGTCATGCGGCAGCGCCCCTCGGTCGGTTGGGTGGTAGGAGGGCTGCGTTTTGCCTTGGATCCGCGCGCAACAGCCTTCTGCTGGTGTCACACGGGCCACTTGACGGTGCAGTAATTGCATCGCCTCTTGTAAGTTACAGTCATTGCATGTCAACGTCCATATATACAATCATGTTTGTACTGTGCGAACCGATGATAAAATACTAGTACCTCATCACAGTATTCAAACAGAAAGCTTCGAGCCAATTTCATCCTTTTATATAAGTAATATAAGTAAAATACCAAAAATTGTTTGGAATCCATTAACAGTACCGTAAATTAACCACACAGAAGAAATGGATAAGTTAAAAAACGAATTAAAATTGTTAAAAGATGGTCAACATGATTTAAAAGGACTTAAGTTCCATCATGTATCTGGACGGGGGACCTTGATTATCGGAAGCATAATAATAATAATATTGATTATCTATGCCATAAGAAGAATTAAGGTAGCACGAAGACTGCAAACGATAGCACTTTTAATATGCTGCCGCTTTGCCCTAGACTATCTTACACTATTAAAGAAAATCAAATCGATCTGGTGTAACTTAAAGTTACAACGGCAAATAAAAGAGAACACTATATAGCGCTATATATGTAAATTATTAAATTCTTACACTTTATCTTACACTATTAAAGAAAATCAAATCAATTAAATTATCAGCACTAGGATACTAGACTCGTTTACCGAAGACCAAACAGTTCCTGGCAAGTTGAAGTCACCAAGAACTATCATACGATCTTTATCAGATAGCGAGGAAGAAACAGCGGTTAAAGCGGACAAGTGTTGCTCATAAATTGAAATATCCGAAGAAGGTGGGATATACGAGCAAGTAATGAATATAGCGAAAGCGGGAAGAATCAGTTTTACACACAGGAATTCCAGTTCCTGTTGAACTTGGACTGTGAGCGTTAGCTAGCTGAGTGGTATCAAACATTGGAGTTATGATAGTTATTGAATTCGGTAGCGGTAGCTGACCGAATATTATGAATGAGAATTAATTGATCGAGGCGAGCGATACGCTGCGCTTTATTTGGATTCAAACTTAAGACTGATTATTAATGAAATTAAAAGCTATGATTGCAGCCGGCTTCGCGGACAGTGCTGCCGCGGCGCTGCCTTCGCTGCAGAGCGATCGCCGCCGTTCCAAGAACTTCAACGTCGCTGGCAGATGTTCGGCACCCGTGGGAACCGCTGACTTTCGCCTTGTGGGTGGTGTTGAATTACTGCAGCTGCATCCGCCAAACCTATGACTCTGGTCGTGGACCTCGCTGATATGCTAGGTCAGCACACGCCCAGTGTCGGTGGTTAACTACTCCCCCTCTCAAGATCGACCGCCCTCGGTCGCGTCATAGCTCTGAACTATTTCGGAGACTTGTAGAGCGATGCGACGTCTTCCTGCGAAGTAGTATGTTCCCGAGCTCAAGGCGAATACCACTATCACTAGGCCGAGTGATATCGTTGAGGTGGTATTGATGGCAACGCTGCCCCTGACTTCATTGATAAAGTTCAGATTCTCTGCGCTCAGCCGGTGGATGTAGGGCAGGCTAAGCGTTGTGTCGTGGCCGCTAATGTTTAGGCGAGCGGCCGCCGCTACGGCAGGGGCTCGATTCCGAATGCTGTTTCGGTTTAGGAATCGAGCGTTGTCGACGGTGGCATATGAACGAAACGTGAGGAGGTTTGTTCCATGGACCCTTATTGCAGCGCAGTCGTCGTAGCTGATGGTGGCGCTATGATCGTTTATGATGATGATGCCGTCGTCAACCACAGTGACAGGGTCGAGGTGGCTTGGTTGCGTCTGACAGTGAGCGATGTCCCCTGAATGGAGACCTTGCGTACAGGTAACGTTTTCTGACCCCTTGCAGAATGTGGCTGTCGCTGTTTGGGTGCAATTTGTCGCGGCCATGACCTTCCCGTTGCATTCGGCTACCAGGTTGTCCTGTAGCTGGAGTACCAGCCCGTCGTGCGCGACTGGGTAGATGGTGATTTTCCTGCACAGCTTGCTTACAATAGGGAATTGGATTACAAAATTTATGATATTTTCTTTACGATCTATCTTAATATTAGACACCTTCATTAAGTCTGTAATTGAAGTCCCTGTAACTTGATTGGTGAGAATTGATTCGATATCCGAGTGGTCTATAATCTCTGGATTAATTACGTTAACTTTTTCAAGAGTTAAGGTGAGCATGAGAGCCCCCATTTCGGTTATTAGCATTCTATTGCGCGTAGTGAGGGTTTCGAACAGGTGACCCGTGTCCACCTGTTGGTCTTTTGCGGTCTTCAGAATTTTGTTAACTGTGTCCGTGAGTTGATTAATTTTTTCTTGCGTCCTGGTGTTAATGTCGATTTGTCTATTATTTGCAGTGACTAGCTGCGTCTGTATTTGTTCTATGTTCCTAAGGTCGTGTGAGTCCGTCTATCTCCAACAACTTCCTCATGTGAGATTGTGGAAACGAGTCTGTCAACTACATTGTCTCGTTGGTCATGGATCTGTAGTCGGTGAGTTTAGTCGAGTGTCGTAAGTATCCGTACTGGTCCCAAAGCAGTATGTCGCCGTCCATGATGGGAATGAAGTTTGCGTGCGTGTAGTCCGTTACCCGTGCAGTCGTAGTGGTCAATAGTGAAAGTGTCAGTATTATAAGCCTAAAATGGAAAATGGAAATGGAAAAAGGGATTAAAACTATAAATTACCGACGGAGGTTGTCCTTGTGGACCACCCTCCCCTTGATGAGGACCGTTGTCCCCAAGTCCGCTTCAACCGTTCTTTCATCGCAGAGGGCCGAAAGTTTGTTTCCTAGCCTGCGGTTGGTTTTTACTAGGACTCCTTCGCCTACTTCGAAGACCCTGTTTTGCCGGTTTTTATTTAGCCTAGCATTCTGCTCAACCTGTGCTTCCTCTATCTTTTTTACAATGCCCTGGTTGCATTCCGGCGAAGCGGTGGTTACGACATCCTTGGGCCTTTGCTCGGTTACCGAATGAATGGAACTGTTGTATTCGACAGTAGCCTGCAAGATGAGGTCAACCGTGTCTACGATTCCTCTTTGGATTTTCAGGCACCTGGCTATTTCTAATAAGGTGCTGTGGAACCGTTCCACCTGGCCGTTCGATACGCTGTGGAGTGGCGGTGCGTTTACGATGTTTACATCGTAATTGTTCAGAAGAAGAGACCTTATGGTCTCGGACTTAAGAGCGGGCTCATTATCGCAATAGACTTGCTTTGCCCTGGGGAAGACGTTCATTAGTATCAGTAGAGGGGGTCGTAAGTCCTCTATTGTCCTGGATGCAATGGGTTGCACCATTGCGAACTTGGATAGTTTGTCTACGCAGGTTAGGAAGAATTTTTTGTCTGTGGAGAAGATGTCAACGTGTACCATCTCTCCAGCCTGTGAGGGAATCGGCGTTTGGCCGAGCTCTTGGTTTTTTGGGTGCCTATCGTACTTTGCCCTTGCGCAAACCTTACAATTTAGGACCACCTCGTTGGCTAGTTTGGACATTTTAGGGAAATAGTACTCTGTTATTATTTGCTTGACATTTTCCTGCGCTGCCCTGTGGGCTCGGTTATGCTCTTTGGTGATTATTTCTCTCCTGTCACTAACGTTGAACACGTCAGCTACGAAATTCTTGCAGTTCCAGAATTTTGTGGCTGGGAAGGCCTTTATCACTTCGTGCTGGATTTTGGCCAGTGTTGGCAGGCTGCAGTGAATCGCGTTCACCACGCCTCGGTTGATGACAGACTTGACTGTCTCCACTAAGGTCTCCCTGTCGGTGAAGTTTATCAAGTGGCGAGTTTTTTCGCCGAATAAGATAAAGTTCTTTTTTAGCGGATACCGGGCCTCTTCCAACACTATTTGGTTACGGAAGCAATTCAACGGTTTGTCAGTCGTGTCGATTGTGTAGGTCAGGGACAACTCACTGTGGATCGTGGCCGCATCGGACTCCGGCTCCTCGTGGTTGTTTTGTAGGGCGTTAACGTTTTGGCGCGATAGAGCATCGGCCACGTGGTTTTCTTTGCCTGGTTTGTAAAAGAGCTTGGCCCCTGTTTCCTCTATATGCGCTTTCCAGCGCTTTATTTTGGCATTTGGGTTGCTCTCGGATACCGAGAACGTGAGTGGCTGATGGTCGGTAAATATGTTCATATTTTTCGCACCATAGAGGAAGTGCCGCAGTTTGGCTAAGGCCCAGACGATAGCTAGCAGTTCTCGCTCGTTAGTAGCGTAGTTTGCTTCTCTATCCTTCAATGATCGAGATATCATTGTTATTGGGCGGCCGTTCTGAGACAGAACGGCTCCGATGCCGTAAGCCGAGACGTCTGTGGTCAGATCGAATGGCTTTTGGTAGTCAGGGTACATGAGGGTAACGTCCTCCGAGGCTAGAATGTTTCTTAACTTTTTAAACGCGTTGCGTTGGGCCTCATTAAACTGTACCTGGATCTTTTTTGACCTGTACTTGCTGTTCGGAGCAGAACCCAGCCGATTAGCTGCTTGCCAAATAGCACCTAATTCTTGGCCCTCAGCCGCTTATTTTGTTTGTTACTTATGTCTATGTCACTCATTTGTTTGTTAAAGCTCTGCGCTTGCTTGCCCTGCTAAACGCTCTCTGCCAGCTCGCTCTTCGCTATCTCCGCTTTGCGTCTGCCTACCGACGTCGGCCGAGCGAAGCTGCGCTTAGCGATCGGAGCGGCAATGTAAAGGGCAGGCAAGCCACACTTGCAATTTGGATGTCACGCATTAAAGAACATATCGTAATTTTATTTCTGCGCCGAGTTTTATTTAATTCGAAATAATTAGTCGGCCGATTGGGGATAAAAAACATTATCTCCACATAAAATTTGGTGACCCCGACGTGATCTCTGAGTTGCAGTGTCAATTAATAATCATTCGCGATCGACATTCGCTAGCCCTAGCAAATTTTCGGCGGTTAAGCACAATTCGGTGCTAAAACACACTTACATACACCTACATACACGCATTGCTGGCTATTAATTTCTCTGTCGCGACAATTCGGTCAGTGCAGTGCGGTAGGCAGTGCAGCGAACTCACTAATACACACAAGCGGAGTACAAAGCGGAATCGGACAGCTCGCACAGCCGCATAGCTAAAGGCATTAGCTGTAATCCCTTTGCTTTCGGTTCCCACGTTTATACGTATACAGGGTGTCTTTTTCGGTCGTGCTGAGTGACTCTTTTAAAACCTCAACATGGCAGCACCTGAGCCTACCAATGTCGCGAACGCAGCAATGCCGAGTGATGTAGATTTCTACAAGCACAAGGCCGAGTCCATCGCGCGCCAACTAAAGGCCATGGATCGCTTTCTCACCAAGGGAGAGCTTGCCGAGTTAGATGAGGCAGAACTTCAAGCTCGCTTAGAGCAGATCGAGCGAATGAATGCGGATTTCGATGCCGCTCAAACGAGCCTTGAAAGGCTGGATTTCCTGCAGTTAGCCCATGATGCCCGGCTGGACTTTTCGAATGTTTATGTCAAGGTTAGGTCCAGGCTGTCGCAGGAGTTGATGGCGGCTCGCACGGTAAATGTTGCCAATTCAACGGCTCGGCATACTCTCGAGGGGAACTCGTCGTTGTTCGCCTATAATAGTATAGGCCGTTCTCGAATGCCCGAGTTGCAGCTTCCGCGATTCGGGGGGAACTACATGGATTGGCCAGAATTCCACTCGATGTTCTCGACAATGGTGCACAAAGACCATCGTATACCAATCATCGAAAAATTCCAATATCTTCGTGGATGTCTAGATGGTGCTGCGCTGGATACGATTCGTTCCTTGGAACTTTCTGAGGAGAATTACGACAAGGCGTTGAATTTGCTAATGTTGCGATTCGATAATAAACTGTTACATTTTCAGGCACACGTCAAGGCTATTTTCGGGTTGCAAGGGGTGGAGAAGGGCTCAGCTATCGGCTTGCGCGCGCTCAGCGACAAAATCAATTCGCACTTGCGTGCACTTCAGACCTTGGCGACCCCGCAGGAGATTTCCGATGGGTTGCTGATCTTCATCATAGGCACGAAATTGGACCACAAGACCAAGGAGAAATGGGAAGAGAACTTGCCGACGTCAGGATTGCCTCGGTGGTCAAGCATGGCCTCATTCTTGGAAGCAAGATGTCGGATGCTGGAAAATTTGGGATCGGCTATGGTAACAATTCCTAGCCAGCAGGTGGGAGAAAGTAAACCTAGCACCCTAATCACCTCCATTAACGATCATAATAGCTCAACATGCAAGTATTGCAAATCCTCCGATCACTACATATCCCGATGCCAGGCATTTATAGATCTCCCTGTTTTTTCTCGATACAAGGAGGTGAAGAAGCGCCATTTATGTCTAAACTGCCTCAACAAAGGCCATTCATTGCAACGCTGCAAGTCAGGGGCATGTAGAAATTGCCAAGCCAAGCATCACACACTGCTCCACATGCAGTCGGGCTCTGACGCTGAGTTGCCGTCGCCGAGCACGGAATCGACCCAGCATGATCCTGCAAGTGCCCTAGTAGCAAGCAAATATATTAGCCCTCCCCCTCGAGTCAAAAATCTCTGCCTAGCCAAAACGTGCTGCTAGCTACTGCAATCGTATATGTCAGGGGCCGTTTTGGATCGCTTATTCCATGTCGTGCCATTTTAGATTCCGCTTCTCAGGTTAACTTTATAACATCGAGACTCGCCAATCAGCTGCAGTTAGATCCTCACCCGTCTCACGTTAAAATCGCCGGTATTGGAGAGTCAATTCTACCATCCAGCAAGGCTGTGGACATCGTCCTGCAATCTCAAGACGAAAGCTATCGCGGTTTCCTCTCTGCAATTATCACTGCCTCAATCACAGGAATGCAGCCTAACTTCGGCCTAGACGCAAAGGATTGGCCAATGCCAAATAACCTAAAACTAGCTGATCCTAATTTCGCCAAGCCCCAGCGTGTCGATCTGTTGATAGGTGCTGGTTTGTTTTTCGAATTAATGTGCGTTGGACAGATTCGACTGTCAGACCAATTGCCAACATTGCAGAAGACGAAACTTGGCTGGATAGTGTCAGGAAGTATTAAAAACTCTGAGAAAGCCCGTGCGGCGCTAGCAGCCGTTGAAGATCCCCCTGTCATCTCCGCTTGCGAGACTAATTTGTGCGATATTGTAAGGCGGTTTTGGGAAGTCGATGGAGATTATTCGCCCTCATCAATTTCGGAGGAAGATGTTCATTGCGAACAGCATTTCGTCACAAACTGCATTCGCCTAGAGTCCGGAGCTTACTCCGTGCGTTTGCCAACCAAATTCAGTCTAGAGGAATTAGGAGAATCGTATCAGCAGGCGCTACGTAGATTTCTCAATTTGGAGAGGAAGCTAGCAAAAAATGCACAGCTTAAGGAAAAATATATGGAGTTTCTTCAGGAGTATCGTGATTTAGGACACATGTCGCCAGCTCGCGGCAGTCAGACCTCCCGCAGTACTTCTTGCCTCACCATTGCGTCCACAAGCAGGATAGTACAACCACCAAATTACGCGTAGTGTTCGATGGATCTGCCAAAACAGCGTCTGGAGTATCACTGAATGATGCGCTTATGGCTGGACCCACCATCCAACCTAAAATTCTGATAACTCTGCTTCGTTTCCGCTTTTTTAAAGTCGCCTTGTGTGGCGATATCTGCAAAATGTACCGCTGTGTACGCGTTTCCCATCCCGATACGCACGTGCAGTGCATCCTATGGCGCAATGACCCGAAGGAGGAGATTCAGGTGTTCAAGTTGGAGACTGTTACTTACGGAACCAAACCTGCCGCTTTCTTAGCAATTCGTGCTATGCATCAATTGGCAAATGATGAAGAGTTGCGTTTTCCGCTTGGCGCTGATGTTGTTCGAAGAGATTTCTATGTCGATGATCTCATATCTGGAGGGGACAGCATTGATTCTGTCATCAAAATTCGTCAGCAGGTAAAGGAGCTACTTTCGAAAGGATGTTTTCCCATACGTAAATGGTGTTCCAATGAACCCGCTGCTTTGGAAGGCGTATCGGAGGCGGATCGCGAAAAGTTCCTTACCTTTCATGACGGGACTGAAGTAACCAAGGCGCTTGGTCTAGTTTGGGATCCCACCACGGACAATCTTCTGTTTAGCTTCGCTCACGTCGGAACCGCTGCAGGCCCAATATCGAAGCGTTCGGTCCTGTCTACACTAGCTAGGTTCTACGATCCTCTAGGGCTCATCTCTCCCATCATCACAAAAGCTAAAATATTTATGCAGTCGCTATGGAACGAAAGCCTAAAATTGAATTGGGACGAAAGCCTGCCCCAGGATCTACATACGACTTGGATTGAGCTGACTTCGCAGTTGTCGATGGTTAAAAACTTTAAGTTTCCACGTTACGTGCTTCGGCAGCAAGCCAGATTAGAAATGCACGCGTTTTGTGATGCGAGCCAAGCAGCATATGGCGCCTGTGTATACATGCGTTCGGAAGCTCTTGGCATTGTGCAAAGTCATCTCTTATGCTCTAAATCCAGAGTCGCGCCCTTGAAAAGTATGACTATCCCCAAGCTTGAGCTGTCCGCTGCCCTCGTATTAGCCGAACTAGTGTCCACCATAGTTAAGGGATTATCAGCTCCATGCCAAATACATTGCTGGTCGGATTCGTCCATAGCCCTTGCCTGGATTCGAGAATCACCATTGAATTTTAATATATTTGTTTCTAATCGAGTTCAGCGGATTCAGGAGCTCACCGCTGGAATGACTTGGCATCACGTGCCCACAAAGTTGAATCCTGCCGACATCATATCACGTGGAGCCACGCCCGCTGAACTAATGGATAGCAGCCTTTGGATCTCTGGACCACCATTCTTGCGTCTTGAGAGCTCAGAGTGGCCTGCAGGCTTGCAATTGCCGACCGATGTACCAGAACGTCGTCATGCAGCATTGGTTGTTTCAAACGAAAGGGATGTATCGTACGATTGCAAATTTCAAAACTCATTCGGATCCATGCAGCGCGTCTTTGCTTACATATATCGATTCTACATTCTCAAGGACAAAGGCATAGCGCGGTCGAAGGGTCAACTTACCGTAATCGACATCAAAAATGGTACGCATTTGCTCATAAGGGCAATACAGCAGCAACAATTTTCGGAAGAGATAAGGGCCCTCGCCAGCAAACAGGCCCTACCCCCAAAAAGCACGATGGCCTCACTGAATCCATTTCTGGATAGCTTTGGATTGCTGCGTGTTGGAGGCCGCCTCCAAAATGCCGAATTGGACTACTTCCTAAGGGACATCCTGTCACTGTCTCTATTATTATCTTCTTTCACGAAAGGTTTCTCCACGCAGGAGCTCAAGGATTGCTCGGACTGCTTCGGCAAAAATTCTGGCCTATTGGCGGACGCAAATATGTTGCGGGAATCATTCGCAAATGTGTTAGATGCTTTCGTTTGAAGCCAGTGCTGAGGGAACATATCATGGGAAACTTGCCTGCGGATCGCGTAAGGACTAATCCAGCATTCCACACAACGGGCGTTGATTTTTGCGGACCCTTTTATCACAAGTCGGAAGTCAGAAGCAGGCCTCCTATCAAATGTTACATCGCTGTCTTCGTATGCTTTAGCACCAAAGCAACTCATTTGGAAGTCGTTCGGGATCTATCTACAGAATCCTTTCTGGCAGCATTAAGGCGTTTTATAAGTCTACGTCCCAAACCTCGAATCATCTGGTCAGACAACGCTACAAATTTTGTAGGAGCAAAAAATGAGCTTTTGGAGCTTCGGCAAATGTTCCTCAGCGATCCTCATACGTCGGCTGTGTCACATCTCTGCGTTTCTAGTGGAATCGACTGGAAATTCATCCCCCCTCGCTCACCTCATTTTGGGGGTTTGTGGGAGGCGGCTGTTAAAGCAGCTAAATATCATTTTCATCGCATCGTCGGGACCTACATTTTTACTCTTGATGAAATTCAGACCTTGGCTTGTGAAATCTCTGCTTTGTTAAATTCCCGTCCGCTTTATGCAATTACAGAAAGTCCCGATGATCTAGATGTGCTCACGCCAAACCACTTTCTCAATGGAGCCCCGAAAGCTGCATTCGACGAGCCAGATGTGGCGCATCTCCGGGTCAACCTACTTAGTCGATGGCAGCGGCTGTGTCAAATGAAGCAGGCGTTTTGGAGAAAATGGAGCACGGCGTATCTTTCGATTCTTCAGGAGCGGAGCAAGTGGCGGTCATCGTCTCCAAACATCAAGCTAGGAGCGCTCGTCATGATCAAGGAGGAAACGCTGCCACCATTAAGGTGGCCGCTTGGCCGCATTGAGAGCGTCATCCCAGGAAAAGATGGAACCATCAGAGTAGCCGTCATCCGCACTCAAAAAGGCCTTTTCAAGAGGGCCGTTGGAAAAATAGCGGTTCTGCCCCTTCAGGATGGATCTGTTGAAAGCCTTTGCCTTCCAACGGGGGGTGAATGTTCGGAGCAGAACCCAGCCGATTAGCTGCTTGCCAAATAGCACCTAATTCTTGGCCCTCAGCCGCTTATTTTGTTTGTTACTTATGTCTATGTCACTCATTTGTTTGTTAAAGCTCTGCGCTTGCTTGCCCTGCTAAACGCTCTCTGCCAGCTCGCTCTTCGCTATCTCCGCTTTGCGTCTGCCTACCGACGTCGGCCGAGCGAAGCTGCGCTTAGCGATCGGAGCGGCAATGTAAAGGGCAGGCAAGCCACACTTGCAATTTGGATGTCACGCATTAAAGAACATATCGTAATTTTATTTCTGCGCCGAGTTTTATTTAATTCGAAATAATTAGTCGGCCGATTGGGGATAAAAAACATTATCTCCACATAAAATTTGGTGACCCCGACGATTTGGTGATCCCCGCTAACGGATCCGTTTTCTCCTTTCAGAATGTCGGAGATTGGTTTCGCGATTGCTGCGAAATCCTTAATGAAACAGCGGTAATAGCTGGCTAGACCCATGAATGATCTGACGCTAAATACAGTTTTGGGCTCAACGTAGTGCTGAATGGCTCTCACCTTTTCAGGGTCCGTTTTTGCGCCGTGTTTAGTCACGATAAAGCCGAGGTACTCGACGCTCTCTTTAAAAAATTGTGACTTTTCGCGGGCCACCCTCATGTTTGCACTATGAAGGTTCTTTAATACCCAGCCAACGTGTTTGACGTGATCCGCCTCGTTTTCAGAGAAGACGATGACATCGTCAACGTACACGTAGCACGACTTACCGATTTGTTCCCGTAGAACATCATCGATCGTGCGCTGAAAAATACCTCCGGCATTTTTTAAACCGAAGGGGAGTCGACAAAATTCGTACTTCCCCCCGTTAACTGAGAATGCCGTTTTCTCCCGATCAGATTCTGCCAGAGTGATCTGGTGGTATCCTGATTTGAGATCGAGAGTGGTGAAGTACTTTGCTTTACCTAAGTTTGCCAGTATCATGGTGATGCTCGGCATAGGGTATGTGTCGGAGATGGTTTTTAGATTCAGTTTCCTGAAATCGATTACTAGGCGTTTCTGCCTATTGCCCTTCTCGTCCGTCCCTTTTTTGTCCACTACCCATACTGGATTGTTATATGGGGATCTGGACTTCCTGATGATGCCATTTCGTAAGAGATCGTTGACCTCTGAAGTTACGAAATCTTCGACACCTTTGGGATATGGGTACAGCTTTGAGTAGACCGCGTTTTCGTCGGTCGTACGGATTGTAGCCACTACGGCTGTGTTATAAGGCAGCGACTCGTTAGAGTCCGCGAAAGCCTTTTGGTAGCGGTCAAGCATTTTTAGGAAATCCGCTTTCACCGCAGGTGGTGCTTGAATATCTTCGTTTTTAGTGTGGTTGACGTTAGTACATTTGAGGTACTGCAGCGCCTCCGAAGTTGCACCTATTTTTATTGTGCCTTCATCAAGACATAATACTGCCCCTACTTGTTTTAGTAGGTCAAGACCTATGATCCCATCGAATGTAGTCATGGAATCTAATAGGAAGAAGAAGGTGTCGTGTCCAAACATGGGTACCTTGCATTTCTGCGTGATGTTGTTTGAGCCATGAATGGAGTGCACGGCGAAAGGGGATTCGACAGGGGTAACGTTCTTTAGCCGTTCGTTTGGTCTGATATAATTTTTGGCCGAACCCGTGTCGATTAGAAAAGACATGTCTATCCCTGCTATTCTGCGCCGAATGAACGGCAGCAGGGACCTTCCCCTAAAAAATTGGCGTTGTCGCTATCTATGTCAGAGTCGTTGCCGTCGTCTATTTCGGCTACCGCTTCCTGTGCTACTTGTGCGTAGTTCGCCTCTTGTTCAGCAACTGCCTTTAGGAGATTTATCTTTTGCCGCCTTTGGCCAGTTGCACGATCGGAACCGGCGGGGCGTTTGCTGCCTTGGCCTTGACCCTGATTTTGAAATTTCTGCCAGTTCGTTGGTTGTCTGTATTTCGAGGACGAGGGGTCTACGTCCATAGGTTCTGGGGCTTTTTCGCCACCGGCCTGAGCTCTATCGGCGTTATAGTTGCCGTTTTGCTTTTTATAATGGGGATTTTTACCCTGGTGGTTCTGGTTGGACTGGTTCGTGCCTTGGGATTGCTGATTCTGACGGCCTTGTTGCCGTTGGTCAGAGCGTCCCTTTTCTTCCACACCCCTAGCATAGCTTGTTGCGAAAGCGTATCTTTCGTGGTTTGCTTCCACCTCCTGTGCCAATGCGAGGGCTGTTGGCAAATCGGGGGGTGAGCGGAGAACAGTACGTCTGTCAAGCTACGCTTCAGCCCAGAGATGAATACACGGAGTGCGTCGCCTCTGAACTTTTCGCACATGCCCTTTGCCAAGCTAATGTCGTAGGTCATGTGGGCCTTGTTTGTCAACAAGGTAAGTTTCTTTTCTACCTCATCATAGTACTGTAGAATCGACATCCCGCCTTGCCTCAGCGTGCATATTTCTTGTTCAATGACATGTATGGGTCTCTTATCGCTGTATGTGAAGTCTAGTCTTGCGATGACGGCCTCGAAATTCAACGGTGTGTTGAATGATGCCAAGACCGCATCTGCTGGGCCCCTAATCTTACTCCGGATTATGAGTATGGCCTGGTAATGACGGGAGCTTCCGTCATACCTTTTGAAAATTTTGTATGCGGCATGGGCCGCCTGTCTCCATGCTACGTATGTTTCCTGAGTTCCGTGGAACTCAGGGACGCACTTCACTGCGTCGAGAGGCTCATCGCAAAGGACCCCGTCGGTTATTTCTACATCCTTATAGACTTTCACCTCGGGTACCGCGGGAGGTGAGCTTTGTATTTTAGAGTTTATATCTGTTGCTGAAACTCCTGTTTAAGGGCGTCCTCCCTCCTAGTGTTCTCTCGCGCCTGCACTGTGAGTGCGCTTTGCACGGCCGTGTCAATTATAGCTCTGAGATGTTCAGCGTCCATATCTGTTTTTCGGTTTGGCTGCACGCAGCGGGTTGGTCAATTTGGTCAGGTACTTGTAGGTCAATGAAGTGGGAATCCCCCAAGCAAACTTGCTAACGTTCTGGCACCAAGTTCGTGTCGTTTCTGTTTTTTGTTTAGTCTATTTCTGTCCATTCGGTTTTAAACAGAATTATTGTAAGACTACGGCATGAATGGTCACCGAAATGAAAATTCTCTAACTCACTCGTTTTAGTTTTATTTTTACGTTATTTGAAATTTACTTTATTACTGGAATTCTCTTTTCAAATCACTTACATGTTTTCTAACTTAGATATATCCAGCGCAGCAGTCGTGTTTATATTCGGGCGTGTAGTTATCCCTCGCCGCGGTCGTCGCGTTGGAGGTGCAGGGGACAGTGGAGAGTATATTTGTCTCTCGCCGCAGTCTTTGTGCTGTTGTTGTTTTTTTTTTTTTTTTCTCTTTCTCTCGTCTCTTTTTTTATTGTGTTCTTTGTTGTTTTACCCACACACACAAAAAGAAATATTATTATTGTTATTATTTTTTTTTTTCACTTTCTGTTTGAGTTTTCTTTGGTTCTTTTTACGTTGGGCGCCAATTATTAAATTACACCGGAACACGACGAGTATGCTGTTATTAGGTATTTATTGATTATTTTAAGTGAACAATTCCTCAGAAGCGTTAGCTAGCTGAGTGGTATCAAACATTGGAGTTATGATAGTTATTGAATTCGGTAGCGGTAGCTGACCGAATATTATGAATGAGAATTAATTGATCGAGGCGAGCGATACGCTGCGCTTTATTTGGATTCAAACTTAAGACTGATTATTAATGAAATTAAAAGCTATGATTGCAGCCGGCTTCGCGGACAGTGCTGCCGCGGCGCTGCCTTCGCTGCAGAGCGATCGCCGCCGTTCCAAGAACTTCAACGTCGCTGGCAGATGTTCGGCACCCGTGGGAACCGCTGACTTTCGCCTTGTGGGTGGTGTTGAATTACTGCAGCTGCATCCGCCAAACCTATGACTCTGGTCGTGGACCTCGCTGATATGCTAGGTCAGCACACGCCCAGTGTCGGTGGTTAACTTGTATATGTGTTAAAAAGTTTAATGTTGTAATAAATAATTAAAAAAAAAAAAAACAAATTAATACTAGTTGTTAGAATATCACTATTATTTGGACTCTGCACTTATTAAAAAATACTTACATATGCATACGCATGCTAAGAAATTGTACACCTTATCACATTATCAATCCTTATTCGGTCGGCACATTAATTTGTTACTCATATTTTATAATGTTCCAACGGTCTTTTAAATATTATAAAGCGAAATGTACTACACCAGATCTAAACAATGTTATTGATTTTGATTGCTGTAGCAATGAGGTTACGGTTACAGAACAACGGATATTACAAAAAAAAATGCGTGTACGTACATATGCATATATGTATGTACATAGGTACATACATATGTCGGTCAATATGGTTTTGCCGCATATGTTTAGCAATGTATTAACAGTTAATTCTCCCTATATTCTCAGATGGTTGCAATGACCTTAAGAAAGCATCTCGGACTCTATATTTTATGATTGATGTGCAGTAATTATAGATTAGGTTGACTAGCCTAGTCGATAAACCATCCTGTTTTTTAATGAAAAAACTTAGTCGCTCAGTTTTCAAGATATCTTTTCTAGTATTGAGCATAGTGTAGGAATACGGTTGTCCGAGCCGAGCGCCAAGTGCTCAAAGACTATAAGAGCTAGATAAACGACATTTTGTATACACACTTCTGTGATATGTCACTGCTACAAAAATATTTCAAAACTTTGCCCTGCCCACTTCCGCCCCCACAAAGGACGAAAATCTGTGGCATCCACAATTTTAAAGATATGTACGAGAAAACCAAAAACGCAGAATCGTTGAGACTGCAGAATCTGCACACTACAGCTAGAATGAAGAAAACAATTTCTTTTTCTCTCGCTCTGTCACTCTCTAACACACACGTTTCATAGTCGGCGTTGACTATCGCAAAAAGTAAGCGCCTTGATTTCAGAGACTAAGAGCTAGAGTGGAGAAACCAAATTTTGTATCCATACTCTTTTTAGATCTCACTGTTACAAGTGTATTTCCAAATTTCGCCCCACCCCCTTCCGCCCCTATAAAGGACGAAAATCTGTGGCATCCACAATATTGAAGATACGAGAAAATTAAAAACGCGCAATCATAGGGAATGACCATATCTACCAGATTGCCGAATCTGGATCAGATTGGACCAAAAGGAACAAATCAATTTGCAGTGGTTACGCAGCGCACGACGACATGGACATAGCCATACTGACTATGTATCGGGTATAAATGTAGTTTTGCGGCTTTAATTCCGCCAGAGCGGCCGTTTCGCCCACTGTGAAGTGGTGCGCCTCTTTGTGATGTTTCGGCCATGTTTGCCGAGTTATGCGAAAAAGTGTCACTATTTGCCACCCATTTGTCAATTAGTCGCTTGAATTGTTTTTTTACAATGAGCTAACAGGTGGCCATTTGCATTGGATCATCCTCCTAGTCTTGGGGAATTGGGATTTTAGTCAGTGATCTGGACACCTTGTCTGCTGCGATTCATCTGTGAAGATGTTTATGGCCCCATCTGGACCTAGAAGTCCCTCGAGCCATTCGTCTCTGTGAGGGATTATTAAGTTGAAAGGAGTATCGGAGTATAGCTCGGTATTCCATTTTTGGGACTATATTGCTATTGTTTAGTATGGATGAGTGACCTGTGTGCTCTCAGACGAATTTCTGCCATTTTTGCTCGCTGCTTTCCTTCAAGATTCTACAGACATAAGATGGCATTTAGCGCATCATTTGGAGTGGGGCGAAGACCTCCACTGATGCATAGGGCGACAATTCACTGAACTTTTCCCAATTGTTTGGGGATCGTCCTTTTGATAGCGCTGGCCACCATACTGTAACTCCGTAAAGTAGTATTGGTCTAACTATTGCTAGATCTATTGGACTATGCTTGGTGTCTCCGGCCTTTTGAAGTTGTGATAGAATGACCTGGTCCGGACCTGGCGATTTAAACAGGTTGAAGCGTTTAGTGCCCAGCTAATATTCCATTCTGTAAGTATTAGATTATCGCAGTAAGAAAACCAATGTTCCAAATAATAAGGCTTTGTTAATTTATATATTATTATACTTGTTTATTATACCCGATACTCAAAATGAGTATTGGGGTATATTAGATTTGTGGTGAAAATGGATGTGTGTAACGTCCAGAAGGAATCGTTTCCGACCCCATAAAGTATATATATTCTTGATCAGCATCAATAGCCGAGTCGATTGAGCCATGTCTGTCTGTCCGTCCGTCCGTCCGTCTGTCCGTCTGTCCGTCCCCTTCATCGCCTAATGCTCAAAGACTATAAGAGCTAGAGCAACGATGTTTTGGATCCAGACTTCTGTGATATGTCACTGCTACAAAACAATTTCAAAACTTCGCCCCGCCCACTTCCGCCCCCACAAAGGACGAAAATCTGTGGCATCCACATTTTTAAAGGTACGATAAAACCAAAAACGCAGAATCGTAGAGAATGACCATATCTTTTAGACTGCAGAATCTGAATTGGATCGTATTATTATTATAGCCAGCATCAAGAAAACAATTTCATTTTTTCTCGCCCTGTCTCTCTCTAACACACACGTAGCATAGGCGGCTTTGCTTAGAGTAAAACATTAGCGCCTAGATCTCAGAGACTACAAAAGCTAGAGCAACCAAATTTGGTATCCAGACTCCTAATATATCGTACCGAGACGAGTTTGTTTCAAAATTTCGCCACACCCCTTCCGCCCCCGCAAAGGACGAAAATCTGGGGATATTCACAAATCTCAAAGACTATTAACGCTAGAGTAACCAAATTTAGTATCCGCACTCCTGTTAGATCTCACTATAAAACGTATATCTCGAAATTTCGCCCCACCCCCTTCCGCCTACACAAAGGACGAAAATCTGTTGCATGCACAATATTGCAGATTCGAGAAAACTAAAAACGCAGAATCATAGATAACGACCATATCTATCTGATTGCTGAATCTGGATCAGATCAGATCATTTTTATAGCCAAAGGAAACAAATCAATTTGCAGTGGCTACGCAGCGCGTGACGTCACGCTCAGACTGATTTTCTGTCTCTCTCGCACGCACTCTTTGTCGTGTCGTTTAATATTAGCGGCGTCTGCCGTAGGGGAGCCATACTGACTTAGTATCGGATATAACTGTAGAGTTGCGGTGTCCGCAGCAACTCACAACGTTCCCCCTCGTTTTATCTTTTCAACTGCACGCACTCGTCGCTTAGAAAAAGTGAACTCGACTGAGGGGAGAGAAGCAAAGAGCGCAAAAATGAGTACATGACTCTTTTTTGGTCGAGTCTTCTTCAATATCGCTTTTGCTGATTCTCAAAACACCTCCTCAAAAGGTACATTAATGAATTAAAATTTAAATACAAAATATTATGTCGTATACTGGGGAATACAAAGATCATGGTCCACCATTTTGTGCAAGGAATTAGGAAACTTTTCCTGGGTTTCGACCAATCAAAATTATAAAATTCACTTATTCAGGCAGGCTCCGTTTTTCATTTACTTTTGCGGATTACGTTTTCAGCCAAAACGTTTCGTTTTCGTTTTAAGGTTCTCCAGCTTTCACATATTTTTGCTGTTTGCACCAAAACGAAAATTGATGTTGCTCTGGCCAATTTTTTTCGAGCCATATTTGAGGTTGGGTTAAAATAAAATTATTTATAAAGAAAGCAAAAGTTAAATTATCCCCGTCGGGGATAGTGCCGGCCTCTACCTCCTCGCCGGGGCTTGGACCAGGAGCAGGGAAGTCCGTGGCTTTTCCTACGTTAGCATGGCCGGGTCCCTGAGCGTACTCTGGGATGCCGTCCCAATTGACTGAGGGCGCGGACTTGACCTTGGTTGCGATTCTCCGTCGGCGAGGGTCTTAGGCGTTCAACGAGCTGCGAATACTAATAAGCTCATTGACTATGGGTAAGAATTATCCTGAAATCCTACGAGTGCGGTGGAGTGGTTATAAACTTAGTGTGAATATACAAAGGGTCGGCCATAGTTTGTCGGTATCATCAGGGTCTCGTGGTGCGATGAAGACGCCTACCATCCTACTTTGGAAGTGTCGCTTGATATAGGACCAACTGTATTGGATCGGTTGAGTAGGCTATCTGAACGTGTCCGCTTTTTTCGTAAAGCCGAGGTTGCGAAGCTTAGTAACCAAATTATGGATTTTGATTGGTCCGATTTTTACTTGTGCACTGATTTCATAAAAGGCACAAACATTATTCACAATGCTCTTGGCACATTTTTTGATTCTTGTGTCCCGATTTCTTGTCCGATTTGATATGGAAAACCCCCTTGGTTTACCAAACAGTTATCCAGTCTAAAAAACTTAAAATCATGATTTTATAAAAAGTTTCAAGAAGTTGGTTACCTACTTCTCACTCTCGCTATGTAATAGCTAGGTCAAAATTTTCAGTTCTTAATGCTCAATGCTATAAGAACTACCTATCTCGATGCAGGATACGTTTTTCTCAGGACCCTGAACAGTTTTACTGCTTCGTTAACAGTAAGCGTAGAACGTCCGCACACCCATCTTCGCTATCATTTCGGAATACGTCGGCAAATAATGATCAGGCAATTGCCGATCTTTTTGCCCAATTTTTCCAGACGACCTATTTTGAGGAAAGCTACTCTGGTCATCCGTACCCATGCGGTTTACCGAAGTCGAACGGCATTTTCAGTCCCTTGATAAATTAATTTTCTTTACTTCATGATCTTCGACTAGTTAAGCCGGTGTTTTCACCGGGTCCAGACGGGGTTCCAGGTTGTGTATTCATGTACTGCGCCGAGGCACTGTGTAGACCCTAGCACATAAACTTGACCTTTTAGGGTTTCCGCCCAACCTTCTGAGATGGATTTCTAGCTATCTTTGTTCTAGGTCTCAAAGAGTCCTCTTCAAAAACTCCCTCTCCCACCAGTAAAGGTTTCTTGGGGAGTACCACAGGGCAGCCATTAATGACTTGCCTTCGGTATTAATAAACTCTCGAGTACTTATATTTGCGGATGACGTTCAGCTCTGTGTCCAGTATAAAGACATTTCATTTCATTCTCGCTTGCAATCCGATCTCAATAACTTTCAGTCATAGTGTTGTGTAAACTTGTTACACCTTAATGCTTTGAAATGCACAGTTATGAAATTTCATCATTCTAGCCTTTTGTTGGCTCCATATTCCCTATGTGGTGGTTCTCTTGAGAGAATTACCCTGGTGGATGATCTTGGTGTTATATTAAACTCCAAGCTAAAGTTTTCTGAGCACATTTCTACCATGGTTAATAAGGCCATGGGCGTGCTTGGGTTTATAAAAAGGTGGTCAAAGGAATTTGACGACCCCTATATAACAAAGACTCTCTATACCTCGCTTGTTCGTCCGATCTTAGAATACGGCTCCTGTGTATGGTGCCCTCAGTAAAAAGTGCACCAGGACCGTATAGAATCAGTACATAGTATTCCGTTGTTCCTTCCACTTTGTAGATCGAATTATTCCTTGCATGAACCGTTTAGGGTCTTATACTCGGATTATAATTCCCTCTACCATATTATATACACCACTTATTCTCTTCCTCTTATTAAGTTACTAATCATCGCACACCTTTATAATAATCAGTAATTGTAGTGGTATTTGTATTTGTATTTTGAATGCATGCTTAGTTTCTTAGTAAGTGTACATTTTCCTCGAATCTATCTATCTTTCCTATCTTTCCTGCATGTTCGCGTCATGCGGCAGCGTCCCTCGGTCGGTTGGGTGCAGTTGGTGCAGTAATTGCATCGCCTCTTGTAAGATACAGTCATTGCATGTCAACGTCCATTTATACAATCATGTTTGTACTGTGCGAACCGATGATAAAATACTAGTACCTCATCACAGTATTCAAACAGAAAGCTACGAGCCAATTTCATCCTTTTATATAAGTAATATAAGTAAAATACCAAAAATTGTTTGGAATCCATTAACAGTACCGTAAATTAACCACACAGAAGAAATGGATAAGTTAAAAAACGAATTAAAATTGTTAAAAGATGGTCAACATGATTTAAAAGGATTTAAGTTCCATCATGTATCTGGACGGGGGACCTTGATTATCGGAAGCATAATAATAATAATATTGATTATCTATGCCATAAGAAGAATTAAGGTAGCACGAAGACTGCAAACGATAGCACTTCCCTACCCACTGTAATTGACAATAAATGATTCTCCACACTATTAATTATAGCTATATAGCCATAAAGAAACGGTACACAAAAAGGTTCACAAGAATCAAAATACAAAACCATGCCTTTGGCCCTTTGCAGAATGTTCAAACATGAACAAATTACCGTCAAAGCCATGCCACTTTCGGCCCCTTGCAATGTTCAAACATAAGCATATTATTGTACACATTCACTCATGTAGATAAATAATGACTGTTCGGGTGTAAACAAAGATCTGTAACCCATTTAAAGATACTGCAACAAAACACAAGTTGAGAAAACACTGAACTAATGCAGTCCTAAAATAACACTAATATAAGCATGCACTCAAATAACCACCCGAAGTAAAATGTATCCTTTGCGTCGGTCTAAGATAATTATAGAATACGAAGTTGTACCTCTTGCCTAATTGTCAAATTACATATAGGGCTCTGATTTTAAGAATAAAGGTTAGGTTAGGTTGAGGCGGCTGCCGGGCTCGCTCGGAACCCGTCACACTTAGGCCGGTTTCGGCCCGTTGTGATACCGCATAGGATCATTTCCTTCCTGCGTTGTGAGACTTCCTGTCAGCAATTATCCCATCCAGATGCTCTCACAAAGTTCGCTATCCTCCTGGGACATAGTTTGGACATCTCTGAGACGTCGTGTAGAAAGGCTGAGCCCAGGTGCTGTAGCCTTCTTCTGCTGAGAGCTGGGCAGGAGCAGAACAGATGTTCCACTGTCTCCTCCTCTTCCTCGTATCTACAGCTGCGACAAAAATCGTTATGTGGGGCCCCCAGCCTGTTAGCGTGGGTGCCTATTAGCCAGTGTCCCGTGAGGGAACGTGTGACTACGCTGCACCTTTTCCTGCTTAACTTGAGGAGCTCGGAGGTGCGCTTCATGTCCATGGTCGGCCATGTTTGCCGAGTTGTGCGACATCGTGGCACTGTTTGCCACATATCGTTGTTTAGTCGCTTGTATTGCTCCCTTATAATGAGCTTACAGGTGGCCATTGGCATACAGATATCCTCCTTGTCTTGGAGAAGGGGGATTGTAGTGCCAGATCTGGCCAGCTCGTCCGCTATACAGTTGCTCTCGATGTCCCGGTGGCCCGGGACCCAAATCAGGCTAATAGCAAATTGCTGAGCCATCTCGTGCAGAGATTTGCGGCAGTCTGCCACGGTGGCCGAGATCGAGGAAATCGCGCTTAGCGATTTGATCGCAGCCTGGCTGTCGCTATAAATGTTTAGCTTGGTTGCCGTGACGGCAGCCGCTTGTAGGCAGTCTAGAGCCTCCCTGATTGCTATGACTTCCGCTTGAAAGACACTGCAATGATCTGGGAGTCTGAAGGAATGCCTTATGCTTAGCTGTTCAGAGTAGATTCCCCCTCCGATTCTGTCGTCCAGCTTTGATCCATCTGTGAAGATGTTTATGGCCCCATCTGGGCCTGGGAGTCCCTCGAGCCATTCGTCTCTGTGAGGGATGATTGTGTCGAAGGGAGTGTCTGTGTACTCTCTTGGAACTTGGTAGTCTGTTTTTGAGGGGACGGTACTGCTATTATTTAATATGGCTGAGTGACCTATGCACTGTGTCACCCATTGATCTGAGTCTCTTAGACGTATTGCTGCTGCTTCTGCCCGTTCCTTTCCTGCGAGGTCAAGGCTCTGTAGGCATAGGATAGCATTTAGCGCATCATTTGGGGTGGTGCGAAGAGCTCCGCTGATGCATAGGGCGGCAGTCCGCTGGACTTTGCCCAGTTGCTTGGTGATCGCCCTTTTTGATAGGGCCGGCCACCACACCGTAACTCCGTAGAGTAGTATTGGTCTAACTATAGCTTGATATATCCATTGCACTATGCTTGGGATCATACCCCATCTTAGCCCAATAGCTTTTTTGCATGTGTAGAGTGCAGTCATTGCCTTCTTCACTCTGTCTTTGACATTCAGGTTCCAGCTAAGCTTCTTGTCAATTACCAACCCTAAGTAACTGGCACTGTCGCTAAAGGAGAGCCTGCATCCTTGTAGTATTGGAGGGTTGAGGGGCGGGACCTTGTATTTATTTGTGAATAGTACGAGTTCCGTTTTTGAGGGATTTACTCCCAGACCGCGCGATTCTGTCCAATCCGACAGTTGCGCTAGCTTTGTGGACATTAAGTCGCACAGTGTTTGGGGGTATTTCCCCGAGAAGATAATCGCAACGTCGTCCGCATAGGCCACGACTTTGCAGCCCCCCCCTTCTAGGTCACATAGAATCTTGTTGACTGCTATGTTCCACAGAAGAGGAGACAGGACACCACCTTGCGGGGTGCCTCTGTTGACATACCTTGACTGGGCGGACGATCCCATCGATGATGTCACCGTCCTGCATGTGAGCAATTGATCAATGAGCATCACCAAGTGACGGTCCACCCCCAGGTCAGTCAGGGCTTCTGTAATGGCGCCCGGTACAACGTTGTTGAAAGCTCCCTCAATATCGAGAAAGGCTATGAGTGAGTACTCTTTGTGATGCAGAGATTTCTCTACCGCTGAGATCACTTCATGAAGAGCCGTTTCCGTGGATTTTCCTTTCCGGTAGGCATGCTGTGCGCCTGACAGCAACTGAGGGTGTATAGTTGTCCTCAGTTGCAGCCCGACGAGTCTCTCAAAGGTTTTGAGTAGGAAAGACGATAAACTGATTGGTCTAAAGTCTTTCGGGGTTGAGTGTGAGGCTTTGACTGCTTTAGGGATATCCTAGCCTTAAGCCACGCTTGCGGTATTGTACATACCGCCAGTATCTTCCTGAAGATACTATGTAGCCAGTTGATGGCCGTCTCCCCGGCCTTCTGAAGTTGGGCCGGGATTACCTGGTCCGGGCCTGGCGATTTAAACGGGTTGAAGCTGTTTACTGCCCAACTTATGTTCCGTTTTGTAAGGATATGGTCCATCGATTCTACCGATCCCTCTCCTGGGAGGTGTGACGGCTCGGTGGATGTGCATCCGGGGAAATGCGTGTCGAGCAGAATGTGTAGGGACTCCTCACTAGAGTTGGTCCACGTGCCATCATTCTTTTTGAGGTAACCTACCGAGGGGGTAGTTTTTGAGAGAACTTTCCGGAGTCTTGCGGCCTCCGAAGTTTCCTCGATTTCCGAGCAAAATTTTTGCCAAGAGGCCCTTTTTGCTTTCCTTGTTTCCTTTTTATATAGTGACAGACTGATTTTGTAGTCTGCCCAGTGGCTCTCCTCGTTCGCGCTTTTGGCCCTGTTGAAGAGGGTCCTGCAGCTTTTACGTAGGATGTCTATTTGTTTTGACCACCAGGGTGGTTTCTTTTTCCCCCTAGGTTTGCTAGAGGGGCACGCTGCCGCGAAGGCTTTGTTGCATGCCTCTGTGAACCTGTTCACTAGGCGATCTAGGTCGTCTTTTGTGTCAGGGCATGATGGTGCTTTGGAGGGGAGTAAGTCTTCCAGGGCTGAGCTATATTTTTCCCAGTTGGCTTTCCTGGGATTAATATAGTCCTTAGGTTTCGGACACTCGAGGGATAGTGTGGTCTCGATGTATCTGTGGTCAGAGAAAGAGTGGTCATCAAGGACTTGCCAACTCTTGACTATGTCTAACAGGTTGGAAGACACTAGGGTGATGTCAATAACCTCCTGTCGATTTTTAATTATAAAAGTGGGGTCGTTGCCCCGATTACAAATAAATAGATTTGAGTTAAGGATGAAGCTGAAAAGTGACTCACCCCTTACATTTGTGTTCGAGCTCCCCCATTGAGTGTGGTGAGCGTTGGCATCGCAACCTATTAATAGGTCTATGTCCGACCTCTCGCTGTCGCTGGCTAGTTTGCGAACCAGGTCGTTGGGAGGATCGTTTCCCTCATGGGCCATGTAGGACGACATCAGCCTTAGATGTGTCCCTTTCAGCTCTAGGCTTGCCGCCGTGTTGTCGCTATCGCTATAGTTATGGAGCAGAAAGATATTAATGTGCTTTCTGGCGAGAATGCAGGTGCGGGTTTTACCTTCATGTTGAGCTACAATTATCTTGTACTCCTTCGACCCTAGTCCACAAACCTTGTCTCCCACTATCCAAGGTTCCTGGATCAGGGCTACGTCTGCTCCGCTCTCTTCGAGGCGGAGTATAAGAGCAGCGGATGCTGCTTTACAGTGGTGGAGATTGATCTGAAGGAGCCTCAAGGACATCCTTAGTGTTCTCTACCACTGTAATGTCGGCATCCGGATCGTCCTCGACTTCCTCGTGGCAACACATCGCCTCGAAGTCGCATCTCAGCGTGCCATCGGTGGAGTCTATCTCTGTGTGATCGTCGGGTGCTTCGATCTCCGAGGCAGCGTCCTGCTCGACTGGCTTGTCGACAGGACGTGCCTCGGCCGCCGCATCCGACTTGTAGACCTTTACGGTCACAGAGCTGAACCCAAAATCGAGCTCGCCTTTGGCAGCCTCAATCGGGGCCAGCGACTCTATGTTGAGGACGACCACCGCCTGGTTTGTGGGGCCCTGTGTCGTCTCAACTTTGACCACCTTCCAATCCGCTGTTGGGAGGTTGGGGTTGCATCTTTGCAACATTTTTAGGATGCGCTCCGGCTCCTTCATGGAGGCGGGCACCCAGACTCTCGCCCTTGGTCTACTGGGCACTTCGCTCCAGTCTACAGCGACGAGCTTCGCCCCTGGGTAGACTTCGCCGACTTGCGCTACCGCTGCTTTGTACAGCTGTACGGAGCGCTCGTCTTCACAGGCTACGATTTTTATGCAGCCCTGGTACCAGCCCATGTCTTTGCAGACGGGGGGGGGTCCAGGCTGCTTTTCCAGCAGCTCGAAGCAGCGGTCGGCCAGTGCCGCTTCCACCCACTTCCACTGGTTTCTAGGTATCCGGGAGTCCGCGCTGCCTTTGTCCAGGACGCCAATCAGCGTCCTTTCTCTGGCAATCTGCGCGAATGATGTGTTAGGCAGCACTCTGGAGCGCTTCGGTGTCGGCCCCGGAGTCTCTTGTGAGCGCTGCCTTTTTGACTGAGGGGCTTCCTTCTTCGGTGCTTCCTTGCCAAAGTTCGGCAGCACCTTCGAGGCCCACTCAACCTTCTTTATCCATTTGTCCGTCGAGCTGGACATCTGGCTTGCGTTCTGCCGACGGAGTATATTGCCAGCACTCCTTCTATCGGCATATGTAAAAGATTTGGCTTGGACACTAGTAGATGGTGACTCATCCCCCGCCACTTTACCAGCAGGCAGAGCAGCCGCAGGATTGCATAGCCACTCTGCCAAGGTATCGGTTTTGGGAGCCAATTCACCACCCACCCCGACACCGGGATGGGACCCCTTTGGGCTCTCCCTAGCATCTTCCGCCGCGCAGGTTTTCCCTGCTGATTTGCGGGTCGGGCCAGGCCTTTGGGCCACTGCCTTCCCCTGTTTGGGATTGCTCCCTGTTGGCATTTGGGAAGTGCCAGACTCATTTTGTTTGTTTTTAAATTCTTCCATTCTTTTCCCACGAGCTGCAGAGAAGGGGTACGGTTCGTCCGGGCAGAGATCCACGTTGCCCGGATAAGGCATACTTAGAACAGGGGGCTGCCAAGTCCCTGAGCTCTCCGTTAACGACTGGGCTAGTTTTATATACCGGGCCCCCAGCCAGGCTGACTCTCGGCACGGGTCGAATAACACTCTTAGTCCGGCCCGGTGTGAGCTGAATGTGGGGGGTTGGGATGTGGGTAGGTAGTGTGTAGGGATAGGGGAGTGTGTGAGCTACTTATACGAGGCGGCACCACAAGCGCATCGTCAGTGTTGCTACTTCGCGAACACCCGCTGGCTGTCCGGGGCTGCTTATTTTCGGTACTCTCCCTAGGGATGTCCGATTATTCGCAGCTGACCTACCTATATGACCTGTATATAGGTAGGTCGTTCGCTATCCGCAACCTGCGACCCGTCCGGTGGCCTCAGCTAGGCCCCCTTTGAGCCACCTCACGAGCTCATCAGACCAGAATAAGAATAAAATTCAGTTCGAAATTACAACTCAACTCGCAAATGTCTAGCCAAACGAAAAGATTAAGCAACAAGAACAGGGACAAGCAACGCTGACGAGCGAAAGAGAATATTTATATGCAAAAACTAATAATTGCAGGCGAATCTATGTAGCCGCGAATCTAATGCGAATCTACTTCTATTCCAATCTTTTCAGGTAAAAACGGGAGAACCAATTTTTGTGTTTTCAAAAGTCGGAAAATTTTGTGGAAGTGAGAATAAGTGAATAATTGTGAGCTTTTTAATCGTCTCGTCTTCACTCGAGCTTTCAATTTGCATACAAATACCATTGTTTTGGAACGAATTTCCAGGTATTCCAAATTTATCTTTCTCTTTGATTTTGTCGTCTGACCATGTGCTTTTCCAAAGAACTGCAGAGCTTGCGTTTTGCACACACCCACGAGACGCGGTCACTTTGGCAATTTGTTGTACATATGTACAGTGACGAACTAAATTTTTGGCACAGTAAGCTTTTTAAACTTTCTGGCCACCGTGTGACCCTTGGAATGAAAATAAATCGTAAAAAGTATATTGAACAAAGAGATTAAAGTATTTATTATACATAAACAAAAAACTTATTTCAAAAACTTAAACATAGTAATAGTAAAAATTAAAGAACTAAAAAATAAGGTATATTTCGATGAACAAAATTATTGGCACACCCCAAGAAAAACTTAAAAATAAGATACATATGTTAAAAATTTTTAATATTTGGTGTTTAATCCCTTAGCCTTAATGACGGCCGATAAGCGAGCTGGCATCGAGTCTACTAATTTTTTAGTAGTTTCCTCCCCTATATTTTGCCATTCTTCCATTAAGGCTTGTTTTAGGTCGGCTTTTGTCCTTATAGCCCGCTTTCTAATGCGCCTATCCAATTCCTCCCACAAATGTTCAATTGGATTGAGGTCCGGGGACTGTGGTGGGTGTGGCAGAACATGGGCGGTATTGTAAGTAAGCCACATTTTGACTATATGGGCCGAATGCTTGGGGTCGTTGTCTTGCTGAAATGTGAAGGAATTTGGTAAATTAAGATTTTCGACACTTTTTTTAGGTTATCCTTCAAAATATTCAGATAGATATTTTTGTCCATTATGCCGTCTATAAATACCAATTCACCCACACCAGCAGCAGACATGCAACCCCACACCATGACACTTCCACCACCATGCTTAACAGTTGGAGTTATGTTTTGATTGTCGAACTCGGTATTTGGCTTTCTACACACTGTTTGAAATCCATCCGATCGGAAAATATTGAATTTACTTTCATCGGAAAATAGCACCTGTTGCCAGAAATCTTTGGGCTTAGTTATAAACTCCTTGGCGTAGTTCAGACGTTTTTTTTTATTAGTCTCCGAGATCAAAGGTTTTCGTCGAGCCACACGCTCATGGTAGTTGGCCTCGTGTAGTACTCGGCGTACCGTAATCGGGTGAACATCCGAACATGCAAGTGCAGGATTATTTTCCTCTGCGCTACGGTGGTTTCCTTTTGTTTCGGTGGCATATTGACAGCAAAAATCAAAACAAGCCCAATTTAAGCGCAACTTTAAATTTCCAAATGCTAATTTGCAAAATTTTAAATAACGGGATAACCAGGCTGCCATATTTCCAAAAAAAAGAGCTGCCCAATCGGACATAATACTGAAAAATTAATGTATAAAGCCTAGTGTGCCAATAATTTTGTTCAACGAAATATACACTTTTTAAAGTTTTTTATTTAATACTAATGCTTAGTTTGAATTTTTGTAAACAAATTTAATATATATATATACTAAATACTATGATCTGGTTGGCTAAATTTATTTTTACCATATATCGTTATCGAAAGGGTCACACGGTGGCCAGAAAGTTTAAAAAGCTTACTGTGCCAAAAATTTAGTTCGTCACTGTATGTATGTATACATATGGATGCGTATACCTTTTTGGTGAGAAGAGCAATTTCTCACCTGTGTCAGTATCAATTATCAATTTTGCTCAATTATATATACATTTAACTTGCAAGTCCAACCAGGGACGCCAAATACCGAGTGTTTGGTGGCTGAAAAATAATATATGTATATCTTAACGACGAACGATGGCAAACGTTGTGAGCCGCGGCGAAAGCCTACTACTAGCCAGACCTCTACTCTTATACCCGGTACTCAGTCAATATATACATATGTGATATTCTACATGAATAAATATAATATATGGATCTTATGTGTTGTTTGGTGTTCGTATAACAAACCTTTTGATATTAAAAAAAAAATAAAAATTCATAAAAATCGGTCGAGCCGTATGGTAGATTTTTATATATTAGATTTTATTTGTTTCCAATTTTCTTTATGTTAACCGTTTAAATCGCCAGAGGGTGTACACTGCTCGTGGAATAGTGTGTGAGAGAGGGAGATAGAATGAGTAAGCGCGTGGAAGTGTTGCGTAGCCACTGCAATTTCATTTGTTCCTTCTGGCTATAATATTGATCCAATTTGGAAGATCTTCCTATCTTGGAAGCTATTTTCAAAATTGTAGATGACACAGATTTTCGAACTTTGTGGGGGGGGAAGGAGGCGGGAGAAATTTTGAAATACACTTGTAACTGTAACATATCACAAAAGTCTGGATACAAAATGTCGTTGCTCTAGTCTCTGAGCACTAGACGATCATAGAGACATTGACACTAGACAGACAGACTGAAATGGATCAATCAACTCGGCTATTGATGCTGATCAAGAATATATATATACCTTATGTGGTCGGAAACGCTTCCTTCTGGCTGTTGTACACGTGAAAGTACGAAAAGTACGTCACTTTTAACGATTATTTTTTCTTTTCGTATAAATAGCTCTTTAGTCTTACTTTTCCACGGTGGCGAAGTGGGGCGAATTCGCCAAGAACGAGAGATAGCTTTAATATGCTGCCGCTTCGCCCTAGACTATCTTACACTATAATTAAAGAAAATCAAATCGATCTGGTGTAACTTAAAGTTACAACGGCAAATAAAAGAGAACACTATATAGCGCTATATATGTATATGTGTTAAAAAGTTTAATGTTGTAATAAATAATTTAAAAAAAAAAACAAATGAATACTAGTTGTTAGAATACCACTATTATTTGGACTCTGCACTTATTAAAAAATACTTACATATGCATACGCATGCTAAGAAATTGTACACCTTATCACATTATCAATCCTTATTCGGTCGGCACATTAATTTGTTACTCATATTTTATAATGTTCCAACGGTCTTTTAAATATTATAAAGCGAAATGTACTACACCAGATCTAAACAATGTTATTGATTTTGATTGCTGTAGCAATGAGGTTACGGTTACAGAACAACGGATATTACAAAAAAAAATGCGTGTACGTACATATGCATATATGTATGTACATAGGTACATACATATGTCGGTCAATATGGTTTTGCCGCATATGTTTAGCAATGTATTAACAGTTAATTCTCCCTATATTCTCAGATGGTTGCAATGACCTTAAGAAAGCATCTCGGACTCTATATTTTATGATTGATGTGCAGTAATTATAGATTAGGTTGACTAGCCTAGTCGATAAACCATCCTGTTTTTTAATGAAAAAACTTAGTCGCTCAGTTTTCAAGATATCTTTTCTAGTATTGAGCATAGTGTAGGAATACGGTTGTCCGAGCCGAGCGCCAAGTGCTCAAAGACTATAAGAGCTAGATAAACGACATTTTGTATACACACTTCTGTGATATGTCACTGCTACAAAAATATTTCAAAACTTTGCCCTGCCCACTTCCGCCCCACAAAGGACGAAAATCTGTGGCATCCACAATTTTAAAGATATGTACGAGAAAACCAAAAACGCAGAATCGTTGAGACTGCAGAATCTGCACACTACAGCTAGAATGAAGAAAACAATTTCTTTTTCTCTCGCTCTGTCACTCTCTAACACACACGTTTCATAGTCGGCGTTGACTATCGCAAAAAGTAAGCGCCTTGATTTCAGAGACTAAGAGCTAGAGTGGAGAAACCAAATTTTGTATCCATACTCTTTTTAGATCTCACTGTTACAAGTGTATTTCCAAATTTCGCCCCACCCCCTTCCGCCCCTATAAAGGACGAAAATCTGTGGCATCCACAATATTGAAGATACGAGAAAATTAAAAACGCGCAATCATAGGGAATGACCATATCTACCAGATTGCCGAATCTGGATCAGATTGGACCAAAAGGAACAAATCAATTTGCAGTGGTTACGCAGCGCACGACGACATGGACATAGCCATACTGACTATGTATCGGGTATAAATGTAGTTTTGCGGCTTTAATTCCGCCAGAGCGGCCGTTTCGCCCACTGTGAAGTGGTGCGTTGTGATGTTTCGGCCATGTTTGCCGAGTTATGCGAAAAAGTGTCACTATTTGCCACCCATTTGTCAATTAGTCGCTTGAATTGTTTTTTTACAATGAGCTAACAGGTGGCCATTTGCATTGGATCATCCTCCTAGTCTTGGGGAATTGGGATTTTAGTCAGTGATCTGGACACCTTGTCTGCTGCGATTCATCTGTGAAGATGTTTATGGCCCCATCTGGACCTAGAAGTCCCTCGAGCCATTCGTCTCTGTGAGGGATTATTAAGTTGAAAGGAGTATCGGAGTATAGCTCGGTATTCCATTTTTGGGACTATATTGCTATTGTTTAGTATGGATGAGTGACCTGTGTGCTCTCAGACGAATTTCTGCCATTTTTGCTCGCTGCTTTCCTTCAAGATTCTACAGACATAAGATGGCATTTAGCGCATCATTTGGAGTGGGGCGAAGACCTCCACTGATGCATAGGGCGACAATTCACTGAACTTTTCCCAATTGTTTGGGGATCGTCCTTTTGATAGCGCTGGCCACCATACTGTAACTCCGTAAAGTAGTATTGGTCTAACTATTGCTAGATCTATTGGACTATGCTTGGTGTCTCCGGCCTTTTGAAGTTGTGATAGAATGACCTGGTCCGGACCTGGCGATTTAAACAGGTTGAAGCGTTTAGTGCCCAGCTAATATTCCATTCTGTAAGTATTAGATTATCGCAGTAAGAAAACCAATGTTCCAAATAATAAGGCTTTGTTAATTTATATATTATTATACTTGTTTATTATACCCGATACTCAAAATGAGTATTGGGGTATATTAGATTTGTGGTGAAAATGGATGTGTGTAACGTCCAGAAGGAATCGTTTCCGACCCCATAAAGTATATATATTCTTGATCCGCATCAATAGCCGAGTCGATTGAGCCATGTCTGTCTGTCCGTCCGTCCGTCCGTCTGTCCGTCTGTCCGTCCCCTTCATCGCCTAATGCTCAAAGACTATAAGAGCTAGAGCAACGATGTTTTGGATCCAGACTTCTGTGATATGTCACTGCTACAAAACTATTTCAAAACTTCGCCCCGCCCACTTCCGCCCCCACAAAGGACGAAAATCTGTGGCATCCACATTTTTAAAGGTACGATAAAACCAAAAACGCAGAATCGTAGAGAATGACCATATCTTTTAGACTGCAGAATCTGAATTGGATCGTATTATTATTATAGCCAGCATCAAGAAAACAATTTCATTTTTTCTCGCCCTGTCTCTCTCTAACACACACGTAGCATAGGCGGCTTTGCTTAGAGTAAAACATTAGCGCCTAGATCTCAGAGACTACACAAGCTAGAGCAACCAAATTTGGTATCCAGACTCCTAATATATCGTACCGAGACGAGTTTGTTTCAAAATTTCGCCACACCCCCTTCCGCCCCCGCAAAGGACGAAAATTCACAAATCTCAAAGACTATTAACGCTAGAGTAACCAAATTTAGTATCCGCACTTCTGTTAGATCTCACTATAAAACGTATATCTCCAAATTTCGCCCCACCCCCTTCCGCCTACACAAAGGACGAAAATCTGTTGCATGCACAATATTGCAGATTCGAGAAAACTAAAAACGCAGAATCATAGATAACGACCATATCTATCCGATTGCTGAATCTGGATCAGATCAGATCATTTTTATAGCCAAAGGAAACAAATCAATTTGCAGTGGCTACGCAGCGCGTGACGTCACGCTCAGACTGATTTTCTGTCTCTCTCGCACGCACTCTTTGTCGTGTCGTTTAATATTAGCGGCGTCTGCCGGAGGGGAGCCATACTGACTTAGTATCGGGTATAACTGTAGAGTTGCGGTGTCCGCAGCAACTCACAACGTTCCCCCTCGTTTTATCTTTTCAACTGCACGCACTCGTCGCTTAGAAAAAGTGAACTCGACTGAGGGGAGAGAAGCAAAGAGCGCAAAAATGAGTACATGACTCTTTTTTGGTCGAGTCTTCTTCAATATCGCTTTTGCTGATTCTCAAAACACCTCCTCAAAAGGGGTTTTGAAGTCCTCGAGGATCGAGGTATTTTTCGCATAGGCCAGTAGTTGCTGTGGCGTCCTCTTGGAGGCATCTTCCAGTGATGCCAGCACTGGGGCGCCCAGGTATCTCCTCCTTGCCCTTAAGAGAGCAGGCCAGTTGCAGATGAGATGTTCTAGGGTTTCGGTTGCCCCAGGTTCGTCACATTTCCTACAACTGTGTTTGTTTGTGATTCCTAGCTTTGTCGCATGCGCCGCAGCCAGGCAGTGTCCCGTTAATATTCCCACTAATAATCTGCAGTCCTTCCGTGGTAGGTGCAGCAGGTAGTGGCTGAGTTTGTCATTGCGTTCCTTGCACATGATTTTCGAGGTTCTGCAGGCGGTGGTACTCCTCCACCTACATTCGGTTTGTGATCCGGCCTGCTTTTCTAGATCGCTTTGAGGGAGACAGGCACGTTCTCGGTTCTCGTATTCGCCAGCCCGACGCCTTCCTTAGCTAGTACGTCCGCCGTCTCGTTCCCTTCGATGCCCTGGTGGCTGGGAATCCAGTAGATCCGCACTGACTTTGTCGTGCTTAGGGTATCTAGTGCCTCCCTGCTCGCCAAGACATTTCTGGAACTGACTGCGGACGACTGCATGGATCTTATCGCCGCTTGGCTGTCGACGAATAGGTTGACCGCATCGTGTGCTCTTTCAGTGAGAAGAGCGACCTCTGCTGCTTTCCTGATGGCAAAAACCTCTGCCTGGAATATGCTACAATGGTCCGGTAGCTTATATGACAGCCTTATCTCAGGGTCTGTACAGTATAGGCCCGCTCCTACTCCTCCGTCCATCTTGGAGCCGTCCGTATATATATTGAGGTGCTCCGTTTGGTCTCCTCCGATTTTCCAGTCTTCAGGTCCCAAGGATGCAGTTGTACATTAATGAATTAAAATTTAAATACAAAATATTATGTCGTATACTGGGGAATACAAAGATCATGGTCCACCATTTTGTGCAAGGAATTAGGAAACTTTTTCTGGGTTTCGACCAATCAAAATTATAAAATTCACTTATTCAGGCAGGCTCCGTTTTTCATTTACTTTTGCGGATTACGTTTTCAGCCAAAACGTTTCGTTTTCGTTTTAAGGTTCTCCAGCTTTCACATATTTTTGCTGTTTGCACCAAAACGAAAATTGATGTTGCCCTGGCCAATTTTTTTCGAGCCATATTTGAGGTTGGGTTAAAATAAAAATTATTTATAAAGAAAGCAAAAGTTAAATTATCCCCGTCGGGGATAGTGCCGGCCTCTACCTCCTCGCCGGGGCTTGGACCAGGAGCAGGGAAGTCCGTGGCTTTTCCTACGTTAGCATGGCCGGGTCCCTGAGCCTGTTCTGGGATGCCGTCCCAATTGACTGAGGGCGCGGACTTGACCTTTGTTGCGATTCTCCGTCGGCGAGGGTCTTGAGCGTTCAACGAGCTGCGAATACTAATAAGCTCATTGACTATGGGTAAGAATTATCCTGAAATCCTACGAGTGCGGTGGAGTGGTTATAAACTTAGTGTGAATATACAAAGGGTCGGCCATAGTTTGTCGGTATCATCAGGGTCTCGTGGTGCGATGGTCTTTCGGCTCCATCTCCACCGAGTGCGTACGGGTCCGCCGTTGAGTGGGCGAGCCTACTAGCAAGTGGCCCCCGCGCACTTATAGGCGTGGTGTCGACACTCGTCGTGGTCATCTCGTCTTCTGGCGTGGTCCTCTTGGTACAATCAGTGTGATCGCGGGTCGACCTTGGAGGAGCAGCCACGGACGCCTCGTTCGGTGCGTCGTTCCTCGCAAGATATCCTGGTCCCTGAAGCGGATGCGTCCAGGAGAAGCGGCCACGCATGCCTCGTTCGATGCGTCGTTCCTCGCTGGTTACTTCTGCTGGTTTGGTGCCCGGGTTTGTTGTCGTCCCCCTGTTGCACTATGGTCACGATGGGGTTGCGCACGGGGTCACTCGTCGCCCTGGGTGCAAGTGTCGTGGTCGTCGTCTCTGTGTCACATACGGGGATGTTAGTGTTCCGGGGTGTAATCATCGTTATGGTCAGTAGAGTAAATACGCATTGTAGTCAGGATTGTTATCCAGTGGATCGGTCAGGGTCGTCGACACTGTCTGTCCTGATCTGGTTAGCTTCTTCGTCCTTTACGTCTTCGTCGGTGGTCGGGTAGAATGCCCTCAGGTCTTTCAAACTGGCTGAACGCTGTTTACGTCTGTTTAAAACCTGCAATTGAACGAGATTCAGAGACAGAAACTTGTTTGCCCGGTAGGGTCCCTCGAATTTCGAGGCCAATTTGGAGGCGGATAGTTTCGACAGATTGTGGCGTCGTAAGAGTACTTGTGATCCGATAGCCGGCTTGTACTCCCTACGGCAGAGTTTTTAATGTCGCTTTTGCTCTTCTGATGCTTTGTCCCAGGTGGTTTTTACTATCTGGAACACCTCTCTCATCTCTCACCTCTTTCCGTCGATGTATTGCTCGGTTCGCGCGTTCCGTTGGGTTTCGTAGGGGAGTGTACGGGGCAGTGTTCTGAAGCTTCATTCCTAGTCTTTTGTGGGAATCCTTTAAACAATCGGCTGGTGAACTGCGTCCAATTTTTTTCTTTGGACGTTGACATGCAATGGCTGCATTTTTCAAGAGGCGATGCAGTTACTGCACCGGCAAGTGGCCCGTGTGAAACCAGCGGAAGGCTGTTACGCGCGGATCCCAGGCAAAACGCAGCGCTCCTCCCGCCCAACCGACCGAGGGGCGCTGCCGAATAACGCGCGGCGCGTAGCCGAGCCGAACGCGAGCATGCAGGAAAATTTCAAGTCAGTCTAATAGGAATCGTGAAGTTTATGCGGCTCAACAGATCATGGCTGTCTATGTCACCCCTGATCAAGTTGTGCATAAATATCACACCAAGCATTTTTCTACGGTTAACTAAGGATGGGAGGTTCACTAATAGTAGTCTACTAGAGTAAGATGGGAGTCTTACATCCGCATCCCAGTTAAGGCCCCGCAGAGCAAAGAGTAAAAATGTTTTCTGTACTGATTATATACGGTCCTGGTGTTCTTTCTACTGAGGGCACCATACACAGGAGCCGAATTCTAAGATCGGACGAACAAGCGAGGTATAGAGAGTCTTTGTTATATAGGGGTCGTCAAATTCCTTTGACCACCTCTTTATAAACCCAAGCACGCCCATGGCCTTATTTACCATGGTAGAAATGTGTTCGGAAAACTTTACCTTGGGGTCTAACATAACACCCAGATCATCCACCAGGGTAATTCTCTCAAGAGAACCACCAAATAGGGTATAGGGAGCCAACAAAGGGCTAGAACGATGAAATGTCATAACTTTGCATTTCGAGGCATTAAGGTGTAACATGTTCGCACAATACCATGACTGAAAGTTATTGAGATCGGATTGAAAGCGAGAATGAAATGAAATGTCTTTATACTGGACACAGAGTTTAACATCATCCGCATACAGAAGTACTCGAGAATATGTTAATACCGAAGGCAAGTCATTAATTAAGAGTGTAAAGAGTAGGGGGCCTAGATGGATACTCTCGAAGAAAACTTTACTGGTAAAGAGAGGGAGTTTTTGAATAGGACTCTTTGAGACCTGGAACAAAGATAGCTAAATATCCATCTCAGGAGGTTGGGCGGAAACCCTAAAAGGTCAAGTTTATGTGCTGAAGGGAATGGTTCGAATGGTTTACTGAAGTCGGTGTAAATTACATCCGTCTGTAAGTTACCTTGAAAGCCTTTAATAATGAAAGAGGTAAACTCTAACAAGTTCGTGGTAGTTGATCGCCGCCTTATAAATCCATGCTGAGTTAGAGATATAAGTGACTTGCAGAGATGTTGCAAGTGCGGAGTTAAAACCTTCTCGAACATTTTAGGAATAGCGGATAACTTTGCTATACCTCTATAATTTTTTGCATCAGACTTGCTACCTTTTTTATGGAGAATCAATGGACAGGGTGAATAGTTTAATCAAAGGTCCACACAGAGCCTCGGCGCAGTACCTGAGTACACAACCGGGAACCCCGTCTGGACCCGGTGAAAACACCGGCTTAACTAGTCGAAGATCATGAAGTAGGGAACATTCATTTAACAAGGGACTGAAAATGACGTTCGACCTCGGTAAACCGTATGGGTACGGGTGACCAGAGTAGCTTTCCTCAGAATAGGTCGCTTGGAAAAATTGGGCAAAAAGATCGGCCATTGCCTGATCATTATTTGCCGACGTATTACGAAATGATAGCGAGGTTTAGGGTCCTGAGAAAAACGTATCCTGCATCGAGATAGGTAGTTCTTATAGCATTGAGCATTAAGAACTGTAAAGTTTGACCGAGCTATTACATAGCGAGAGTGAGAAGTAGGAGAACCAACTTCTTGAAATTTTGTATAAAGTCCTGATTTTAAGTTTTTAAGACTGGATGACTCTTTGGTAAACCAAGGGGATTTTCCAGATCTAATCGGACAAGAATGTGGGACACAAGAATCAAAAAATGTGCCAAGAGCATTGTAAAAAATGTTTGTGCCTTTTATGACATCAGTGCACAAGTACAAAGCGGACCAATAAAAATCCCTAATGAAGCTATTTAGCTTCGCAAAATTAGGCTTTACGAAAGCAGCGGACACGTTCAGGTAGTCTACTCGACCGATCCAATACAGTTGGTCCTATATCTAGCGACACCTCGAAAGTAGGATGGTAGGCGTCTTCAGGTATAGTGAGCGGAAGGGCTCGGGTTAACAACACTATGGTCGGATCCGATACAAAGCACAGATCAAGCAATCGACCCAAGGAATTTTTCACATGATTGACTTGAGACAGGGACAGGTCAACAAAGTCATGTCGTGACATGGGCACTAGGATACTAGACTCGTTTACCGAAGACCAAACAGTTCCTGGCAAGTTGAAGTCACCAAGAACTATCATACGATCTTTATCAGATAGCGAGGAAGAAACAGCGGTTAAAGCGGACATGTGCTGCTCATAAATTGAGATTTCCGAAGAAGGTGGAATATATCAGCAAGTAATGAATATAGCGAAAGCGGGAAGAATCAGTTTTATACACAGGAATTCCAGTTCCTGTTGGACTTGGACTGTGAAGTGTTCCGACGCGAAGTTAGAGTTCACTGCAATCAGAACCCCTCCTGCACGTCGAGACGAACGGTCTTTCCTAAAAGTTGTGTACCGGCCTGTTAAAACCTCGGAACTAAGAATGTCCGACTTTAACCAGGTTTCGGTAAGCACAATAACGTGGGAAGGAAATGCAACACTATCCCGGAAAAGAATGCTGAGCTTACTACGAAGCCTCTAACATTCTGATACGTTACTAAAAGAGAAGTTAGTTTTTTGGAACGATGGAAGCAAGACGGTAAGTTGAGGAGGAGGAAGTTGAGGTTGAGGTTGAGCGTGGCACACTGCAAAGATTTGTAAGGGATATGGGGGGCCTATTCTTCTTCTAAGCCTTAAACTCCTTCACCACCAAATGCTCCGGCCAAAATTTGGCAGAGCAAATGGTGTCAAATTGAGTTGGGGAGATGCTTATCCTAAACGAGGCTATCTCCCTGGCATAAGAGAAGTTGAATTTCTCCACCTTTAAACCCACGGCTTTTATTTTGCTTTGAATAAAAGCAATTACATCATTAGATGTGAGGTCAGGGGCCAGCCGTGAAACAAAAACTTGTCGTTTTGGTGGGACTCCCACCAGTGGTTTAGTCACCACAGGCCTAGTACCTGTGGTGGCAATATCCGGAGGTCCGGAACGTCTATTTACTGGTGGGATCGGGATAGACGGGACAACTAGCGAACTTGCGGTCACCACGGACACGGACGCTGCAGACGTACTTGGCTGCACATTCTCCGAGGCGATGAATTCGGCTACCGAATCTGCATCGCCAGCAGCTGTCGTTGCCCTTGGAGTGGCAAACGAGATCAACGGCTGCACACTTGGAGTGGTCGGAGTCAGTTTTTCGGCGGCGCACGGCTGAGTGTCGGTTGGCACTTGCAGATCCCGCGGAGTGACCTTTTTACGCCTCGGAGACTCATTCAGCAGTTGCAGACTGCCAAATTGAGACTCCATGGCTAGGAGCCGATCGTATTGCTTTTTAAAGCCAACGGTCACCTCCTTAAAGCCCTTCCGCGTCTGCCTCATAAAGGCCACCATGTCACGCTCCACCGCACGGCATGCCTCGCAACTGTAATGCAACCCATTACGTTTAGCTATAGCATCACTCAAGAGGCCAGAAAATCCAGCGCATTTTGCGTGCACTACGCTGTCGCAGAGCCAGCAGGGGACTCTTTGTCGTGTCGTTTAATATTAGCGGCGTCTGCCGGAGGGGAGCCATACTGACTTAGTATCGGGTATAACTGTAGAGTTGCGGTGTCCGCAGCAACTCACAACGTTCCCCCTCGTTTTATCTTTTCAACTGCACGCACTCGTCGCTTAGAAAAAGTGAACTCGACTGAGGGGAGAGAAGCAAAGAGCGCAAAAATGAGTACATGACTCTTTTTTGGTCGAGTCTTCTTCAATATCGCTTTTGCTGATTCTCAAAACACCTCCTCAAAAGGGGTTTTGAAGTCCTCGAGGATCGAGGTATTTTTCGCATAGGCCAGTAGTTGCTGTGGCGTCCTCTTGGAGGCATCTTCCAGTGATGCCAGCACTGGGGCGCCCAGGTATCTCCTCCTTGCCCTTAAGAGAGCAGGCCAGTTGCAGATGAGATGTTCTAGGGTTTCGGTTGCCGCAGGTTCGTCACATTTCCTACAACTGTGTTTGTTTGTGATTCCTAGCTTTGTCGCATGCGCCGCAGCCAGGCAGTGTCCCGTTAATATTCCCACTAATAATCTGCAGTCCTTCCGTGGTAGGTGCAGCAGGTAGTGGCTGAGTTTGTCATTGCGTTCCTTGCACATGATTTTCGAGGTTCTGCAGGCGGTGGTACTCCTCCACCTACATTCGGTTTGTGATCCGGCCTGCTTTTCTAGATCGCTTTGAGGGAGACAGGCACGTTCTCGGTTCTCGTATTCGCCAGCCCGACGCCTTCCTTAGCTAGTACGTCCGCCGTCTCGTTCCCTTCGATGCCCTGGTGGCTGGGAATCCAGTAGATCCGCACTGACTTTGTCGTGCTTAGGGTATCTAGTGCCTCCCTGCTCGCCAAGACATTTCTGGAACTGACTGCGGACGACTGCATGGATCTTATCGCCGCTTGGCTGTCGACGAATAGGTTGACCGCATCGTGTGCTCTTTCAGTGAGAAGAGCGACCTCTGCTGCTTTCCTGATGGCAAAAACCTCTGCCTGGAATATGCTACAATGGTCCGGTAGCTTATATGACAGCCTTATCTCAGGGTCTGTACAGTATAGGCCCGCTCCTACTCCTCCGTCCATCTTGGAGCCGTCCGTATATATATTGAGGTGCTCCGTTTGGTCTCCTCCGATTTTCCAGTCTTCAGGTCCCAAGGATGCAGTTGTACATTAATGAATTAAAATTTAAATACAAAATATTATGTCGTATACTGGGGAATACAAAGATCATGGTCCACCATTTTGTGCAAGGAATTAGGAAACTTTTTCTGGGTTTCGACCAATCAAAATTATAAAATTCACTTATTCAGGCAGGCTCCGTTTTTCATTTACTTTTGCGGATTACGTTTTCAGCCAAAACGTTTCGTTTTCGTTTTAAGGTTCTCCAGCTTTCACATATTTTTGCTGTTTGCACCAAAACGAAAATTGATGTTGCCCTGGCCAATTTTTTTCGAGCCATATTTGAGGTTGGGTTAAAATAAAAATTATTTATAAAGAAAGCAAAAGTTAAATTATCCCCGTCGGGGATAGTGCCGGCCTCTACCTCCTCGCCGGGGCTTGGACCAGGAGCAGGGAAGTCCGTGGCTTTTCCTACGTTAGCATGGCCGGGTCCCTGAGCCTGTTCTGGGATGCCGTCCCAATTGACTGAGGGCGCGGACTTGACCTTTGTTGCGATTCTCCGTCGGCGAGGGTCTTGAGCGTTCAACGAGCTGCGAATACTAATAAGCTCATTGACTATGGGTAAGAATTATCCTGAAATCCTACGAGTGCGGTGGAGTGGTTATAAACTTAGTGTGAATATACAAAGGGTCGGCCATAGTTTGTCGGTATCATCAGGGTCTCGTGGTGCGATGGTCTTTCGGCTCCATCTCCACCGAGTGCGTACGGGTCCGCCGTTGAGTGGGCGAGCCTACTAGCAAGTGGCCCCCGCGCACTTATAGGCGTGGTGTCGACACTCGTCGTGGTCATCTCGTCTTCTGGCGTGGTCCTCTTGGTACAATCAGTGTGATCGCGGGTCGACCTTGGAGGAGCAGCCACGGACGCCTCGTTCGGTGCGTCGTTCCTCGCAAGATATCCTGGTCCCTGAAGCGGATGCGTCCAGGAGAAGCGGCCACGCATGCCTCGTTCGATGCGTCGTTCCTCGCTGGTTACTTCTGCTGGTTTGGTGCCCGGGTTTGTTGTCGTCCCCCTGTTGCACTATGGTCACGATGGGGTTGCGCACGGGGTCACTCGTCGCCCTGGGTGCAAGTGTCGTGGTCGTCGTCTCTGTGTCACATACGGGGATGTTAGTGTTCCGGGGTGTAATCATCGTTATGGTCAGTAGAGTAAATACGCATTGTAGTCAGGATTGTTATCCAGTGGATCGGTCAGGGTCGTCGACACTGTCTGTCCTGATCTGGTTAGCTTCTTCGTCCTTTACGTCTTCGTCGGTGGTCGGGTAGAATGCCCTCAGGTCTTTCAAACTGGCTGAACGCTGTTTACGTCTGTTTAAAACCTGCAATTGAACGAGATTCAGAGACAGAAACTTGTTTGCCCGGTAGGGTCCCTCGAATTTCGAGGCCAATTTGGAGGCGGATAGTTTCGACAGATTGTGGCGTCGTAAGAGTACTTGTGATCCGATAGCCGGCTTGTACTCCCTACGGCAGAGTTTTTAATGTCGCTTTTGCTCTTCTGATGCTTTGTCCCAGGTGGTTTTTACTATCTGGAACACCTCTCTTATCTCTCACCTCTTTCCGTCGATGTATTGCTCGGTTCGCGCGTTCCGTTGGGTTTCGTAGGGGAGTGTACGGGGCAGTGTTCTGAAGCTTCATTCCTAGTCTTTTGTGGGAATCCTTTAAACAAACGGCTGGTGAACTGCGTCCAATTTTTTTCTTTGGACGTTGACATGCAATGGCTGCATTTTTCAAGAGGCGATGCAGTTACTGCACCGGCAAGTGGCCCGTGTGAAAACAGCGGAAGGCTGTTACGCGCGGATCCCAGGCAAAACGCAGCGCTCCTCCCGCCCAACCGACCGAGGGGCGCTGCCGAATAACGCGCGGCGCGTAGCCGAGCCGAACGCGAGCATGCAGGAAAGATAGCTGTTAGACTAACATTCGAGGAAAATTAGCTCTAAACTTACTAAGAAACTAAGCATGCAATCAAAATACAAATACCACTACAATTTCTAATTACTAGAAAGGTGTGTAAGGATTAGTAATTTAATAAGAGGAAGAGAATTAGTGGTGGATATAATATGGTAAAAGGAATTATAATCCGAGCATAAGACCCTAAACGGTTCATGCAAGGAATAATTCGATCTACAAAGTGGAAGGAAAAACGGTATAAAATTTCAAGTCAGTCTAATAGGAATCGTGAAGTTTATGCGGCTCAACAGATCATGGCTGTCTATGTCACCCCTGATCAAGTTGTGCATAAATATCACACCAAGCATTTTTCTACGGTTAACTAAGGATGGGAGGTTCACTAATAGTAGTCTACTAGAGTAAGATGGGAGTCTTACATCCGCATCCCAGTTAAGGCCCCGCAGAGCAAAGAGTAAAAATGTTTTCTGTACTGATTATATACGGTCCTGGTGTTCTTTCTACTGAGGGCACCATACACAGGAGCCGAATTCTAAGATCGGACGAACAAGCGAGGTATAGAGAGTCTTTGTTATATAGGGGTCGTCAAATTCCTTTGACCACCTCTTTATAAACCCAAGCACGCCCATGGCCTTATTTACCATGGTAGAAATGTGTTCGGAAAACTTTACCTTGGGGTCTAACATAACACCCAGATCATCCACCAGGGTAATTCTCTCAAGAGAACCACCAAATAGGGTACAGGGAGCCAAAAAAGGGCTAGAACGATGAAATGTCATAACTTTGCATTTCGAGGCATTAAGGTGTAACATGTTCGCACAATACCATGACTGAAAGTTATTGAGATCGGATTGCAAGCGAGAATGAAATGAAATGTCTTTATACTGGACACAGAGTTTAACATCATCCACATACAGAAGTACTCGAGAATATGTTAATACCGAAGGCAAGTCATTAATTAAGAGTGTAAAGAGTAGGGGGCCTAGATGGATACTCTCGAAGAAAACTTTACTGGTAAAGAGAGGGAGTTTTTGAATAGGACTCTTTGAGACCTGGAACAAAGATAGCTAAATATCCATCTCAGGAGGTTGGGCGGAAACCCTAAAAGGTCAAGTTTATGTGCTGAAGGGAATGGTTCGAATGGTTTACTGAAGTCGGTGTAAATTACATCCGTCTGTAAGTTACCTTGAAAGCCTTTAATAATGAAAGAGGTAAACTCTAACAAGTTCGTGGTAGTTGATCGCCGCCTTATAAATCCATGCTGAGTTAGAGATATAAGTGACTTGCAGAGATGTTGCAAGTGCGGAGTTAAAACCTTCTCGAACATTTTAGGAATAGCGGATAACTTTGCTATACCTCTATAATTTTTTGCATCAGACTTGCTACCTTTTTTATGGAGAATCAATGGACAGGGTGAATAGTTTAATCAAAGGTCCACACAGAGCCTCGGCGCAGTACCTGAGTACACAACCGGGAACCCCGTCTGGACCCGGTGAAAACACCGGCTTAACTAGTCGAAGATCATGAAGTAGGGAACATTCATTTAACAAGGGACTGAAAATGCCGTTCGACCTCGGTAAACCGTATGGGTACGGGTGACCAGAGTAGCTTTCCTCAGAATAGGTCGCTTGGAAAAATTGGGCAAAAAGATCGGCCATTGCCTGATCATTATTTGCCGACGTATTACGAAATGATAGCGAGGTTTAGGGTCCTGAGAAAAACGTATCCTGCATCGAGATAGGTAGTTCTTATAGCATTGAGCATTAAGAACTGTAAAGTTTGACCGAGCTATTACATAGCGAGAGTGAGAAGTAGGAGAACCAACTTCTTGAAATTTTGTATAAAGTCCTGATTTTAAGTTTTTAAGACTGGATGACTCTTTGGTAAACCAAGGGGATTTTCCAGATCTAATCGGACAAGAATGTGGGACACAAGAATCAAAAAATGTGCCAAGAGCATTGTAAAAAATGTTTGTGCCTTTTATGACATCAGTGCACAAGTACAAAGCGGACCAATAAAAATCCCTAATGAAGCTATTTAGCTTCGCAAAATTAGGCTTTACGAAAGCAGCGGACACGTTCAGGTAGTCTACTCGACCGATCCAATACAGTTGGTCCTATATCTAGCGACACCTCGAAAGTAGGATGGTAGGCGTCTTCAGGTATAGTGAGCGGAAGGGCTCGGGTTAACAACACTATGGTCGGATCCGATACAAAGCACAGATCAAGCAATCGACCCAAGGAATTTTTCACATGATTGACTTGAGACAGGGACAGGTCAACAAAGTCATGTCGTGACATGGGCACTAGGATACTAGACTCGTTTACCGAAGACCAAACAGTTCCTGGCAAGTTGAAGTCACCAAGAACTATCATACGATCTTTATCAGATAGCGAGGAAGAAACAGCGGTTAAAGCGGACATGTGCTGCTCATAAATTGAGATTTCCGAAGAAGGTGGAATATATCAGCAAGTAATGAATATAGCGAAAGCGGGAAGAATCAGTTTTATACACAGGAATTCCAGTTCCTGTTGGACTTGGACTGTGAAGTGTTCCGACGCGAAGTTAGAGTTCACTGCAATCAGAACCCCTCCTGCACGTCGAGACGAACGGTCTTTCCTAAAAGTTGTGTACCGGCCTGTTAAAACCTCGGAACTAAGAATGTCCGACTTTAACCAGGTTTCGGTAAGCACAATAACGTGGGAAGGAAATGCAACACTATCCCGGAAAAGAATGCTGAGCTTACTACGAAGCCTCTAACATTCTGATACGTTACTAAAAGAGAAGTTAGTTTTTTGGAACGATGGAAGCAAGACGGTAAGTTGAGGAGGAGGAAGTTGAGGTTGAGGTTGAGCGTGGCACACTGCAAAGATTTGTAAGGGATATGGGGGGGCCTATTCTTCTTCTAAGCCTTAAACTCCTTCACCACCAAATGCTCCGGCCAAAATTTGGCAGAGCAAATGGTGTCAAATTGAGTTGGGGAGATGCTTATCCTAAACGAGGCTATCTCCCTGGCATAAGAGAAGTTGAATTTCTCCACCTTTAAACCCACGGCTTTTATTTTGCTTTGAATAAAAGCAATTACATCATTAGATGTGAGGTCAGGGGCCAGCCGTGAAACAAAAACTTGTCGTTTTGGTGGGACTCCCACCAGTGGTTTAGTCACCACAGGCCTAGTACCTGTGGTGGCAATATCCGGAGGTCCGGAACGTCTATTTACTGGTGGGATCGGGATAGACGGGACAACTAGCGAACTTGCGGTCACCACGGACACGGACGCTGCAGACGTACTTGGCTGCACATTCTCCGAGGCGATGAATTCGGCTACCGAATCTGCATCGCCAGCAGCTGTCGTTGCCCTTGGAGTGGCAAACGAGATCAACGGCTGCACACTTGGAGTGGTCGGAGTCAGTTTTTCGGCGGCGCACGGCTGAGTGTCGGTTGGCACTTGCAGATCCCGCGGAGTGACCTTTTAACGCTAGTACGTCCGCCGTCTCGTTCCCTTCGATGCCCTGGTGGCTGGGAATCCAGTAGATCCGCACTGACTTTGTCGTGCTTAGGGTATCTAGTGCCTCCCTGCTCGCCAAGACATTTCTGGAACTGACTGCGGACGACTGCATGGATCTTATCGCCGCTTGGCTGTCGACGAATAGGTTGACCGCATCGTGTGCTCTTTCAGTGAGAAGAGCGACCTCTGCTGCTTTCCTGATGGCAAAAACCTCTGCCTGGAATATGCTACAATGGTCCGGTAGCTTATATGACAGCCTTATCTCAGGGTCTGTACAGTATAGGCCCGCTCCTACTCCTCCGTCCATCTTGGAGCCGTCCGTATATATATTGAGGTGCTCCGTTTGGTCTCCTCCGATTTTCCAGTCTTCAGGTCCCAAGGATGCAGTTGTACATTAATGAATTAAAATTTAAATACAAAATATTATGTCGTATACTGGGGAATACAAAGATCATGGTCCACCATTTTGTGCAAGGAATTAGGAAACTTTTTCTGGGTTTCGACCAATCAAAATTATAAAATTCACTTATTCAGGCAGGCTCCGTTTTTCATTTACTTTTGCGGATTACGTTTTCAGCCAAAACGTTTCGTTTTCGTTTTAAGGTTCTCCAGCTTTCACATATTTTTGCTGTTTGCACCAAAACGAAAATTGATGTTGCCCTGGCCAATTTTTTTCGAGCCATATTTGAGGTTGGGTTAAAATAAAAATTATTTATAAAGAAAGCAAAAGTTAAATTATCCCCGTCGGGGATAGTGCCGGCCTCTACCTCCTCGCCGGGGCTTGGACCAGGAGCAGGGAAGTCCGTGGCTTTTCCTACGTTAGCATGGCCGGGTCCCTGAGCCTGTTCTGGGATGCCGTCCCAATTGACTGAGGGCGCGGACTTGACCTTTGTTGCGATTCTCCGTCGGCGAGGGTCTTGAGCGTTCAACGAGCTGCGAATACTAATAAGCTCATTGACTATGGGTAAGAATTATCCTGAAATCCTACGAGTGCGGTGGAGTGGTTATAAACTTAGTGTGAATATACAAAGGGTCGGCCATAGTTTGTCGGTATCATCAGGGTCTCGTGGTGCGATGGTCTTTCGGCTCCATCTCCACCGAGTGCGTACGGGTCCGCCGTTGAGTGGGCGAGCCTACTAGCAAGTGGCCCCCGCGCACTTATAGGCGTGGTGTCGACACTCGTCGTGGTCATCTCGTCTTCTGGCGTGGTCCTCTTGGTACAATCAGTGTGATCGCGGGTCGACCTTGGAGGAGCAGCCACGGACGCCTCGTTCGGTGCGTCGTTCCTCGCAAGATATCCTGGTCCCTGAAGCGGATGCGTCCAGGAGAAGCGGCCACGCATGCCTCGTTCGATGCGTCGTTCCTCGCTGGTTACTTCTGCTGGTTTGGTGCCCGGGTTTGTTGTCGTCCCCCTGTTGCACTATGGTCACGATGGGGTTGCGCACGGGGTCACTCGTCGCCCTGGGTGCAAGTGTCGTGGTCGTCGTCTCTGTGTCACATACGGGGATGTTAGTGTTCCGGGGTGTAATCATCGTTATGGTCAGTAGAGTAAATACGCATTGTAGTCAGGATTGTTATCCAGTGGATCGGTCAGGGTCGTCGACACTGTCTGTCCTGATCTGGTTAGCTTCTTCGTCCTTTACGTCTTCGTCGGTGGTCGGGTAGAATGCCCTCAGGTCTTTCAAACTGGCTGAACGCTGTTTACGTCTGTTTAAAACCTGCAATTGAACGAGATTCAGAGACAGAAACTTGTTTGCCCGGTAGGGTCCCTCGAATTTCGAGGCCAATTTGGAGGCGGATAGTTTCGACAGATTGTGGCGTCGTAAGAGTACTTGTGATCCGATAGCCGGCTTGTACTCCCTACGGCAGAGTTTTTAATGTCGCTTTTGCTCTTCTGATGCTTTGTCCCAGGTGGTTTTTACTATCTGGAACACCTCTCTTATCTCTCACCTCTTTCCGTCGATGTATTGCTCGGTTCGCGCGTTCCGTTGGGTTTCGTAGGGGAGTGTACGGGGCAGTGTTCTGAAGCTTCATTCCTAGTCTTTTGTGGGAATCCTTTAAACAAACGGCTGGTGAACTGCGTCCAATTTTTTTCTTTGGACGTTGACATGCAATGGCTGCATTTTTCAAGAGGCGATGCAGTTACTGCACCGGCAAGTGGCCCGTGTGAAAACAGCGGAAGGCTGTTACGCGCGGATCCCAGGCAAAACGCAGCGCTCCTCCCGCCCAACCGACCGAGGGGCGCTGCCGAATAACGCGCGGCGCGTAGCCGAGCCGAACGCGAGCATGCAGGAAAGATAGCTGTTAGACTAACATTCGAGGAAAATTAGCTCTAAACTTACTAAGAAACTAAGCATGCAATCAAAATACAAATACCACTACAATTTCTAATTACTAGAAAGGTGTGTAAGGATTAGTAATTTAATAAGAGGAAGAGAATTAGTGGTGGATATAATATGGTAAAAGGAATTATAATCCGAGCATAAGACCCTAAACGGTTCATGCAAGGAATAATTCGATCTACAAAGTGGAAGGAAAAACGGTATAAAATTTCAAGTCAGTCTAATAGGAATCGTGAAGTTTATGCGGCTCAACAGATCATGGCTGTCTATGTCACCCCTGATCAAGTTGTGCATAAATATCACACCAAGCATTTTTCTACGGTTAACTAAGGATGGGAGGTTCACTAATAGTAGTCTACTAGAGTAAGATGGGAGTCTTACATCCGCATCCCAGTTAAGGCCCCGCAGAGCAAAGAGTAAAAATGTTTTCTGTACTGATTATATACGGTCCTGGTGTTCTTTCTACTGAGGGCACCATACACAGGAGCCGAATTCTAAGATCGGACGAACAAGCGAGGTATAGAGAGTCTTTGTTATATAGGGGTCGTCAAATTCCTTTGACCACCTCTTTATAAACCCAAGCACGCCCATGGCCTTATTTACCATGGTAGAAATGTGTTCGGAAAACTTTACCTTGGGGTCTAACATAACACCCAGATCATCCACCAGGGTAATTCTCTCAAGAGAACCACCAAATAGGGTACAGGGAGCCAAAAAAGGGCTAGAACGATGAAATGTCATAACTTTGCATTTCGAGGCATTAAGGTGTAACATGTTCGCACAATACCATGACTGAAAGTTATTGAGATCGGATTGCAAGCGAGAATGAAATGAAATGTCCTTGTACTGGACACAGAGTTTAACATCATCCACATACAGAAGTACTCGAGAATATGTTAATACCGAAGGCAAGTCATTAATTAAGAGTGTAAAGAGTAGGGGGCCTAGATGGATACTCTCGAAGAAAACTTTACTGGTAAAGAGAGGGAGTTTTTGAATAGGACTCTTTGAGACCTGGAACAAAGATAGCTAAATATCCATCTCAGGAGGTTGGGCGGAAACCCTAAAAGGTCAAGTTTATGTGCTGAAGGGAATGGTTCGAATGGTTTACTGAAGTCGGTGTAAATTACATCCGTCTGTAAGTTACCTTGAAAGCCTTTAATAATGAAAGAGGTAAACTCTAACAAGTTCGTGGTAGTTGATCGCCGCCTTATAAATCCATGCTGAGTTAGAGATATAAGTGACTTGCAGAGATGTTGCAAGTGCGGAGTTAAAACCTTCTCGAACATTTTAGGAATAGCGGATAACTTTGCTATACCTCTATAATTTTTTGCATCAGACTTGCTACCTTTTTTATGGAGAATCAATGGACAGGGTGAATAGTTTAATCAAAGGTCCACACAGAGCCTCGGCGCAGTACCTGAGTACACAACCGGGAACCCCGTCTGGACCCGGTGAAAACACCGGCTTAACTAGTCGAAGATCATGAAGTAGGGAACATTCATTTAACAAGGGACTGAAAATGCCGTTCGACCTCGGTAAACCGTATGGGTACGGGTGACCAGAGTAGCTTTCCTCAGAATAGGTCGCTTGGAAAAATTGGGCAAAAAGATCGGCCATTGCCTGATCATTATTTGCCGACGTATTACGAAATGATAGCGAGGTTTAGGGTCCTGAGAAAAACGTATCCTGCATCGAGATAGGTAGTTCTTATAGCATTGAGCATTAAGAACTGTAAAGTTTGACCGAGCTATTACATAGCGAGAGTGAGAAGTAGGAGAACCAACTTCTTGAAATTTTGTATAAAGTCCTGATTTTAAGTTTTTAAGACTGGATGACTCTTTGGTAAACCAAGGGGATTTTCCAGATCTAATCGGACAAGAATGTGGGACACAAGAATCAAAAAATGTGCCAAGAGCATTGTAAAAAATGTTTGTGCCTTTTATGACATCAGTGCACAAGTACAAAGCGGACCAATAAAAATCCCTAATGAAGCTATTTAGCTTCGCAAAATTAGGCTTTACGAAAGCAGCGGACACGTTCAGGTAGTCTACTCGACCGATCCAATACAGTTGGTCCTATATCTAGCGACACCTCGAAAGTAGGATGGTAGGCGTCTTCAGGTATAGTGAGCGGAAGGGCTCGGGTTAACAACACTATGGTCGGATCCGATACAAAGCACAGATCAAGCAATCGACCCAAGGAATTTTTCACATGATTGACTTGAGACAGGGACAGGTCAACAAAGTCATGTCGTGACATGGGCACTAGGATACTAGACTCGTTTACCGAAGACCAAACAGTTCCTGGCAAGTTGAAGTCACCAAGAACTATCATACGATCTTTATCAGATAGCGAGGAAGAAACAGCGGTTAAAGCGGACATGTGCTGCTCATAAATTGAGATTTCCGAAGAAGGTGGAATATATCAGCAAGTAATGAATATAGCGAAAGCGGGAAGAATCAGTTTTATACACAGGAATTCCAGTTCCTGTTGGACTTGGACTGTGAAGTGTTCCGACGCGAAGTTAGAGTTCACTGCAATCAGAACCCTCCTGCACGTCGAGACGAACGGTCTTTCCTAAAAGTTGTGTACCGGCCTGTTAAAACCTCGGAACTAAGAATGTCCGACTTTAACCAGGTTTCGGTAAGCACAATAACGTGGGAAGGAAATGCAACACTATCCCGGAAAAGAATGCTGAGCTTACTACGAAGCCTCTAACATTCTGATACGTTACTAAAAGAGAAGTTAGTTTTTTGGAACGATGGAAGCAAGACGGTAAGTTGAGGAGGAGGAAGTTGAGGTTGAGGTTGAGCGTGGCACACTGCAAAGATTTGTAAGGGATATGGGGGGGCCTATTCTTCTTCTAAGCCTTAAACTCCTTCACCACCAAATGCTCCGGCCAAAATTTGGCAGAGCAAATGGTGTCAAATTGAGTTGGGGAGATGCTTATCCTAAACGAGGCTATCTCCCTGGCATAAGAGAAGTTGAATTTCTCCACCTTTAAACCCACGGCTTTTATTTTGCTTTGAATAAAAGCAATTACATCATTAGATGTGAGGTCAGGGGCCAGCCGTGAAACAAAAACTTGTCGTTTTGGTGGGACTCCCACCAGTGGTTTAGTCACCACAGGCCTAGTACCTGTGGTGGCAATATCCGGAGGTCCGGAACGTCTATTTACTGGTGGGATCGGGATAGACGGGACAACTAGCGAACTTGCGGTCACCACGGACACGGACGCTGCAGACGTACTTGGCTGCACATTCTCCGAGGCGATGAATTCGGCTACCGAATCTGCATCGCCAGCAGCTGTCGTTGCCCTTGGAGTGGCAAACGAGATCAACGGCTGCACACTTGGAGTGGTCGGAGTCAGTTTTTCGGCGGCGCACGGCTGAGTGTCGGTTGGCACTTGCAGATCCCGCGGAGTGACCTTTTAACGCTAGTACGTCCGCCGTCTCGTTCCCTTCGATGCCCTGGTGGCTGGGAATCCAGTAGATCCGCACTGACTTTGTCGTGCTTAGGGTATCTAGTGCCTCCCTGCTCGCCAAGACATTTCTGGAACTGACTGCGGACGACTGCATGGATCTTATCGCCGCTTGGCTGTCGACGAATAGGTTGACCGCATCGTGTGCTCTTTCAGTGAGAAGAGCGACCTCTGCTGCTTTCCTGATGGCAAAAACCTCTGCCTGGAATATGCTACAATGGTCCGGTAGCTTATATGACAGCCTTATCTCAGGGTCTGTACAGTATAGGCCCGCTCCTACTCCTCCGTCCATCTTGGAGCCGTCCGTATATATATTGAGGTGCTCCGTTTGGTCTCCTCCGATTTTCCAGTCTTCAGGTCCCAAGGATGCAGTTGTACATTAATGAATTAAAATTTAAATACAAAATATTATGTCGTATACTGGGGAATACAAAGATCATGGTCCACCATTTTGTGCAAGGAATTAGGAAACTTTTTCTGGGTTTCGACCAATCAAAATTATAAAATTCACTTATTCAGGCAGGCTCCGTTTTTCATTTACTTTTGCGGATTACGTTTTCAGCCAAAACGTTTCGTTTTCGTTTTAAGGTTCTCCAGCTTTCACATATTTTTGCTGTTTGCACCAAAACGAAAATTGATGTTGCCCTGGCCAATTTTTTTCGAGCCATATATGAGGTTGGGTTAAAATAAAAATTATTTATAAAGAAAGCAAAAGTTAAATTATCCCCGTCGGGGATAGTGCCGGCCTCTACCTCCTCGCCGGGGCTTGGACCAGGAGCAGGGAAGTCCGTGGCTTTTCCTACGTTAGCATGGCCGGGTCCCTGAGCCTGTTCTGGGATGCCGTCCCAATTGACTGAGGGCGCGGACTTGACCTTTGTTGCGATTCTCCGTCGGCGAGGGTCTTGAGCGTTCAACGAGCTGCGAATACTAATAAGCTCATTGACTATGGGTAAGAATTATCCTGAAATCCTACGAGTGCGGTGGAGTGGTTATAAACTTAGTGTGAATATACAAAGGGTCGGCCATAGTTTGTCGGTATCATCAGGGTCTCGTGGTGCGATGGTCTTTCGGCTCCATCTCCACCGAGTGCGTACGGGTCCGCCGTTGAGTGGGCGAGCCTACTAGCAAGTGGCCCCCGCGCACTTATAGGCGTGGTGTCGACACTCGTCGTGGTCATCTCGTCTTCTGGCGTGGTCCTCTTGGTACAATCAGTGTGATCGCGGGTCGACCTTGGAGGAGCAGCCACGGACGCCTCGTTCGGTGCGTCGTTCCTCGCAAGATATCCTGGTCCCTGAAGCGGATGCGTCCAGGAGAAGCGGCCACGCATGCCTCGTTCGATGCGTCGTTCCTCGCTGGTTACTTCTGCAGGTTTGGTGCCCGGGTTTGTTGTCGTCCCCCTGTTGCACTATGGTCACGATGGGGTTGCGCACGGGGTCACTCGTCGCCCTGGGTGCAAGTGTCGTGGTCGTCGTCTCTGTGTCACATACGGGGATGTTAGTGTTCCGGGGTGTAATCATCGTTATGGTCAGTAGAGTAAATACGCATTGTAGTCAGGATTGTTATCCAGTGGATCGGTCAGGGTCGTCGACACTGTCTGTCCTGATCTGGTTAGCTTCTTCGTCCTTTACGTCTTCGTCGGTGGTCGGGTAGAATGCCCTCAGGTCTTTCAAACTGGCTGAACGCTGTTTACGTCTGTTTAAAACCTGCAATTGAACGAGATTCAGAGACAGAAACTTGTTTGCCCGGTAGGGTCCCTCGAATTTCGAGGCCAATTTGGAGGCGGATAGTTTCGACAGATTGTGGCGTCGTAAGAGTACTTGTGATCCGATAGCCGGCTTGTACTCCCTACGGCAGAGTTTTTAATGTCGCTTTTGCTCTTCTGATGCTTTGTCCCAGGTGGTTTTTACTATCTGGAACACCTCTCTCATCTCTCACCTCTTTCCGTCGATGTATTGCTCGGTTCGCGCGTTCCGTTGGGTTTCGTAGGGGAGTGTACGGGGCAGTGTTCTGAAGCTTCATTCCTAGTCTTTTGTGGGAATCCTTTAAACAATCGGCTGGTGAACTGCGTCCAATTTTTTTCTTTGGACGTTGACATGCAATGGCTGCATTTTTCAAGAGGCGATGCAGTTACTGCACCGGCAAGTGGCCCGTGTGAAACCAGCGGAAGGCTGTTACGCGCGGATCCCAGGCAAAACGCAGCGCTCCTCCCGCCCAACCGACCGAGGGGCGCTGCCGAATAACGCGCGGCGCGTAGCCGAGCCGAACGCGAGCATGCAGGAAAGATAGCTGTTAGACTAACATTCGAGGAAAATTAGCTATAAACTTACTAAGAAACTAAGCATGCAATCAAAATACAAATACCACTACAATTTCTAATTACTAGAAAGGTGTGTAAGGATTATTAATTTAATAAGAGGAAGAGAATTAGTGGTGGATATAATATGGTAAAAGGAATTATAATCCGAGCATAAGCCCCTAAACGGTTCATGCAAGGAATAATTCGATCTACAAAGTGGAAGGAAAAACGGTATAAAATTTCAAGTCAGTCTAAAAGGAATCGTGAAGTTTATGCGGCTCAACAGATCATGGCTGTCTATGTCACCCCTGATCAAGTTGTGCATAAATATCACACCAAGCATTTTTCTACGGTTAACTAAGGATGGGAGGTTCACTAATAGTAGTCTACTAGAGTAAGATGGGAGTCTTACATCCGCATCCCAGTTAAGGCCCCGCAGAGCAAAGAGTAAAAATTTTTTCTGTACTGATTATATACAGTCCTGGTGTTCTTTCTACTGAGGGCACCATACACAGGAGCCGAATTCTAAGATCGGACGAACAAGCGAGGTATAGAGAGTCTTTGTTATATAGGGGTCGTCAAATTCCTTTGACCACCTCTTTATAAACCCAAGCACGCCCATGGCCTTATTTACCATGGTAGAAATGTGTTCGGAAAACTTTACCTTGGGGTCTAACATAACACCCAGATCATCCACCAGGGTAATTCTCTCAAGAGAACCACCAAATAGGGTATAGGGAGCCAACAAAGGGCTAGAACGATGAAATGTCATAACTTTGCATTTCGAGGCATTAAGGTGTAACATGTTCGCACAACACCATGACTGAAAGTTATTGAGATCGGATTGCAAGCGAGAATGAAATGAAATGTCTTTATACTGGACACAGAGTTTAACATCATCCACATACAGAAGTACTCGAGAATATGTTAATACCGAAGGCAAGTCATTAATTAAGAGTGTAAAGAGTAGGGGGCCTAGATGGATACTCTCGAAGAAAACTTTACTGGTAAAGAGAGGGAGTTTTTGAATAGGACTCTTTGAGACCTGGAACAAAGATAGCTAAATATCCATCTCAGGAGGTTGGGCGGAAACCCTAAAAGGTCAAGTTTATGTGCTGAAGGGAATGGTTCGAATGGTTTACTGAAGTCGGTGTAAATTACATCCGTCTGTAAGTTACCTTGAAAGCCTTTAATAATGAAAGAGGTAAACTCTAACAAGTTCGTGGTAGTTGATCGCCGCCTTATAAATCCATGCTGAGTTAGAGATATAAGTGACTTGCAGAGATGTTGCAAGTGCGGAGTTAAAACCTTCTCGAACATTTTAGGAATAGCGGATAACTTTGCTATACCTCTATAATTTTTTGCATCAGACTTGCTACCTTTTTTATGGAGAATCAATGGACAGGGTGAATAAATTAATCAAAGGTCCACACAGAGCCTCGGCGCAGTACCTGAGTACACAACCGGGAACCCCGTCTGGACCCGGTGAAAACACCGGCTTAACTAGTCGAAGATCATGAAGTAGGGAACATTCATTTAACAAGGGACTGAAAATCCGTTCGACCTCGGTAAACCGTATGGGTACGGGTGACCAGAGTAGCTTTCCTCAGAATAGGTCGCTTGGAAAAATTGGGCAAAAAGATCGGCCATTGCCTGATCATTATTTGCCGACGTATTACGAAATGATAGCGAGGTTTAGGGTCCTGAGAAAAACGTATCCTGCATCGAGATAGGTAGTTCTTATAGCATTGAGCATTAAGAACTGTAAAGTTTGACCGAGCTATTACATAGCGAGAGTGAGAAGTAGGAGAACCAACTTCTTGAAATTTTGTATAAAGTCCTGATTTTAAGTTTTTAAGACTGGATGACTCTTTGGTAAACCAAGGGGATTTTCCAGATCTAATCGGACAAGAATGTGGGACACAAGAATCAAAAAATGTGCCAAGAGCATTGTAAAAAATGTTTGTGCCTTTTATGACATCAGTGCACAAGTACAAAGCGGACCAATAAAAATCCCTAATGAAGCTATTTAGCTTCGCAAAATTAGGCTTTACGAAAGCAGCGGACACGTTCAGGTAGTCTACTCGACCGATCCAATACAGTTGGTCCTATATCTAGCGACACCTCGAAAGTAGGATGGTAGGCGTCTTCAGGTATAGTGAGCGGAAGGGCTCGGGTTAACAACACTATGGTCGGATCCGATACAAAGCACAGATCAAGCAATCGACCCAAGGAATTTTTCACATGATTGACTTGAGACAGGGACAGGTCAACAAAGTCATGTCGTGACATGGGCACTAGGATACTAGACTCGTTTACCGAAGACCAAACAGTTCCTGGCAAGTTGAAGTCACCAAGAACTATCATACGATCTTTATCAGATAGCGAGGAAGAAACAGCGGTTAAAGCGGACATGTGCTGCTCATAAATTGAGATTTCCGAAGAAGGTGGAATATATCAGCAAGTAATGAATATAGCGAAAGCGGGAAGAATCAGTTTTATACACAGGAATTCCAGTTCCTGTTGGACTTGGACTGTGAAGTGTTCCGACGCGAAGTTAGAGTTCACTGCAATCAGAACCCCTCCTGCACGTCGAGACGAACGGTCTTTCCTAAAAGTTGTGTACCGGCCTGTTAAAACCTCGGAACTAAGAATGTCCGACTTTAACCAGGTTTCGGTAAGCACAATAACGTGGGAAGGAAATGCAACACTATCCCGGAAAAGAATGCTGAGCTTACTACGAAGCCTCTAACATTCTGATACGTTACTAAAAGAGAAGTTAGTTTTTTGGAACGATGGAAGCAAGACGGTAAGTTGAGGAGGAGGAAGTTGAGGTTGAGGTTGAGCGTGGCACACTGCAAAGATTTGTAAGGGATATGGGGGGGCCTATTCTTCTTCTAAGCCTTAAACTCCTTCACCACCAAATGCTCCGGCCAAAATTTGGCAGAGCAAATGGTGTCAAATTGAGTTGGGGAGATGCTTATCCTAAACGAGGCTATCTCCCTGGCATAAGAGAAGTTGAATTTCTCCACCTTTAAACCCACGGCTTTTATTTTGCTTTGAATAAAAGCAATTACATCATTAGATGTGAGGTCAGGGGCCAGCCGTGAAACAAAAACTTGTCGTTTTGGTGGGACTCCCACCAGTGGTTTAGTCACCACAGGCCTAGTACCTGTGGTGGCAATATCCGGAGGTCCGGAACGTCTATTTACTGGTGGGATCGGGATAGACGGGACAACTAGCGAACTTGCGGTCACCACGGACACGGACGCTGCAGACGTACTTGGCTGCACATTCTCCGAGGCGATGAATTCGGCTACCGAATCTGCATCGCCAGCAGCTGTCGTTGCCCTTGGAGTGGCAAACGAGATCAACGGCTGCACACTTGGAGTGGTCGGAGTCAGTTTTTCGGCGGCGCACGGCTGAGTGTCGGTTGGCACTTGCAGATCCCGCGGAGTGACCTTTTTACGCCTCGGAGACTCATTCAGCAGTTGCAGACTGCCAAATTGAGACTCCATGGCTAGGAGCCGATCGTATTGCTTTTTAAAGCCAACGGTCACCTCCTTAAAGCCCTTCCGCGTCTGCCTCATAAAGGCCACCATGTCACGCTCCACCGCACGGCATGCCTCGCAACTGTAATGCAACCCATTACGTTTAGCTATAGCATCACTCAAGAGGCCAGAAAATCCAGCGCATTTTGCGTGCACTACGCTGTCGCAGAGCCAGCAGGGGACATTCGGCTGATCGTGAGTGATCTGCTTACAGGTTTTTTTGGCGCAGACCACAGCGTATTCCATTTTTATACCCGATACTCAAAATGAGTATTGGGGTATATTAGATTTGTGGTAAAAGTGGATGTGTGTAAGGTCCAAAAGGAATCGTTGCCGACCCCATAAAGTATATATATTCTTGATCAGCATCAATAGCCGAGTCGATTGAGCCATGTCTGTCTGTCCGTCCGTCTGTCCGTCCCTATTAGCGCCTAGTGCTCAAAGACTATAAGAGCTAGAGCAACAATGTTTTAAATCTAGACTTCTGTGATATGTCACTGCTACAAAAATATTTCAAAACTTCGTCCCGCCTACTTCCGCCCCCACAAAGGACGAAAGTCTGTGGCATTCACAATTTTAAAGATACGAGAAAACTAAAAACGCAGAATCGTAGAAGATGACTATATCTTCTAGAGTGCAAAATCTGAACCAAATCGTATAATTATTGTAGCCAGAATCAAGAAAACAATTTCATTTTTTCTCGCTCTGTCTCTCTCTAACACACAGGTTTCATGGTCGGTTTTTCCAATTGCAAAATATGAGTTCAAGGATCTCAGAACCTATAAGAGCCAGAGCAACCAAATTTGGTTTCCACACTCCTGTGATATCGGACCTTGACCGTTTTGTGTCAAAATTTTGCCACACCCCCTTTCGCCCCCGCAAAGGACGAAAATTTTTGTCTCTCTCGCATTAGCTCTTTGTCGTGTCGTTTAATATTAGCGGCGTCTGCCGGAGGAGAGCCATATTTACTAAGTATCGGGTATAAATGTAGAGTTGCGGTCTCCGCAGCATCTCACAACGTTCCCTCTCGTTATTATTTATTTATTTGCTCAAGAAAATTTACGAAAAAAAAGAAAATTTCCAAAACAAATTGGTATCAGACAACGCTCAAAGTGGAATTGGTAAAAAATGAGAGCAGAGTGGAGAGCGGTTATAGCGAGCGGTACTGAGTATAGAGCGCTATTGCTCAGAAAGTTTAAAGAGAGAGAGAAAGAACAGTTATTGAAGTTGGGTGATAGCGAGAGAGTGATAAAACAACAAAAGCTACAAGACGAGAGCTGTAATGCAATGTAATTTACTCACGTCATCAACACAAACACAACAACCCGACGCCGAACAATTTTAAGTTCAAACAATAATAATTAAACACAAATCAAAAGGCATGCACTCGCGGAATAGAATAGGTTTCCAGATAGTAGGTGGATTAGGAAGATATTTAATGTTTATTTAAGAAAACACCGGTTGTTTATGTAAAACAAAGGAAAAATATGCGGAGCGCAAAACAAAAACGCGTCTGATCTACGAAAGAGAACGAACCATTGTCGCAAACGACGGTACTAGGGGTACCAAAGCGGCTGAGGATTCTTTCTCGGAATGATCTTTCCAGGTGTGGCGTAGTTGTCACACGAAAAGACACCAGCTCAACCCACTTACTAAATGCGTCGAAGAAAACGAGGAGGACGTTGTTTCCGTGCTTGGAGCGCGGTAATGGCCCAACAAAGTGTTCGTCAACTTGTCTGGTGAATATTTTCCCCGCCGGCTTGAACTGTCTCACCTTGTATTTCTGTCACACAACGCATTGGCGAACGCATCTGGCAACTTCTCGGAACAGGCCTGGCCAGTAATACTTTTGGGCGACTTGCGTGCTTGTTTTTCAGATGCCTAGATGAATCATGGCATTCTTTCAGCACGCGTCGTCTGTGTTCTGTACCGACGCAGAGTTTTCATGGGGTGAAGTCTTCATCTTCAAGCATGGTGCGCAGTCGTCGATACAGTTGTCCACTCTTGCTTCGGTAGTCTTCATATTTGCCCGGCTGCTGCCTGATTCTCGCCAACATTTTCCTGATCCTCTTACACTGTGACTCTTCCTCCAGAGCTTGATGTAGTAACTCCAATGGTTGGCAGGAAAGTGCGTCTGCTACCACGTTTTGCTTCCCTCGACGATAGTGGATATCGAATTGGTACTGTTGAAGCTCCAAAGCCCAAAGTGCTATCCGTCCAGTGGGGTTGTCGATCGAGTTTATCCATTTGAAGGTGAGGTGGTCCGTGATCACGTCAAATCGATATCCTTCCAAGTAACAGCGCGGGTTGCGGATGGCCCACACGATTGTTCGGCATTCCTTCTCGGTAACAGGGTAGTTCTCTTCAGCTTTGGACAAGCGTCGACTCGCGTAGACTATTACTCGTTCCTCGTCGCATATCTTTTGTGTAAGAACGGCTCCCAATCCTTGTTCGCTAGCGTCGGTTTGCAACGAGAATTTTTCGTGAAAATCAGGGCAGGCGAGAACCGGCGTTTCGGTTAACCTGATCTTCAACTCCTCGAAGGCTTGTTCCTGTTCTTTCGACCATTTCCATTGATGATCCTTCCTTAATAGCGCAGTCATGGGTTCCACTATTTCGGAAAAGTTGGTTACAAATCGACGGTACCAGGAGGCCATACCGATGCATCGGCAAAGTTCTTTGACACCTGTAGAGAGGGTTTCAGGTTTCGCACTGCGGCGATCTTGCGGCAAGGATCCGTGTGTATGCCATCCCAGCTGGCTGCGTCTGAAGAAGCTGCATTTGTCCTTGTTGAGTCGAAGATTGGCTTTGCGCAGCCGCTGTAAAACTGTCCTCAGCATCCTCAGATGGTCCTCCACCGTGAGCCCGATAACGATAATATCATCAAGATAGTCATGTGGTTTCATGTCGGGGGCCAATCAAACTATCCAGTGCCAGAAGGCCAAAAGGCATCACCTTCCAGTGAAACAATCCACGGCCCGGCAGGGTGAACGCTGTGCAGTCGCGGCTAGCTGGGGCAAGCGGGATTTGCCAGTAGCCGCTCTTCAGATCCAGGGTCGATATGTACTCGGCATCTCTCAGGTGCTCCAATATGTGTTGAATCCTAGGGAGGGGATACGCGGGATTGATCGCGCGTTCAATTGTCGGAAGTCTATGCACATCGTGATGTCGCCTGTCTTCTGGCACACGAGGTCGATTGGGGCGCTATGTGGGCTCTTCGAAGGTTCAATTTGCTAACGTTGTTGTATAGGCTTGTTGTCACGCATCACGATGGTGTGCTCTGCAATGTAGGATATCCCGCTGAGGCCGTCGAATTGCTTCAGTTCTTGTTGCAACCATTCAGTGATCCAGGGTTACAGGGGTTTGTCGTCTTCGGGCTCAGATCCAGGGGTCGAAGTATCGAATAATTGGGGTATACTCACGGTGGCCACTGTTGATCCTTGCGTTCGTTGCCCTTTACCGGTGCTCCTCCGCTGAGGTCCGTTGTCGTCAGTGTCGGGTTCGAATCGCACTCGTTTCTTGGATCGCTGCTGTACCCCGTGTACCTGGAAGGGGTTTTTCTGCATGGCTCTGGAGTCGAGGCTGGGGAGTGCTGATGTCCACCCGGGTTGGTGTCCTGCCGGGATCGAGGCCTTGTCCGAATTCTTAGAATCCCTTGAAGGAACAGCCACGCGCATCTCGTTCCGTGCGTCGTCCCTCGTAAGTTTTTCCCACCTCACTATCATGGATCCCGGGGGTCGGCCACGTACTCCTCGTTTGGTACGTCGTTCCTCGATGGGTCATGATGCTGGGTGATCCGGTCTCGGCTGAAATTCGTAGGTTGATCCCGGCTGGGTGTGGCTCCTTTGTCTTGGGTCCTGTTGTCATGGCCGTGCTTAAATTTCAGGCGCGAGGGGACACCCCCACACTGCAGGGTCGCGTCTATCCCGCATAGAAAATCTAGGAAAAAAAAAAATCCGAGGAGGACGTCGTCCAGCACGTCTTTCATTTTCAGCACCGGCATCTTTACTTGTTGATCCTCTAGTCGTATGTCTGCCATCAGCGCCTGAGTCAAATCCCAGCGCTTCGTGCAGCGCCTGTGTCCAGAGCAGCGAGTAGATCCTCTCCTTCCATGTTTACTCGCGCACGAATTCGTCTTCTCTCCAGCCGTTGGTCCTGGAGTTTCCCGGCGACGGGTGTCGTGCGCTTAGTTTGCGTATCCTGTATGTTCCGATGGTACTGTATCACGCGTCACCTCGAAGTTCACGACTAGTTGCGTCAGTTCGGTGAGGAAATCAACATCTTTTCGCCTCGTAAACAGCTGGTATTCCGGGAGCATGTTATCGTATATTCTTTCCAATTCCTAAGGCTCGGCCCTGCATCATAAGGCGAATGTCCACGAGATACGTCTTAAATACCTCTTTTGGTCGTTGAACATGGGTTCAGATCTCGTCGTATAGCCGTTGAAAATACCGGGGCGGCCAAAAAAAACTCTGAAAACTCTTTGCGGAAAGGATCCCATGGTTGTCCACAGAGGCGTGTCGTTCGAAACCAACTGTCGGCTCGACCGGTCAACAACACCAGGATTCCTTGCGATAACTGCCGCGGATCTATCCTATAAGTGGCTGCCCTCTCTTGCACATGCTTAAGGAATCTTATCGGATCGCCGGACACGTCAAACACGATTCCCCAGCGGACCATTTTCTCGGTGATCGTAGCGATAAAATGCTCCTCGTTCCAGGTGGGTCCATTCATTGATGGGTCCTTGCTACTGTGCAGGTTTCTCTGCGCGGCACCGACATTGATACCGTGGAGCAGGCTCTCTAGGAGGAGTTAGTGGTTTAACCTCTGGAGTCACGGCGACTCTGTACTGGGCCTCCAATTCCTCCAACCGAGAGCATACCGTACCTGGTAAATCGGCCGAGTTTGCGAAGGTCGCGAGTCGACGTCTCAACTCTTCGACCGTTCCAGCACTGTCTTACCCAAGCTCCGCGGTAATCATCTCCAACTCGTTCTTGCGCCTGACCGAAATGCACTTGACTCCCATGTTGAGTTGGCCCGGGTCACTGCTGCTGCACGTGGTCTATGATCAAATGTCAAGGGTGGCACCCGAGGAATCGAAAAACGTGGACCCGCGTACCAGAGCTAATGATACGGCGAACGATTGGGCTCTGAAACTTTAAAAGGCGTGGACGCGGGTGAGGTTATTCGCGGGTGGTCTAGGGGTTGAATGTTCAGTTGGACAGTCCAAATTTATTATCCCGGCTTCTCCCGCGGTCCCACCTACTCCCTCTCCTATCTTGGCCATCGGCCAGCTCACCCGCGGATTTGGCGCGATGTTCCATGAGATCCTCCATTCCTCCGTCTTCCGATTCTCGTCCACTACAGCGAAGATCCGTGCGCTCCGATTCCTCGTTTTCTTGGATGCGCGGCGACACTTTTTACCGTCCACGGCACTGACCGTCTTCCTTCGCTTCTCGAATTCTACTCTTGCTCTCGCCACGGTCGCTCGACACTCTGTCCACGCCTGGCGATCGTTTTCGGGCCAACGTGACTTTCCCGAAAGAGAGCCTCTCTGTTGCCGGCTGATCGCAGTTCTCTCTCCTCGCTGTTCCTTCTGCTGCTTTTCTTCTTTTCGGTGTGAGCTGGCTGTCTGGCGGGTTTCGGATATGCAAAAATAAAACTAGCTTATTTACTAACATAAGTGCTATGATCTTGACTTTTCGGGTCTTACAGATTCGCCCAATTACGATGTGTTCTCATATACTTTATTCTAATTATAATGTGAGGCTCCTAGTATGGATACTCGCAGCATGTATGTATTGGATATACAATCAACGTGTGCAATAAATCGAAAGTTAACACTTAATACTTAACACTTAGTTACTTAACTCTTCCACATTTATATTTTACTTTGCCTCTTCTAAAATTTTTGACTTAATAATTATTCTCTTAAACCAAGCACTTTATTATTTGTATGTATTATTTATATGCCTGGGCCCGTAACCTATTATATTATCGCAGTAGGCAAACTAATGTTCCAAATAATAAGGCTTTGTTAATTTATATATTATTATACTTTTTTATTTTAATTTTTTCACTGCACGCACTCGTCGCTTAGAAAAAGTGAACGCGACTGACGGGAGAGAAGCAAACAGCGCAAAAATTAGTATATGACGCCATTGCAAAATTGGGCTTCTCTTCTCTTTTGTGTACTGCTTCTTCGTATATTCGTCGAGTCTTCTTTAATGTCTGTTCGGAGCAGCAGCCGTTAATAGCTCTTAAGCTTTCGGTCAGTCCTCTTCAAGACAACCGGTCAGACCTTTTCATCGTTGAAGCGCCTAACACCTAAATCTAAGTTCACGGCAACTGCCAAATTGTCACCTTAACAACGGAGCAATTTTAAATTTGTAAATGTGGAGTCAGAGTTGCCGAAAAAGCTCGGCAGCTTCCAACGATATCGTTTTTGCTGTTCCTCAACAGTAAGGATGTGCGCAATCGAAGTTACCAAGCCTTCACTAAGGAGGTGTGCCGGTTCGGTGGTGCAGTGACTGTGCAGTGACTCCTCACTGAAGTTAGTCTGTGTACTGTCGTTTCTTTTAAGGTACCCCACCGAGGGGGTAGTTTTTGAGAGGAGGCCTTGCGGCCTCTGACGTTTCCTCAATTTCAGTGGACGGTTTGTGTGAGAGGCACACTGCCGTGAAGGACTTGTTGCATGCTTCCGTGAACCTGTTCACTAGACGATTATGTCGTCCTGAGTTTCCGGGCATGTAGGGTTGTTCCCCCAAATGAAACAGAAGAGGGACTTGTCCCTTATCTTTGTGTGTGAGATGCCCCATTTGATGCGGTGACCGTTGGCGTCGTAGCCTATTAATAGGCCTATGTCCGACCTCTCGCTATCTCTGGCAAGATGGCGAACGAGATCACTTGAAGGATCACTTTCCTAGTGAACCATGTAGGACGACATCAGTCTTAGATGTGTCCCTTTTAGCTTTAGGCTTGTCGCCGTGTTGTCGCCATTTGCTAAGGTTATGGATCAGAAAGAGATTTAAGTGCTTTCTTGCAAGAATGCAGGAGCGGGTTTTACCTTAATTTTGAGCTACAATAATCTTGTACTCCTTCTTCGATAGTCCACAAATCTTGTCTCCCACTATTCAAGGTTCCTGGACTAGGACAACGTCTGCTCCGCTCTCGTCCAAGCGGAGTATTCGAGCAGCAGATGCTGCTTTATAGTGAGGAGTCTCAGGAATATCTGCCGAGTTTCTTACCACTGTAATGTCGGCGTCCGAATCTTCAGAAATTTTCTCGCGACACATGGCCTTCTGTGTGGCTCCAGCTCATCGTTGGGCGCTTCGATCTCCGAGGCAACGTCCTGCTCGACTGGCTTTATAATCGCTTGCTCAACGACGCAGTATAATGCATTGTTATGGACGATGACAGTTACGTTAAACTGGACTCGAAAACTTTACCCGGCCCTCAGTTTTATTCCAAAGTTAAAAGTGGGACGAGTCGGTGTCTACAATTCAAGTCGATAGATTTGGATAGAAAGTGCTGATACGGCAGGCCATTTGCACCTATGGTGATCAGATCTAGCGTCCGCGCACTATGCCCGCTCAACTTTAGCGTTACTTGACTCAAAATACATACAAAATAAATACAATACGAGGGGAACCCACCAAATTGTCCAGAGCTCCGGCCAATTAAGCGATATTGGTCCTTAGTTAAACGAAGGTAAAAGAAGGATGGTTGTCTCTCCGAAAGCATGGCAGAAATGAAAAAAGCTGGATGCGTGCAACGCGTATGGTTACCAAAGAGTGTGTGCCGAGCTTGATAAGCGGTGTTAAGGAAAAAATTCGATCACAAATTCAAATTTTTCGATTGCCGCAAGATTTTCCACTGTAAAGGATAACCCCCTTTAACTTTTACAGTTATAGGCTATTCACACTGACGACCATTAATCATCCACCATTCATTTCGGGGATGGTCCGCATGGTTTGCCGTTCTTAAAATTTCCCAGTTAGTTTCCCATCTATTTTGGATGTTCCTAAACCGCACGTTTCTACGCGATAGTCAGTCGATGGTTTTCAAATGCAACTCTGAATAATTGTCATTCACAACGAAAAAATGGCATTCACTGCAAAAACGTAAGAAATTATTGCGACAAAATTAACAAAAAAAAGGGGGGGGGGGGGGGCCAAAGAAAACCAAAAAGGATTACATTTCTTGTCTGGCAGAGATCACCAGAGACTGTTCGAAGAACGGAAGGGCCACCATAGAAAGAAGGAAGAGCACGACATGACGCAGGAGAAGATGGTGTAGTACTTAATCAGCACCCAAAAAAAAAAGAAATTATAGTTTATTAATTTGTATTGCTGTCTACACAATATTTTGCGATTGCAGATCGTATCTGTTCTGCAGACTGTTTAAAGTTAGAACTCTTGCTGCTATCGGGCTGTTTGCGCTGCTCATTTGTTGCAAGCTCCCAATTTTCATTAATCGCCCTGTTGTGCATATTTAATATATTGTGTAAAATACAAAAAAAATAATATTATGGCGCTATTATTTTTGTGGTGGCTGTCAAGACCTTTTCCGGTTAATGTTATATGCCGAAATAATTGCTATATCTTCATCGTCCATTATAAGACAAAACGAGGAGGAACGTTGTGCGTTGCTGCGGAGACCGCAACTCTACATTTATACCCGATACACAGTCCTTAAGGCTACATTAAACGACAAAGAGTGCATGCGAGAGAGACAGAAAATCAGTCAGAACGTGTCGACGATCGCTGCGTAGCCACTGCAAATTGATTTTGTTACTTTTGCCTATAATAATAATACGATCTGATTCGGATTCGGCAATCTGGTAGATAAGGCCATTCCCTATGATTGTGCGATTTAATTTTCTCGTATCTTCAATATTGTGGATGCCACAGATTTTCGTCCTTTATAGGGGCGGAAGGGGGTGGGACGAAGTTTTGAAACACACTTGTAGCAGTGAGCTACAATTTTCGTCCTTTGCGGGGCGGAAGGGAGTGTGGCGAAATTTTGAAGCAAACTCGTCAAGGTCCGATATTACAGGAGTGTATATCAAAATTTTGGTTGCTCTAGCTCTTATATTCTCTGAGATCTAGGCGCTAATGTTTTGCGCTAAGCAAAGCCGGCTATGATAGGTGTGTGTTAGAGAGAGACAGGGCGAGAAAAATGAAATTGTTTTCTTAATTCTGGCTATAATAATAATACGATCTGGTTCAGATTCTGCAGTATAAAAGATATAGTCATTTTCTACGATTCTGCGTTTTTGGTTTTCTCGTATCTTTGAAATTGTGGATGCCGCAGATTTTCGTCCTTTGTGGTGGCGGAAGTGAGCGGCTCGATGTTTTGAAATATACTTCTAACAGTGACATATCACAGAAGTCTGGATACAAAATGTCGTTGCTCTAGCTCTTATAGTCTTTGAGCACTAGGCGCTAATAGGGATGGACAGACGAACAGACAGAGAGGGCTCAATCGACTCGGCTATTGATGCTGTTCAAGTATATATATGCTTTATGGGGTTGGAAACGATTCCTTCTGGACGTTACACACATCCATTTTCACCACAAATCTAATATACCCCAATACTCATTTTGAGTATCGGGTATAAAAATTAATAAATCTTCCGCGCGAATTGAATGTACTTGTTAGTGGCATCAGATGTTTTTGACGGCTGGTACCAATGTGAATCGAAGTTTCACATCTGTCTAAAAATCCCACCATACCCCCGGGATGAGCTCAGTGTGCAGAGCCTATTAGTTAAAAGAGACAATTTGATTTCATATTAAAGATCCATATTTAGATTTGTTAAAAAAAAAAATTCTCAATATTTCAACTCTTGTATACAATTAAAAATGAACTAACAAAGAAAGCTTTCTTTGCACATAAATAGTTTGTACAGTCTTACGTTTCATAGCCTAATTGAAAAATATGGCTAAAAGGAGTTATGTAAGCCCTCTTCAGCCTTAAGGTTGGAAGCTACCGAGCTTTTTTGGCAACATTCACTACATTTACGTTGCTAGATGTTTATATAATGGTTTATTGTTTGCTAGTTCTTTTTACAAAGTCTAGAGGCCGTGGCTGTGAACTTCGATTTTGCCAAACTGTGAAACTGTACAAGTTTGTGGGTAATTCCGTTCTACTCTGCCTTTGATGATATTTTTACTTACCAAGAAACGAGCGAAGTACTGCAATATAAGCAGCAAGAAGTAAGAAAAGGCTTGCGTCTATGCATTGAGAGCGTAATAGACAATAGATAATTTAAAGGAATTTGAATAAGAGATGTTAGAAAAAATTATTTTAAATTTTTTTTCTTTCTGTTTTCGACTGTGGATAGCCATGTTTCTTCGATGTTCGAAACCAATTAGGGAGAAACATTTTTATTCAGTCCAAGAAATTAGCCTGTGGATAACCATCTTTTATTAAAAGCAAAAGGCGTCGCACAGTGTGACATTCCGCCTTTTTAGCTTGCTAAATTGATAACTTATGAACAAATAAAGATATCTTCATGAAACAAACTGCATTTGAAAGAAAAATCAATCAAAATTAAATCGACTTAAGTACAAAAAATGTGCTTAAGTGCTAAAATGTCTTAATGCTTCACAATAATGGGTTAAAGTTGAACTTTGTTGCTGGTGCATATTTTCCTATGTAAAATGCCCAAAATTTTCCCTTTAAAATATTTTCTTAATTTAATTTTTAACTTTACCTAAATTAAAAGAAACAAATTTTTTTTAATCTGAAAGTTGGTGAATTTTTTTGTTTCTGTAAAATAATCCTTTAATTCCTGTTTTGTAGGAGGAATATCTAATAAACGTATCATTTCTGAAGAATAACTGCTTGCCGATTTATTTTGTGATCTAACATATCTAATGGATGAAATTTATGGATCTGAAGAGGCTGCCAACATGTTGAAAAGGTCTTGGTTTTGCTTAATTCGTGATGTCTTGCACGTAATCATACTTCTGTATTTTTTGTAATCTTTGTTTCTTGTCTCCTGGGCTTCCTCTGACATCTCTCCAATTGGTAGTGTTCGGTCAATCTGTTTTAACGAAATAAACTACTCGAATGACCCTTGTAAAATAGATAGCCTACGCTCACTTTGTGAAATTACTCTCACAATCATTGTAAAAAATTCACCATAGAGTCTCTCTTATGCTCAATGCTCAAGCGCTAAGATTTGTAATAAATAGTTATTGCCTAACGTTCAAACGCATCCATCGACTTTTCTTGCACGGCTAACGTATATACCAAATTTAATTCGTTTACTAAAAACTAACATCCCTATCCGTGAATAAACGTTAATGCGGAAAACGCTCCGTGCTTTAACATTTTGGCGCCCAACGTGGGGCATGTGTGTTAATTCTTCTGTGAACAATTAAACTAATCGCAATCTACAAAGGCAACAATTACAACATTCGCTCTTCTCGCAGCTGCAATCGAAAGTTCCGAAAACCGTATCAGAATTGTTCATCTCGATCGCGGGGTCATTTTCCTCGCTTTGCTTTTGCCGTTCTCGCTTAATTTTATCATTTGCTTGTCACCCACAACGGATTCAACGGCGCTTGCATTCTCGGTTCGTTCGCTTTGCATCTACCTGCTTGGGTCCATCGATCAACGCATTTTTTCTATTGGAATTCCACCGCTTCATTTTCGTTTTGCTTTCGTTGCCGCTGCTGGAACTTTCGCTGACTCTCCGCTTTGGAACTGCGCTCATTTTTGCCGCCCTCGCTCTCACCGTTGGATTTGTGCTCTAGTTGCTGCTGCTTTGCTGCGTTTTTTTTGTTGTTGTTTCCTGTGTTATTTTTGGAATCTTTAGTTCTTTGTCAGCGTAATTACACTACACAACAAAATGACGACGCTCGAAGATTTAAAACGGCAACGGAGCAGTATAAAACGCAATATAACTCGGATCAAATCTGTGATAGATGCTAAATCGGAAACCCCGATATGCAATGATGAGCTTCGCTATCGGTTGAAGATCTTAGAACGTATTTTAAGAATGTTTTAAATGTCCAAACTAATATTGAAGATCTTAATCCGAATGATGAAGGACGTGCAGATTTGGAAGATACATACAGCTAAATAATATGTTTTCGGGTTATTTGGAATAATATGATGAACACTTTATTCGTAATTATGAGTTGTTATAAACCACAAGGCTAACACCGAAAAATGTAATTGCCACTCGGCGGATCAATATAAAAGTAAACTTAATGTACCCAAACTCCCGGTCTCGAGCCCTCGCTCATCGTCCGCCGGGCCCGTCGCAGTTCATCAGAAACGCTGACATTGCGCCTCGTGTCTTTTGTCCGATGCAGGCTGGCATCCGGCGGTGTCGGCGGCCGCGCTCCCACGGTCAGCGAATCTGCCTACTCAGTGATCTTGCAGAAATCGCTCCGCCCAGTGGCCAAAGTTGGTTAAGGTTTGTTAACTTCTCCCTCCTTCAAGACTTGGCCGTCTTGACAGTCTAGAGGCATGAGTGCCGATCTGCCAGTGTCCCGTAATGGCTCGAGTAACTGCAGAGCACTGTGCTCTGCTGAGTCTATACAGCACGGCTGAGCGCTTCTTCGATCGATATGGCCATATCAATCTTGAGACTTTACAGGAAACGGTTTGCTGCCATCTCCCATTGGCATTTTGCTCGAACAATTCGTGCGTGAGGAGCCTGCACGTTGCCAGATGCATCGCTACCTGCTTCCTCTCCGATAGGAGCGGAGTCGTAGTACCCTGTCTGGCCAATTCGTCGGCGGCGTCGTTCCCCTCGATGTCCCTGTGGCCTGGGATCCCTATAAGGAAGAGATCTAACTGCTCTGCGATCTCGTGCAGAGAACTGCGACAGTCATTTACAGTCGCTGAGTTCGACGATATTGAGCCCAAAGCTTTAATAGCTGCTTGGCTGTCCGAGAAAACGCACACTGACTGCGTGTCTAGAAGTAGTTTGGAGACGATAGAAATGGCCTCCTTGATGGCTACAACCTCCGCTTGGAACACACTGCAGTGGTCCGGGAGCCTGAATCAATGACTGATGTTCAGCTCGCTGCAGTAGACTCCGCGGCCACGCGGCCGTCTAACTTTGAGCCATCAGTGTAGAAGTGAACCGCATTTGCGGGTTCTGGTTCGGCCATCTCCCAGTCCTCCCTAGGTGGGATTGATACCTGGAAAGGCGTCGAGAGGTGATCACTAAGGATACAATAATCTGTCCTCTCAGGAGTCTCGTTAGGATTCCCGAGTGCCCAACCGCGGACGCTTTCCACAGTCTGGTTTCTCTCATTGTAAGGGCGGAAAGTGTTGCCACCTTCTAACCCATGAGATCTACAGGGAGGAGGTTCAGCACGGTATCCAGGGCTTCGCCTGGAGTAGTGCGTAGCCCGCCAGTTATGCATAGCTCTGCCATGCGTTGAACTCTGCTGAGTTTATTGAGGCATGTCCTTCTGTCCAAGGCTGGCCACCATACCACCACTCCATAGATCATGACTGGTCGGTGATAGCCACCGAACTATATACGGGGTCATTCCCCATTTTAGTCCGATTGCTTTCCTGTATGTATAAAGGGCCACTGTGGCCTTCTTTACTCTATCCTCTATGCTCAGTTTCCAATCGAGCTTTCTGTCGAGGTCCAAGATACTTGGCATTGGTGCTAAAGGCTAGCGCTTCCCAACAGAGTTGTGGGGGAGTCAGTACCGGAACTTTGTACTTTTTAGTGAAAAGCACATGTTCCGTTTTAGACGGGTTGACTCCTCGCCCTAATTTGTCTGCCTATCTCGACATCTTCCTGAAAGTACTTGTCATGAACTTACACAACGTCGGCGGAAATTTACCGGAGAATGCTATTGCAACATCGTCCGCATACGCCAGCACGCGTTAACCAACCGTCTCTATCTCCCGCAGCAGTTTGTTCACTTCCATAGGAGGGGAGAGAGGACTTCGCCCTGCGGTGTTCCTCTGCTGATAAATCTGGTGGACGTTGACATCCCCAGTGATGCCTGTCCTGCATTGTAGCATCTGATCGATTAGGCTCACCGTCCGGGAGTCAACCGCCAGGTCCGTCAGTGCGCCCGTTATGGCTGTCGGAAGGATGCTATTAAAGGCGCATTCTATGTCGAGGAAGGCTATCAATGTTTACTCCTTACAGTTGAGGGACGCTTCTATGATCGATGTGATCGTGTGTAGGGCCGTTTCGTAGGATCTTCCCTTCCGATAGGCATGCTGGGAGTCTGAGACTAGACTAGGCGGAATATTCACCGTGAGATGCATCCCCAAAAGCCGTTCCATCGTCTTCAAAAGGAAAGACGATAGACTTATGGGTCTGAAATCTTTGGGGGCAGTGTGCGAGGGCTTGCCTGCCTTGGGAATGAAGACGACTTTGGTATGAAGCCAGGCTTCCGGGATATATCCATAGGAGAAGATTCTTTCGTATATCCTTTTGAGCCAATTATTGGCTTTTTGTCCAGCGTGAATCAGTTGGGCAGGGATGATGCCATCTGGCCCCGCAGACTTGTATGGTTTGAAGCTTTTGATTGCTCAGGAAATGTTCTCCTGGCTTAGCAGGTTCATGATATCACTTGAGGCAACGGAAGGAGCCGCGATGTAGTGTGGTCTGTTTTCATCGCAGCCGGGAAAGTGGGTGTTTAGGAGAAGATTTAGCGAGTCATTGATGGACGTTGTCCACGATTGGTCGGCATTCTTCAGGTAACCCAGAGTGAGTGGAGTCTTTGAAAGAACTTTGTGCAAGCGGGAGGCTTCTGAGTTATTCTCAATGTCGCTACAGAATTTACGCCATGAGGCGCGTTTGGCTTTCCTCAGTTCTTTATTATAAGTTGACAGACTGCCCTTGTATTCGGCCCAGTTCCGCTCAACGATCTCAGCCTTAGCTGTGTTAAAAAGTCTCCGGGAGGCTTTCCGGAGTTCTCCCAGTTTAGGAGTCTACCATTCAAGTTTTGTTCCGGCCTCTGCTCTTCCCAGAGAGGCAGGATTTATCGAGCGCCTCATTGCAGGCGTCGGTGAATATATTAACAAGATGAGTCGTGGCCTCCCTGGAAATCTCCTCCTCAGGTGGAGTCTCAGGGAGAACATGACAGAGGTGGAAAGGTACTCACCCCTTTCGTTAGTGTCAGTGCTTCCCCACTGGCAGTGGTATGCATTGGCGTCGCACCCTACGATTAGGCCGGTGTCCTTGGCCACGCAGTCTGAGATTAGCGCCCTGAGCGCCTGTGGAGGGGGGTCTGGTTGGTCGTGACCCATGTACGTGGAGCAGATTCTCAGTGAGCACCCCTGGCCCTTGAGGCTCACTGCTGTTTGGTCTTCATTGCTGAAATTTGGGAGCAAAAATAAATGCAAATCTCTTTTTGCAAGGATGCAGGTGCGGGTTTTACCTGCGGTGTCAGCTACGTATAGTCAGAAGTCCTCAGACCAGAGACCCTGTTTCCGAGGATCCAGGGCTCCTGAATGAGGAATATGTTAGCTCCACCCTTGGCTAGGTGGAGCAAGAGAGCAGCGCATGCTGCATGACAATGGTGGAGGTTTATCTGCAGGAGTATCAGTGACATTCCTGAGGTTCACCTCCACCATTGTCTTGTCGTGGTCGCTCTCCGAAGAGTCCAGCTCCTCCCCGACGTGCTTTAGATCTCTAGCCAGATCGCTCACGTCTGACACGTACCCATCTAAGATGTCATCCGACACCACTGATGCCACGTCCGTACTATGACTACCTTCTTGTAGCCGTAGTCCACAGTGCCCTCCGTGTCGTGGAGAAGTCTAACCGACTCCTCGTTCAGGACGAGGATGATTTGGCGCCTCTGTCCGTTGCTCTCCTCTACCTTGGCCACCTTCCAATCGGCTGTGGGAAGGTGGGGGTTGCAGACCTGCAGAATCCGGAGAATCTTATCCGGATCTGCAGGCTTCGCCGAGACCCACGCTCTGGCCCTCGGCTTGCTGGGGATGTCCTCCCACTTCCCGGCCTCCAGCTTGGCTCCTGGGTAGACCTGCTTGAGCGATGCTACCGCCTTCGTGTAGAGGGCCGCCGAGCGAGCATCTTGGCAGGCGATGGCTTTTACTCTGCCTTGGTGCCACCTGGCGTCCTCACACTTGGGCGGTGGTCCTCCATTTTCCTGGCGCTCCTGGAGGAAGCGGTCTTGGAGCTCGTTTTCTACGAGGTGCCATTTATCCCGAGGAATCTGCCCGTCTTTAGATCCGCTGTCTAAGACTCCAATTAGGGTTTTTCCTCTCGCCACCTCGGCAAACGAGCGGTTGCTCAGTGTTTTCGTCCTCTTGGCCTGTTGGACTTGCGTGGTGGTGTCCACCGCCGAGCGTTGCCGCTTGCTTGGGGCCTTGGCTGCGGCCTTGCCAGCTTTGGCTGGCTGGTAGTCGGGCAGGAACGTCTTGGCCCATCGCCGCGACTCGATTCCCTGGGCCGACGCCAGGAACACCGGGTCGTCGTTGCCCAGGATGAAGGCAGCACGTCTCTTGTCCTGAAAGTTGGGCCTATCCTTCGAGGCAGAGGCGCCGCCTGCCGGGGTTGTCAAGAGGTCCCCGGTCCCAAGGGACCGCCACCCCGGTAACCGGGTCGCCCTTGGGGTCCCCCGACGTGGATTGGTCCGATTGGCTTTTCGGTCCTCTCCTCGCAGCGCCCGCTGCCTCGAGACGGTGGACCGACTTAGTCTCCTTCCCCGTCGTTTTGGGCACTGGTTTCCGAGATGTATTAGTAGAGGGATGGTCTTTTCCCTCCGGCACTTTAGGAGGAGTGCCGAGCTCCTTTGCGGTGTTTTTTGTATTTATATGTAAGTTTGGCATAGTTGGTCCCACGAGTAGGCGGGAAAGGGTTTAGTCACCCGGGGCATAGCCCGCGTGCCCCGGGAAGCCTTATTAAAACTGGTGGTCGGCAGGTATCCAGAGTCCGCATATAAACGACCGAGCACCCCCTCGGCCATGCATCCCTCGGCATATGACAGTGTCACCTTGGATTGGGGTTATTTCACTGAGAGTTTTCTTCTTTCCGCCCGACTACAATTAGCCAGCATCCTGGCAGAGCCATGACCGTACCAGGACCTGTTTCCAGCCGCCCTCACGGGGAGAGTATATTCGCACTTCCGCCGGTGTGTACAGTTACGGCGGGTGCCGGTTCGCTCGTGCCCACCTGTATCCTATGGCGTGAATCACAGTCGCCCTGGATCCAGGGCAAGCCATGAACCCGAGACGCCTGTGCCCCATTCCGAGTCTACAGTTGTGGCGAGCCGACCCGACATCCCTTTATCCCCTTGTAGCACCCGATGGCTGACGACCCTTAGCCGGGTTAATTATGTTTATTTTCGCCAAAGTGGTGGCTATCATTATGTTTTGTAATTCGGGCGTCAAAATCCTCTTTAGCGTTAAAGGGTTTCATATAAATGTTAAGTATTGATTTCTTCCTTCCTGCTAACTCTCAACAATTGGTTGACGGTTGAAAATTTGGAAGAATTTTTCCAATTTAATCTTTAAGATGACCCCGATCTAGCGGGCTCTAGAGCGATTTTTTACGTTAAATTGTCAGGTAATGTCTGACCAAATAAAACGAACAAGTGCTCGACTTCAAGGTATTTATTCAACTGGTCGCAGCCAGAGATAGCGATAACTCCAACTCCAATAACATGCTCAGAGAGCAGTACAAGAGCGCGGCGTGTGAGAGAAAAAGCTCTGCTCACAACATCGCACACGCAAAGCTAGGGTGATTATGATAGGTTGCTGCAACAACGGTTGCAGTAAGGGCATTAATCTGTGCCTGGGTTTTCGAATTTATGGTAATTTGTTTATTGCTAGCCCTAACTAGTTCGTACTCAACCTGTCGCGTCTGTTGTAGGTCGTAGGTCGTAGGTCGATCCAGCCGATGCAGGCTGGCATCCGGCGGTGTCGGCGGCCGCGCTCCCACGGTCAGCGAATCTGCCTACTCAGTGATCTTGCAGAAATCGCTCCGCCCAGTGGCCAAAGTTGGTTAAGGTTTGTTAACTTCTCCCTCCTTCAAGACTTGGCCGTCCTCGGTCAAGCCCAAGTTCTTCAGCACTTGGAAGATTCCACTTCAGAAGATTCCAGCTATGCTGGCGCATATGAGTACGCCTACGGCTGCGGCTATCACGGGTCCGGTGACAAGGCCCGTCTGAACTTCAGCGATGCGTTCTAAATTTTCCTCGCTGAGTTTGTGGAGGTATGGCAGGCTCAGTAGAGTTTGGTGCCGGGCGACGTTGATTCTCGTGGCCGGTGTCACACCTGGGAGCCTTTTCGGCACGCTATTGAAGTTGGTGTGCGTAGAACCATTGATTCAGGCGACCTGGTCAAAAGTCACCAGGTACGTTCCCGTAATTCGGTGTTCTGGGCCATTGTCAATGGTCTCGATGGCATGTGCGGCGTTGATTATTAGCACGCCCTCATCTACTTCGACGATCGAGAGCAGATCGTTGGGTTGTGTGTCGCAGTGGGCTACTGCTCCGGAGTGCAGCTCTTGGGCACAGTTGTTTGTCGGTGCCGCCTTGCAAAAGGCAAGGTTTGGGAGCCCTTTGCATGACGTGACTGCAATGAGCTTGCTGTCGCACTCAGCTACGATGTTCTCTGGCATTCGGATTATTACCCCGCTATGGGCGACAGGAAACATAGTTATTTTCTTACAAATGTACTTAGGTCTAGGCACTTCGATTACGAATATTATTATTTCTTTGTTAACTAAGGCCCTCACATTGGCAGCGCCCATTAATTGGGTTACGCTGATACCGGTAGAACTTTTATTCAAAATCGCCTCCAAATCATCGCTATCAATGATAGCCGGGTTAGGTTAGGTTAGGTTCAGGAGGTAGCCTGGAGGAGTGATAAAACACCCCCAAGCTCACTTGGACCTGTAGAAAGGTCCGCTGTGATGCCGCATGGGCGTGTGCCCCTTCCCAATGCCTTAAAACCGTGGAGAACAAGCTTTTGCAAAAATTATGGGCAGCCCATCCGGAGGCTTGGATGAATTTGGACAAGGTCCCTGGTTTGATTTCGAACAGGTCCGAAATGTCCGTGAGGAAAGCGGCCCCGAGAATACGATTTGCAAGGGCCGGGCAGTGGCAGAAGAAGTGGGGGACCGATTCCTCCTCTTCCTCGTCGCGACAACTCCTGCAGAAGTCGTTGTGAGGGATTGACAGTCTAGAGGCATGAGTGCCGATCTGCCAGTGTCCCGTAATGGCTCGAGTAACTGCAGAGCACTGTGCTCTGCTGAGTCTATACAGCACGGCTGAGCGCTTCTTCGATCGATATGGCCATATCAATCTTGAGACTTTACAGGAAACGGTTTGCTGCCATCTCCCATTGGCATTTTGCTCGAACAATTCGTGCGTGAGGAGCCTGCACGTTGCCAGATGCATCGCTACCTGCTTCCTCTCCGATAGGAGCGGAGTCGTAGTACCCTGCCTGGCCAGTTCGTCGGCGGCGTCGTTCCCCTCGATGTCCCTGTGGCCTGGGATCCCTATAAGGAAGAGATCTAACTGCTCTGCGATCTCGTGCGGAGACCTGCGGCAGTCATTTACAGTCGCTGAGTTCGACGATATTGAGCCCAAAGCTTTAATAGCTGCTTGGCTGTCCGAGAAAACGCACACTGACTGCGTGTCTAGAAGTAGTTTGGAGACGATAGAAATGGCCTCCTTGATGGCTACAACCTCCGCTTGGAACACACTGCAGTGGTCCGGGAGCCTGAATCAATGACTGATGTTCAGCTCGCTGCAGTAGACTCCGCGGCCACGCGGCCGTCTAACTTTGAGCCATCAGTGTAGAAGTTAACCGCATTTGCGGGTTCTGGTTCGGCCATCTCCCAGTCCTCCCTAGGTGGGATTGATACCTGGAAAGGCGTCGAGAGGTGATCACTAAGGATACAATAATCTGTCCTCTCAGGAGTCTCGTTAGGATTCCCGAGTGCCCAACCGCGGACGCTTTCCACAGTCTGGTTTCTCTCATTGTAAGGGCGGAAAGTGTTGCCACCTTCTAACCCATGAGATCTACAGGGAGGAGGTTCAGCACGGTATCCAGGGCTTCCCCTGGAGTAGTGCGTAGCCCGCCAGTTATGCATAGCTCTGCCATGCGTTGAGCTCTGCTGAGTTTATTGAGGCATGTCCTTCTGTCCAAGGCTGGCCACCATACCACCACTCCATAGATCATGACTGGTCGGTGATAGCCACCGAACTATATACGGGGTCATTCCCCATTTTAGTCCGATTGCTTTCCTGTATGTATAAAGGGCCACTGTGGCCTTCTTTACTCTATCCTCTATGCTCAGTTTCCAATCGAGCTTTCTGTCGAGGTCCAAGATACTTGGCATTGGTGCTAAAGGCTAGCGCTTCCCAACAGAGTTGTGGGGGAGTCAGTACCGGAACTTTGTACTTCTTAGTGAAAAGCACATGTTCCGTTTTAGACGGGTTGACTCCTCGCCCTAATTTGTCTGCCTATCTCGACATCTTCCTGAAAGTACTTGTCATGAACTTACACAACGTCGGCGGAAATTTACCGGAGAATGCTATTGCAACATCGTCCGCATACGCCCGCACGCGTTAACCAACCGTCTCTATCTCCCGCAGCAGTTTGTTCACTTCCATAGGAGGGGAGAGAGGACTTCGCCCTGCGGTGTTCCTCTGCTGATAAATCTGGTGGACGTTGACATCCCCAGTGATGCCTGTCCTGCATTGTAGCATCTGATCGATTAGGCTCACCGTCCGGGAGTCAACCGCCAGGTCCGTCAGTGCGCCCGTTATGGCTGTCGGAAGGATGCTATTAAAGGCGCATTCTATGTCGAGGAAGGCTATCAATGTTTACTCCTTACAGTTGAGGGACGCTTCTATGATCGATGTGATCGTGTGTAGGGCCGTTTCGTAGGATCTTCCCTTCCGATAGGCATGCTGGGAGTCTGAGACTAGACTAGGCGGAATATTCACCGTGAGATGCATCCCCAAAAGCCGTTCCATCGTCTTCAAAAGGAAAGACGATAGACTTATGGGTCTGAAATCTTTGGGGGCAGTGTGCGAGGGCTTGCCTGCCTTGGGAATGAAGACGACTTTGGTATGAAGCCAGGTTTCCGGGATATATCCATAGGAGAAGATTCTTTCGTATATCCTTTTGAGCCAATTATTGGCTTTTTGTCCAGCGTGAATCAGTTGGGCAGGGATGATGCCATCTGGCCCCGCAGACTTGTATGGTTTGAAGCTTTTGATTGCCCAGGAAATGTTCTCCTGGCTTAGCAGGTTCATGATATCACTTGAGGCAACGGAAGGAGCCGCGATGTAGTGTGGTCTGTTTTCATCGCAGCCGGGAAAGTGGGTGTTTAGGAGAAGATTTAGCGACTCATTGATGGACGTTGTCCACGATTGGTCGGCATTCTTCAGGTAACCCAGAGTGGGTGGAGTCTTTGAAAGAACTTTGTGCAAGCGGGAGGCTTCTGAGTTATTCTCAATGTCGCTACAGAATTTACGCCATGAGGCGCGTTTGGCTTTCCTCAGTTCTTTATTATAAGTTGACAGACTGCCCTTGTATTCGGCCCAGTTCCGCTCAACGATCTCAGCCTTAGCTGTGTTAAAAAGTCTCCGGGAGGCTTTCCGGAGTTCTCTCAGTTTAGGAGTCTACCATTCAAGTTTTGTTCCGGCCTCTGCTCTTCCCAGAGAGGCAGGATTTATCGAGCGCCTCATTGCAGGCGTCGGTGAATATATTAACAAGATGAGTCGTGGCCTCCCTGGAAATCTCCTCCTCAGGTGGAGTCTCAGGGAGAACATGACAGAGGTGGTCTGAGTACCGAGTCCAGTTTGTCCGCCTGAGGTTCCGGAATTGAGCTGGTCTCGGTAGTGAAAAAGAGAATACGGTTTCCACTTACCTGTGGTCCGAGAAGGAGTGGGATACGATGTTCCCATGTATCTCATGAGAGGCAAGTGTAAGGTCCAGGACCTCCTTGCGGTTTTTAATAATGAAGGTGGGATCACTCCCCCTATTTAATAGGACCATCTGGGTGGTCAGTAAATAGTTGAAAAGGTACTCACCCCTTTCGTTAGTGTCAGTGCTTCCCCACTGGCAGTGGTATGCATTGGCGTCGCACCCTACGATTAGGCCGGTGTCCTTGGCCACGCAGCCTGAGATTAGCGCCCTGAGCGCCTGTGGAGGGGGGTCTGGTTGGTCGTGACCCATGTACGTGGAGCAGATTCTCAGTGAGCACCCCTGGCCCTCGAGGCTCACTGCTGTTTGGTCTTCATTGCTGAAATTTGGGAGCAAAAATAAATGCAAATCTCTTTTTGCAAGGATGCAGGTGCGGGTTTTACCTGGGGTGTCAGCTACGTATAGCTTATAGTCAGAAGTCCTCAGACCAGAGACCCTGTTTCCGAGGATCCAGGGCTCCTGAATGAGGAATATGTTAGCTCCACCCTTGGCTAGGTGGAGCAAGAGAGCAGCGCATGCTGCATGACAATGGTGGAGGTTTATCTGCAGGAGTATCAGTGACATTCCTGAGGTTCACCTCCACCATTGTCTTGTCGTGGTCGCTCTCCGAAGAGTCCAGCTCCTCCCCGACGTGCTTTAGATCTCTAGCCAGATCGCTCACGTCTGACACGTACCCATCTAAGATGTCATCCGACACCACTGATGCCCCGTCCGTACTATGACTACCTTCTTGTAGCCGTAGTCCACAGTGCCCTCCGTGTCGTGGAGAAGTCTAACCGACTCCTCGTTCAGGACGAGGATGATTTGGCGCCTCTGTCCGTTGCTCTCCTCTACCTTGGCCACCTTCCAATCGGCTGTGGGAAGGTGGGGGTTGCAGACCTGCAGAATCCGGAGAATCTTATCCGGATCTGCAGGCTTCGCCGAGACCCACGCTCTGGCCCTCGGCTTGCTGGGGATGTCCTCCCACTTCACGGCCTCCAGCTTGGCTCCTGGGTAGACCTCCTTGAGCGATGCTACCGCCTTCGTGTAGAGGGCCGCCGAGCGAGCATCTTGGCAGGCGATGGCTTTTACTCTGCCTTGGTGCCACCCGGCGTCCTCACTCTTGGGCGGTGGTCCTCCATTTTCCTGGCGCTCCTGGAGGAAGCGGTCTTGGAGCTCGTTTTCTACGAGGTGCCATTTATCCCGAGGAATCTGCCCGTCTTTAGATCCGCTGTCTAAGACTCCAATTAGGGTTTTTCCTCTCGCCACCTCGGCAAACGAGCGGTTGCTCAGTGTTTTCGTCCTCTTGGCCTGTTGGACTTGCGTGGTGGTGTGCACCGCCGAGCGTTGCCGCTTGCTTCGGGCCTTGGCTGCGGCCTTGCCAGCTTTGGCTGGCTGATAGTCGGGCAGGAACGTCTTGGCCCATCGCCGCGACTCGATTCCCTGGGCCGACGCCAGGAACACCGGGTCGTCGTTGCCCAGGATGAAGGCAGCACGTCTCTTGTCCTGAAAGTTGGGCCTATCCTTCGAGGCAGAGGCGCCGCCTGCCGGGGTTGTCAAGAGGTCCCCGGTCCCAAGGGGTCTGCCAGCCGCGATATCGCTCTGCATGGCCGCCACCCCGGTAACCGGGTCGCCCTTGGGGTCCCCCGACGTGGATTGGTCCGATTGGCTTTTCGGTCCTCTCCTCGCAGCGCCCGCTGCCTCGAGACGGTGGACCGACTTAGTCTCCTTCCCCGTCGTTTTGGGCACTGGTTTCCGAGATGTATTAGTAGAGGGATGGTCTTTTCCCTCCGGCACTTTAGGAGGAGTGCCGAGCTCCTTTGCGGTGTTTTTTGTATTTATATGTAAGTTTGGCATAGTTGGTCCCACGAGTAGGCGGGAAAGGGTTTAGTCACCCGGGGCATAGCCCGCGTGCCCCGGGAAGCCTTATTAAAACTGGTGGTCGGCAGGTATCCAGAGTCCGCATATAAACGACCGAGCACCCCCTCGGCCATGCATCCCTCGGCATATGACAGTGTCACCTTGGATTGGGGTTATTTCACTGAGAGTTTTCTTCTTTCCGCCCGACTACAATTAGCCAGCATCCTGGCAGAGCCATGACCGTACCAGGACCTGTTTCCAGCCGCCCTCACGGGGAGAGTATATTCGCACTTCCGCCGGTGTGTACAGTTACGGCGGGTGCCGGTTCGCTCGTGCCCACCTGTATCCTATGGCGTGAATCACAGTCGCCCTGGATCCAGGGCAAGCCATGAACCCGAGACGCCTGTGCCCCATTCCGAGTCTACAGTTGTGGCGAGCCGACCCGACATCCCTTTATCCCCTTGTAGCACCCGATGGCTGACGACCCTTAGCCGGGTTAATTATGTTTATTTTCGCCAAAGTGGTGGCTATCATTATGTTTTGTAATTCGGGCGTCAAAATCCTCTTTAGCGTTAAAGGGTTTCATATAAATGTTAAGTATTGATTTCTTCCTTCCTGCTAACTCTCAACAATTGGTTGACGGTTGAAAATTTGGAAGAATTTTTCCAATTTAATCTTTAAGATGACCCCGATCTAGCGGGCTCTAGAGCGATTTTTTACGTTAAATTGTCAGGTAATGTCTGACCAAATAAAACGAACAAGTGCTCGACTTCAAGGTATTTATTCAACTGGTCGCAGCCAGAGATAGCGATAACTCCAACTCCAATAACATGCTCAGAGAGCAGTACAAGAGCGCGGCGTGTGAGAGAAAAAGCTCTGCTCACAACATCGCACACGCAAAGCTAGGGTGATTATGATAGGTTGCTGCAACAACGGTTGCAGTAAGGGCATTAATCTGTGCCTGGGTTTTCGAATTTATGGTAATTTGTTTATTGCTAGCCCTAACTAGTTCGTACTCAACCTGTCGCGTCTGTTGTAGGTCGTCAAAATCCGGTGTCCCTGCGATAACCTTTAGAGCCGTGCCATGAATATTTAAACTTCTGGCCTGTCTGTGGTGAACTCCTAACGCAGCCGTCAGCGTCAGTAGATGCTGTGTATCGGTCTCTAGTATCTTTCTCAAATGTGTTTGAGGGAATACATCATTCATCTCTATTGTTTCTTGAACGTACTGCTCGTGCTCCGTCAGGTTCGTTGAGTGGTGTATTTGGAATGTTTCCTCCCATATCACCGTCCGTCCGTCAACTATGGCGATGAAGTCCGCGTGCGAATAGTCCGTCAGCTTGGAGTCGGTTAGAGTTGTCCATGGTAGGATTATAAGGAGGCAGAAATACTCGTTGAGGGGCCTAGTAAAGTTGGCAAAAAAACTACAACTTATTAACTGTACCATACTAAAAGTTAACTCCTTATCTACCTCAAATTGTCTTTGTGGACCACACTCCCTTTTATAACAACAGTGGTCCCCAAATCTGCTTCTACTCTTTGCTCGGCGCAAAGAGGGGTTAGTTTGTTTCCTAACCTCCTATTTTTTATCACTAAGACTTTCTCTCCTACGTCGAACGACCTGTTTTGTCTGGCTGGGTTGTTCCTATCAAGCTGTTCTTGCTGTGCCTTCATTAACCTCAACATTATTTCCTCTCGAAGGTCACAGCTTGAATGAACCACATCAACGGGTGTTCTATTCGTGACCGAGTGGACTGTTCGGTTGTATTCAATAGTCGCTAGAACGACTACATCAACTGTATCATCCACTTGGCGTTGGAGTTTTAAGCATCTGGCAATTTCTAGTAGGGTACTGTGGAAGCGTTCCACCTGTCCGTTTGATGTGCTGTGTAGCGGGGGTGCATTTGCCAAATCAATGTCGAATTGGTTCTTTAACAAAGACCGAATAGTCTCTGAATTAAAGACTGCCTCATTGTCGCAATAAATGATTCTGGCATTTGAGAAGATGTTTACCAATTGTAGAATTGGTATTTTTACGTCAGTGATCGTGCGCGAAGCAATTTGCTGCGTAATTACAAACTTTGAGAACTTGTCGACCGCAGTGAGAAAATATTTTCCTGCGGTGGAGAATATGTCAATGTGAATCAATTCACCTACCCTTGCTGGTATTGGTGTTACTCCTAATTCCTGCTTCCTAGGGTGCCTATTGTATTTGGCCTTTTGACATATCCTGCAGTTTGTTACTACTTCTGCCGCGATCCTTTCCATTTTTGGAAAGTAGTAATCGCGCAGAACCTGCCTTACGTTTTCCTGGGCTGCTCTGTGTGCCCGATTGTGTTCGGTGACTACTATTTCCCTTCGCTCCCCGTCATTGGTGATGTCCGTCACCAAGGCCTTGCAGTACCGGAATTTCGTGTCCGGAAAGGCTTTAACCTGGTCATTTTGCACAAACGCCAGTATTGGCAGGGTGCAGTGGATGGAATTAACGACCCCAGGCTTTACTACCTCCTTAATGGAATCTAGAAGCGTATCATAACTAACAAAGTCAATCTTGTGACGTGTTTTTTCGGAGAAGGAAGCTTGGAAGGCATACTTGATTCTTCCAGGATTATTTGGTTCCTGAAGCAATTCAAAGGTTTGTCAACGGTTTCGATGACATAAGTACGCGAGGCCTCGCTGTGGATTGTAGCTACATCTGACCGGCTCGGGCTCTCTAATACATTAATGTTTTGCCGCGATAGCGCGTCTGCTACGTGATTGTCCCTGCCTGGTTTGTAAAAGACTTTTGCGCCACACTCATCAATTCGCGCTTTCCAGCGCTTTATTTTTGAGTTGGGATTCCTGTCGGAAACTGCAAAAATCATCGGCTGATGGTCTATATAGATGTCTTTCCGTATAGGAAATGGCGAAGTGTATCTAGTGCCCATACTATGGCCAACAACTCTCGTTCAATGGTCGCGTAGTTCACTTCTCTGTCTTTCAGGGTCCTAGATATCATCGTTATTGGTCTGTTCTTTTGCGACAGCACCGCCCAATGCCACTGGATGAGGCATCAGTGGTTAGGTCAAACGGCTGGTTAAAGTCTGGGTAGTGGAGAATAACATCTTCCGACGCCAAAATGTTCCTAAGCTTGTCAAAGGCCTGTTTTTGTAGCTCGTCAAAGTGAACAGGAATGGATTTCGATCGCTGTTTGCTGACCTTACCATTTTCTCCCTTTAAAATGCTGGTGATAGGTCTTGCTATTTGAGCAAAGTCCTTTATAAAGCACCTGTAGTAGCTGGCTAAACCCAAGAATGACCGCACTAAATTCTTGAATGGCCTTGACCTTATCAGGGCTCGTTCTTGTGCCTTCGGTTGACACGACCTATCCTAGAAATTCAACTTTTTCTTTGATGAATTGGGATTTCTTTTTTGACACCCTCATGTTTGCGTCATGGAGGCTGCTGAGTACAGTGTCAATGTCCTTGACATGCCTCTGTCTTGCTCCTCGAAAATACGATGACGTCATCGACGTACACGTAGCATATCTTACCGATATGCTCCCGCAACACATCATCGATGGCTCGCTGCGTCTTCCAGCGGAAAATGCTTGAATCATTCTTTAGGCCAAATGACAGACGGCAAAATTCATATTTACCTCCGTTTACCGAAAATGAGGTCTTCTCACGATCGCGTTCAGCTAGCGTGATTTGGTGGTACCCTGATTATACCCGATACTCAAAATGAGTATTGGGGTATATTAGATCTGTGGTAAAAGTGGATGTGTGTAACGTCCAAAAGGAATCGTTTCCGACCCCATAAAGTATATATATTCTTGATCAGCATCAATAGCCGAGTCGATTGAGCCATGTCTGTCTGTCCGTCTGTCCGTCCGTCCGTCTGTCCGTCCCCTTCAGCGCCTAGTGCTCAAAGACTGTAAGAGCGAGAGCAACGATGTTTTGGATCCAGACTTCTGTGATATGTCACTTCTACAAGAATATTTCAAAACTTTGCCCCGCCCACTTCCGCCCCCACAAAGGGCGAAAATCTGTGGCATCCACAATTTCGACGATACGAGAAAACTAAAAACGTAGAATTGTAAAGAATGACGATATCTTTAAAACTGCGGAATCTGAATTGGATCGTATTATTATTATAGCCAGCATCAAGAAAACAATTTCATTTTTTCTCGCCCTGTCTCTCTCTAACACACACGTAGCATAGGCGGCTTTGCTTAGAGTAAAACATAAGCGCCTAGATCTCAGAGACTACAAAAGCTAGAGCAACCAAATTTGGTATCCACACTCCTAATATATCGGACCGAGACGAGTTTGTTTCAAAATTTCGCCACACCCCCTTCCGCCCCCGCAAAGGACGAAAATCTGGGGATATTCAAAAATCTCAGAGACTATTAAGGCTAGAGTAACCAAATTTGGTATCCGCACTCCTGTTAGATCTTACTATAAAACGTGTATCTCAAAATTTTGCCCCACCCCCTTCCGCCCACACAAAGGACGAAAATCTGTTGCATCCACAATATTGCACATTCGAGAAAACTAAAAACGCAGAATCATAGATAATGACCATATCTATCAGATAGCTGAATCTGGATCAGATCAGATCATTTTTATAGCCAATAGGAACAAATCAATTTGCAGTGGCTACGCAGCGCCCGACGTCACGCTCAGACTGATTTTCTGTCTCTCTCGCACGCACTCTTTGTCGTGTCGTTTAATATTAGCGGCGTCTGCCGGAGGAGAACCATACTGACTTATTATCGGGTATAACCGTAGAGTTGCGGTGTCCGCAGCAACTCACAACGTTCCCCCTCGTTTTAAATCAAGGGTTGTAAAATATCTTGCTTTTACCAAATTCGAAAGTATCATGGAGATACTAGGAATCGGGTATTTGTCTGGTATGGTTTTGGTGTTTAGCTTGCGGAAGTTTTTTGTTTGAACCTGAGTCGTCGGTTCCTTTCTTTCCAATAACCCATATGGGGTTGTTGTACGGAGATCTGGATGTCCAAATAAATTCTTTCCGCAATAAGTCCTTCACTTCGTCATTTACGAAATCAGTGGATCATACTGGGAAAGGGTAAATTTTTGAGTAAATTGGCTCTTCATCTTCGGATCTGATAGTAGCTACTACAGCCGTGTTTAAGGGCAGCATTTCGTTTGGATCTGCAAAAGCCTTTATGCGACTGGCCATCATTTTGAGAAATTCATCTCTTACAGCTGGCGGAACCTCGATGTGAAGTTGACGCTGGGGCACTTGTGGAACAGGATCTTTTCAGATTCATTTCCGAAGTGAAATCTTGTCCCCAGGTTAAAATTGGCGCCAGCTTCGGTTAATGTGTCAAGTCCTATGATGCCATCGGAGGTTGAAAGTTCTGGCAAGATGAAAAACGGGATTTTTATGCCGAAAAATGTAAGGAAGCACTTTCGCTCGACTTTATTAAAGCCGTGCAGTGATTTCACGATGAATGGGGCATCTACCGGAACAATTCGGTGAAGTTCGCTTAGCGGTTCTTCGCAGCCCCGGTGTCTATCAGGAAATTTAATGTTCTCCCCGCTACTGTTCGTTTGATGAACGGGAGCAGGGAGTCTCCTCTAAAAAACTGACTGTATCACTATCGTACCCTGCGTTATTTTCTTCGTCAATTTCAGCCACTGCCTCCTGTGCTAGCTGCTCATACTGTTGCTCGTATTGGTCTGGGTCTTCCTGAGCGGGGTGATTAACCCTCTGCCTGCACTGGTCAGAGAATCTCTGACTTGCGCACATAAAACGGGTTCTTTCCTTGTCTTTTATAGTGGTCGGGCTCATTCTGTCCACCCTGTCTGAAAGCCATTCGTTTTTGGCCTCTGTCCTCTAAAGCTCTTGCGTAGTTTGAGTTCAATTTCTTGAGCCGTTGAGCCGAAACGGGTACGTCCGTTAGGTTTGTGTGCCTGTGTGGCCTCTTGTGACAAAATTGTTTTGTTTGTAAGAAGGGTGAGTTTTTTCTCAACCTGTTCATAAAACTGTACGCTGGACAAGCCGCCCTGTCGGATCGTGGCGAGTTCCTGTTCTAGCAGGTGCAGTGGACGTTTATCCGAGTACGTGAAATCGAGGCGATTGATAATTGCATAGAAGTTCAACACCTTGTTGAACGATGCTAAGAGCGAGTCAGCGGGGCCTCTAATTTTATTTCTGATTATGAGAACCGCTTGGTAGTGCTTTGAACTACCTTTGTACCCCTCGTACAGCATATAGGCAGCCTTTGTCGCTTGGCGCCAGGAAACGTACTGCTCCTGGGTACCATGGAACTCTGGAAGTGTTTTCACCGCATCCAGAGCTTCCTCACAGATCACCGCTCTATCTAAAGTAATCGGCTCGAAGGCCTTGGCCTCGGGTGCCGTAATTATCGCTGCCTGCAGCTGGCTGGTTACTATCTGTAAACGCTGTTCAAAGTCAGCCCTTTGCACCTCCAGTGCAGAGCCGACCGCCGCGGACACAATGACTTGGAGTTGTGCAGCGTCCATTATCCCTGATCGTTCGCCCGGGCCGTGTTGAAAATCTAGGCTAAGATCGTCTAACAGTTCTAATAAATCGTTATTGTTATGATGAATACTCATGTGCGGATTCTTTTTTTCCGACCGCTTCTTAATGTGCTCTGTCTTTGTGGTAGTTCAGTTTTCCCCTTAGGTCGGCGTCATATTCGGATTACCTTATGAGAGATCTGAGATGTTGCCCGCCCTCCATCATATGGCGAGTGTAAAAATAAAATTTCGAGAAAAATGACGCCCGAATGATTTTGGATGTAAACAGTTTTTATTAGCTAGTTCAGTTTTTTCGTTTCCTTTTTTTATTTTACTTTTCCCTTACTGATTACTTTGTGGGCGATTTGTATAAAATTTCCACTTACATGTTTTCTGTATGGTTTCTATTTCGTGTTTCCCCATGGTTTCTTATAATACTATCGATGAGTAAATCTTAAACTAATATTCAAATCTTATAAACTAATATTCATATCTTACATTTCTTTGTTTTTACACGTTGACCGAATTTTGTCTTTAACTTTGTTGACCAGGCGTTGTCTCCGCACTCTTTTATTTCAGATTTCAGATTTTGCGTTCTAACTTCTTTTCTTTCCGGTTTTATTTGTTGGCCGAATATTTTCTTTAACTTTTTGAGCGGGCGTTGTCTCCGCACTCAGTACTTTGCCGATTTACACTATAGCGGGCGTTGTCTCCGCACTATAATTGTATCTCGAGGGCGGTTCATTAGCGTTGGGCGCGAGTAAATAATACGTTTTCGGGTTATTTGGAATAATATGATGAACAGTTTATTCGTAATTATGAGTTGTTATAAACCACAAGGCTAACACCGAAAAATGTAATTGCCACTCGGCGGATCAATTTAAAAGTAAACTTAATGTACCCAAACTCCCGGTCTCGAGCCCTCGCTCATCGTCCGCCGGGCCCGTCGCAGTTCATCAGAAACGCTGACATTGCGCCTCGTGTCTGGTGTCCGATGCAGGCTGGCATCCGGCGGTCTCGGCGGCCGCGCTCCCACGGTCAGCGAATTTGCCTACTCAGCGATCTTGCAGAAATCGCTCCGCCCAGTGGCCAATTTGGTTAACATTTGTTAACTTATACATCTTGGCTAAGGTAGATGATACTATTCTCTTCTTATTTTTTCCTAATTGGTTCATAATGGAAATTAAACATAAAATCGTCTTTAACCGGTTCCCATTGGAGTCCTGTTATGACGGATTCATTCTCCTCAATGGTTAATACTTTATTTTCTTGGTCATCTCTAACGCCTTCTATAATTTCTGGGATATTTGTTATCCACTTTCTTAAGTTAAACCCAACATTATTAAACTCCCGGTTAAATTACTTTACATGCTTTTTAGCATCTAGTATCGAGTCGGCACCTGTCATCAGGTCGTCCATATAAAAATCATTCTTTATGATTACCCTAATTGCTTGATTTTTGCAATTATCTGCTATTGCAACAAGCACCCTGGTTGCTAAGTAGGGTGCTGAAGCTGTACCGTACGTAACGGTTGTGAGTTTATAAGTACTCTTTTAACTTTTCGTTTGGATTATCTCTCCAAATTATATGCAAGTATTGTTGATCTTCTTTATCAACATTAATTTGCCGGTACATTTTTTCAATGTCCGCAGATATTACAAATGGTCATTGACGCCATTTCGCCATAATATCGAAAATATCTTTTTGGATTCTTGGTCCAACCCACATGATATCATTTTAGCTTTTATTGTTTGTGGTTTTTGCTGAAGCATCGAAAACCACCCTCAGCTTTTTCGTTTGACGGGAATCTCTTATGACTCCTTGATGGGACAAATAATATTTCCCATCATACTTTTTTATCAGTTTTGGAAGAATAATTTCTTCAATATTCAGAGGACCTTTATTATAATCACGAATTCTTAACGATAAATTAACTTTGTACTTTGAAGTGCAAGATTCTGAAGATCACACTCCACTTACCTCGGTGTTCGCACTTTTTCGTACTAAGTTTAATATTTGCGCAGCTTCCTCTGAAATTATGGTACATTGCGACCCACAATCAATTAGAGCTCTAAAGTTTTTACAGCCACCATTCCTTGCCCTTACTTTTATAAGTGCTGTGGCTAAGAACGCTTGTTCTTATGTTAAGCAAGTGCTAAAATTTTCCCTTCTATCGTAGGGAATATGGAGCATCGTATGATAAGGTTTTTTACAAATCCCACATAAAATCGATATCTTCTTTTTTTATCGCCACTTTTTATGCCAATTTACTATCCACGCTGTTTTCCTGAGCTACGGTTTGCATCCTAACTTCTAGGTTGCTTAAAAGCTTTGAATATCCAATTCCAAATCGCCGATCTGGTCGTCAAAGCTGTCGTTTGTCTCATAGCTATGATAAAACTCATAAATTTTTGAGGTCACTTTTTTACTGAGGAACTCAATTTTTTCCTTTCTCATTCTACACTCTCCCAGTTTAGCCTGATTAAACCTCTGCATGGTTTGTTATAAAATCATCTTCAGGTTTTCTACTAATTTTGAGCTCTATGTCTTCCTGCAAAGTTACAGTCTCCACTGATTGTAACTGTGAAATTTCTACCTTCCATTTCGTTAGGGTTTTATTATTTTTTGACTCTACATACTTTTCATGTATGTCCTCTATATTTTTAATCATTTTTTCGTACTGTTGTTTCTTATAGTAGTCATGATGGGCTACTCCACATGCTACCAGTACAGAATTATTGCCTGTAACTTTGTTCTTAAGGTCTCCTAACCTTTGGATTACATCGCTGGTCAAATGACCAGCTTCAATCTTCTTAATCTCCCTTGCTATCGCGGCTTGAGCCTTTAATAGCTTAATTATTTTATCCGACAACATCTTACTTTAATTTGTTACTTAATTCGGCTTAAAAACAATTTGAGATATGCGACATACCTGATGAATTCTGCTTCTGCTGTTGTTGTTGTTAATGCTGCCGCTGAAGTCGCTGTCGCTGCTGCTGGTGTTGCCTCTGCTTATGTCGCTGCTGCTATTGTCGGTGCAGCTATTGTCGCTGGCACAGTGGGCACACAAAAAGCAATTTATTTATTTATTTTTTCATAGTCACAGTTAGTTTGCCACTTGTATTTTTCTTATTTTTAATTGCTGGCCACTAAGAACTTTCGTATGTTTCGGATTATATATTTTTTTCTTTCGGTGTTTCGGCCTCAAAAACGCCACCGTCGCGAACATTTTTCTCTTTACTTAAAATAGATTTGCATATGTAGGTATATATTAAAAATACAGCCTGTCCAGCTCGTATATTTCAAATTTATTAATTGAAACTTCCCTTTCATTAATTTTTTTTTTTATTCTCCGATCACAATAGATATCCCAAGTTTTCTATTGAAAATACAGCCTGTTTAGCTCGTATATCATAGATAATGACCATATCTATCAGATAGCTGAATCTGGATCAGATCAGATCATTTTTATAGCCAATAGGAACAAATCAATTTGCAGTGGCTACGCAGCGCCCGACGTCACGCTCAGACTGATTTTCTGTCTCTCTCGCACGCACTCTTTGTCGTGTCGTTTAATATTAGCGGCGTCTGCCGGAGGAGAACCATACTGACTTATTATCGGGTATAACCGTAGAGTTTCGGTGTCCGCAGCAACTCACAACGTTCCCCCTCGTTTTAAATCAAGGGTTGTAAAATATCTTGCTTTTACCAAATTCGAAAGTATCATGGAGATACTAGGAATCGGGTATTGGTCTGGTATGGTTTTGGTGTTTAGCTTGCGGAAGTTTTTTGTTTGAACCTGAGTCGTCGGTTCCTTTCTTTCCAATAACCCATATGGGGTTGTTGTACGGAGATCTGGATGTCCAAATAAATTCTTTCCGCAATAAGTCCTTCACTTCGTCATTTACGAAATCAGTGGATCATACTGGGAAAGGGTAAATTTTTGAGTAAATTGGCTCTTCATCTTCGGATCTGATAGTAGCTACTACAGCCGTGTTTAAGGGCAGCATTTCGTTTGGATCTGCAAAAGCCTTTATGCGACTGGCCATCATTTTGAGAAATTCATCTCTTACAGCTGGCGGAACCTCGATGTGAAGTTGACGCTGGGGCACTTGTGGAACAGGATCTTTTCAGATTCATTTCCGAAGTGAAATCTTGTCCCCAGGTTAAAATTGGCGCCAGCTTCGGTTAATGTGTCAAGTCCTATGATGCCATCGAAGGTTGAAAGTTCTGGCAAGATGAAAAACGGGATTTTTATGCCGAAAAATGTAAGGAAGCACTTTCGCTCGACTTTATTAAAGCCGTGCAGTGATTTCACGATGAATGGGGCATCTACCGGAACAATTCGGTGAAGTTCGCTTAGCGGTTTGATGTAGTTCTTCGCAGCCCCGGTGTCTATCAGGAAATTTAATGTTCTCCCCGCTACTGTTCGTTTGATGAACGGGAGCAGGGAGTCTCCTCTAAAAAACTGACTGTATCACTATCGTACCCTGCGTTATTTTCTTCGTCAATTTCAGCCACTGCCTCCTGTGCTAGCTGCTCATACTGTTGCTCGTATTGGTCTGGGTCTTCCTGAGCGGGGTGATTAACCCTCTGCCTGCACTGGTCAGAGAATCTCTGACTTGCGCACATAAAACGGGTTCTTTCCTTGTCTTTTATAGTGGTCGGGCTCATTCTGTCCACCCTGTCTGAAAGCCATTCGTTTTTGGCCTCTGTCCTCTAAAGCTCTTGCGTAGTTTGAGTTCAATTTCTTGAGCCGTTGAGCCGAAACGGGTACGTCCGTTAGGTTTGTGTGCCTGTGTGGCCTCTTGTGACAAAATTGTTTTGTTTGTAAGAAGGGTGAGTTTTTTCTCAACCTGTTCATAAAACTGTACGCTGGACAAGCCGCCCTGTCGGATCGTGGCGAGTTCCTGTTCTAGCAGGTGCAGTGGACGTTTATCCGAGTACGTGAAATCGAGGCGATTGATAATTGCATAGAAGTTCAACACCTTGTTGAACGATGCTAAGAGCGAGTCAGCGGGGCCTCTAATTTTATTTCTGATTATGAGAACCGCTTGGTAGTGCTTTGAACTACCTTTGTACCCCTCGTACAGCATATAGGCAGCCTTTGCCGCTTGGCGCCAGGAAACGTACTGCTCCTGGGTACCATGGAACTCTGGAAGTGTTTTCACCGCATCCAGAGCTTCCTCACAGATCACCGCTCTATCTAAAGTAATCGGCTCGAAGGCCTTGGCCTCGGGTGCCGTAATTATCGCTGCCTGCAGCTGGCTGGTTACTATCTGTAAACGCTGTTCAAAGTCAGCCCTTTGCACCTCCAGTGCAGAGCCGACCGCCGCGGACACAATGGCTTGGAGTTGTGCAGCGTCCATTATCCCTGATCGTTCGCCCGGGCCGTGTTGAAAATCTAGGCTAAGATCGTCTAACAGTTCTAATAAATCGTTATTGTTATGATGAATACTCATGTGCGGATTCTTTTTTTCCGACCGCTTCTTAATGTGCTCTGTCTTTGTGGTAGTTCAGTTTTCCCCTTAGGTCGGCGTCATATTCGGATTACCTTATGAGAGATCTGAGATGTTGCCCGCCCTCCATCATATGGCGAGTGTAAAAATAAAATTTCGAGAAAAATGACGCCCGAATGATTTTGGATGTAAACAGTTTTTATTAGCTAGTTCAGTTTTTTCGTTTCCTTTTTTTATTTTACTTTTCCCTTACTGATTACTTTGTGGGCGATTTGTATAAAATTTCCACTTACATGTTTTCTGTATGGTTTCTATTTCGTGTTTCCCCATGGTTTCTTATAATACTATCGATGAGTAAATCTTAAACTAATATTCAAATCTTATAAACTAATATTCATATCTTACATTTCTTTGTTTTTACACGTTGACCGAATTTTGTCTTTAACTTTGTTGACCAGGCGTTGTCTCCGCACTCTTTTATTTCAGATTTCAGATTTTGCGTTCTAACTTCTTTTCTTTCCGGTTTTATTTGTTGGCCGAATATTTTCTTTAACTTTTTGAGCGGGCGTTGTCTCCGCACTCAGTACTTTGCCGATTTACACTATAGCGGGCGTTGTCTCCGCACTATAATTGTATCTCGAGGGCGGTTCATTAGCGTTGGGCGCGAGTAAATAATACGTTTTCGGGTTATTTGGAATAATATGATGAACAGTTTATTCGTAATTATGAGTTGTTATAAACCACAAGGCTAACACCGAAAAATGTAATTGCCACTCGGCGGATCAATTTAAAAGTAAACTTAATGTACCCAAACTCCCGGTCTCGAGCCCTCGCTCATCGTCCGCCGGGCCCGTCGCAGTTCATCAGAAACGCTGACATTGCGCCTCGTGTCTGGTGTCCGATGCAGGCTGGCATCCGGCGGTCTCGGCGGCCGCGCTCCCACGGTCAGCGAATTTGCCTACTCAGCGATCTTGCAGAAATCGCTCCGCCCAGTGGCCAATTTGGTTAACATTTGTTAACTTATACATCTTGGCTAAGGTAGATGATACTATTCTCTTCTTATTTTTTCCTAATTGGTTCATAATGGAAATTAAACATAAAATCGTCTTTAACCGGTTCCCATTGGAGTCCTGTTATGACGGATTCATTCTCCTCAATGGTTAATACTTTATTTTCTTGGTCATCTCTAACGCCTTCTATAATTTCTGGGATATTTGTTATCCACTTTCTTAAGTTAAACCCAACCTTATTAAACTCCCGGTTAAATTACTTTACATGCTTTTTAGCATCTAGTATCGAGTCGGCACCTGTCATCAGGTCGTCCATATAAAAATCATTCTTTATGATTACCCTAATTGCTTGATTTTTGCAATTATCTGCTATTGCAACAAGCACCCTGGTTGCTAAGTAGGGTGCTGAAGCTGTACCGTACGTAACGGTTGTGAGTTTATAAGTACTCTTTTAACTTTTCGTTTGGATTATCTCTCCAAATTATATGCAAGTATTGTTGATCTTCTTTATCAACATTAATTTGCCGGTACATTTTTTCAATGTCCGCAGATATTACAAATGGTCATTGACGCCATTTCGCCATAATATCGAAAATATCTTTTTGGATTCTTGGTCCAACCCACATGATATCATTTTAGCTTTTATTGTTTGTGGTTTTTGCTGAAGCATCGAAAACCACCCTCAGCTTTTTCGTTAGACGGGAATCTCTTATGACTCCTTGATGGACAAATAATATTTCCCATCATACTTTTTTATCAGTTTTGGAAGAATAATTTCTTCAATATTCAGAGGACCTTTATTATAATCACGAATTCTTAACGATAAATTAACTTTGTACTTTGAAGTGCAAGATTCTGAAGATCACACTCCACTTACCTCGGTGTTCGCACTTTTTCGTACTAAGTTTAATATTTGCGCAGCTTCCTCTGAAATTATGGTACATTGCGACCCACAATCAATTAGAGCTCTAAAGTTTTTACAGCCACCATTCCTTGCCCTTACTTTTATAAGTGCTGTGGCTAAGAACGCTTGTTCTTATGTTAAGCAAGTGCTAAAATTTTCCCTTCTATCGTAGGGAATATGGAGCATCGTATGATAAGGTTTTTTACAAATCCCACATAAAATCGATATCTTCTTTTTTTATCGCCACTTTTTATGCCAATTTACTATCCACGCTGTTTTCCTGAGCTACGGTTTGCATCCTAACTTCTAGGTTGCTTAAAAGCTTTGAATATCCAATTCCAAATCGCCGATCTGGTCGTCAAAGCTGTCGTTTGTCTCATAGCTATGATAAAACTCATAAATTTTTGAGGTCACTTTTTTACTGAGGAACTCAATTTTTTCCTTTCTCATTCTACACTCTCCCAGTTTAGCCTGATTAAACCTCTGCATGGTTTGTTATAAAATCATCTTCAGGTTTTCTACTAATTTTGAGCTCTATGTCTTCCTGCAAAGTTACAGTCTCCACTGATTGTAACTGTGAAATTTCTACCTTCCATTTCGTTAGGGTTTTATTATTTTTTGACTCTACATACTTTTCATGTATGTCCTCTATATTTTTAATCATTTTTTCGTACTGTTGTTTCTTATAGTAGTCATGATGGGCTACTCCACATGCTACCAGTACAGAATTATTGCCTGTAACTTTGTTCTTAAGGTCTCCTAACCTTTGGATTACATCGCTGGTCAAATGACCAGCTTCAATCTTCTTAATCTCCCTTGCTATCGCGGCTTGAGCCTTTAATAGCTTAATTATTTTATCCGACAACATCTTACTTTAATTTGTTACTTAATTCGGCTTAAAAACAATTTGAGATATGCGACATACCTGATGAATTCTGCTTCTGCTGTTGTTGTTGTTAATGCTGCCGCTGAAGTCGCTGTCGCTGCTGCTGGTGTTGCCTCTGCTTATGTCGCTGCTGCTATTGTCGGTGCAGCTATTGTCGCTGGCACAGTGGGCACACAAAAAGCAATTTATTTATTTATTTTTTCATAGTCACAGTTAGTTTGCCACTTGTATTTTTCTTATTTTTAATTGCTGGCCACTAAGAACTTTCGTATGTTTCGGATTATATATTTTTTTCTTTCGGTGTTTCGGCCTCAAAAACGCCACCGTCGCGAACATTTTTCTCTTTACTTAAAATAGATTTGCATATGTAGGTATATATTAAAAATACAGCCTGTCCAGCTCGTATATTTCAAATTTATTAATTGAAACTTCCCTTTCATTAATTTTTTTTTTTATTCTCCGATCACAATAGATATCCCAAGTTTTCTATTGAAAATACAGCCTGTTTAGCTCGTATTTTCCCAAAAAATATTAATTGAAACTTACGTTTCATTTATTTATTTTATACTCTGTTCCTTCCTACAGGAGGGAAATCAGAACTTTTTATTTCGCTACATTTAGCTGTCACTGAACTAGACACTTGTTCAGTCTCAAAGGAGCTGGTTTAACTCAGTGCTCTTACCACAGGGGGAAAACAACGGAGAGTCTCGAAGGACCGAAATGTTAAGACCTTAAAAGCAAAGTCAGAAGAGACATTTAAACTAAATTTTATTCTTAAAATCAGAGCCTTATATGAGATTTGACAATGAAGTAGGAGGTACAGTTTTGTTTTCTATAATTATCGTTTGACCTACGAAAAGGATACACTTTACTGAGGGTGTCTATTTGAGTGCATGCTTACATTAGTGTTATTTTAGAACTGCATTGGTTAAATGTGTTCTCCACTCTTGTTTTGTTGTAGTATCTTTTAATGGGTTATCTCTGTTTACAGATCTTTGTTTACACCCGAGCAGTCATAACTTGTCTACTTTATGTGATTTCTTTACAGAACGGTTTTTTGGTTACATGAGTGAATGTGTATGTGGACGTTGACATGCAATGACTGCATCTTTCAAGAGGCGATGCAGTTACTGCACCGTCAAGTGGCCCGTGTGACACCAGCAGAAGGCTGTTACGCGCGGATCCCAGGCAAAACGCAGCCCTCCTCCCGCCCAACCGACCGAGGGGCGCTGCCGCATGACGCGCGGTGCGTAGCCGAACCAAACGCGAACATGCAAGAAATATAGCTATTAGACTAACATTCGAGGAAAATTAGTACTAAACTTACTAAGAAACTAAGCATGCAATCAAAGTACAAATACCACTACAGTTACTAATTAATAGAAAGGTGTGTAAGGATTAATAATTTAATAAGAGGAAGAGAATTAGTGGTGGATATAATATGGTAGAGGGAATTATAATCCGAGCATAAGACCCTAAACGGTTCATGCAAGGAATAATTCGATCTACAAAGTGGAAGGAACAACGGTATAAAATTTCTAGTCAGTCTAATAGGAATCGTGAAGTTTATGCGGCTCAACAGATCAGGGCTGTCTATGTCACCCCTGATCAAGTTGTGCATAAATATCACACCAAGCATTTTTCTACGGTTAACTAAGGATGGGAGGTTTACTAATAGTAGTCTACTAGAGTAAGATGGGAGTCTTACACCCGCATCCCAGTTAAGGCCCCGCAGAGCAAAGAGTAAAAAGTTTTTCTGTACTGATTCTATACGGTCCTGGTGTACTTTGTACTGAGGGCACCATACACAGGAGCCGTATTCTAAGATCGGACGAACAAGCGAGGTATAGAGAGTCTTTGTTATATAGGGGTCGTCAAATTCCTTTGACCACCTCTTTATAAACCCAAGCACGCTCATGGCCTTATTTACCATGGTAGAAATGTGTTCGGAAAACTTTAACTTGGGGTCTAACATAACACCCAGATCATCCACCAGGGTAATTCTCTCAAGAGAACCACCAAATAGGGTGTAAGGAGCCAACAAAGGGCTAGAACGATGAAATGTCATAACTTTGCATTTCGAGGCATTAAGGTGTAACAAGTTTGCACAACACCATGACTGAAAGTTATTGAGATCGGATTGCAAGCGAGAATGAAATGAAATGTCCTTGTACTGGACACAGAGTTTAACATCATCCGCATACATAAGTACTCGAGAGTATGTTAATACTGAAGGTAAGTCATTAATAAAGAGTGTGAAGAGTAAGGGGCCTAGATGGCTGCCTTGTGGTACTCCCGAAGAAACCTTTACTGGGAAAGAGAGGGAGTTTTTGAAGAGGACTCTTTGAGACCTAGAACAAAGATAGCTAGAAATCCATCTCAGGAGGTTGGGCGGAAACCCTAAAAGGTCAAGTTTATGCGCTAAAAGGGAATGGTTTACAGAGTCGAATGCTTTACTAAAGTCGGTGTAAATAACATCCGTCTGTAAGTTACCTTGAAAGCCTTTAATAATGAAAGAGGTAAACTCTAACAAGTTCGTGGTGGTTGATCGCCGCCTTATAAATCCATGCTGAGTTGGAGATATAAGTGACTTGCAGAGATGTTGCAAGTGCGGAGTTAAAACCTTCTCAAACATTTTAGGAATAGCGGATAACTTTGCTATACCTCTATAATTTTTTGCATCAGACTTGCTACCTTTTTTATGGAGAGGAATTATAAACGATTCCTTCCAGATCGGGGGGAAGCAAGAAGAATCAATGGATAGGGTGAATAGTTTAACCAAAGGTCCACACAGAGCCTCGGCGCAGTACCTGAGTACACAACCTGGAACCCCGTCTGGACCCGGTGAAAACACCGGCTTAACTAGTCGAAGATCATGAAGTAGGGAACATTCATTTAACAAGGGACTGAAAATGCCGTTCGACCTCGGTAAACCGTATGGGTACGGGTGACCAGAGTAGCTTTCCTCAGAATAGGTGGTTTGGAAGAATTGGGCAAAAAGATCGGCAATTGCCTGATCATTATTTGCCGACGCATTACAAAATGATAGCGAGGATGGGTGTGCGGACGTTCTACGCTTACTGTTTACGAAGCTGTAAAACTGTTTAGGGTCCTGAGAAAAACGTATCCTGCATCGAGATAGGTAGTTCTTATAGCATTGAGCATTAAGAACTGAAAAGTTTGACCGAGCTAATTACAATAATATGTTTTTGTTTGAACATTCTGCAAGGGGCCGAAAGTTGCATGGTTTTTACGATAACTGGTTCTTCTTTGAACACATCCGTTTTTGAGTCGTTTTTTCGATATGCTTGAAAAGAAGAATGTTTCCTTTCTTGAGGATCTTTTTTGAAGTTTCAAATGGACTTCAATATTTTCTCGCCAATTTCTTGCTGCACATCCATTGCCATTGTAACGGCAGCTTCTTTCTCCTCTTTTGTATTCATTCTATCTGCTGGTTCTTATTACTGGATACGTTCCGAATCGCAGTCAAAAAAGTAATAGTGCAGATGACGTACTGGATGGAGGAATTTGTGATTTGTGATGATACCGTACGTGTGTGGCCTGGTGCCAATTTTTATGGACAATGTCCTTTTGACTTTTTCAGTCTAATATCCAGATCAAATCTTTTCGCTGTACCTTTTTTGACAGCTTGAAAGGATGACCAAGGTCGGGGTCACCAGATGTAAATGTGTGGTTGTTTGTGTAGGAAGCTGGGTTGCATACGGTACATAAACCGTCTACAAATTGGTAAAAAAAACAATCATTGCAAAACTTTGGAAGCCCCAAATCTATAATAAAAAGTCAGTTACTCATACTCAGTTACACGATACTCAAAATGAGTATTGGGATATATTAGATTTGTGGTGAAAATGGATGTGTGTAACGTCCAGAAGGAATCGTTTCCAACCCCATAAAGCATATATATTCTTGATCAGCATCAATAGCCGAGTCGATTGAGCCCTGTCTGTCTGTCCGTCTGTCCGTCCCTATCAGCCCCTAGTGCTCAAAGACTACAAGAGCTAGAGCAACGACATTTTATATCCGGACTTCTGTGATATGTCACAGTTACAAGTATATTTCAAAACTTTTCCCCGCCGACTTCCGCCCCCACAAAGGGCGAAAATCTGTGGCATCCACAATATTGAAGATACGAGAAAACTTAAAACGCACAATCATAGAGAATGACCGTATCTATGGATTGCTGATCTGGATCAGCCATTTTTATAGCCAAAAGGAACAAATTAATTTGCAGTGGCTACGCAGCCCCCGACGACATGTTCAGACACGTTTACTGTCTCTCCCGCACGCACACATTGTCGCTCAATGTAGCCATACTGACTATGTATCGGGTATAAATGTAGACTTGCGGTCTCCTCAGCAACTCACAACGTTCCCCCTCGTTTGTTCTTGTGTTATCAGTAAAAAATGTTTCTTAAAAATAGAAAATAAAACTGTAAATAGTTACTACATGACATACCTTTTCCCTTTCTATTTACATGTGACGATTTTCCGATGTCTTTCCATACATGTAAATAGTTCGAACAACATTCAAATATCTCCAACAAAAACAATATTCTGATGGTTGCTGGGCTAAAACCGCTAAATGATTGGCGTTCTTATACTCTTGATAATCATCCGGGGTTATTGGTAATACGAAACCCGTTTACAGAACGAGGTCAGCGTTATTGGATTGCTCGCTGTCTGCGAGACTATCCGAGAACACCAAACAAGGTTAATTTAAATGAAAGACTGTTCCCGGATTCAGCTAGATCTGACTGGTGGAAAGAGCTTCATCAATGTGCCAATATCATTGAGATGCAGCGACTAAAATTTGCGATGCGTTGGACAACATTTGGTTATCATCATAATTGGGACACCAAGATTTACGACGAGTCTATGCGTTCACCATTTCCAACTGATCTGAAAAGCATGTGTACTTTTTTTTCATCTATTTTGGGCTTCAATAATTTTAAGCCCGAAGCTGCTATTGTCAATTACTACCCAATTGGCACGAGTTTATCTGGTCACACAGATCATTCTGAACCTAATCATTCTGCTCCACTGTTTTCTTTTAGGTGAAGTGTCATATTCGATAATATATTAAAGATCATATAATTATTTTGTATATTTACCACACAGCTTTGGACAGACTGCAATATTTCTCATCGGTGGAAAAACTAACGATGAAATACCAACCGCATTGTACATCCACAGTGGTGACGTTTTAATAATGTCAGACGAATCCCGTCTCTGCCATCACGCAGTGCCACGTATTATCAAAACAAAAGTATCTTGGACTTCGGAACTGCCAATTGAAAACATCGAAACTGAAATAATCGGAAAAAACTTATTGGATAATATCTTGTATCAGAAAGTGGGCGACTGGAATTTCTGGAAACCGTTTTCTCGTTATCTAGATGATTCACGAATTAATATTAATGTACGACAAGTGCTCAAACCAGGCGATAGTACCCTGTCACAAAATAATACTACCTTGTAATATAAATTGAATATAATATATTTAAATGCTTGCAGATGCTTTTTACTATATCTTAGCAACGCAAACAAGCAATCATCTCAGACCACAAAATGCAGTTGACCAACATCTGTCAATGATAATTGTTGTTAGCTGGGCCTTTCCCACGAGAATTCGTTTAAAATTAAACATTTTACTTTATTCTCGACGATTTCGACACGATTCTAGCCGTGTTTATGGTTAAAGGTCAAAACATATATGTATATGTGTTAGAGTGTCCCTTATTTTTCAAAAGTAAAATTTGAAGACGCATACCCTCTTTTTTTTTTTACTTTTGTATCCAAATAACTAAAAAAAATATTTTTGGCTTTTTTAAATTTCAATAAACCGTGCCGAATCGTGTTAAAAGTTGTGATTTTAATCACGTATACATTTTACATTTAGGTTTCTGACAGCTTCCTTGTTACTTGCATCAAATTTAATTTGTATTCCTTATTTGACTAAATATAATATATAAAATATATATAAACATTTAAAAGTATATGTTTTAAATATCTATAACATACATACATATATAACAAAAAGGTTAAATTTAAATCACAATGAATAATTGGGTTTTTATAAAGCGATGTGGCATCTCTGTTCACTGTTCCATGAACATATGGCAGACCCCGTTACTTTTGTGTTTTTGGCGGCAAAGCGTAACAAGTAATAAAACACAATATAATATTTTTAGCAATGGCTCAAGTGTTACGCAGCTCCAAGCCGCAAATTTTTTTAGGTGGTAATATAAATCATCAAATAGTTGGCGCAAAACTTCCGTCGAATCGCCAAGTGCTTGCGGTTCTGTTTTACAATACGCGTGAAGTAAAAATGACAACAAATGAAAGTGCTAATCTGGCGCTTCGCGAATGCATTATCTTTTGGGAAAAAGCAAGAATACCCACAAAATCTTTGCCTAACTGTGTAAAGAAGCTACTATGCTTACTTCAAACTTGGAGAGACCTTCAAAAAGATGCTAAAAAAGTATCAGAAAAGTATAGATACCGTGGAGAGAATTTTGTTAAAACTTTGGACAATTTGTTTGATATTGCCCATTCCGAAGCAATGGCAATAATCAAAATTGAAGAGGATAAAAAGTTTCTGCAGTGCCAAAAAAAAGCAGGGAGACCCGGCTGCTTGGGTGGAGTGGATAAAGAATTGGCCAATAAGGAAGAAAGCTCTCAAACAAGGCGTTTTAAAGAAGAAACCCGGCAAAGAAAGCATGATTCTTCATTGGGTGCGCCTTCTTCGAATTTCAATCTGCACACACAGGTAATTTATATGAAATTATTCTTAATGATTTTTATAACTTTACTATTTAACTTTGTAGGATGATTCACTGTCAAGCTTGGAAGATATAGCTGAAAGCTCTCATAGCTCCATGATAACCAAAAGTATTCAGCCTCAAAACATAAAAAGACGTGGTAGCAAAAATTTAATCACTCCGAAGCTCTTGGCTGCCTAAGATAGGTGCCAGCTTAGTGTAAGCGACTCTGTTTACGTTCTTAAAGCTACTGTAGAGGCACTTGGTTACAATTTTGATGAGCTTAGTATTAACAAGTCTACCATTCAACGAATTCGTACAGAAAGTCGGAAGAAATGCGCGATAGTGATAAAAGAGGATTTCAACAATAATATCCCAGAAGTTGTCAGTCTGCACTGGTGTGATGCACCTATTTCAGGCTGAGGTAAGCTCAGTCCCGTCTAGGGGTCAATCCACAAGAAATTTGTAGAAATGTGATGGAACCTTAAGGGCGGCGTCAGGGGGGCGGCCTGTCGTAGAGAGTTGGATCGGGGCTAGAATGGGCGTCGCTCGTCGTGTATGCGAAACGACTGTGTGGACTCGGGGCGGGGCAACGTCGGTGCCTCGGCTAATTGGGGTGAACTTACGCAATCGGGTGTTTTTACTTTGATAATTTGACACTTTATTGTATTTCTTAGCGGTTTAAATGAACTTATTTTTAATTGGGCGCCGATGTCTTCTGGTGAGTTCCGGGTACCGCGTCTGTCGTCCGGGCCGGGTCTCTGCGTAAGTTGTTCTTTGGTTCTCGTCGGCGTTCTTTTTATAGGCCCGTATTGCTGGGTCGGCGGGTTTGACAAATGCACTTCCGCGTCGGGGCGCACTTTGCCGTTCTTGTTGATCGTTGCAGATTTTGGCGGCACCGACTTTCCTCCGTCGATGAACCCGGAAAACCGCACTCGGCCGATGGCCTGGCTTGGAGTGGGGGAAAGCTCGTGTAACCTGATGTCTTTGGTCATCGTTCTAGAGTTGGCGCGTGTTGATCGTTGGTTGCTTGCGGGGGGGCTGATTGTGGGGTGCGGTGCGATGCGCTCATTATAGGTCGGTGGACGGATTGTATCGAAACCTTTTAGGTTCGTTACACTGGGATGGAAAGCTTTTACCACCTCTAGATGCTCGAAGCTGTAAAGAGGAACGTCTTCCAATTGTAATCGCACATTAAAATACCGAACAACTCATTGCAGTGCCACATCTGAAAAATTCGACAGGTAAAGAGTAAGCATAAGCTGTTTGGAATGCGGTTCACATATGGAATCTTGAAGATTGCGTACAAATTCTTTGTTTTGATAAAACAGCTTCAAACACAGGTCGGTTTAACGGCAAGTGCTTATTGTTCGAGCACAAATTTGATAGAGATTTTCTATATTTTGCCTGTCACATCCACGAGCTTTTACTGAAAAGTGTATTTGAAGTATAAAAGAAATGAAATAGCAAGAAGTCCAGATATTCCCATTTTTAAAAAGCTTAAGAATACTTGGAAAAATCTTGACCTTTCGAAAATACAATCTGGTCTATAAACTGTGGAAGGACACTTTAGCCGTTCTAAATATAATGAGTGGTTGGAATATTTTCAAGCGAAACTGAAAGAAAATAATGCTAGAGGAGACTTTTGGGAGTTAATTGAACTCTCCATAATATTCCTAGGTGGCGACATTGGACGGGAACAGAAAGTAAGACCTCCTGGCGCGATGTATCAAGCTCGTTGGATGGCACAAGCCATTTACACCTTAAAAATGGCATTTTAAGCTCTCAGTTCAAGCTCATTAAAAAAGAAATCGCAATCAGGAAAAAATGTTGTTTTTGTTTTCGTTCCATTTTAGAAAAACATATGGACGATTTTATATCTATAAAAAGCAGGAAATCATTTGATCGCCTTAAAATTGATGACAGTTTTCTGAGTCTGTGATCTTTATCATGGAACAGTAACCCATCTTACTTAAAAACAAGAAGAGTCTTTCATTACTTAAGGCAATAAATGATACAGCAGAAAGAGCTGTGAAATTGATGCAAGACATACCCGTATTGTAAAAAGGAGACTTTAAAAAGAAAATATTCTCAATAAAATGTTAGAACTGCGTACATTGATTAATTAAATATCTCAAAAGCCTTTCACATATGGAAAACTTTGACTGTGATTCGGCATGGGTTAAGGACAAAATTTTCAAATAATATTTTAAACACATATACTTTAAGGCAAAAAGAAAAAAATAAGAGGGTATGCGTGATTGAATTCGGAAAAAAAAATTTCCCCCATATAAGGGACACTCTAATATGTATATAGAATTGAAGGGTATATGGACGTTGACATGCAATGACTGCATCTTATAAGAGGCGATGCAATTACTGCACCGTCAAGTGGCCCGTGTGACACCAGCAGAAGGCTGTTACGCGCGGATCCCAGGCAAAACGCAGCCCTCCTCCCGCCCAACCGACCGAGGGGCGCTGCCGCATGACGCACGGCGCGTAGCCGAACCAAATGCGAACATGCAGGAAAGATGGTTGTTAGATTAATATTCGAGGAAATCAGCACTACACTTACTAAGAAACTAAGCATGTGTTAATATGTGTGTGTATGGGAAGCTGGGTTGCATACGGTACATAAACCGTCTACAGTTTGGTCGTCGCAACTAGAACTTGAACCAGTTGGACTGCTAAGTGGGTATCCTACGGTGCGCAAGGGAGGGTCTGAAGACACTGCAACAGCCTCTGATGATTGCGATGGAAGATAAGTGACAGGCAGTTATGGTACTGTTTCTGATACTGACTTTATTGATAAAATTGATTCTTATTTATAGGTAACAAAAGGTACAAAAGTGCTGAATCTGTAAAAATATATGTTTGTGTAATATGGATAATTTTAGTGTCTGGTGGGCAATTGCGACATTGTGATGGTCAGCAATTGCACCGCTGTCTACGCCCTCTGCGGAGAGAGTGCATTGTCAGCAGAACTCACTGCAGTGGCTAGTGTTTTGTCGTGAGGTATTAAATTACATGTTAATTAGAACACTGTGTCACGGTGTCACTGTGTTATGCCGACGGGTATTATTAACTATTAATTAAGCATATTTCTGCAACTGAACATTCTCCCGGCCGTTGAAACCGTGTTCAACCATTGCTCAAGTCGACGGCAAATCGGCGTGCAAGGGGGATAGGGGGTGATGACACGGCTGGATCGGGATTTGATGGCCTTGGTTTCCATAGTTGATACTTCTTCCGGAAAATGTAGGCAATGATCAATAGAATTGATATTGCTAGGCCTGCATAGGCAGGGAGTTGATGGTGCTGCAGGGTGGTGAGATGGTGTGGCAGCTCGTGATGATTGATGGCTGATAGTTGCTGGCGAAGATCATCAAGTTCTTGAAGATAGTCTGATGTCTGATTCTTCAGTTGTCACATTGGTGGCGAGGGTGATGTCTCCGGTGGGCTCACGTCACCAAACCGAGTGTAGGTCGATTTTACTTCGCTGATTGAGGTGCTGAAGGTGCTGATGCTTACTTCAGTATTGCAAGCAGTGCATCCAGGGGACATGGAGAGTAGACCAGTTCCTTCCAGTGTTCTGGTTGAGGGAACTCCGTTGCATACTGCTTGAAGTTTAGTTGTGGAATGCATTGCGAAGATCCATTTATTTGGATGCTGAGTTTTTAGCCACAACATGTCTGCCTTTGTGTGTGTTACCTGACACAGTGTTTCTGTTTTATTGTTAAACAGTTGAAACTCACAGCGATTGTCCACATTGAAGATCGTCTGATGGTCAAAGCAGATGAACTCCTCGTTGTGTACTTTAAGATAACGTCGGAAATCATCTTGGGTAGTGCCCATGAACTGGTCTCTGTGGATGTTCACAGTTACTATGGTGGTTTTGAGGTCAAATAGACTCCAGCTTGTAGAATCCCAAAACGGAATTGGGATGATGCTGAAGACTTCGAGCTGAGCTGTTGAGACCAGAGCTCTTTCTATCCACAGTCTTATAGCGTTGAAACTGTTTTAACTCTGCTGTAAACTCGACTTGTTGTATGGTTCGCAGGATTATAGCGCACAGACATGAGTCAGTTCTTCTGCGTAAAGCGTTGTGGTGTGCGCTCTGTTAGATTTGTAGCAGAAGCGTAACATATATGTCACAATGCGTTGCAGTTTGTGAAACGAGTTGCTATGTCTGCATGTATTTAATTCGTCCCCAAGTGCGCTAGGCGTGATTGGCAACCTTACATGTTTAGCCTTTCTCTCAAGATTGCTGGGTTCTATGGTGGGTGCCTTCGTCCATTTGTCTCGAGATCCGTGCAGGAATAATGGTCCATATAGCCACAGATTGTGATCTGCCAGTCTGCTTGCTGCGATCCCTCTCGACAAAACATCGGCTGCGTGGTTGGCCGATGACACATGACGCCACTGTGACTGGTTTGTTAACGCCTGGTTTCAAACGGGCCACTTGACGGTGCAGTAACTGCATCGCCTCTTGAAAGATGCAGTCATTGCATGTCAACGTCCAATAATGTCCATGTGCAGATCCTGTCGGACTCGGGTTGTGAGTTCGGAACTAAGAACTGCAGCACACAGTTCTAAACGTGGTAATGATTGTTTGGCTGTCGGCACCACATGTGATTTGGAACAGAGCAGTATTACTGGTACTTGGTTGTTTTTGTATGTAGCGCTTACATATACTACTGCGCCATATGCTCGTTCTGATGCATCTACAAAAGTATGGAGTTCTTGGGTAACTGGAATTTTACCATCGTAGATATGCCGGGGAATTTGCATTTTGTTTAATGTCGGGAAGTCTTCCCGGTATTCTTTCCATTCGGTTTGGTGTTGTAATGGTAATTCGTCATCCCAATCTAGTTAGAGCTCCCAAAGTTGTTGCATGAATATTTTTGCCTTTACTACCAGTTCGGAACACACCACCCGTTTGGTGATACGTGTAGCCTGGCTTTTCTGTGTTCGTCCACACAATTTATCCTTCTTTGGCATCCAGATGAGACCCAGAGTTTTCATGCTGTAGTGCTCTAGTGTCTCTCATAGTTTGACATCGCTTCCAATATCCTCTTTGGGGATTCCTTGGAGAAGTTGACCATTGTTAGAGCACCACTTGCGCAATTTGAATCCGGACGGTAGCAATATCTTATTTAGTTCTTGTCGAACATGAACTGCCTTTGGAATAGTGTTTGCTCCAGTTAGACAGTCGTCGACGTATAAATCGATTTTTAATGTTGATGATCCTAATGGTAGTCTGTCTATGTATTTGGTTGCCAAATGATCCAGACATTTCGTTGCTAGGAACGGAGCAGCTGTTGTCCCATATGTGACTGTTTTCAGGCGATAGTACCTGATCTCTTCGGACGGATCGTTTCTCCAGACTATCATCTGATGGAATTGATCCTCTGGATTCATCCACACTTGACGGTACATCTTTTCCATGTCCGCTGTGAATACGTACTTATGAATTCGAAATCGTAGCAGAATGGACATAAGTTCGCTCTGAACTATGGGTCCAGACTGCAGAATGTCGTTCAAAGATTTCCCGCTTGTTGATTTTCATGAGGCATCGGTTTGAGTACACAATGATGTGGAATGAAGTAGTGCTTTTTGGGAACCTTTGATGTTAGCACAATCTTCATATGTCCTAGTCCTTCATACTCTTCCATGAAGTCCACATAACTCTTCCAAGTTTCTGTTGAGCTTCGCCGCTCCAACGCTAGGAATCTTTTTGTTGCGGTTTCCAACGACTCCCCCAGGGCTGAAGGGTGTTCGGAAAATGGGAGCTTTACAATAAACCGGCCGTCTGAAGCTGTCTGAAGATTTTCTATAAAATGAGTTTCGCACCGTGCTTCCACTGGAGTGCGTGGCTTGTCTTCCGTCTCTAGATTGTCCACAGTCCAGAATCTTTCCATGAGCTCGTTTACTCCCGTTGCACAAATGGGTGAGGAACTGTGGGCAGATTTGACTTTTCCTGCCAGAATCCATTCCAGTTTCGTGTCTTGTAGCGACGGGCCTCCTGTCCTTAGCTGCTGTTGATCTGGTAGCAGCAACGAGTAGTAATGCTCGGCTCCGATTAGCATTCGATTTTGCCTGGCTTATGGAAGTTTGGATCTGCCAGTGAGATCTGCTTGGTACGTTTAAGCTCTCTGTATCGAGTGCCTGAGCTGGTTGATCAGCTATTATCTATGGTAATACGAAAGCTTCAATTCTTTGCGTAAAACCATTGTGAAGGGATGTCATGAGCACATTTACTCGTGCTCTGCTGGTCTTTGATTGACCCCCAATTCCTTCGATCCGTAATGTTGTGTCTTTTAGTTTGAGTGACAACATTAATGTCATTCGTTCAGAGATCAAGCTTATCTGTGATCCTGAATCTAGCAGTGCTTTGAAGTTAGCAACCTGCCCGTTGTTGGCTTCCACTGCCACCTGTGCTGTGGCCAGTAGATTGTAACTATTGTTACTTGCTGCACCAACCGTCGGGCCTCTTGATTCTGTAGCTGCGCCCGATGCTGTTTCCAAATGTAGCATCGTGTTGTGCTTCTTGTCACAATTGAAGCAGTTTCGACCTGGGCATGCATTTGTTTTGTGATTTGTTCTAAAGCAATTAACGCACATTTTTTGTTTTTGTACCCAATTTAGTCGTTCTGATGGAGATTTGGACCGAAATTCTTCGCATCCGTAGAGCCAATTGCTTGCTTTCTTGCAAAATGCATAAGGGTGCTCGCGCTCTCCCTGCACATGTCGTGCCTTTTGGCTCTCTCCTTGATGCTGGTGGCTTCTTACTAGTTCCTAGAACTCGAATTCTTTGCTCCAAGAACTGAAACATCGTATCCAGCGCCTGAATGTCCTTTGAGCTTGCTCATACAAGGCCTTATTTGTAACATCCAGTTTGTTTCTGATAATGGCAATCAATATTGGATCCCATGTAGATATATTGATTGCCAATCCCTTTAGTGATGCAAGGGATTCTATGGTTGTTATGTACAACTCTTTTAATGACTTGGGATCGTCATTAATTGTTTGATGATTGAGGAAGCGGTTCAGTACTGTATTCGAAACATCTCTGGGATTGTTGTATGCGTTAACTAGTATTTCCCAAGCGGCTTCATAATTTTCTTCCTTTAGTTCGATATGTCGAATTAATCTTTCTGCCTCGCCGGTAACGGTGGTTTCAAGATACCACATCTTTTTCACCGTAGGCATGTTGGTTTCATGAACCATGCATGAGAACAGATCGAAGAACTGGGTCCATTTTAATAGATCCCCATCAAACTTTGGGATGCTGATTTGTGCAAGCTGCACGTTATCCGTGTTTGGTGTAGCTGATTTTTCCAATGCTCTTTGGACCTTACTTTTCAGTGTTAGGTAGGATTCCATGTCATATCCTCCTTCCACTGGGTCCTCGTAAACCTCATGAATTTTGAAGTGGACTTCCTGTGCTTGAGTCCATAGTGATTTTATCAAACCACTTGATGTGCGTCCTTCCGCTTCTGAAAGTTGTTTCAGATTGCGTTTAACGGACTCTACTATGGCCTTTTGTCGGCGACATAGTGAAAGCAATTTGCTGTAATCCTTCGAGGACTGCTGGATCAGATCGCTTTCTTTGGGACCTACTGGGGGTTTCTCATGCTTTTCTTTAGGGACGATTTGACGTTCCCCACGAGCACTAGACGTCTGCGATAGCTTATCAATGAACTCGGTAAAAATCGTAATGTATTGCTTACATGTTGTACGTAAGTCTTCACAGAATTTTACGTATTCATCCGCTTTGTCTGTATCGCGAAGTTTGGAGTCGTTTTTGTTGAAGCGATTCCACGCATTTTCGAGTGCTGATATTTTGGCTTGACAATAAGAGGCCGTTTGCTTTCGTTCTTGGGAATCTTTTTTAAAGTTCCGAATGCACCTCGATATTTCCTCACCAATCTCTTGCTGCACATCCATTGCCATTGTAGCGGCAGCTTCTGCCTTCATTTGTGTATCCATTCTATCTGTTTGTACTTATTACTTTTGACCCGTTGGGAGTGTTTTATTTGCTTTGCAACTGGATACGCTCCGAATCACAACCGTTGACGGTCAGAAAAGTGATAGTACAGGTGATATGTTGGATGGAGGAATTTGTGCTGTTTCCAATCTATGGAACGCACGAAACAACAAAAATTGATTGCCTCGGTGGTAATCGAATTCTATAGCTGTCTTTCTGTTGGCTGAACCTGAATATGTCAGATTTGCCAAAGTGATACTCATTGGTAGGAGATGCTACCGTAAATGTATGGCCTGATGCCCAATTTTTATTGAAGATGTCTTGTTGACTGCTTCAATCTGATGTCCAGATCGAGTCCTTTCACTGTAGCTTGTCTGAGAGCTTGAAAGGATGACCAAGGTCGGGGTCACCAAATGTTAATGTGTGTGTGTAGGAAGCTGGGGTGCATACGGTACATAAACCGTCTACAGTTTGGTCGTCGCAACTAGAACTTGAACCAGTTGGACTGCGGAGTGGGTATCCTACGGTGCGCAAGGGAGGGTCTGAAGACACGGCGACAGCCTCTGATGATTGCGATGGAAGATGAGACAGGCAGTTCTGGTACTGTTTCTGGTACTGACTTTATTGATAAAATTGATTCTTATTTATAGGTAACAAAAGGTACAAAAGTGCTGAATCTGTAAAAATATATGTTTGTGTAATATGGATAATTTTAGTGTCTGGTGGGCAATTGCGACATTGTGATGGTCAGCAATTGCACCGCTGTCTACGCCCTCTGCGGAGAGAGTGCATTGTCAGCAGAACTCACTGCAGTGGCTAGTGTTTTGTCGTGAGGTATTAAATTACATGTTAATTAGAACACTGTGTCACGGTGTCACTGTGTTATGCCGACGGGTATTATTAACTATTAATTAAGCATATTTCTGCAACTGAACATTCTCCCGGCCGTTGAAACCGTGTTCAACCATTGCTCAAGTCGACGGCAAATCGGCGTGCAAGGGGGATAGGGGGTGATGACACGGCTGGATCGGGATTTGATGGCCTTGGTTTCCATAGTTGATACTTCTTCCGGAAAATGTAGGCAATGATCAATAGAATTGATATTGCTAGGCCTGCATAGGCAGGGAGTTGATGGTGCTGCAGGGTGGTGAGATGGTGTGGCAGCTCGTGATGATTGATGGCTGATAGTTGCTGGCGAAGATCATCAAGTTCTTGAAGATAGTCTGATGTCTGATTCTTCAGTTGTCACATTGGTGGCGAGGGTGATGTCTCCGGTGGGCTCACGTCACCAAACCGAGTGTAGGTCGATTTTACTTCGCTGATTGAGGTGCTGAAGGTGCTGATGCTTACTTCAGTATTGCAAGCAGTGCATCCAGGGGACATGGAGAGTAGACCAGTTCCTTCCAGTGTTCTGGTTGAGGGAACTCCGTTGCATACTGCTTGAAGTTTAGTTGTGGAATGCATTGCGAAGATCCATTTATTTGGATGCTGAGTTTTTAGCCACAACATGTCTGCCTTTGTGTGTGTTACCTGACACAGTGTTTCTGTTTTATTGTTAAACAGTTGAAACTCACAGCGATTGTCCACATTGAAGATCGTCTGATGGTCAAAGCAGATGAACTCCTCGTTGTGTACTTTAAGATAACGTCGGAAATCATCTTGGGTAGTGCCCATGAACTGGTCTCTGTGGATGTTCACAGTTACTATGGTGGTTTTGAGGTCAAATAGACTCCAGCTTGTAGAATCCCAAAACGGAATTGGGATGATGCTGAAGACTTCGAGCTGAGCTGTTGAGACCAGAGCTCTTTCTATCCACAGTCTTATAGCGTTGAAACTGTTTTAACTCTGCTGTAAACTCGACTTGTTGTATGGTTCGCAGGATTATAGCGCACAGACATGAGTCAGTTCTTCTGCGTAAAGCGTTGTGGTGTGCGCTCTGTTAGATTTGTAGCAGAAGCGTAACATATATGTCACAATGCGTTGCAGTTTGTGAAACGAGTTGCTATGTCTGCATGTATTTAATTCGTCCCCAAGTGCGCTAGGCGTGATTGGCAACCTTACATGTTTAGCCTTTCTCTCAAGATTGCTGGGTTCTATGGTGGGTGCCTTCGTCCATTTGTCTCGAGATCCGTGCAGGAATAATGGTCCATATAGCCACAGATTGTGATCTGCCAGTCTGCTTGCTGCGATCCCTCTCGACAAAACATCGGCTGCGTGGTTGGCCGATGACACATGACGCCACTGTGACTGGTTTGTTAACGCCTGGTTTCAAACGGGCCACTTGACGGTGCAGTAACTGCATCGCCTCTTGAAAGATGCAGTCATTGCATGTCAACGTCCAATAATGTCCATGTGCAGATCCTGTCGGACTCGGGTTGTGAGTTCGGAACTAAGGACTGCAGCACACAGTTCTAAACGTGGTAATGATTGTTTGGCTGTCGGCGCCACATGTGATTTGGAACAGAGCAGTATTACTGGTACTTGGTTGTTTTTGTATGTAGCGCTTACATATACTACTGCGCCATATGCTCGTTCTGATGCATCTACAAAAGTATGGAGTTCTTGGGTAACTGGAATTTTACCATCGTAGATATGCCGGGGAATTTGCATTTTGTTTAATGTCGGGAAGTCTTCCCGGTATTCTTTCCATTCGGTTTGGTGTTGTAATGGTAATTCGTCATCCCAATCTAGTTAGAGCTCCCAAAGTTGTTGCATGAATATTTTTGCCTTTACTACCAGTTCGGAACACACCACCCGTTTGGTGATACGTGTAGCCTGGCTTTTCTGTGTTCGTCCACACAATTTATCCTTCTTTGGCATCCAGATGAGACCCAGAGTTTTCATGCTGTAGTGCTCTAGTGTCTCTCATAGTTTGACATCGCTTCCAATATCCTCTTTGGGGATTCCTTGGAGAAGTTGACCATTGTTAGAGCACCACTTGCGCAATTTGAATCCGGACGGTAGCAATATCTTATTTAGTTCTTGTCGAACATGAACTGCCTTTGGAATAGTGTTTGCTCCAGTTAGACAGTCGTCGACGTATAAATCGATTTCTAATGTTGATGATCCTAATGGTAGTCTGTCTATGTATTTGGTTGCCAAATGATCCAGACATTTCGTTGCTAGGAACGGAGCAGCTGTTGTCCCATATGTGACTGTTTTCAGGCGATAGTACCTGATCTCTTCGGACGGATCGTTTCTCCAGACTATCATCTGATGGAATTGATCCTCTGGATTCATCCACACTTGACGGTACATCTTTTCTATGTCCGCTGTGAATACGTACTTATGAATTCGAAATCGTAGCAGAATGGACATAAGTTCGCTCTGAACTATGGGTCCAGACTGCAGAATGTCGTTCAAAGATTTCCCGCTTGTTGATTTTCATGAGGCATCGGTTTGAGTACACAATGATGTGGAATGAGGTAGTGCTTTTTGGGAACCTTTGATGTTAGCACAATCTTCATATGTCCTAGTCCTTCATACTCTTCCATGAAGTCCACATAACTCTTCCAAGTTTCTGTTGAGCTTCGCCGCTCCAACGCTAGGAATCTTTTTGTTGCGGTTTCCAACGACTCCCCCAGGGCTGAAGGGTGTTCGGAAAATGGGAGCTTTACAATAAACCGGCCGTCTGAAGCTGTCTGAAGATTTTCTATAAAATGAGTTTCGCACCGTGCTTCCACTGGAGTGCGTGGCTTGTCTTCCGTCTCTAGATTGTCCACAGTCCAGAATCTTTCCATGAGCTCGTTTACTCCCGTTGCACAAATGGGTGAGGAACTGTGGGCAGATTTGACTTTTCCTGCCAGAATCCATTCCAGTTTCGTGTCTTGTAGCGACGGGCCTCCTGTCCTTAGCTGCTGTTGATCTGGTAGCAGCAACGAGTAGTAATGCTCGGCTCCGATTAGCATTCGATTTTGCCTGGCTTATGGAAGTTTGGATCTGCCAGTGAGATCTTGCTTGGTACGTTTAAGCTCTCTGTATCGAGTGCCTGAGCTGGTTGATCAGCTATTATCTATGGTAATACGAAAGCTTCAATTCTTTGCGTAAAACCATTGTGAAGGGATGTCATGAGCACATTTACTCGTGCTCTGCTGGTCTTTGATTGACCCCCAATTCCTTCGATCCGTAATGTTGTGTCTTTTAGTTTGAGTGACAACATTAATGTCATTCGTTCAGAGATCAAGCTTATCTGTGATCCTGAATCTAGCAGTGCTTTGAAGTTAGCAACCTGCCCGTTGTTGGCTTCCACTGCCACCTGTGCTGTGGCCAGTAGATTGTAACTATTGTTACTTGCTGCACCAACCGTCGGGCCTCTTGATTCTGTAGCTGCGCCCGATGCTGTTTCCAAATGTAGCATCGTGTTGTGCTTCTTGTCACAATTGAAGCAGTTTCGACCTGGGCATGCATTTGTTTTGTGATTTGTTCTAAAGCAATTAACGCACATTTTTTGTTTTTGTACCCAATTTAGTCGTTCTGATGGAGATTTGGACCGAAATTCTTCGCATCCGTAGAGCCAATTGCTTGCTTTCTTGCAAAATGCATAAGGGTGCTCGCGCTCTCCCTGCACATGTCGTGCCTTTTGGCTCTCTCCTTGATGCTGGTGGCTTCTTACTAGTTCCTAGAACTCGAATTCTTTGCTCCAAGAACTGAAACATCGTATCCAGCGCCTGAATGTCCTTTGAGCTTGCTCATACAAGGCCTTATTTGTAACATCCAGTTTGTTTCTGATAATGGCAATCAATATTGGATCCCATGTAGATATATTGATTGCCAATCCCTTTAGTGATGCAAGGGATTCTATGGTTGTTATGTACAACTCTTTTAATGACTTGGGATCGTCATTAATTGTTTGATGATTGAGGAAGCGGTTCAGTACTGTATTCGAAACATCTCTGGGATTGTTGTATGCGTTAACTAGTATTTCCCAAGCGGCTTCATAATTTTCTTCCTTTAGTTCGATATGTCGAATTAATCTTTCTGCCTCGCCGGTAACGGTGGTTTCAAGATACCACATCTTTTTCACCGTAGGCATGTTGGTTTCATGAACCATGCATGAGAACAGATCGAAGAACTGGGTCCATTTTAATAGATCCCCATCAAACTTTGGGATGCTGATTTGTGCAAGCTGCACGTTATCCGTGTTTGGTGTGGCTGATTTTTCCAATGCTCTTTGGACCTTACTTTTCAGTGTTAGGTAGGATTCCATGTCATATCCTCCTTCCACTGGGTCCTCGTAAACCTCATGAATTTTGAAGTGGACTTCCTGTGCTTGAGTCCATAGTGATTTTATCAAACCACTTGATGTGCGTCCTTCCGCTTCTGAAAGTTGTTTCAGATTGCGTTTAACGGACTCTACTATGGCCTTTTGTCGGCGACATAGTGAAAGCAATTTGCTGTAATCCTTCGAGGACTGCTGGATCAGATCGCTTTCTTTGGGACCTACTGGGGGTTTCTCATGCTTTTCTTTAGGGACGATTTGACGTTCCCCACGAGCACTAGACGTCTGCGATAGCTTATCAATGAACTCGGTAAAAATCGTAATGTATTGCTTACATGTTGTACGTAAGTCTTCACAGAATTTTACGTATTCATCCGCTTTGTCTGTATCGCGAAGTTTGGAGTCGTTTTTGTTGAAGCGATTCCACGCATTTTCGAGTGCTGATATTTTGGCTTGAATCTTTGGCTTCTTGGGAATCTTTTTTAAAGTTCCGAATGCACCTCGATATTTCCTCACCAATCTCTTGCTGCACATCCATTGCCATTGTAGCGGCAGCTTCTGCCTTCATTTGTGTATCCATTCTATCTGTTTGTACTTATTACTTTTGACCCGTTGGGAGTGTTTTATTTGCTTTGCAACTGGATACGCTCCGAATCACAACCGTTGACGGTCAGAAAAGTGATAGTACAGGTGATATGTTGGATGGAGGAATTTGTGCTGTTTCCAATCTATGGAACGCACGAAACAACAAAAATTGATTGCCTCGGTGGTAATCGAATTCTATAGCTGTCTTTCTGTTGGCTGAACCTGAATATGTCAGATTTGCCAAAGTGATACTCATTGGTAGGAGATGCTACCGTAAATGTATGGCCTGATGCCCAATTTTTATTGAAGATGTCTTGTTGACTGCTTCAATCTGATGTCCAGATCGAGTCCTTTCACTGTAGCTTGTCTGAGAGCTTGAAAGGATGACCAAGGTCGGGGTCACCAAATGTTAATGTGTGTGTGTAGGAAGCTGGGTTGCATACGGTACATAAACCGTCTACAGTTTGGTCGTCGCAACTAGAACTTGAACCAGTTGGACTGCGGAGTGGGTATCCTACGGTGCGCAAGGGAGGGTCTGAAGACACGGCGACAGCCTCTGATGATTGCGATGGAAGATGAGTGACAGGCAGTTATGGTACTGTTTCTGATACTGACTTTACTGATAAAATTGATTCTTATTTATAGGTAACAAAAGGTACAAAAGGGATGAGTCTGTAAAAATATATGTTTGTGTATTATGGTTAATTTCAGTGTCTGGTGGGCAATTGTGACATTGTGATGGTCAGCAATTGCACCGCTGTCTTCGCCCTCTGCGGAGAGAGTGCATTGTCAGCAGAACTCACTGCAGTGACTAGTGTGTTGTCGTGAGGTGTTATATTACATGTTAAGCAGAAAACTGTGTTATGCCGACGGGTATTATAAACTATTAATTAAGCATATTTCTGCAACTGAACAGCATGCATTCATAATACATTTACAAATACCACTACAATTACTAATTACTAGAAAAGTGTGTAGAGATTAGTAATTTAATAAGAGGAAGAGAATAAGTGGTGGATATAATATGGTAGAGGGAATAATAATCCGAGCATAAGACATCTACAAATAATAATAATAAATAAAAAATAATAAAATAATAAATAATAAAATAATAAACAAATAATCTACAAAGTAAAAGGAACAACGGTGTAAATTTTCTAGTAGGTCTTATAGCAATCGTGAAGTTTATGCGGCTCAACAGATTAGGGCTGTCTATGTCACCCCTGATCAAGTTGTGCATAAAAATCACACCAAGCATTTTTCTACGGTTAACTAAGGATGGGACGTTTACTAAAAGCAGTCTACAAGAGTAAGATGGAAGTCTCACACCTTCATCCCAGTTAAGGCTCCGCAGAGCAGAGACTAAAAAGTTTTTCTGTACTGATTTTATACGGTCCTGGTGTACTTTGTACTGAGGGCACCATACACAGGAGCCGTATTCTAAGAGCGGACGAACAAGCGAGGTATAGAGAGTCTTTGTTATATAGGGGTCGTCAAATTCCTTTGACCACTACTTTATAAACCCAAGCACGCCCATGGCCTTATTTACCATGGTAGAAATGTGTTCGGAAAACTTTAACTTGGGGTCTAACATAACACCCAGATCATCCACCAGGGTAATTCTCTCAAGAGAACCACCAAATAGGGTATAGTGAGCCAACAAAGGGCTAGAACGATGAAATGTCATAACTTTGCATTTCGAGGCATTAAGGTGTAACAAGTTAGCACAACACCATGACTGAAAGTTATTGAGATCGGATTGCAAGCGAGAATGAAATGAAATGTCCTTATACTGGACACAGAGTTTAACATCATCCGCATACATAAGTACTCGAGAGTATGTTAATACCGAAGGCAAGTCATTAATAAAGAGTGTAAAGAGTAAGGGGCCTAATGGCTGCCCTGTGGTACTCGCCAAGAAACCTTTACTGGTTAAGAGAGGGAGTTTTTGAAAAGGACTTTTTGAGAGCTGGAACAAAGATAGCTAGAAATCCATCTCAGGAGGTTGGGCGGAAACTCTAAAAGGTCAAGTTTTTGCGCTAAAAGGGAATGCTTTACAGAGTCGAATGCTTTACTAAAGTCGGTGTAAATAAGTCTGTAAGTTACCGCCTTATAAATCCATGCTGAGTTGGAGATATAAGTGACTTGCAGAGATGTTGCAAGTGCGGAGTTAAAACCTTGTCAAACATTTTAGGAATAGCGTATTACTTTGCTATACCTCTATTATTTGTTGCGCCAGACTTGCTACCTTTTTTATGGAGAGGAATTATAAACGATTCCTTCCAGATGGGGGGAAGCAAGAAGAATCGATGGACAGGGTGAATAGTTTAAGCAAGGGTCCACACAGAGCCTCGGCGGTGAAAACACCGGCTTAACTAGTCGAAGATCATGAAGTAAAGAACATTCATTTAACAAGGGACTGAAAATGCCGTTCGACCTCGGTAAACCGTATGGGTACGGATGTCCAGAGTAGCTTTCCTCAGAATAGGTGGTTTGGAAAAATTCGGCAAAAAGATCGGCAATTGCCTGATCATTATTTGCTGACGTATTACAAAATGATAGCGAGAATGGGTGTGCGGACATTCTACGCGTACTGTTTACGAAGCAGTAAAACTGTTTAGGGTCCTGAGAAAAACGTATCCTGCATCGAGATAGGTAGTTCTTATAGCATTGTGCATTAGGAACTGAAAAGTTTGACCGAGCTACCTGAAATTTTTTATAAAGTCTTGATTTTAAGTTTTTTAGACTGGATAACTCTTTGGTAAACCAAGGGGATTTTCCAGATCTAATCGGACAAGAATGTGGGACACAAGAATCAAAAAATGTGCCAAGAGCATTGTAAAAAATGTTTGTGCCTTTTATGACATCAGTGCACAAGTACAAAGCGGACCAATCAAAAGCCCTAATTACGGCGATACGAAAGCAACGGACATCAGGTGGCCTACTCGACCGATCCAATACAGTTGGTCTTATATCTAGCGACACTTCGAAAGTAGTATGGTAGGCGTCCTCAGGTATAGTGAGCAGAAGGGCTCGGGTTAACAACACTAAGGTCGGATCCGATACAAAGCACAGATCAAGCAATCGACCCAAGGAATTTTTCACATGGTTGACTTGAGACAGGGACAGGTCAAGCAAGCCGTCAACAAAGTCATGTCGTGACATGGCCACTAGGTTACTAGACTCGTTTACCGAAGACCAAACAGTTCCTGGCAAGTTGAAGTCACCAAGAACTATCATATGATCTTTATCTGATAGCGTAGAAGAATTAGTGGTTATGGCGGAGAAGTGCTATTCATAAATAGAGTTATCCGAAGAAGGTGGATTATACGAGCAAGGATGGTTCGACGGAATGTACCACTCTCGTTTTCTCTCTAATTTTGACTGCTGGAAGTGTAAGCCAGACAGACCGCCAAACGCTATGCAGTCAGGTTATGCTCTGACAGCAAACCATTATCATTTATTACCGACCAAGCATTAGGGGGGGGGCTGGGGCTGTAACGAAAATTCGCATTGTAAATATAGCGCTTGTTAAGCCAATGAGATTTTTTATTAACTGTTGAAGATCACAATAAAAAGTTTGATGTATGTATATATGTTAACTTTATTGGTAAAAGAAAGAGCAAGTATTTATTTTTTAGAACAGTCCGATTGATGGCTATGACGTTTTTAATAACTGTTGCAATATTTAATTTAATGAAAGTCGAGAGGGTTTATAAAATTTAAGATTTATTTGCACATGTAAGCCAACTTATCGCGTATGTACATATGGGTCGAACGATTGATGCGAGGATGTTACTCCAATAGCTGCAACGATTAGCTCAAGACTGCCCATGCAAGGGCTGACGGGCCAAATTGCCGGGCCCTATGCAGCAAGCTTAGACGCAAACGAGAGCGTAGGATAGCCCGAGAGCGTTAGAGCTGCTCGGGGACGCTGTACAAGCCGAGTACGAGAGATTGCGATATAAAGAGACGAAAGAATTCCGCTGCATGCGCATATGCGGTAGCAAATGATCTTTGCAGTGGGGGCATTGGAAACGACAACACCAAAATGCATTTCCTTTGGGCCGCACCACTGGCAATAATTTAAAATATTTAAGCTGCTTGACCCGACATACTCCCCCCGTTGGAAGCCTGACTTTCAACAGCATCTTTAAGGGGCAGCAGGCACAGCTTGTTGACGGCGCGCTTGGTGATTCCAGATGACGTCTTCAGCACAGCAACTCGGGAAACGCCATCTCGTCCAGGCAAAAGCTCGACCACTCTCGCCCTTGTCCACTGTATGGGAGGAAGATTCTCATCCTTGACAAGAACCAAATCTGGGACTGCTAAACTGGGCTTCGCAGTGCGCCACTTTGAGCGCTGCTGCAGTGACGTGATGTACTCCTCCTTCCACCGGGACCAAAAGAGCTGCTGCAGAAGAAGCTGCTTCAAGAAATGCGCTGGAGTTAGAACATCTAGATCGGCAGGGCTCTCTGAAATTGAAACTAAAGGTCTTGAATTAATCACTGCCGTGATGCGGCACAACAGCGTCCGCAGCTCGTCAAATCCAAGAACCGAGTTGCCTATCGCACGGTAGAAGTGGTACTTGGCCGTCTTCACTGCAGCCTCCCATAGACCACCAAAATAAGGGGAGCGCGGAGGAATGAAATGCCAGTCCATAGCCTCGACCAAGCAAAAATCCAGCAGCGCCCTCTGATGGTCATCGCTGAGGACCAGGCGCTTTAATTCCATCAGCTCATTCTTAGCGCCGACAAAATTGGTTGCGTTGTCTGACCAAATTTGCCGCGGTTTTCGTCTGGTACATATGAAGCGCTTTAGTCCATGTAGAGAAGCAACTGTGGATAAGTCCTTTATAAGCTCCAGATGAACAGCCTTGGTAGCGAAACAAATGAAGACGCAGACGTAGCACTTGATTGGAGCCTTGTTGCGTGCCTCCGGTTTGTAGAAAAACGGCCCACAGAAGTCCACGCCTGTGATCTCAAAGGCATGAGAACCATCGAGCCGCTCCTTTGGAAGATCCGCCATAATATGCTCCAATACCCTGGGCTTCAGTCGAAAGCATCTTACGCACTTGTTTACTGCCTTGTTTACCGTCTTCCTCCCCCCAATAGGCCAATATTGGGATCGAATTAGTCCAAGCAAAGCTCGAGGACCAGCGTGCAGATTCCGCTCATGAAAATGGGAGATTATTGCAAGAGTCAGTGGATGGCTGCTGGGCAAGATGATTGGATGACGGCCATCAAAATCCAACGAAGAGTTTTTCAGTCGACCATCTACCCTGAGAAGTCCAAACTGATCCATGAATGGCGATAACGATGCGATTGAGCTCGATGAGAAGACTGCTCCCCTTGCCCGCAGTGAATTTATGTCCTCCCAAAGCTGAGTTCGCTGGACTAGTCGTAGCAATACCTGGGTTCCATGTTCAATGTCTGAGACAGTGAGTCCGGGGCGCCGAATTCGGTTGCAAAACTTGTGAATGTATCCGAAAACGCGTTGCAAAGAAGCAAATGAATTCGCATACTTGGTGTTCGGAGCAGAACCCAGCCGATTAGCTGCTTGCCAAATAGCACCTAATTCTTGGCCCTCAGCCGCTTATTTTGTTTGTTACTTATGTCTATGTCACTCATTTGTTTGTTAAAGCTTTGCGCGTGCCTGCCCTGCTAAACGCTCTCTGCCAGCTCGCTCTTCGCTATCTCCGCTTTGCGTCTGCCTACCGACGTCAGCCGAGCGAAGCTGCGCTTAGCGATCGGAGCGGCAATGTAAAGGGCAGGCAAACCACACTTGCAATTTGGATGTCACGCATTAAAGAACATATCGTAATTTTATTTCTGCGCCGAGTTTTATTTAATTCGAAATAATTAGTCGGCCGATTGGGGATAAAAAACATTATCTCCACACTTGGAATCAGCAATAATGTCCATGTAGGGCGATTTAACCAGAAGAGCCTTCCGACGAAGTTCAAGGGCTGGCTTATCAGGTAGCACAGTGGGTGTCCAGTCATCTGAGGAGCCGCAAAGAAATGGAGGACCATGAGCCCAAAGAGGTGACTCATTCAGCTCAGTCGGATGAGCCCCTCGAGACAGAATGTCGGCTGGGTTTAAAGCTGTGGGAACATAGCACCATTCCATTTTTTCGATCATTTCCTGAATCGTTGACACTCTATTTGCAACAAATATTTTAAATCTTGACGGCTCGTCCAGAATCCAAGAGAGCGCAACGGCAGAATCACACCAACAGTAACACCTTCCCTTGAAGACATTCATTCCAGCTATCTCAGATATGAGCCTAGCCAGCAACTCCGCTCCACAAAGCTCCAACTTTGGTACTGTAAGTGTCTTCAAAGGAGCCACACGAGATTTGGCACAAAGTAAGTGACTGCTGGAATGCTGACCCTTGGACACGACATAAATGCATGCACCATAAGCCTCGATGCTGGCATCGCAAAATCCATGAATTTCCACCGTAGAGTCTGGAAGGAGTACAAGCCGAGGAAATTCAAGTCGACGAATCTGACCAAAACTGGTGCATATTTCCTGCCACTCGGTGTTCAGTGCGACTGGAAGGCTTTCATCCCAGGACAACTTCTCTTGGCACAAACGCTGGAGAAAGATTTTGGATTTAGTAATTACGAGACCAGCTAGTCCGATAGGATCGTAGAATCGCGCTATGGATGACAAAACAGAGTGCCTGCAGGAATGAAAAGAAGATTGTGGGGACGAGAACGAAAATAACAGTTGATCAGAAACCGGATCCCAAGCAAGTCCTAAAGTTGTAGTCACATGGCTGCCATCGTCGAACTTCAAAAATATTTCCTTGTCCTCTTCCGGAACTCCATCCAGCACAGCAGGCAAGTTCGAACACCATTTCCTCAATCTGAACTGACTCTAGACAAAATTCCAGCAGTTTGCTCCCGAATTCAGACAGCCTCTTCCTGACAGCTGGCTCCAGAAATCAAGTCATCCACGTAGAAGTCACGGCGAAGGATTTCAGCTCCAACTGGAAACGCCATCTGCTCGTCCATTGCCAACTGATGCATCGCTCGCACAGATAAATAGAAGGCAGGCTTCGTCCCATAAGTAACGGGGTCCAATTGGTACACACGCAAGTCTTCTTCCCTGGAGTTTCTCCACAGAATACACTGCAAGTTGCTATCCTCGGTCGAGACTCTTACACAACGATACACCTTACAGATATCTCCCGTAATCGCAACGGCGTATGAACGAAATCGAGCAAGAATATGAAACAGTTTGGGTTGGATTACAGGACCAGCCATTAAAACGTCGTTCAGGGAATATCCAGATGAGGTTGAAGCGGATCCATCAAAAACGACGCGAAGCTTGATCGTAGAACTATCTTCCTTCATGACGCAATCGTGAGGCAAAAAATATCGGCAGTTGCTGATTGACTGGGTAGGAACCTGAGACATATGGCCTAAATCAAGGCCTAATACTCCTTTATAAATGCTGCATACTGAGATTTAACATCAGGGCGACGATCTAACTTTCTCTCAAGGGTCAGGAATCTACGAAGCGCTTGATTGTAAGATTCTCCAAGGAGATCCAAATTATATTTTGCTGGCAGCCGAACACAATAATCGCCTTTATGTAGTCGAAATGCTGCACAAAGTGTGCTTCACAATCTAGCTCTTCTTTGGTAGACTTTATTATTGGTTCGATGCAATTTTCTACCTCCCAAAACCTTCGAAGAAGCACCTCAAGCCGATCCTCTGGATTATTATCCTCAGCAGCTACGGCCCGAGCGCGAGAGACCATCAACGAGGAACCTTTTAAGCGCGAACAACCTCCAGACACGACCCATCCCAAGCGCGTTTTCTGAATTGAAGGCAATCCTGGCAGTAGCTTGACCTGACCAACACACAGGAGTTCGAAAAACAGACTTGCGCCAATTAGCAGATCGACGCGCTGCGGCTTATAAAACTCCGGATCAGCTAGTGGTATGTTAGATGGAATGTTCCAGTTTTGAGTGTCAATTCCAAAGCTTGGCTGTCGATCGGTTATGCTAGAGGCTATAATGGCAGTGATGAGAGTTGAGTAATCCGATGAGCGAGAGTGCAGGCTAACGTTGACCGAAAATCCATCCGTGACGAAGCTAGAGTCGCCTATTCCCGAGACTGCAGTCGATGATTTCATTTTTCGAAGCTGAAGCTGATTCACGAAACGAGAAGTTATTAGATGCAACTGGGAGCCGGAATCCAGCAACGCTCGGCAGGGAACTAAAACTCCGGAACGATTTTTGACTAAGACCGTGGCCGTGGCAAGTAGAACAAAATCATCTTGGGCAATAAGAGCAGACGAGGTAGACGCTGAAGTAAAGGGCTCAGTGGTATGCTCAGACGGCGTAGACTCAGACAGCGCAGACTGAGATGGAGTATACGGCGCTGATTTCCCTTGGACTGCGGTATCTTCAGGGCTACCAAAATGAAGGAGGGTATGGTGTCTACCCCCGCAGGTACGACAGTTGCTCGAGGTGCACTGAAGTAATCGATGCCCTGTTCTGAGGCAATTTATACACAACGAAAGCCGCTTGGCTTCTTTATGGCGATTTGTGGGTGACAGCGCTTTAAACTTCTGACAGTGCTGGACCTCGTGAGCACCATCGTTGCATAGCGCGCAGCGTGCTACGGTTTGGTTCGCTGTAACCAATGTGGACCTAGAATTATTATGCTTTCTACTTCTGCCCACCTGATTGCTCAACGCATAGCTTGCCATAGAAAAGTCCATCGTCTCCAATGATCTGCATCGCTGCTCCAAGAACGAGGCCATAGATTCCCACGACGGAATTAAGTTTGCGTATGCGGGGTCGTTGAATCGTTCCTCCCACTTCTCTTGGCTCGCTGGATCCAGTTTTCGGAGAAGTTTCTGCACGACGATGCATCCTGCGATCTGCTCAGTGGTGCCCAAACCCTGGAGCGCGCGCATATGTGAATTGAACTTGTCTGAAAGCTCCCGAAGCATGACCACTGACCCAGGTTCCACAGCCTGGAGCGCCAAGATCTCATTGATGTGTGCCTGAAAGACCAATCGCCGATTATTGAATCTGTTTTCCAACAAATCTAATGCCACAGCATAATTGCCAGCTGAGATTTCCAGCGACCGAACAGTCTCCAAAGCCGAATCCCGCAGACAGGAACGCAAATGCTGGAGCTTTTCTATGTTTGTTAAGTCCGGATGGCTGTCGATGATGGTGGCAAACATTGAATAAAAGTCCTTCCAGTTCGTATACCCGCCGCTAAACGTCGGCAATTGTATAAGAGGCAGGGATGGTACTTGTCTACGGTGAGGTAGAAATTGCGAGCCGGCAAACTCAACCGTAGTGTTTCCTCCAGCCGAGGCAGAATGAAACGGCATGCGGCCGCTACTCTTAGCCATTTCCCTAATAATCGCCGCCTTCAGCGAGCTGGCAAGTGCCTCAAAAATGTCACACAAACCACTGTGAATTTCGCTTCGATCCAATTCCTCAAGCTCGCCGTGAAACATCTCAAATTTGCCGATCAACTTCTTGCTCTTGCTTTACCACGAGCATGTAGTAGTCATAGTCCGACGACTCATTCTGCCAAGCGGTAGCTAACCTTTTTATTTTCTCGCATAATTCCGTTCACTTAAGCTTCAAAAAAGACACCCTGTTTTGCTTTTATAGCCAAAAGGAACAAATCAATTTGCAGTGGCTACGCAACGCCCGACGTCACGGTCAGACTGATTTTCTGTCTCGCTCGCACGCACTCTTTGTCGTGTCGTTCAATATTACCGGAGGAGAGCCATACTGACTAAGTATCGGGTATAAATGTGGAGTTGCGTTCTCCGTTTTTATATAAAAATATATATAGAAACTTATTTTTTAATTTTTATCATTTTAATTAATATTAATAACTTAAAAAAAATTTAAAACAAGAAATTGCGAATAAAAGTTTATTTATTTTTGAAATTTGCCGTAAAAAATAACATATGTCTATTTTCCCCACTCTTCTTGGTGTTTTTTTTTGTGCCTCAATTTTTTTAAACTCATAACCATTATTTGCGGTCCCTGATTTCCACAACGTTGCATAGCCTCTAACATGGGCTTTTCTCGACTTCTCTTCTTCGTTTCCTTCACCAGCCAGGTCAAAGCGCGCGATCATGGAAATTTTCACTCCTGCAATGCTTCATCGCCTGTAATGGCCAGTGGTGATCAGCCACAAAGGGGATACACCACCAAGTAGACAAATATTCCTCTGTGAATGCAGAGAGCGCCGGACAACCCAACATAATGCCTTGCTGGACAACAGAAGAAAATAACGACCCAGAAGCGGAAACTCTCGGGAGCCGTTGTGTCAACTGTCTCTCCTCTTTGCTACTCGATACTCTGTCATTCGCCCTTGACCGCTTTCCACCCCGCTATTTAGTGCCGCTCGAGGGCGCCATGCGTGTTTGCGGGTTTCCTATTTTTTTTCACGGATACCCCAAATACTATGTTTGCCACTTCTCTCGTCCCATCGTCGGTCATTGCTCCCGCCACCCCAGCTGGACCAATCGGCAGCACATATAACCCCTCTAAACAGCTGTATATCTATCTAAGCTTAAGGACAGGCTTTCCCCTCCGACGTACAACCGTTCTCAGGAACACTATGCCTAACTCCCCTTCGCTAAGGAAATGCTCTGGAAAGAGGGCGCCTACTTTCAGGCGGCTTAGCAACGTACGCCAAACGACTCATTATAAACCATATAATTTCAACATTACCGTTACGCAGTATTATCCACTAGCCCTAAGCCCTAGCTAAAGGAGTCTTGCGGAGCGAAATGCTAAGTTGCCGATGAAGAATCGGCAGAATCGTAGAGAATGACCATATCTTTTAGACTGCAGAATCTGAATTGGATCGTATCATTATTATAGCCAGCATCAAGAAAACAATTTCATTTTTTCTCGCCCTGTCTCTCTCTAACACACACGTAGCATAGCCGGCGTTGCTTAGAGTAAAACATTAGCGCCTAGATCTCAAAGACTATAAAAGCTAGAGCAACCAAATTTGGTATCCATACTCCTAATATATCGGACTGAGATGAGTTTGTTTCAAAATTTTGCCACACCCCCTTCCGCCCCCGCAAAGGACGAAAATCTGGGGATATTCACCAATCTCAGAGACTATTAAGGTTAGAGTAACCAAATTTGGTGTCCGCACTTCTGTTAGATCTCACTATAAAACGTATATCTCAGAATTTTGCCCCACCCCCTTCCGCCCCCACAAAGGACGAAAATCTGTTGCATCCACAATATTGAGGATACGAGAAAACTAAAAACGCAGAATCATAGATAATAATCATATCTATCGGATTGCTGAATCTGAATCAGATCAGATAATTTAGATCATTATAGCCAAAAGGAACAAATCAATTTGCAGTGGCTACGCAGCGCCCGACGTCACGCTCAGACTGATTTTCTGTCTCTCTCGCACGCACTCCTTGTCGTGTCGTTCAATATTACCGGAGGAGAGCCATACTGACTAAGTATCGGGTATAAATGTAGAGTTGCGGTCTCCGCAACGTTAAGCAGTATTATCCACTAGCCCTAAGCCCTAGCTAAAGGAGTCTTGCGGAGCGAAATGCTAAGTTGCCGATGAGGGCGTTAGCAGAGCAATAGATCTGTACGGCGTTGCGGTGTATCGCTGCCCGAATGCCGAGCCTCGGTAACCGATTTAGAGTGTGAGTCAGTCAGAGTGAGGACAAACAAAAAAAAGGACGTATCACGCATAAGTGAACTAGAAGTGTGAGAGTAGAAAACGAGGCCAAGGAGAGAAACTAAGAATAAAAACGTATCTGTTCGCAAACATCGCTGCCGTTGTAAAGAGCCGTAAATTTGCCATGATCGGCCATTCCCGCATTCCACTCAGCGCTCGTCTATGTCCAGCTGGCAAAGGAAGCGAAAAAGGTAGTGAGCGAGGCCGAGAAAAGCCAAAGTTAGAAGCTAAGCTGCGTTGTGGTTCCCCCCCCCCCCATCAAAAAATGGCGTACATATCTGAATTACAGACAGCTCAACGCCCACTCCCACTCCGAGCCAGACGCGTATCCCGTGCCCAGGATCAACCATATCTTGGAGAAACTCTGACAGGCGAAGTTTCAACCCTGGATTTGAAGCACGGATACTGGCAGATTACGGTGGCCCCGAATATTAGAGAATGAACGGTATGCGCGGTACCTGAGAGGGGTACGTTTCCGTGGCGGGTGATGCCTTTTAAGCTGCACGTCGCCAGCGAGCCCTGTATACGGTGATTGGTCCGGAGATGGAACCGTACGTCTTTGCATCGTCGTCGTGAAGACCAAGGAGCAACACGTAGCCAATCTAAAGGTGCTGGTGGCGTCTTCGAGCCGACAACTTTTGGCGATCCGAAATATGAAGGCCTTAACGAACCTGAACCTGAAGGAACTGAAGCAGTGCATCGGTATGGCGTCCTGGTACCATAGCTTCATACTGAACTTTGCTGCTGTGTTGGTAAAGCAATTGATCGCATAGCTTAAGAAAGGCAACAAGTGGCATTGGGACCAGAAGCAATAGGATGCACTTGACTTACTTAAAGAGAGTTTAACCACGGAGCCGGTCTTGGCATGATCCGACCGTCAATAGTTCATTGTGTGGTCCATTCGGAGGCTGAGATGCTACCTGGAGGGGTATCAGTTTGAGGTCGTTACGGATCATCTGGCTCTAAAAAGGCTGAATTCCGTTGGGTGCGCAAAGCCGGAGAGCGAAAGACGTGGCGGAGAAGTAAGCCGGCAGAGTCAAGAGCAGGGCCCCGTACTCACTTTTAGTAACCAAAAAGCACTCTAGAAGATATAGTCATCTGTTACGATTATGCGTTTTTAGTTTTCTCGTATCGTCGAAATTGTGGATGCCACAGATTTTCGCCCTTTGTGGGGGCGGAAGTGGGCGGGGCAAAGTTTTGAAATATTCTTGTAGCAGTGACATATCACAGAAGTCTGGATCCAAAACATCGTTGCTCTCGCTCTTATAGTCTTTGAGCACTAGGCGCTGAAGGGGACGGACAGACGGACAGACGGACGGACGGACAGACGGACAGACGGACGGACGGACAGACGGACAGACGGACAGACAGACATGGCTCAATCGACTCGGCTATTGATGCTGATCAAGAATATATATACTTTATGGGGTCGGAAACGGTTCCTTCTGGACGTTACACACATCCACTTTTACCACAAATCTAATATACCCCAATACTCATTTTGAGTATCGGGTATAAAAATTACAAAAAATACAGGAATATGAATACGTGCAAGACATAACGAATTAAGCAAAACCAAGACCTTTTCAACATGTTTGCAGCCTCTTCAGATCTATGTATGTATTTCATCCATTAGATATGTGAGATCACAAATTAAATCGGAATGTAGTTATTCTTCAGAAATGATAAGGAAGTGGAGGATTATTTTACAGAAACATAAAGAAAATTGTTTTTATTTAAATTAGGTTTAGTTAAAAATTAAATAAAAAAATAATATTTTATTGTAAAAACCAGCATTAAAAGTACTTTATCGATAAAAAATAAATAAAAATAAAGCATTTTACATAGGAAAATATGCACCGGCAACAAAGTTCAACTTTAACCCATTATTGTGAAGCTTTTAGACACTGTAGAATTCTGACTGTAGTCAATTGTAGTCCTCGAACGCTTCCTGCAGCTTCCTCAGCTCGTTCCGGGCTCCGACGAAGTTGGTCGATTTTGACGGGCGGACACGTCCTCAAATCCGAGGCAAGACGTTAATAGGACCACAAAAATACACCCCACAAATCAGGAATGGACGACCTTCTCTAAACCTGTCTGACGGCAGATTTCCCATGATCTGACTCATCAATTTTGGTTGGTAGCGAAAACAATGGATGCATCTCCTAACTATCCGAGTACATTCCCGACGTGCATTTACAAGCCAAATCTTCTGTAAATTCCTCAAAAACAGTTCGACTAAGTGACTTTTGGCGAGCAGTAGAATTGGAAACTTGTCCTCAAGTGGCACGGGCGCATGCAACAACCTGCCTCCCACCCTGATAAGCGAACAGATGTTTCTTTTTCGGACATCTTTTGGACATCTTTGGCCATCATTTGCAGGCTTGGCGGCAGAGCCTGTCTCTTTTTCAACGGTTTAAACTCCTGCGGAAAGACACTTTGTTGAACCAGCTCCATCAATTTGAGTGACGATTGCTGCAACTACTTTACAGTCAACTCCGTCGATGTTTAAAAATCGGTACACATAGGCAAAGAAGCAATTTGTTCTGCTGAATATTTTGTTAATTCTTTATTCTCTGAAACAGCATCTAGCTCCCAAAGCCTTTCAACAAGGCCTCCCAGCTCCATGTCTTCCTTTGACGAAGCTGCGACACAACACGCAGCTTTTTATTGTTGTTGCTTACATCGCCCAGAAACTACCCATCGCCCGAAGCACAACAACTTGAAGAATGAGTCTGATCCAAGAAACATATCTATCTCTTGGGGTCGATGGAACGCTGGATCTGCTAACTCCACGCTCGCCGGAATTTTCCACTGCTTGATGGGAAGAGTATATTGTAGTCGACACTTCACTCCTTGAGACCGAGCTTGATTTTTCTACCGATGTTACTGTCAGCCAACGAAACCCTTGACAATCTTAGAGACTGCGCCAGGCTTTCTGTCATGAAATTGACCTGCGAGCCTGAGTTCCACCTGACCTTGCGAGTCTGAACTCTGATTTACACTCGAGGCGCCATATCTGTGCAATAGTGAGTGGTAGCCCTGTGAACAAACTCTGCACCTAGGGGATGTGCACGGGGAAACCCTATTCACAGATTTAAATCAATTAATACACCGCTGCTTGCCGTTTGCGAAGACGCAAATCCATGACAATTTACAATCGAATGGTTGCAGCCACAATATACACACTTGGGCTCGATCGATCTTTCAGCCCTTGCGAAAGAAAACGAGGGGGAACGTTGTGAGTTGCTGCGGACACCGCAACTCTACGGTTATACCCGATACTAAGTCAGTATGGCTCTCCTCCGGCAGACGCCGCTAATATTAAACGACACGACAAAGAGTGCGTGCGAGAGAGACAGAAAATCAGTCTGAGCGTGACGTCGGGCGCTGCGTAGCCACTGAAAATTGATTTCTTGCTTTTGGCTACTAAAATGATCCGATCTGGTCCAGATTCAGCAATCTGATAGATATGGTCGTTATCTATGATTCTGCGTTTTTAGTTTTCTCGTATCCTCAATATTGTGGATGCAACAGATTTTCGTCCTTTGTGGGGGCGGAAGTGGGTGAGGCGAAATTTTGAGATATAAGTTTTAAAGTGAGACCTAACAGGATTGCGGATACCAAATTTGGTTACTCTAGCCTTAATAGTCTCTGAGATTTGTGAATATCCCCAGATTTTCATCCCTTGCGGGGGCGGAAGGGGATGTGGCGAAATTTTGAAACAAACTCGTCTCGGTCCGATATATTAGGAGTGTGGATACCAAATTTGGTTGCTCTAGCTTTTATAGTCTCTGAGATCTAGGCGCTAATGTTTTACTCTAAGCAAAGCCGGCTATGCTACGTGTGTGTTAGAGAGAGACAGGGCGAGAAAAAATGAAATTGTTTTCTTGATGCTGGCTATAATAATGATACGATCCAATTCAGATTCTGCAGTCTTAAAGATACGGTCATTTTCTACAATTCTACGTTTTTGGTTTTCTCATATCTTTAAAATTGTGGATGCCACAGATTTTCGTCCTTTGTGGGGGCGGAAGTGGGCGGGGCGAAGTTTTGAAATATTTTTGTAGCAGTGACAATCACAGAAGTCTGGATCCAAAACATCGTTGCTCTAGCTCTTATAGTCTTTGAGCACTAGGCGCTGAAGGGGACGGACAGACGAACGGACGGACAGACGGACAGACGGACGGACGCACAGACGGACAGACAGACATGGCTCAATCGACTCGGCTATTGATGCTGATCAAGAATATATATACTTTATGGGGTCGGAAACGATTCCTTCTGGACGTTACACACATCCACTTTTACCACAAATCTAATATACCCCAATACTCATTTTGAGTATCGGGTATAAAAATTTAAAACAAAAAATTGCGAATAAAAGTTTATCCATTTTTGAAATTTGCCGTAAAAAATAACATATGTCTATTTTCCCCACTCTTCCTGGTGGTTTTTTTTGTGCCTCAATTTTTTTAAACTCATAACCATTATTTGCGGTTCCTGATTTTCACAACGTTGCACAGCCTCTAACATGGGCTTTTCTCGACTTCTCTTCTTCGCTTCCTTCACCAGCCAGGTCAAAGCGCGCGATCATGGAAAATTTGCGGTAAAATAGCGGCCACTCTAAAACAATTTAAAAAAAATGCAAAACGAGCGTCAGAACGTGCGAATGAGATCTCCGATGTCTCCAAGAGCTGGGAGCCCCGAAAAAGTACTCACCCTGATTAGGGAACGGCCCCCTGCACAAATGTTAAACTGAGGGCAATTTAATTTTGTAAATTTGCACTCCTGCAATGCTTCATCGCCTGTAATGGCCAGTGGTGATCAGTCAAAAAGGGGATACACCACCAAGTAGACAAATATTCCTCTGTGAATGCAGAGATCGCCGGACAACCCAACATAATGCCTTGCTGGACAACAGAAGAAAATAACGACCCAGAACCGGAAACTCTCGGGAGCCGTGGTGTCAACTGTCTCTCCTCTTTGCTACTCGATACTCTGTCATTCGCCCTTGACCGCTTTCCGCCCCGCTATTTAGTGCCGCTCGAGGGCGCCATGCGTGTTTGCGGGTTTCCTATTTTTTTTCACGGATACCCCAAATACTATGTTTGCCACTTCTCTCGGCCCATCGTCGGTCATTGCTCCCGCCACCCCAGCTCGACCGATCGGCAGCACATATAACCCCTCTAAACAGCTGTATATCCATCTAAGCTTAAAGACAGGCTTTCCCCTCCGACGTACAACCGTTCTCAGGAACAGTATGCCTAACTCCCCTTCGCTAAGGAAATGCTCTGGAAAGAGGGCGCCTACTTTCAGGCGGCTTAGCAACGTACGCCAAACGACTCATTATAAACCATATAATTTCAACATTATCGTTACGCAGTATTATCCACTAGCCCTAAGCCCTAGCTAAAGGAGTCTTGCGGAGCAAAATGCTAAGTTGCCGATGAAGAATCGGCAGAATCGTATAGAATGACCATATATTTTAGACTGCAGAATCTGAATTGGATCGTATCATTATTATAGCCAGCATCAAGAAAACAATTTAATTTTTTCTCGCCCTGTCTCTCTCTAACACACACGTAGCATAGCCGGCTTTGCTTAGAGTAAAACATTAGCGCCTAGATCTCAAAGACTATAAAAGCTAGAGCAACCAAATTTGGTATCCCCATTCCTAATATATCGGACCGAGACGAGTTTGTTTCAAAATTTCGCCACACTCCCTTCCGCCCCCGCAAAGGACGAAAATCTGGGGATATTCACCAATCTCAGAGACTATTAAGGTTAGAGTAACCAAATTTGGTGTCCGCACTTCTGTTAGATCTCACTATAAAACGTATATCTCAGAATTTTGCCCCACCCCCTTCCGCCCCACAAAGGACGAAAATCTGTTGCATCCACAATATTGAGGATACGAGAAAACTAAAAACGCAGAATCATAGATAATGATCATATCTATCGGATTGCTGAATCTGAATCAGATCAGATCATTTAGATCATTATAGCCAAAAGGAACAAATCAATTTGCAGTGGCTACGCAGCGCCCGACGTCACGGTCAGACTGATTTTCTGTCTCGCTCGCACGCACTCTTTGTCGTGTCGTTCAATTTTACTGGAGGAGAGCCATACTGACTAAGTATCGGGTATAAATGTAGAGTTGCGGTCTCCGCAGCAACTCACAACGTTCCCCCTCGTTTTTATATAAAAATATATATAGAAACTTATTTTTTAATTTTTATCATTTAAATTAATATTGATAAATTAAAAAAAATTTAAAACAAAAAATTGCGAATAAAAGTTTATTCATTTTGGAAATTTGCCGTAAAAAATAACATATGTCTATTTTCCCCACTCTTCTTGGTGGTTTTTTTGTGCCTCAATTTGTATACCCGATACTCCAAATGAGTATTGGGGTATATTAGATTTGTGGTAAAAGTGGATGTGTGTTACGTCCAGAAGGAATCGTTTCCGACCCCATAAAGTATATATATTCTTGATTATTCTTGATATTCTCCGATGTCTCCAAGAGCTGGGAGCCCCGAAAAAGTACTCACCCTGATTAGGGAACGGCACCCTGCACAAATGTTAAACTGAGGGCAATTTACTTTTGTAAATTTGGACTCCTGCAATGCTTCATCGCCTGTAATGGCCAGTGGTGATCAGCCAAAAAGGGGATACACCAAGTAGACAAATATTTCGTTGTGAATGCAGAGAGCGCCGGACAACCCAACATAATGCCTTGCTGGACAACAGAAGAAAATAACGACCCAGAACCGGAAACTCTCGGGAGCCGTGGTGTCAACTGTCTCTCCTCTTTGCTACTCGATACTCTGTCATTCGCCCTTGACCGCTTTCCGCCCGCTATTTAGTGCCGCTCGAGGGCGCCATGCGTGTTTGCGGGTTTCCTATTTTTTTCCACGGATACCCCAAATACTATGTTTGCCACTTCTCTCGGCCCATCGTCGGTCATTGCTCCAGCCACCCCAGCTGGTCCGATCGGCAGCACATATAACCCCTCTAAACAGCTGTATATCTTTCTAAGCTTAAAGACAGGCTCCCCCCTCTGACGTACAACCGTTCTCAGGAACACTATGCCTAACTCCTCTTCGCTAAGGAAATGCTCTGGAAAGAGGGCGCCTACTTTCAGGCGGCTTAGCAACGTACGCCAAACGACTCATTATAAACCATATAATTTCAACATTATCGTTACGCAGTATTATCCACTAGCCCTAAGCCCTAACTAAAGGAGTCTTGCGGAGCGAAATGCTAAGTTGCCGATGAAGAATCGGCAGAATCGTAGAGAATGACCATATCTTTTAGACTGCAGAATCTGAATTGGATCGTATCATTATTATAGCCAGCATCAAGAAAACAATTTCATTTTTTCTCGCCCTGTCTCTCTCTAACACACACGTAGCATAGCCGGCTTTGCTTAGAGTAAAACATTAGCGCCTAGATCTCAGAGACTATAAAAGCTAGAGCAACCAAATTTGGTATCCACACTCCTAATATATCGGACCGAGACGAGTTTGTTTCAAAATTTCGCCACATCCCCTTCCGCCCCCGCAAGGGATGAAAATCTGGGGATATTCACAAATCTCAGAGACTATTAAGGCTAGAGTAACCAAATTTGGTATCCGCAATCCTGTTAGGTCTCACTTTAAAACTTATATCTCAAAATTTCGCCTCACCCACTTCCGCCCCCACAAAGGACGAAAATCTGTTGCATCCACAATATTGAGGATACGAGAAAACTAAAAACGCAGAATCATAGATAACGACCATATCTATCAGATTGCTGAATCTGGACCAGATCGGATCATTTTTGTAGCCAAAAGCAAGAAATCAATTTTCAGTGGCTACGCAGCGCCCGACGTCACGCTCAGACTGATTTTCTGTCTCTCTCGCACGCACTCTTTGTCGTGTCGTTTAATATTAGCGGCGTCTGCCGGAGGAGAGCCATACTGACTTAGTATCGGGTATAGCCGTAGAGTTGCGGTGTCCGCAGCAACTCACAACGTTCCCCCTCGTTTTCTTTCGCAAGGGCTGAAAGATCGATCGAGCCCAAGTGTGTATATTGTGGCTGCAACCATTCGATTGTAAATTGTCATGGATTTGCGTCTTCGCAAACGGCAAGCAGCGGTGTATTAATTGATTTAAATCTGTGAATAGGGTTTCCCCGTGCACATCCCCTAGGTGCAGAGTTTGTTCACAGGGCTACCACTCACTATTGCACAGATATGGCGCCTCGAGTGTAAATCAGAGTTCAGACTCGCAAGGTCAGGTGGAACTCAGGCTCGCAGGTCAATTTCATGACAGAAAGCCTGGCGCAGTCTCTAAGATTGTCAAGGGTTTCGTTGGCTGACAGTAACATCGGTAGAAAAATCAAGCTCGGTCTCAAGGAGTGAAGTGTCGACTACAATATACTCTTCCCATCAAGCAGTGGAAAATTCCGGCGAGCGTGGAGTTAGCAGATCCAGCGTTCCATCGACCCCAAGAGATAGATATGTTTCTTGGATCAGACTCATTCTTCAAGTTGTTGTGCTTCGGGCGATGGGTAGTTTCTGGGCGATGTAAGCAACAACAATAAAAAGCTGCGTGTTGTGTCGCAGCTTCGTCAAAGGAAGACATGGAGCTGGGAGGCCTTGTTGAAAGGCTTTGGGAGCTAGATGCTGTTTCAGAGAATAAAGAATTAACAAAATATTCAGCAGAACAAATTGCTTCTTTGCCTATGTGTACCGATTTTTAAACATCGACGGAGTTGACTGTAAAGTAGTTGCAGCAATCGTCACTCAAATTGATGGAGCTGGTTCAACAAAGTGTCTTTCCGCAGGAGTTTAAACCGTTGAAAAAGAGACAGGCTCTGCCGCCAAGCCTGCAAATGATGGCCAAAGATGTCCAAAAGATGTCCGAAAAAGAAACATCTGTTCGCTTATCAGGGTGGGAGGCAGGTTGTTGCATGCGCCCGTGCCACTTGAGGCCAAGTTTCCAATTCTACTGCTCGCCAAAAGTCACTTAGTCGAACTGTTTTTGAGGAATTTACAGAAGATTTGGCTTGTAAATGCACGTCGGGAATGTACTCGGATAGTTAGGAGATGCATCCATTGTTTTCGCTACCAACCAAAATTGAATAGTCAGATCATGGGAAATCTGCCGTCAGACAGGTTTAGAGAAGGTCGTCCATTCCTGATTTGTGGGGTGTATTTTTGTGGTCCTATTAACGTCTTGCCTCGGATTTGAGGACGTGTCCGCCCGTCAAAATCGACCAACTTCGTCGGAGCCCGGAACGAGCTGAGGAAGCTGCAGGAAGCGTTCGAGGACTACAATTGACTACAGTCAGAATTCTACAGTGTCTAAAAGCTTCACAATAATGGGTTAAAGTTGAACTTTGTTGCCGGTGCATATTTTCCTATGTAAAATGCTTTATTTTTATTTATTTTTTATCGATAAAGTACTTTTAATGCTGGTTTTTACAATAAAATATTATTTTTTTATTTAATTTTTAACTAAACCTAATTTAAATAAAAACAATTTTCTTTATGTTTCTGTAAAATAATCCTCCACTTCCTTATCATTTCTGAAGAATAACTACATTCCGATTTAATTTGTGATCTCACATATCTAATGGATGAAATACATACATAGATCTGAAGAGGCTGCAAACATGTTGAAAAGGTCTTGGTTTTGCTTAATTCGTTATGTCTTGCACGTATTCATATTCCTGTATTTTTTGTAATTTTTATACCCGATACTCAAAATGAGTATTGGGGTATATTAGATTTGTGGTAAAAGTGGATGTGTGTAACGTCCAGAAGGAACCGTTTCCGACCCCATAAAGTATATATATTCTTGATCAGCATCAATAGCCGAGTCGATTGAGCCATGTCTGTCTGTCCGTCTGTCCGTCTGTCCGTCCGTCCGTCTGTCCGTCTGTCCGTCCGTCCGTCTGTCCGTCTGTCCGTCCCCTTCAGCGCCTAGTGCTCAAAGACTATAAGAGCGAGAGCAACGATGTTTTGGATCCAGACTTCTGTGATATGTCACTGCTACAAGAATATTTCAAAACTTTGCCCCGCCCACTTCCGCCCCCACAAAGGGCGAAAATCTGTGGCATCCACAATTTCGACGATACGAGAAAACTAAAAACGCATAATCGTAACAGATGACTATATCTTCTAGAGTGCTTTTTGGTTACTAAAAGTGAGTACGGGGCCCTGCTCTTGACTCTGCCGGCTTACTTCTCCGCCACGTCTTTCGCTCTCCGGCTTTGCGCACCCAACGGAATTCAGCCTTTTTAGAGCCAGATGATCCGTAACGACCTCAAACTGATACCCCTCCAGGTAGCATCTCAGCCTCCGAATGGACCACACAATGAACTATTGACGGTCGGATCATGCCAAGACCGGCTCCGTGGTTAAACTCTCTTTAAGTAAGTCAAGTGCATCCTATTGCTTCTGGTCCCAATGCCACTTGTTGCCTTTCTTAAGCTATGCGATCAATTGCTTTACCAACACAGCAGCAAAGTTCAGTATGAAGCTATGGTACCAGGACGCCATACCGATGCACTGCTTCAGTTCCTTCAGGTTCAGGTTCGTTAGGGCCTTCATATTTCGGATCGCCAAAAGTTGTCGGCTCGAAAACGCCACCAGCACCTTTAGATTGGCTACGTGTTGCTCCTTGGTCTTCACGACGACGATGCAAAGACGTACGGTTCCATCTCCGGACCAATCACCGTATACAGGGCTCGCTGGCGACGTGCAGCTTAAAAGGCATCACCCGCCACGGAAACGTACCCCTCTCAGGTACCGCGCATACCGTTCATTCTCTAATATCCGGGGCCACCGTAATCTGCCAGTATCCGTGCTTCAAATCCAGGGTTGAAACTTCGCCTGTCAGAGTTTCTCCAAGATATGGTTGATCCTGGGCACGGGATACGCGTCTGGCTCGGAGTGGGAGTGGGCGTTGAGCTGTCTGTAATTCAGATATGTACGCCATTTTTTGATGGGGGGGGGGGGGGGGAACCACAACGCAGCTTAGCTTCTAACTTTGGCTTTTCTCGGCCTCGCTCACTACCTTTTTCGCTTCCTTTGCCAGCTGGACATAGACGAGCGCTGAGTGGAATGCGGGAATGGCCGATCATGGCAAATTTACGGCTCTTTACAACGGCAGCGATGTTTGCGAACAGATACGTTTTTATTCTTAGTTTCTCTCCTTGGCCTCGTTTTCTACTCTCACACTTCTAGTTCACTTATGCGTGATACGTCCTTTTTTTTGTTTGTCCTCACTCTGACTGACTCACACTCTAAATCGGTTACCGAGGCTCGGCATTCGGGCAGCGATACACCGCAACGCCGTACAGATCTATTGCTCTGCTAACGCCCTCATCGGCAACTTAGCATTTCGCTCCGCAAGACTCCTTTAGCTAGGGCTTAGGGCTAGTGGATAATACTGCTTAACGTTGCGGAGACCGCAACTCTACATTTATACCCGATACTTAGTCAGTATGGCTCTCCTCCGGTAATATTGAACGACACGACAAAGAGTGCGTGCGAGAGAGACAGAAAATCAGTCTGAGCGTGACGTCGGGCGCTGCGTAGCCACTGCAAATTGATTTGTTCCTTTTGGCTATAATGATCTAAATTATCTGATCTGATTCAGATTCAGCAATCCGATAGATATGATCATTATCTATGATTCTGCGTTTTTAGTTTTCTCGTATCCTCAATATTGTGGATGCAACAGATTTTCGTCCTTTGTGGGGGCGGAAGGGGGTGGGGCAAAATTCTGAGATATACGTTTTATAGTGAGATCTAACAGAAGTGCGGACACCAAATTTGGTTACTCTAACCTTAATAGTCTCTGAGATTGGTGAATATCCCCAGATTTTCGTCCTTTGCGGGGGCGGAAGGGGGTGTGGCAAAATTTTGAAACAAACTCATCTCAGTCCGATATATTAGGAGTATGGATACCAAATTTGGTTGCTCTAGCTTTTATAGTCTTTGAGATCTAGGCGCTAATGTTTTACTCTAAGCAACGCCGGCTATGCTACGTGTGTGTTAGAGAGAGACAGGGCGAGAAAAAATGAAATTGTTTTCTTGATGCTGGCTATAATAATGATACGATCCAATTCAGATTCTGCAGTCTAAAAGATATGGTCATTCTCTACGATTCTGCCGATTCTTCATCGGCAACTTAGCATTTCGCTCCGCAAGACTCCTTTAGCTAGGGCTTAGGGCTAGTGGATAATACTGCGTAACGATAATGTTGAAATTATATGGTTTATAATGAGTCGTTTGGCGTACGTTGCTAAGCCGCCTGAAAGTAGGCGCCCTCTTTCCAGAGCATTTCCTTAGCGAAGGGGAGTTAGGCATAGTGTTCCTGAGAACGGTTGTACGTCGGAGGGGAACGCCTGTCTTTAAGCTTAGATAGATATACAGCTGTTTGGAGGGGATATATGTGCCGCCGATCGGTCCAGCTGGGGTGGCGGGAGCAAAGACCGACGATGGGCCGAGAGAAGTGGCAAACATAGTATTTGGGGTATCCGTGAAAAAAAATAGGAAACCCGCAAACACGTATGGCGCCCTCGAGCGGCACTAAATAGCTGGGCGGAAAGCGGTCAAGGGCGAATGACATAGTATCGAGTAGCAAAGAGGAGAGACAGTTGACAGCACGGCTCCCGAGAGTTTCCGTTTCTGGGTCGTTATTTTCTTCTGTTGTCCAGCAAGGCATTATGTTGGGTTGTACGGCGCTCTCTGCATTTACAGAGAAATATTTGTTGACTTGGTGATGTATCCCCTATTTTGCTGATCAGCACTGGCCATTACAGGCAATGAAGCATTGCAGGAGAGCAAATTTACAAAAGTAAATTGCCCTCAGTTTAACATTTGTGCAGGGTGCCGTTCCCTAATCAGGGTGAGTACTTTCTCGGGCCTCCCAGTTCTTGGAGACATCGGAGATCTCACTGACGATCGTTTTGAATTTTTTTTGTATTGCGTTAGAGTGGCCCCCAGTTACTATTCTAACGTCAAAGACAGCTATAACGAAAGAAAAAGCTTCCTAAGAGAAGGCATCGGCGGGCAGCGAGCGCTGCAGCAATAGCGGCACTCCCGCCTTAGTGGGCACTCATAGTGCAATTTCGGCATTCAAGCGAAAGTGACGGCGAACATCGCTCATCTGCGTCCGATCGGCCCCGCGGGCGCAACCTCTCTCACCGCGGTGATAAAACTCCCGGCTAGTGTGGATGCTGCTGGATCCCATTAAGAAAGGGATGAAGCAGTCAAAGATAGTGAAAAATCATAATTAAAAGGGAACATTGTGTATGGTGTATGGGAATGGTGAAAGCAGATGAACATTTCTCACATTCCGTCGAGAAGATGGGCATAATTGCGCCTTTGGTATCCACATTATCTCATACCCTTTCCAACTCTAGCCCATAATATTTTTGCTTCCTTCTTTTCTTTGTTTACTATCTTAATTTATATGGAAATTAGCTGTACTATTATTATTGTTAGATATTTTGATAATTATAAGCACATCAATCTTTATTTACCCTTACCTAGGTTAGGTTAGGTAGAGGCGGCTGTCAAGCTCGCTTGACACACATAGGCCGGTTTCGGCCCATTGTGATACCTCTTGGGATCATTCCCTCCCTGCAAGTGAGATTTCATGTCAACAGTTGTCCCATCCAGATGCTCTTATAAAGTTTGCGATCTTTCTGGGACATAACGTAGACATCTAAGATATGTCGTTCAGAAAGGCAGAGCCTAAGTGTTGTAGCCTCCTTCTGCTTAAAGCTGGACAGGAGCAGAACAGGTGTTCCACTGTCTCCTCCTCGTCCTCGTCTCTGCAGCTGCGGCAGAAATCATTGTATGGGGCACCCAGCCTGTTTGCGCGGATGCCTACTAGCCAATGTCCTGTGAGGGAACGTATGACTGCGCTGCACCTTTCCCTGCCTAGTTTGCAGAGCTCTGAGGTGCGCTTCTTACCTAAGGTCGGCCATGTTTGCCGAGCTGTGCGACAACGTGGCCCTATTTGCCACTTTTCGTCTGTCAGTCGCTTGTACTGCTCTTTTGTGATGAGCTTGCAGGTGGCCATAGGCATACAAATATCCTCCTTATCTTGGAGAAGGGGGGTCGATGTACCATATCTGGCCAGCTCGTCCGCTATGCAGTTGCCCTCGATGTCCCGGTGGCCCGGGACCCATATAAGGCTGATAGCAAATTGCTGATCCATCTCGTGAAGAGATCTGCGGCACTTCGCCACAGTAGCCGAGTTCGAGGAGATCGCGTTAAGTGATCTGATCGCAGCTTGGCTATCGCTGTAGATGTTTAGATTGGTTGCCGTGGTGGTAACCGTGTGAAGGCAGTACAGAGCCTCCCTGATTGCTGTAACTTCCGCTTGGAAGACGCTACAGACGCTACAGACGCTAGCTGTTCAGAGTAGATTCCTCCTCCGACCTTGCCGTCCAGCTTTGAGCCATCCGTGAACAATGTTGTTTTTATTTAGTATGGATGAGTGACCTATGTGCTGAGGTACCCATTGTTCAGAATCTTTAAGTCGTATTGCTGCCATTTCTGCCCGCTCCTTTCCTGCAAGGTCAAGGCTCTGGAGGCATAACATGGCGTTTAGCGCATCATTTGGTGTGGTTCGAAGAGCTCCACTGAAGCAGAGGGCGGCCGTTCGCTGAGCTTTGCCCAGCTGATTGGTGATCGTCCTTTTTGTTAGGGCAGGCCACCACAAAGTAACTCCGTAGAGTAATATATGTCTGACTATTGCCAGATATAACCATAGGACTATGCTTGGGTTCATGCCCCACTTTAGGCTAATAGTTTTTTTGCAAGTGTAGAGTGCTGTTGTTGCCTTCTTCACTCTGTCCTTCATTCAGGTTCCAGTTAAGCTTTTTGTCAATTACCAACCCTAAGTAGCTGGCACTGTCGCTGAAGCAGAGCCTGTAACTATTTAGTATTGGGGTGTTGAGGGGCGGGACCTTGTATTTATTTGTGAATAACACGAGTTCCGTTTTCAAGGGATTTAGTCCCAATCCGCGCGATTCTGTCCATCCGGACAATCGAGCAAGCTTTGCGGTCATTAGGTCGCATAGTGTTTGGGGGTATTTCCCCGCAAAGATAATTGCAACGCGTATGCCACTACTTTACAGCACCCCTTTTCCAGGTCGCATAGAATCTTATTGACTGCCATGTTCCACAGAAGAGGAGAAAGAACTCCACCTTTCGGGGTTCCTCTGTTGACATAAAGTGACTGGGTGGACGATCCCATCGATCCAGCAATTGATCAATGAGCATCACCAAGTGACGGTCCACCCCCAGGTCAGTCAGGGCTTCTGTAATGGCGCCCGGTATGACGTTGTTGAAGGCTCCCTCGATATCGAGAAAAGCTATTAGTGAGTATTCTTTGAGATGCAGAGATTTTTCTACACTCGAGATTACTTGATGAGGTGCCGTTTCCGTGGATTTTCCTTTCCGGTAGGCATGCTGCGCACTGGAGTACAGCTGAGGACTTATAGTTGTAAGCCGATAAGTCTCTCAAAGGTTTTGAGTAGGAAAGACGATAAACTGATTGGTCTTAAGTCTTTCGGGGTTGCGTGTGAGGCTTTACCTGCTTTAGGAATGAAAACTATCCTGGCCTTAAGCCATGCTTGCGGTATTGTACAGTACATGAAGTTAGGCCGGGATTACCTGATCCGGGCCTGGCGATTTAAACGGGTTGAAGCTGTTTATTGCCCAACTTATGTTCCGTTTTGTAAGGATATGGTCCATCGATTCTACCGATCCCTCTCCTGGGAGGTATGTCGGCACGGTGGTTGTACATCCGGGGAAATGCGTGTCGAGCAGAATGTGTAGGGACTCCTCACTGGAGTTGGTCCACCATCATTCTTTTTGAGGTAACCTAACGAAAGGGTAGTTCCCTTGGTAGTTTCCCCCTTGGTCTGTTAGAAGGGCATGCTGCCTTGAAGGCTTTATTGCACGCATCCGTGAACCTGTTCACAAGACGGTTTAGGTCATCTTCCGTGTTCGGGCATTCAGGGGCGTTAGGAGGGAGTAGTTTCTCCGGGGTTGTGCTATATTTTTCCCAGTTGGCTTTTCTGGGGTTGATATAGTCGGTGGGTTTAGGGATCTCGAAGGATAATATCGTCTTAATATACCTGTGGTCCGAGAATTTGAATAAATTTGAGTCCAGGATGAAGCTGAACAGTAACTCACCCCTTACGTTCGTGTCTGTGCTCCCCCATTGGGTGTGGTCGGCGTTGGCATCGCAACCTATTAGTAGGTCTTTGTCCGTCCTTTCGCTGTCGCTGGCTATTTTGCGAACAAGGTCGTTGGGAGGATCAACTTCCTCGTGGGCCATATAGGACGCCAACAGCCTGAGAAGAGTCCCGTTTATCTCTACGCTTGCCGACGTGTTATCGCCATCGCTATAATTGTGGAGCAGAAAGATATTTACGTGCTTTCTCGCAACTATTCAGGTACGGGTTTTACCTTCATTTTGGGATACAATGATCTTGTATTCCATCGTCCCTAATCCGCACACCTTGTTTCCTACCACCCAAGGCTCCTGGATCAGGACTACGTCGGCTCCGCTCACGTCTAAGAGGAGTATGAGGGCAGCCGATGCTGCTTTACAGTGGTGGAAATTGATTTGAAGGATCCTTAGGACCATCTTCAAGGTCCTCCATCACTGTAATGTTTGCGTCCGAGTCGTCTGAGACCCTCTCTCGGCGCATTGATTCGAAGTTAAGCAATAGCTTCGTCTCCGAAGAGAAGCCTTCTTGGTCCGGCTCCAGCTCGTCGTCAGGCGCCTCGATCTCCGCAGCGACATCCTGCACGTCTGGGTTGACGACAGGAAGCGCCGCGGCCGCCGCGTCCGCTTTATACACCTTGATGGTGACCGAGCTGATGCCGAAGTTTAGCTCGCCTTTTGCTGCCTCTATCGGGGGCCTCTTTTTTGAGGACGAGCACTGCCTGGTTAGTCAGCCCTTGTGTCGTCTCAATCTTGGCTACCTTCCAGTCCGAGGTCGGTAGGCCTGGGTTGCACCTCTGCAACATCTTGAGGATGCGCTCTGGCTCTTTGAAAGTGGCCGGCACCCAGATTCTCGCCCTCGGTCTTCTGGGCACCTCGCTCCAGTCGACTGCTACGACTTTCGCACCAGCATAGACCTCGCCGACCTGCTTTGTACAGCTTTACGGAGCGCTCTGGATCGCTTTGCTACCGGTCCCGGTGTCTGCTGCGAGCGCTGCCTCTTGACTTTGGGAAGGTGAACTCCGGGAGCACAGCCGAAGCCCATTCCACTTTCTGCAGCCAGTCGGCTGATGGGCTGGCTTCGTTGCTGGCGTGTTGCCGACGGAGTATGTGCCCTGCACTCCTCTTTTCGGCATAGGTGTAGCGTTTGGCTTGGGCGCTTGTCGACGGCAAGCTCCCTCCGCTTTACCAGAAGGTGGGGCAGCCGCAGAATTGCTTAGCTTTCCTTCAAAGGTGTCAGCTTCGGGAGTTTTCTTGCCACCCACTCCGGATTCGGGATGGGACCCCCTCGGGTTCGCACAAGCACCTTCCACCTTAAAGGTATTCCCTGCTGTAGAGCCGATTGGGCCAGGCCTTTGAGCCACTGCCTTTCCGTGCTTGGGATTGCTCCCAGTTGGCATTTGGGGAGTACCGCACTCATTTGTCTTTTTTGTGATTTTTTGTTTTAAATTTTTGTTTTTATACATCCTGTTCCCACGAGATGCAGAGAAAGGGAAAGGTCAGCCCGGGCAGAGATCCACGTTGCCCGGGTAAGGCATCATTAGAACAGGGGGCTGCCAAGTCCCTGAGCGCTCCGTTAGTGACTGGGCTAGTTTTTATACCGGGCCCCCAGCCAGGCTGACTCTCGGCACGGGTCGAGTAACACACTTAGTCCGGCCCGGTGTGAGGTGGGCGTGGGAGTTGCGATGTGGGAAGGTATCGTGTAGGGATGGGAGTGTGTGAGCTACTTATTGAGGCGGCACCACAAGCGCATCGTCAGTGCTGCTACCAAGCTAACACCCGCTGGCTGTCCGGGACTGCTTATTTCGGTACTCTCCCGTGAGGGATGTCCGCTTATTCGCAGCTGACCTACCGTGGTAGGCCGTTCGCTATCCGCAACCCGCAACCCATCCGGTGGCCTCAGCTAGGCCCCCTTTGAGCTACCTTACGAGCTCATCAGACCAGATACCCTTGCATAAGATCATGCATTATTTTTTTTTAGTTAGATTCCCAATTGCTCACATGCACCTTGCGGGTTTGAATACTCAAAAGTTAATATTCTTAGATAAACATAATGAAACATACTTATAGTTCGGGGTTGGTTCTTGAATAAACTTAATTTACGCATGACGTGCTAAAATCTTTTTGTGTTGGACCCGCACCAGAACTGAAGCTGCAGACTCTTACCTGGGATCTCTTACAATAAATAGGCAAACAAGAGATCATGGTAGGGTGGGCGTACACGCAGCTTTACGCATGCAGCCCAAGACCGAACATTGCCTAGTACCCACCCCGCTCTGGCTGTAGTTATTTTCCTATCAGCGTGGTCTCATAATGTATCTCACTAACCGCGTCCGCAATCAGGTTGGCCGATCCAGTTCGTGCACACTGTCTTGGGACCCACGTGAGTGTGACTAAAAATTACCTGTATTGCGTCCACTGTTTCGCGAACGAATCTGTTTGTGGTCTTGCAGGATACTAAGTCCGATGACTTGAAGAACCGTTCGGCTAGTAGTCTCGCGGCACTTGTCTGAGTGTCGTTCCACCACTGAAGCATCTTTTATTTTCGTGAGAACAGCACCAGTATGGTTTTCATAGTGTTCATCCTAAGGCCGTTTTGGCCTAGAAGTTCTAGAAGTTCACTGGTTGTGGACAGGAACTTTCCCGTTACTAGTATCACTAGATGACCTGGTATACTGTACTCCCCAGCTAAAGAAAAACGTCATTGAGATCCAGGTTCCACAGAAATGGGGATATGACTACTCTCTGTAGGGTGCTTTTTGTGACCGTCTTCTTTGACGCGGATGGATTATCTTTCCAACCTTGAGGATAAAGACCACTCTCACCTCCCCCAATATTTGAGTATATGCCCAGTTAGAGGGAATCCTTCAAAGATTCTTTGCAGCCATGGTAGTAGACGGGAGCAAGCCACTTTCAGCATGGCTGGTCTGATTTCATCCAGTCTCGGGGACTTGTGGGGACTGAATAATTTAATGGCCCATTTAATCTCGTCTGGTGCCATAATCTCCAGAACGAGATCCTCAATTTCCTCTTCCTGTTGTAGCTCTACGTCGATGGCTTCGTTAGATTTGCCGACGGTAACATCCAAGCAACCAGGGAATAAGGCTTTCATGAATAAGGAGCTCCAGTGATTCCTGGCTATTTTCTGCGACTGTACCGTCCTGGTTACGCAGCAGTCCAGGTGTGGTGGGCGGCTTTGACAGTACTCTTTGAAGCCTTTAAGCCTCTGTGGTGCTGTCTATTTATTCCCGTAAGGTTGCCCATGATTCTCTTTTCACCTTCTTACACGTACTTTTGTAAACCTTGAAGCTGTGATGATATGCATTCCAGCCGTCTTATGTGTACATTACTTTGGCTTTGTTGAAGAGTTTCCTCGATTCCTTCCTGATTTCGCCTTACTCCCGTGTCCGCCACAAGTTGCGATTGGACTTTGGGGGTCGGCTGATCGAGCAAGATTTGAGAAATGCTTTCTGTAGAGCCTTGGTGACGTACTGTGCTGCTTCCTTCAGTACTCCCGTGTGAAGGACGTCCCCTTTCGCGTGGTCAGATATCATCTTCTTTCCAGTTGTAGACAAGCGGATACAGTCAGTCCGCTGAAGATTACCGTAGTCCTTGACCCTCTCTCTTTCCCATTTGATATTGTAAAATATCCTGTAGTTAGGGTTATGTCTGCACGGTTCCTGTTGCAAAAAGTGGGGTAGTCTCTCCGGTTGCGGCCAACAATATTTGTGAAGAGGATGTACTCGAACAGAGACTCTCTTCTGAAATTTGTGCCAGTACTTCCCTAAAGGGAGTGATGGGCGTTTGCATCGTAGCACAACTCAATGTTGTTTCCCTGCTTCCGCGCTTGACAGACAAGGGCCCTGATATCCTCCGAGGGTGGTATAGGTATAGGTCCACATAGGTCTCCGCGAAAAATTCCGCTCTTCATGGCATTTATGATTTTCGATTCAGCCGTCCTCCGGATAAACGCGGTTGATGATGGCTACCTGCAGCTTATTTAAGTATTCGCCTCTGTTTAGAAGGTGTCGGAACTCATCAATCTCACCATACAGACTCTGAGCATCTTTTTGTTTTGCCAGCGTACGAAAGTTAATCCATCGGTTCCACCGGTACCTTCTGTCTAGAAGGTGTCGAAACTCATCAATCTTACAGATTCTGAGAATCTTTTTGTTTTGCCAGCGTGCGAATCAATATCCTACTATTCTTTGGAAGTCTATTCATATTATGGACCATTTAAAAAAAAATTAAAGAGCCTATTAGCAGCTCGCGAAGTATGCAATAATTCTATAAAACCTTAAAATTTAACATTATATTAGGTTAGGTTGACCCGGACGGCCCTCAGCGGGGCCCCACATAGGCCAGTATGGCCCTTAGTTGTCCGGATAGGGGGGTATGAACCGTCGCGGCAGTGTTTAGGGGATTTTGAAGTCCTCGAGAATCGAGGTATCTTTCGCATAGGCCAGTAGTTGCAGTGGCGTCCTCTTGGAGGCATCTTCCAGTGATGCCAGCACTGGCGCGCCCAGATATTTCCTCCTTGCCCTTAAGAGAGCAGGACAGTTGCAGATGAGATGTTCCAGGGTTTCGGTTGCCCCAGGTTCTTCACACTTCCTACAACTGTCTCTGTTTGTGATGCCTAGCATTGTTGCATGCGCCGCAGCCAGACAATGGCCCGTTAATATTCCCACTAATAATCTGCAGTCCTTCCGTGGTAGGTGCAGCAGGTAGTGGCTGAGTTTATCATTGCGGTCCTTGCACATGATTTTCGAGGTTCTGCAGGCGGTGGTACTCCTCCACCTACTTTCGGTTTGTGATCCGGCCTGCTTTTCTAGGACGACCGCGGACGACTGCATGGATCTTATCGCCGCTTGGCTATCGACGAATAGGTTGACTGCACCGTGTGCTCTTTCAGTGAGAAGAGCGACCTCTGCTGCTTTCCTGATGGCAAAAACCTCTGCCTGGAATATGCTGCAATGGTCCGGTAGCTTATATGACAGCCTTATCTCAGGGTCTGTACAGCTCCTACTCCTCCGTCCATCTTGGAGCCGTCCGTATATATATTGAGGTGCTCAGTTTGGTCTCTTCCGATTTTCCAGTCTTCAGGTCCCAAAGATGCGGTTGTTTTTACGTCGAGGCATATTTGGGGGGTCATATAATCAGTTGATCTGGTCATTTCCCTGCCGATTGAACTATGCCCGTATCCTTGTGGCGATATATTTCCTGATGCTATGAGGCGTTGTGCTGCCTTTCACGCAATCAGGCGAGCGTGAAAGTCCAGGGGGTCGATTCCGAGTACAGTTTCGAGTGCTTTTGTTGGGGTTGACCTCAGCGCCCCTGTAATACAGAGCAGAGCCTGTCGCTGAGTCTATTCCATAAGCTTATGGTATGTCTTCTTTTCAGTAGCCTGCCACCACACTAAGGCTCCATACAGCAGAGTTGGTCGCACCACCGAGATGTAGATCCAGTGCATTAGAGCAGGTGACTGGCCCCATGTGCTGCTGAGCATCTTCTTGGATGCATAAAGCGCAATGGTAGCCTTTTTCACCCTTTCCACTACATTGGGCCTCCATGCCAGCTTGCTGTCCAGTACTGTGCCTAGGTATTTCACCTGTGATTTTGAAGTCAGCCTAGTTTGGTCAATTTTCGGGGGGGTCCATATCGGTACCTTGTACCTCTTGGTAAAGAGGATGAGGTCTGTCTTGTCCGCGTTGATACTGAGTCCTACTCTTCCGCCCACTCACGTATCTCCCTGAGTGTACGTTCCATTAAGGAGCTGAGGGTCGATGGACATACACCCGTAATAAGTATGCTTATGTCGTCTGCATAAGCTGTTATCCTTGGGGCCTTCCTTTCAAATCTCTTGATGAGGTCGTCGACCACCAGATTCCACAGTAGTGGCGACAGGACTCCACCCTGAGGTGTGCCTCTGTGTGCCAACTTTACCATGGAAGCAGTGCCCCACTCCGATTGCACCCGTCTACAACTTAGGAGGTTTTTGATCCAGACGTTGATTGCAGGGTGTATGTTATTCGCTTCTAGGCGACTTGTTATTGCGGTTGTGGCCACGTTGTTGAATGCTCCTGAGATGTCCACAAATGCTCCCAAAGCATACTTTTTGTTGTGAAGGGCGCTCTCGATGGTGGCTACTAGCGAGTGTAGTGCCCTTGATTTCCCTTTAGTGTAGGCGTGTTGGTTTGTTGACATCAGTCCCTCTACCTCATTCCTGATGTGCAAATCCAACAGCTTTTCTAGTGTTTTTAGTATAAAAGAGGTAAGTCTTATCGGTCTGTAATCCTTGGGACTCACGTGGCTGCACTTTCCTGCCTTAGGGAGGAAGACAACTCTCGAGGTTCTCCATTGGATGAGGATATAGCCCGTACTTAGGCATGCTGAGTATATTGCGAGGAGCCATGGCGTAATAACCTCTTTGGTCAACTGCATCATGGCTGGGAATATCCCGTCCAGTCCTGGTGCTTTTATGTCCGCGAAGGAGTCTATGGCCCAGTGGATTCTCTTAGTGGTTTACAGACCTATTGGAGGGTGCTGTTCCTCGGTTGCTAGGTCCTGATGCTCCTTGGCGTCAGTGACCTCGGTGCATCCAGGGAAGTGCGCCTCCATTAGTGCTGTGGGCTGCTTTGAAAGCAGCTTCCGAAGCCTAGCGGTTTCGGGCACTTTCTCGATGTTGGAGCAGAAGTTTCTCCACGAGTTCCTTTGTGCCTTACGTATTTCCTTCTTGTAGCTCCTAAGTAGGATTTTATATTCCTCATTGACAATCCCTTCGTTCGCTTGTTTTTCGATCTTGAAGAATTCCTTGAGGTTGTTCCTTTGGAGAGAGAGATCTCGGTTCCACCAGAGTGGCTTGGACCTCCTCTTCGTTCTCGAGGGGTTGCACGGGTTGCATGGTAGGCGTTCAGTAACTCGTTGGATAGGGTCTTTAGGGACTTCTCTATATCCTCCGCGGATTTCACTGAGCCCGAATTCGCGAGCTTCGAAGTAACTGTCTTTTTAAACTTTGCCCAGTTTGTGTTCCGGGGGTTTCTATAGACTGTTGTCTTCGAAGGGTGTTTGAATTCGCACTTGAACTGAATGTACTTATGGTCTGAGAAGGATGGTCTTTCGAGGACTCTCCAGCTAGATACCGTAGTACTGTTTCCCGTTGCAAGTGTTAGGTCTAGAACGTTGGATGAGGTCGGACCTACGAAGGTGTGCTCCTCCCCAACGTTTGCTATATATAGATTAGTTGCTAGTATAAAGTCTAAGAGTGACTCACCTCTGTCATTGATGTCGGTGCTTCCCCACACATTGTGGTGGGCATTGTTCCGTCCGTTCCGATGACGAGTTGATAGCTTTTGGTGCCGGCTTCTGTCACCAGGCTCCTGAGTTCGTCGGGTGGTGCGGGTCTGTCGTGAGCCATGTAGCAGGAAGCCACCAGAAGGCGCTTTTCCTCACTTTCAAGCAACATAACCGTCAGGTCATCCGTGCTGTAATGAGACATAAGGTAAGCATGGATTCCCTTTCCTACGAGTACGACGGTTCTGTTCCTGCTTACCGATGTTGTGTAGAACAGGTTGTGATTTGAGGACTTTAGTCCGGCCACTGAATTGCCTGTCGCAATCCAGGGCTCCTGGACTAGAGCTATGTTGGCGAGCCCTTGCTCCATGGCGATGAGGAGCTCCGCCGACGCTACCTTGCTTTTATGCAAGTTTAGCTGCAGCACACTCAGCATGTGTGGCTGGCTCACTTGCACCTGACTGGTTGACTACTAGCGTCAGGTCACCGTCTTCCTCGTCTTCGTCTTCAAGCGCAAGACCCTGGGCGGCCTCCACGATGGACTCGAGACCTAAGTCCTTTTCCACCTCGCCTGCCTGCAGGGTATGCGCGTCCTTGTCCTCAGGGTGGCGCTTTTTGAGGCGCAGGTAGACGCTACCCATGCCCCACGCCATCTTCTCGAACTTGGGATACAGCAGATCCTCTGCCTCCTTGTTTATTTGTAGGATCACACATTGGCCCCCCTCGTTGGGTAGTGCGCTACCAATGTGTAGGATCCTCCAATCGGTCGTTGGCACGTCTGCGTTTTGCCGCTGAAGGATCTTCAGCGCTCGGTCCCCCTGGATTGTGATGGGGAAGAGTACCTTCGCCTTAGGCTTGGACGGGATAAGCTCCCGGTCCACAACCTCCAGCTTGGCCCCCTCCCACATCGCCTCCAGTTGGCAGACCGTACGCGTCAGCCACCTTAGGGTTGGATCGTCGTTGCACTTTAGGATCTTAACGGTGGAGAGAGAGAGCGCAGAAGCCAAGAAGGCGGAGCCCAAGAGGAGAGCGAGCGAGATACCGAAACGCTCGGCAGCAGCGTAGCAGAAGGGGGCCGGCGACCAGCAAGAGAAGTAGCATAAGTTAGCACAAAAGAGAGCAGAACAAAACGGAGCGGCCGAACAGTTGAATAGCTTGGCATAGAGAGGGAAGAAGGGAAAAAGCAAGCATAGCTTAGCAGAGGAAAGGCACAAAATATAAAAACAAAAACAAAAAACCCAAGACCATAAATTGAACACCTTTCATGCACTTTAAAACAAATGGAAAGAAAAGTAAAGAAACAAACATAAACACGACCCAATCACAGTATTAATGCACCTGAATACCTAAATTAAGTTCTGCCACAGCTTCGCAGCAACCATCGGAAAGCGCTTTCAACTGTGGATTCGCTGAGAATAGGCCCTCTGATTGGTCAGCTAGGATGGTGTGATTCTTGAGAATCGATTCGTAATTGATCTCTGAAGAGTGGCGTGATTCTGGTGCGGCTGGATTCTAGTGCGGCTGGATTCTAGGGCGGCATCTATTGTTTTATGTTCAACTTCCAGTTTAGGGTGTTTGTTTACATTGCCTGCAATCGACTACGCGTGGTCCATTTCGAGCGTGAGATTGTTTATGAGTGTTCGAAGCTGAGGGTGTCGTATTGTTTATAGTATTGTGGGTGCAGGGTAATAGACATAGACAAGGGTATGCGGAGCATGGACTATAGATATGTCACTCCCCCATTGTTAGATTTAAGCCTGTCCTCAGGCGATTATCCTTGGATATAGTTCAGGTGCGTCTAAAACTGTGCCAGCTGGGGATTCCTCGTCTTCGTCTGAAGGTGTTTCTATGTGCGGGTCGGTTTTAGGCTTATTGCTTTTACTTAGATTAAACAATTTGTAGCTTAATCCTATTATGATTATGACAAATAGTAGTATTAAGCTTACATGTAATACATTATTTAATCGCGTATTTTCTATTACGATTTCTTTGGTTTGCAAATAAGACAATGGTTTAATTTTTGTTACGTTATTGTTGATGTAGATGCTTTGTGCAAATTCTGGTATGGAGTTGGATATTAAGAATTCGTTTAACTGTACACTGCAATTATGTATTTTTATTAATGCGTTACCTTCTACTTTTATTTCTTGGTTTAGGCAATCTTGGTTTAATATGGTTTTTGGTAATTTCCAAGTTAACAATATATTGGGTTCTATGAAACTTATTTGAAAGTTTTGGTGTGCTTTGGTGTATTGACATTTTGTTTCTACTTGTTTGACTATTCCTGAAATACATTCGTCATTTATTTTTCGTTTTGATTCTTTTTCATATACCTCGTTTTCTAGAACGTAATAATTGTTTTGTAATTTGTTTATTTTCCCTTCTAATTCGACTTTATCATCTTGATGTAATGTTCCAAATAGATATTTATATACTGTGCCTACTGCATTTATAAGGCCTCTTTTGTTTCTTTTGGCTATTTTGATGCTGATTTGGTGATTTCGATTTTCACATTTTCCGCATTCAACCATGCTTGCAATGCTGCGCACATAAGGGCAGAATCTTTGTCGGCTTTAATTCCCTGTGGCTTGCCCATTTCGTTAAAGACTTTTATGATGGCTCTCTTGGTTTCTAACCAGTCACGACTCTTAACTTCTACAAGGGTAGCGAATTTAGAATATACATCAATGCATGATAGGAATTGTTGATTGCCTACCAAATAGAAATCCATGACATACTTTTCTCTGATATTTTGTATTTCAGGGGTGATTTCGAAGGTTAGATTGGTGTTACGATGCTCAGTTTTAGCAACGTTGCACGTAGGACATTCATTGATAATATTTTGGATTAACTTTTGATAGTCGGGGTAGTAGAATTTTCCTTTAAACCAATTAGTGGTCTTTTCGATACCTGGGTGAAGTAGCTCTTTATGATTCTTCAATATTTGTTCTTTGAATTCGGAGTAGTTCGGAATATTTATGAGTTTGGTACTGGATTTAATCAGTTTAGTGAAGTGATTTGGACTGATTATCTCCAGGAATGCCCTTTGGAACAGTGGGAAGTCTACTTCGTTATGGAAATATAGTGCACTCTTTTTGGTACACACATATTCCTTTATTATATCTTTTGCTAATGATTCTGTCATTTCGGTATATGTGATTTTTATCAGTATCTTGTGGAAATAGTGGGATGTTTCTACCTTATCCTCATTACCTTTAATCAGTTCTATTTGCCTATTATAGTAATTGATTGGTCTCTCTGTAAGTGGAATATAATTTGTATTATCTTCTTGCGCGCTATGGACCGTTGCACAATCACTATTAATGGTTTCCCCGAGTAGGTTTTCGTTAATCTTTACTCTTGATAGCGCATCGGCTACATGGTTCTCCTTTCCGGGTAAATATTTTATTTTGAAGTCAAATTCATTTAATTTGATCTTCCATCGTTGTAGCTTCATTTTTGGTTCCTTGAGGTTATTCAACCAAATCAAGGGTTTGTGATCACTTAATATCTCAAACGTTCTACCAAACAGGTATGATCTGAAATACTTAGTTGCCCAAACTATAGCTAGTAATTCCTTTTCTATTGCTGAATAATTGATTTCGTGTTCGTTTAAGGTTCTACTTGCATAGCAGATTGGTTTGTGGTCTTGCGACAAAACTGCTCCTAATGCAATGTTACTTGCATCGGTTGTTACCGTGAACATTCTGTTGAAATCTGGGAATGCGAGGATGGGGTCTGAGGTGATAAGTACTTTCAATTTTTCGAAGGCCTCGACGTATTTTTCCTCTGTTGGGTCTATGACTGCTCGTTTCTTTAATTTGAGTGTCATAGGTTTTGCTATATTAGCGAAGTTGGGAATGAATTTCCTATAGAATCCACATAACCCTATGAATGATTTTATTTTTGTGGTTGTATTGGGTATTGGGAAGTTTATTATGGCAGATATTTTCTTTGGATTAGGAACTATGCCGTTAGTTGTTACTACATGGCCTAGGAATTCCGTTTCTTTCTTCAGGAATTCACACTTATCCATTTGTAGCTTTAAGTTGGCGTCTCTCAACTTTCCAAATACTCTCCTTAGTGACAACAGGTGTTCTTCCAATGAAGTGGAAAATATAATGATGTCGTCTAAGTATACGAGGCAATCTTTGAAGATTAACTCTTCTAGCAGATTGTTCATACATCTTTGGAAGGTAGCGGGGGCAGTGGTTAGCCCAAAGGGCATACGAGTGAACTCGTAATGACCATGCTTCGTGGAGAAAGCTGTTTTTGGGATTGAGCTAGTTTCCATAGGAATTTGATGGAATCCCTTAGCTAAATCGATTGTTGTGAAATATTGGCACCTACCTAGTTTATCTAGTATTTCGTCTATTCTGGGTGTAGGAAATTTATCCTTGATTGTCACCTCGTTCAGACTTCTATAATCTACTACCATACGATATTTCTGCTTTCCTGAAGCATCTATTTTCTTTGGTATCATAGCAATGGGTGCACAATAGGGAGAATTCGACTTACGAATGATTCCCTGTCTAATCATATCTTTGATTTGTTGAGTCACTTCTTGATCGTGTATTTGAGCATATTTATATGGTCGACGATATACAGGATCTTCGTGATGGGTTTTAATTTCGTGCTTTATAGTACTAGTGAAGGTCAAAATGTCACCTTCTTTATACTGCACGTCCTTAAATTCATAGAGTACTTTCTTTAGTTTCTCCTTTTCTTCGTCATTTAAATGTTCCAACCTTAGCTGGTTGCATTCCCTTAATTCATTCTCTAATGCGGAAGCGAAGTATTGCTCTCCTTCAGGAGATGGGTCAAGGCACTTAGGTGTAGTTATATCTTCCTTTGAAGATGGATTAACACCTTGGTGTGCGGTCTTGCCGACGGCAATTGCTTCTCCACTTTGGATGATTGGGTATGACCTTTCTCCTAACGTTACCGTTTCATTTCGGTAATCGATGACGGCTTTGCTGGCCATCAAATATTCTCTGCCTAAGAGTATGTCATAATTTTCAGAAAAATTAAGAATATACAATTTTTGTTTTGTCGGACAGTTTTTGGTTGCATTACGTGTAATGCTCTGAGTCAGACGGACGGGTCCATTGATGGTATGGACGGTGAGGTTGTCGCTATCGACTTTGGAATCTGTATAGTTTTCTTTTATTATATTTATTGACGATCCCGAGTCCGCGATACCTCTTAATTTTTTATTATTTACGATTATTTCTATATATGGTCTTCCTCGATTTCTTCTGAGGCACTCTGCTGAAAATTTACATCCATTTTCATTTGTCCGCTTTGGCTTTCCCTAGATCGTTTGACTGGCTGATTTGGTGCACTGCTACCTGCCTGAGTCTGATTGATTTGATAGTTAGTGGGATTCTGTACTCTGCCCTGGTTTAAGGAATTTCTAAATTCGTTAAATAATCCTTTATTATTTACGGCATTATTTCCTGAATAATTTCGATTCGATCCATGATTATTTCTGGAAGTACTTGGGTTTTGATTGTTATAATCGTTACTACTATAGCGAGGGTAATAAGTTCCAACATTCCTACGATTGTTATTTCCGTTTCTTGTGTGTTCTTGATTCTTGTTATCAGTTACGAAATTTTCGTAGATTCCTAACTCTTGAGCTGATTTTTCTAGATTAGCCATAGTAGAAATGTCTTTATTTGCTAAAATGATGAACAGTTTATTGGGTAGAGCATCTTCTATGGTATGTCTGGTGGCATTTGCCAGAGCGTTTTTAAAGATTTCCTTATTTTCTGGGCTAGTCTCCAGATTTAGTTTACTTACTATAACATTTGACTTAATTTCTAGTTCCTCTACGAACTTACGAATATTCCCATTGAATTTGGTGTCGTGTAATTCTTGTAGCAGCGTTTCGTGTGGAGTGTGGTTGTTGAATTTGCTGATTAGGGCTGCTTTTAGATCGGTCCAGGTGTTGGGTTGAAGGCTTTGTGATAAAAGTTGTGCTCGTCCGCACAGTTGACCCTCAGTGGCTCCGTACATGATGCTTTGTTGCCGGATGTCTTCTGTTGGGTACAATTCGGAGATGTACTCAATCCTGCTTATGAACGAGCTAAGGCGTTCTTGGCATCCGTCGTATGGTGGGATTTGCCTGATTGACTTCAAGGCTTGGTTCAGGTGTATTTCTGTTAGCGGCATTGAGAATAGGGCCTCTGATTGGTCAGCTAGGATGGTGTGATTCTTGAGAATCGATTAGTAATTGATCTCTGAAGAGTGGCGTGATTCTGGTGCGGCTGGATTCTAGTGCGGCTGGATTCTAGTGCGGCATCTATTGTTTTATGTTCAACTTCCAGTTTAGGGTGTTTGTTTACATTGCCTGCAATCGGCTACGCGTGGTCCATTTCGAGCGTGAGATTGTTTATGAGGGCTCGAAGCTGAGGGTGTCGTATTGTTTATAGTATTGTGGGTGCAGGGTAATAGACATAGACAAGGGTATGCGGAGCATGGACTATAGATATGTTACTCCCCCATTGTTAGATTTAAGCCTGTCCTCAGGCGATTATCCTTGGATATAGTTCAGGTGCGTCTAAAACTGTGCCTGCTGGGGATTCCTCGTCTTCGTCTGAAGGTGTTTCTATGTGCGGGTCGGTTTTAGGCTTATTGCTTTTACTTAGATTAAACAATTTGTAGCTTAATCCTATTATGATTATGACAAATAGTAGTATTAAGCTTACATGTAATACATTATTTAATCGCGTATTTTCTATTACGATTTCTTTGGTTTGCAAATAAGACAATTGTTTAATTTTTGTTACGTTATTGTTGATGTAGATGCTTTGTGCAAATTCTGGTATGGAGTTGGATATTAAGAATTCATTTAACTGTATACTGCAATTATGTATTTTTATTAATGCGTTACCTTCTACTTTTATTTCTTGGTTTAGGCAATCTTGGTTTAATATGGTTTTTGGTAATTTCCAAGTTAACAATATATTGGGTTCTATGAAACTTATTTGAAAGTTTTGGTGTGCTTTGGTGTATGGACATTTTGTTTCTACTTGTTTGACTATTCCTGAAATACATTCGTCATTTATTTTTCGTTTTGATTCTTTTTCATATACCTCGTTTTCTAGAACGTAATAATTGTTTTGCGTTAGGTCAGTGAGGATGTTATTATCTTCATCTGGATATGGGACAATTTTAAGTATAGGAATATTTCTGATCTCTCGTGGGATGTTGGAAATTATTAGTATTTCGTTAGTGTCTGTTTTCAACCAGGTAGATGTTTTGATATTTAATAATTTCTCTGAATCGATGTGTTTCAGGTAATCCTGCCTCAATAATTTTGGATTAAAGATCCCTAATCTTGTTAGCTGCATGCCTAATTCAATATCCTCTATGTACTCTGTAAAATGTTGAAGGTTAAATATTAATATCTCTAGTTGCTTATTTCTATCATTATCCTTGTTTAATTTATTGACAACTTCTATGCCAGAATTTACTGCTTGAATTACTAAGTTTAATTCGTTAGCTTGAACACTGTGGCTAGCCAGATTGTTTATTTTCCCTTCTAATTCGACTTTATCATCTTGATCTAATGTTCCAAATAGATATTTATATACTGTGCCTACTGCATTTATAAGGCCTCTTTTGTTTCTTTTGGCTATTTTGATGCCGTTGAATTCACGTTGCAATTTCTCGATTAAATATTGAACTTGGATTACGTTATTAAATTGGGTTGCCTGTTCTAGTAAACTCTGATATGTTTCATCTGTTCTTGTTATATTAATTGTTAGATAATGGTATTCATAATTAATGGGTATGTTAATGGTATTTGTTTTGAATATGAGATATCCATTCCTTGAGTTGATGGGATCTATCTCTATATTCTGTCCAGAAGACTGTAGGACGGTGAACATTAGTAAGATTATAATTTTAATCATGTTGTAGCTCCGGATTCCCAGTACTCTCTTCGGGTACTCTGCAATTATCGTATTTACTTTCATTAGATTTTTTCTTTCTTTTGAATTTCGTTTTATAGTGGGTGATTTTCCTCCCTCTATTTTTCTCTTCAAAGTGCTTTTCGTCTACCTGCCTAATTTCCCCTGTTCTTTTGAACGGGTTGGTTGTTTTTGTTTTAACTAGGGGTGCATTCTTGTAGCGTGTGTCTACTTCAAAGTCGATTCTATCGTTATTCAAATGATTGATCTTCCTAACTTTATTCAGTTGGGTGTTATAATCTGGCAGTCCGGCGTACAGGAAGATATCGGCTGGGGATCTTTTTGTAGTATTATGAACCGTTTTATGGTTATAAGTGTATAGAATTAACTCGAATTTTTTGACCTTTTTTTCTATGTTATCCTCACTTGAAATGATTCTTAATTTTTCATTGATCGTTTTATGTAGTCGTTCTACATCAGAAACTCCGTTTTTACTGGTAGTGATTTCGATTGTCACATTTTCCGTATTCAACCATGCTTGCAATGCTGCGCACATAAAGGCTGAATCTTTGTCGGCTTTAATTCCCTGTGGCTTGCCCATTTCGTTAAAGACTTTTATGATGGCTCTCTTTGTTTCTAACCAGTCACGACTCTTAACTTCTACAAGGGTAGCGAATTTAGAATATACATCAATGCATGATAGGAATTGTTGATTGCCTACCAAATAGAAATCCATGACATACTTTTCTCTGATATTTTGTATTTCAGGGGTGATTTCGAAGGTTAGATTGGTGTTACGATGCTCTGTTTTAGCAACGTTGCACGTAGGGCATTCATTGATAATATTTTGGACTAACTTTTAATAATCGGGGTAGTAGAATTTTCCTTTAAACCAATTAGTGGTCTTTTCGATACCTGGGTGAAGTAGCTCTTTATGATTCTTCAATATTTGTTCTTTGAATTCGGAGTAATTCGGAATATTTATGAGTTTGGTCCTGGATTTAATCAGCTTAGTGAAGTGATTTGGACTGATTATCTCCAGGAAGGCCCTTTGGAACAGTGGGAAGTCTACTTCGTTATGGAAATATAGTGCACTCTTTTTGGTACACACATATTCCTTTATTATATCTTTTGCTAATGATTCTGTCATTTCGGTATATGTGATTTTTATCAGTATCTTGTGGAAATAGTGGGATGTTTCTACCTTATCCTCATTACCTTTAATCAGTTCTATTTGCCTATTATAGTAATTGATTGGTCTCTCTGTAAGTGGAATATAATTTGTATTATCCTCTTGCGCGCTATGGACCGTTGCACAATCACTATTAATGGTTTCCCCGAGTAGGTTTTCGTTAATCTTTACTCTTGATAGCGCATCGGCTACATTGTTCTCCTTTCCGGGTAAATATTTTATTTTGAAGTCAAATTCGTTTAATTTGATCTTCCATCGTTGTAGCTTCATATTTGGTTCCTTGAGGTTATTCAACCAAATCAAGGGTTTGTGATCACTTAATATCTCAAACGTTCTACCAAACAGGTATGATCTGAAATACTTAGTTGCCCAAACTATAGCTAGTAATTCCTTTTCTATTGCTGAATAATTGATTTCGTGTTCGTTTAAGGTTCTACTTGCATAGCAGATTGGTTTGTGGTCTTGCGACAACACTGCTCCTAATGCAATGTTACTTGCATCGGTTGTTACCGTGAACATTCTGTTGAAATCTGGGAATGCGAGGATGGGGTCTGAGGTGATAAGTACTTTCAATTTTTCGAAGGCCTCGACGTATTTTTCCTCTGTTGGGTCTATGACTGCTCGTTTCTTTAATTTGAGTGTCATAGGTTTTGCTATATTAGCGAAGTTGGGAATGAATTTCTTATAGAATCCACATAAACCTATGAATGATTTTATTTTTGTGGTTGTATTGGGTATTGGGAAGTTTATTATGGCAGATATTTTCTTTGGATTAGGAACTATGCCGTTAGTTGTTACTACATGGCCTAGGAATTCCGTTTCTTTCTTCAGGAATTCACACTTATCCATTTGTAGCTTTAAGTTGGCGTCTCTCAACTTTCCAAATACTCTCCTTAGTGTCAACAGGTGTTCTTCCAATGAAGTGGAAAATATAATGATGTCGTCTAAGTATACGAGGCAATCTTTGAAGATTAACTCTTCTAGCAGATTGTTCATACATCTTTGGAAGGTAGCGGGGGCAGTGGTTAGCCCAAAGGGCATACGAGTGAACTCGTAATGACGATGCTTCGTGGAGAAAGCTGTTTTTGGGATTGAGCTAGGTTCCATAGGAATTTGATGGAATCCCTTAGCTAAATCGATTGTTGTGAAATATTGGCACCTACCTAGTTTATCTAGTATTTCGTCCATTCTGGGTGTAGGAAATTTATCCTTGATTGTCACCTCGTTCAGACTTCTATAATCTACTACCATACGATATTTCTGCTTTCCTGAAGCATCTATTTTCTTTGGTATCATAGCAATGGGTGCACAATAGGGAGAATTCGACTTACGAATGATTCCCTGTCTAATCATATCTTTGATTTGTTGAGTCACTTCTTGATCGTGTATTTGAGCTTATTTATATGGTCGACGATATACAGGATCTTCGTGATGGGTTTTAATTTCGTGCTTTATAGTACTAGTGAAGGTCAAAATGTCACCTTCTTTATACTGCACGTCCTTAAATTCATAGAGTACTTTCTTTAGTTTCTCCTTTTCTTCGTCATTTAAATGTTCCAACCTTAGCTGGTTGCATTCCCTTAATTCATTCTCTAATGCGGAAGCGAAGTATTGCTCTCCTTCAGGAGATGGGTCAAGGCACTTAGGGGTGCTATTAGATGATTAGAAGATTGGAAATTCCAGGTGCTGTACTCTGCTCTTCTTATACTGGATGCTCCACTTGGATCTTCTTGGGTAGATGGTATATGTGTATCTCCTTTTGTATATAGCTGCAGACAGGGTATTGCACGACCGACGCGGTGATTTTTAGTTTTGTTTTGTTGAATTATTTGCACACACGTCGCGGTCAATTTGGCAATTTAGCTGCAGCACATATGCATGTACATGTAGGTATAATAGATTTTGGCTATTTATCTTTTCTCCACTGTGTCACTGTCACTTTTGCCTTCCACTTGAATGAATACGTTTAAATTGCAAGTCCACCCGGGGGCGCCATGAAATTTTAGAATAGTTTTTCTAAATAACGATACCGAAACAACTTGGGTGACTGCAGTTTTGTATTTTAATACGACGAAAAAAAAGGAGTGCGTGCGTTCGATTTCATGGATTTTTCTCGACTTCCTTCATATATTAAAACAATTTCTTCTGTGCCTACCTTACCTACGGTGGCAAAGCGGGGCGAATTCGCCAAGAGCGAGAGAGCGAGCTTTTATTGCGCTCCCGCTTTGCCCTATCCTAACTTACACTAGACTTCATGAAATACTATCCTAATAACAATTATTATTATCCAAATGGCGCTACAATATACAAATAAAAGTTTAACTTTTTTTGTAGATAAAGGTTGAAGTTGTAAAAGAGTGTTAGCCGAGCTAAGGGCGAAGGCAAAGGGATCGCGAACTGCGTTGCATGGGCAGCCAAAGTCTCGCTGCTACCGTGGGTTTTGTATTCAGGGGCTCTAAAACTGTGCTCTGAACATAGGCTCCCTCTGGGGGTGAGTTAGGGTGGATAGCAGTGGAGGAGAAAGAGGAGAAAGCAATGACATTCGAAGGTCATCTAAATGAGCCGACCGGTCTCATAGTGGATGGGGGCATGCCCATCTTCCTTTTGGAATTTGGATGTCCAGCGACCAACATCGCTCTCCGAACATCGGTCCGAATAACTATCAGAGATTCAATAAAAAGAAAGAAAAAATTCAAGTGCAAATTGTGAAAGAAAATTATCAAAGCGCGAGTGGTCTCAATCAGCCGCAAAGCAAAGGCGCGGAATTCAGAAAGCCAAGATTAGGCCGGCCACTGGGGCCAAGATTGACGGGTAAGGAAAAAATGAGATACCCCAGATCTTTCGGGGCGAATTAGCTTGGCATAGAGAGGGAAGAAGGGAAAAAGCAAGCATAGCTTAGCAGAGAAAAGGCACAAAAAATAAAAACAAAAACAAAAAACCCAAGACCATAAATTGAACACCTTTCATGCACTTTAAAAGAAATGGAAAGAAAAGTAAAGAAACAAACATAAACACGACCCAATCACAGTATTAATGCACCTGAATACCTAAATTAAGTTCTACCACAGCTTCGCAGCAACCATCGGAAAGCGCTTTCAACGGTGGATTCGCAGCCAGAGTGAGTTTTTACTTGGTGCTATAGCGTTCTTTTTTGCATGGAAGGAATCGTCTATAGGTGTTCCGACCAAGTTGTATTAATGTTCCGTAGCCTTATAGATTAATTAACATTTATATTTCATTTTTTTTTAGTTTTAACTTTTAAAATCTTATTTTCAAATATTTACTAGCTCATAAGATCACCTGGTTTTATTTACTCCAAGGGAAATAAAGCCCTTGTAGCCTATGGGAGGGGACTCGAACCTCAAATTGTCATGTATACGAATTTATTTCCAATAAATATCATTATAATGTTTATTTAAACCCTCGTGATGATCTCCCCTTCTAAGCCCCCGTAGCGCGTCGGCCCACCCAGGGGTCATGGCAGACAAATATGCATAAGGAATGTCATGACCAAGGCAGGGTGGGCAAAGGTTCCTCAAAACAACTGATGATCGTCGGTCCGTCTTGTAGGTAATCGTCCACGTCAGGTGGTCATTTGTAGTAAACTCTGTCCGGTAAAGCATATGGCTTGTTGTTGTTATTGTTGCACGTTAAATTTAATAAAATAAAGACGATCAAAGGGCCTCGGACTATGGCAAACAAAAACACCGACGAGCCAGCAGCCGAAAATGATACGTGCCGGCCATAGCCGAGTAATGCCATCTTGCCCAAATACTCGTTGCTCATTACAATGTCTTTGTTTATACGGCTTGAAGTAATCCGTATCAATGTTGTATTCTTTTAATGTCGTTATCCCGAGTCCTTTCTTTTCGAATGCCGGAAACAATTCAATCACGGATTATAACTCCTTTTGTTGGGAATTCGACAATGATAACTTAGTCAAGTTACCTCAACCTGAGTAAAAGGAGGAACATCGCTTACATTGTAAACGACGCGATTGTAAAATTACGCGAACTTCATTTCCAAAACTCGCGCTTTCAAACGAGAAGGTGCTGTCCAAAGAGTGTTACAATCTAAAATGTCGGCTCTACCCTACATATATACTTTAACTCTAACATGGTACGGTTTGAAATGATGAGGGATTAATATTTTTGGTGAAGATGTGGTTTATGTCATGTCTGGTACTTATTCGCGTCTCGTAGACCGACGGACATCCTGACAGCGCACCGTTTCACACCGTTGGGCTTGTAGGTTTCTGGTACACCATAACCGTAACAAAAAATACGATGGGTCTTTATGCATTCCTGATATTTATGGCCTTGTTCTTCGCCATTCGAGCACTTAATATTACCTGACGATCCGAGTGCGCAAACTTTATTAGGTGTTTCCCCTTAGCCCTCGGAATTCTTCTCCGAACTTCCCTCATGATACCTGGAGTTTACGAATCGTTGCTATCCCAGACATTTTGGCGAGAAAGAGGCTTCGACTTCAGATTTCGGAAGAATTCCTCGTGCCGGATGGAGTGTCCATCAGGATCATGAAGCAATTTAAGTTTCGTCTCCGTCTTTAAATTATGTCGAACCTCTATCGATACAATCGCTCAAAAAATCTTTAAAACTATCATTATTCCCCTGTTTGCGACGACGCATGGCAGCGTTAATCTCTCGATTCTGGTATCTCTCTTGCAACCGGTTGCTTAGTCAGATTGCCATCTTTCCTTGACCTTTCCGTTTTGTAGATCCAATTATTCCCTGCATGAACCGTTTAGGGTCTTATGCTCGGATTATAATTTCCTCTACCGTATAATATCTACAACTAATTCCCTTCCTCTTCTTAAGTCACCAATATTAGCATAACTTTCTCGTAGTTGGAATTAGTCGTTTGAGCAAGTTTAATTCTAATTTTTCTCGAATAATAGTCTAACAGCAATCTTTCCTGCATGTTCCCGATTGGTTCGGTTAATGCGTCGTGCGGCAGCGCCCCCGTCGAGCTATGTAAAATTTACGGCTGCACTTATGATAACCACCTACAAGTCCGATCGCAAGGGCAGGCAAGCGGAGATCGAGCCAGACCCGGAGCTGCCGGCGATCCTGAAAGAGGGGGCCTCGTGTGAAGAGGACAACCCGGCGTCGGACGCGGCGTCCATGATGTCGGACGACATCTTGGATGATTGCGCGTTCGATGAGAGTGACCTAGCCAGGGGTCTCAGCCACATCGTTATCGGGGAAGAGCCGGAGTCCCCCGACAGCGATCTAGAAACTACAATGGTGGAGGTGAGCCTCTGGAATGTCATTGACGCTCCTGCAGATAAACCTCCACCATTGTGAGGCAGCATTCGCTGCTCTACTGCTCCACCTAGCCAAGTCCTCATTCAGGAGCCCTGGATCCTCGGAAACAGGGCCTCTGGTCTGAGGACTTCTGACCACAAGCTATACGTTGCTGAAACCGTAGGTAAAATTCGTACTTGCATTCTTGCAAAAAGAGAGTTGCACTTATTTTTGCTCAAAAATTTCAGCAATGAAGACCACATCGCAGTGAGCCTCGAAGGCCAGGAGCGCTCACTGAGGATCTGCTCCGCATAAATGGGGCATGATCAACCAGACCCCCTTTCTCACGCTCCCCTCCGGGCTATAATCACAGAATGTGCGGCCAAGGACATCGGCCTACCAAGGCCTCGGCTCAAAATAATTTACGAGGGAATCTTCTCCCACGGGTGCATCCCTGACACCTGGCTTCAGACCAAAGTCGTTTTTATTCCCAAGGCAGGCAAGACCTCGCACACTGCCCCAGAAGATTTCAAACTCATCAGTCTATCGTTTTTCCTTCTGAAGACGATGGAACGGCTCCTGGGGCTGCATCTCAAGGTGAGTATTCCGCCCAGTCTGATCTCAGACTCCCAGCATGCCTACCGGAAGGGAAGATCCACCGAAACGGCCCTACACTCGATCACATCGATCATCGAAGCGTCCCTTAACTTTAAGGAGTACACATTGATAGCCTTCCTCGACATAGAAGGCGCCTTTAATAACATCCTTCCGACAGCCATAACGGGCGCACTGACGGACCTGGCGGTTGACTCCCGGACGGTGAGCCTAATCGATCAGATGCTACAATGCAGGACGGTTGTGGCATCACTGGGGATGTCAACGTCCACCAGATTTGTCAGCAGAGGAACACCGCAGGGCGAAGTCCTCTCTCCCCTCCTATGGAAGTGAACAAACTGCTGCGGGAGATAGAGACGGTTGGTTAACGCGTGCTGGCGTATGCGGACGATGTTGCAATAGCATTCTCCGGTAAATTTCCGCCGACGTTGTGTAAGTTCATGACAAGTACTTTCAGGAAGATGTCGAGATAGGCAGACAAATTAGGGCGAGGAGTCAACCCGTCTAAAACGGAACATGTGCTTTTCACTAAGAAGTACAAAGTTCCGGTACTGACTCCCCCACAACTCTGTTGGGAAGCGCTAGCCTTTAGCACCAATGCCAAGTATCTTGGACCTCGACAGAAAGCTCGATTGGAAACTGAGCATAGAGGATAGAGTAAAGAAGGCCACAGTGGCCCTTAATACATACAGGAAAGCAATCGGACTAAAATGGGGAATGACCCCGTATATAGTTCGGTGGCTATCACCGACCAGTCATGATCTATGAAGTGGTAGTATAGTGGCCAGCCCTAGACAAAACAACCTGTCTTAACAGACTCAGTAGAGTTCAGCGCATGGCGGAGCTATGCATAACTGGCCGGCTACGCACTACTCAAGGGGAAGCCCTGGATACCGTGCTGAACCTCCTCCCTCTCATGGGTAAGAAGGTGGCAAAACTTTCTGCCCTTAGAATGAGAGAAGCCAAACTGTAGAAAGCATCCGAGGTTGGGCACTCGGGAAACCTGATGAGACTCCCGCAATTACCAGAGAGGACAGATTACTGTAGCGATCACCTCTCGACGCCTTTCCAGGTATCAATCCCACCTAGGGAGGACTGGGAGATGGGCAAACCAGGACCTGCAAATGCGGACCACTTCTACACTGATGGTTCATAGTTAGACGGCCGCGTGGGAGGCGGAGTCTACTGTAGCGAGCTAAACATCAGTCATTGCTTCAGGCTCCCCGAACACTGTAGTGTGTTCCAAGCGGAGGTTGTGGCCATCAAGGAGGCCATTTCCATCGTCTCCAAACTACTTCTAGACACGCACTTAGTGTGCGTTTTCTCGGACAGCCAAGCAGCTATTAAAGCTCTAGGCTCAATATCGTCGAACTCAGCGACTGTAAATGACTGCCGCAGGTCTCTGCACGAGATCGCAGATCAGTTAGACCTTTTCTTTATATGGGTCCCAGGCCACAGGGACATCGAGGGGAACGACGCCGCCGACGAGCTAGCAAGGCAGGGTACTACAATTCCTCTCCTTATGGAGAGGGAGCAGGTAGCGATGCCTCTGGCTACGTGCAGGCTCCTCACGCACGAATTGTTCGAGCAAAATGCCAATAGGAGATGGCAGCAAACCGTTTCGATATTGATATGACCGTATAGCTCGAAAAAGCACTCGGCAGAGCTGTATAGACTCAGCAAAGCACAGTGCTCTGCAGTTACTCTAGCCATCACGGGACACTGACAGATTGGCACTCATGCCGCTTGGCTTCTCGGGGCCTTTTTCCTCATGGACATTTTGTATTGTCCGAAATCAAGCCAAGGACCTTGCCCAAATTCATCCAAGCCTCCGGATGGGACTGCGCTTAACCTGCAGTAGTTTGCTCTCACGGAAGAGGCACGCGCCAATGGGACAACACAATCCCGTTGTGCCATGTGATGCATGGGATAGGTACCGTTTTAGCTCAATGTGACTGTTCATGTTGCCAGAGCCTGATAGCCTACATGTCGATAAAGCTGAGCAACGCTCAGCGAAACTACACGATTACTGTACTCGAATGCTTGGCGGTAGTACTGGATATCAAGAAATTCCGCATGTACATCGATGGTCACCCATTCAAGGTTGTCCGCTCGTTTACGAACCAGTAGGATCTCAACGGTAGATTATCCCGATGGGCAATAAAATTGCACGGATATTCTTGCGAAATCGAAAATCGGAAGTGAAGCGAAAACATAGTTTTCAGGCTGTCGGATATTTAAGTAGTCGATGATAACATATATCATATACATCGTATGAGTTTATCACACTTGGATTCTGGCAAGCCCATAAGTCTTTGAAATTATTCGTTTCCGAAGTTTGACACAAGGCGTGCTTAAGGCTGCGCATCGTACCATCCCCGGCTCATAGCGGTATTGCCAAATGCCTACACCAAACTCTGACCAACTGAACTCTGACCGCCAAGAAAGCATGTCGTGTACAACATACAGAGTGTACAACAAAATCGTTAAAAACTCGAGTGATACACTATTAATTATTAAACAGAGTGTTTTGTTCACATCATAAACTTTGTCCGCATTGAAAGACACCAATTGACGGTGACAATAATTGAAGTTAACACTACAACGACAATTTTAATAAAATACAGTGAAAAAATATTTGTTATTGGTTGTGCTGTGGAAGAAGAATAATTTTTATTGTTCTGAACCACTCTCATTAAAACCAGCATTTGATCATTTCGGAGTCACTGAGAGAATAACGTAGCCATACCCAATAAAAGGTTGCAAGCAGTGCAAACAGCAAAGTTGCGTTGCCAATCGCATAGTAAAGGAGTCGGCAGAGCAGTATATCAAGCAGTATAAAGCAGTATTTCAAAGTAAGCAACGCAGTGTAAACGAATGTCAACGTAACGGAAAAACGTTTGAACATGGCTCCAGTATCAAAACGTCTGCGAGAACAATCTGGAACTGATCTCAAGGGTTCGAAGAGTTCTGAGGAAATACCAGAAAATATACAGAAAGCCCTGGACAGAATGTTTGCTAAGCAGGCTGAACTAATCACGGCAAATACGTTAAAGTCTGAGAGGAAAAGTACACAGCTATGACCAATCAAATTCTTGGTATGGCAGAAGATGTGAAGAAACTTACTAAACGTGTCCTGCAGTTGGAAAAGGCGGGTGAGATAATCCACGAAATGGAGCAGCAGATTATCAAAAATGAGGTACATGGTATGCAAGAAATATGTGCGTAAGTTAGAGATCTATGCACACAATGTGTTGAGCGCGCCGAAGCGGACATTGCCTGTGATCTCCGTATTCATGGAATACCCTTTAAAGAAGGTGAAATGTTGAAGGTCCGATTCAACAAGATGTGCTTTGCCCTTAACCTAACACCCCTCCCAAGGGTGAAAGACATCTTTAGGATCCGACAGAGAGCTCACGGAACAGCTGTTGATCCAGTGATAATCCTGCGACTAGAGAGTGTGAGAGAGAAGGCGGCGTTATTGCGAGCTGTTGGCAACTATCGCAGGGAATCGAAAAAACTGCTATCACTGGACTGAGCAGCTGTCTAAAGAGAATCTAGTCGGGCGATCGTGCATGTTAAGAAGCATCCAGCTGGAGAGATTTTTAGAGTGGAGAACATGAATGACCTGCAAACATTGCGGGATACTTCCGAGGATGAGCTTGCAGCAGGTGATTCAGGTGCAGTTAACAGGCCAGTTGAGACAGACCAGAACAACCTTTTTCGTAAGTAAAACTTCCCTTAGCCATAATAATATAATGTTGAAGTTTAATGTTTTATGTTTTTATAGAGTTAGAAGTTATTTGTGTATATTGCGTGTGCTGCTAATATGCTATTTAGTATCTTTTAAATGAATAGACTTCTAAAGAATAGTAGGATATTGATTCGTACGCTGGCAAAACAAAAAAGATGGCATAAATATTTGTCATATAAATGCTCAGAGTCTTAATGGTAAGATTGATGAGTTCCGATATATGTTTGAACAATCGAATGTGTATATGATAATGTCATTTTGTTTACCGCATTTGATCTATACCGATCTAATCGGGAAAGAAATGGTAGTGGTGTTGCTATATACATAAATAAGAAACTCAAATCCAAATTAATATGCAAACACTCTCCAGAGAGTGCAATAGAGTACCTTTTTATAGAATTATCGGCTTCTAACAGTTCTCTTAAATTACTATTGGGCTGTCTGTACAGACCACATCGCAATACAATCTACCACCAAGTAATTGACGCAATTTCAGACCCATCTGGATCTTTGGACCTTTGTTTTGTAAATGATAAAGAAAAAATCCTTCTATATGATCATATTTGATTGGGGACGACATATATTTGACATTATCGAACTTAATGATGAATTTAATACATATGACTGGAATATAATATTTAACATGGATGATGTTACTTCCCAAGTAGAACAACTACGAGCTCACATAACATGTCTTTATGAGAAATTCGTACCATTGCGTAAATTAAAGATTGCACCAAAGAAAAATCCATGGTCCAATCTATGTATTGCACACAATATACATATCATTAAGAGACAAAGCATATAACAAATGGAAACGCTACAGAACTTCTGTTCATTATCAAAAATTTAAAACTTTAAGGAAAAAAACCAACCCATTAATACTGACAGCTAAAAAGTCTTTTTGTTCTGTAAGGTTTCAACGTGCAATATCAACAAGAAGGACATGGAGGGAGCTCAAAGACTTGGGAATAGGAAAGAGGACAAATAACACCAAAATTGATGTAGACATAGGTAAATAGAAATAGAATATTTGTGATAAACGGGGAACCTGAAGTAGCATATAATCATTATCTTGACAATATACCGAATAGTTCCTGTGATAATAACTTTAGCTTCATGTGTGCCAGTCAGTGTGATGTCCTTGAATCTGTGCTTAAAATTAAGTCAAATGCAATGGGACTGGATGAAATACATCCAAAATTTGTACAAATCTTACTTCCGAAAATATTGCCACATGGGACTTACATTTGCAACACTGTCATAACAAAATCAATATTTCCAAGTACATGGAAGCTTGCGAAAATTACCCCGGTCCCTAAGGAAAAAATGAGTATACCCCAATATCAATTTTATCGTTTTTGTCAAAAGTCCTTGCACAAGTAATGTCACAAAAAATTCGAACTTTCCTAGATAACAATGCACTACTAAGTGACAAACAGTCAGGTTACAGAAGACAAAGAAGCTGTACTACGGCAATAGTAAATATAACGGAAGACATTAGATTAGAACATGATGAAGGAAATGTGACGCTATTAGTACTACTTAACTTCAGTAAATCATTTGACACGGTTAACCACGAAATCTTATTAAGTAAAATTATTCCACTTTTTCAATTTTAGTAATATAGATATAAAGCTATTAAAATCGTATTTAACTGATAGAAGACAGGTAGTAGTAAGTGGAAGTAGAATTTCTTCAATGATGAGCACTACACGTGGTGTGCCTCAAGGTTCAGTTCTTGGACCGCTTTTGTTCTCATTATATGTGAATGACCTGCCGGACGTCCTGTTAAATTGTAAAAGTCATAAGTAAGATATTTGACACCCAACCTATTATATGGGATTGAAATATTTGGAAATTGTGACGCTGAATCTAAAAAAAACCTAAAAGTAACATTGAACAACATTTCCCGCTACATATATGTAGTGTTGGCAGCCCTTTAATGAGTATCGATCTATCGCTAGGGATAGTCAAGGCACTAACCATACAGTATATACTGTATGGTTAGTGGTCAAGGTTATGAGTGGAAGATATATCGATAGTAAGTAAGAGCTCGACTGCAGGAGCGAGTAGACGTGCGTAGAGAACTATGTTAAGAAAAAGAAACTTATTTGTTACCATTTATTAAAATAAATACAATACAACGACGTGTGGAGTATATTAGATGGAGTTTCTGGAGCGGATTCTTACTCACTTGTAGGGAGCTCACCAAGGATACCTACAATTTGGGGACTCGTCCGGAATAGAACCACAAGTGAATGTGTAGTCGTGTACAAGTTGCCAATACCATCAACATTGCGCAACATTGTGAAATTACGACGAACGAAGCAACGAAGATCAGACGAAAGCAGATGCCGAGAAGCGGCATTAAGAATCGCAATAAAGAGGAAAGAGGAAGCAAAACGACACTATTCGTTTTCGTCAAAGTGCAGAGAGCAGAGATAGCTAACGACGAAGAGCTACAGAGCTACAAAACGACGAGGCTACAAATCGACGCAGACCCGAACATAAAGAGGAAAGAGGACGCAAAACGACACTATTCGTTTTCGTCAAAAGAGCAAGGCAAACGGGAAAGAGTGAAAAGCCAACGACGAAAGTACTGAGCAAAGAGGACTGAAGAGATGTTCAGATTGCGAACGTGCAGGGAAGAGGAAAGCAGCAAACGACGAAGCAACAACAGTGGCACTTCGCACGGCCACGTGCGGCTTGTATACCCTGCGAACGAAGACGACGCAAAGAAGGAATCTACAAAGCAAGGGAGACTTGAACGACGTTATTCGTTTTCGTCCACATTGCAACAGTGGCACTTCGCACGGCCACGTGCGGCTTGTATACCCTGCGAACGACAACGACGTGAAGAAGACAGAGAAGAAGAACGCATCGTTTGTCTGCGTGTATTGGAAAAGACGATTCTTACACCTGATGTCTGTATACGCAAGTATTGAATATACAGAATAGATTTAAGGTGCTGCAAATTTTAGGAAGTGGATTCAACGTAAACTATACTTTAGCTAATATTGTAATATGCAACGAGAAGAAATCTTGGACCTAACCGTAGCAGAGATGAAAGAAAAATTGAAAGAGCTACATCTGCAGCATTCAGGTGTTAAATCAGTTTTACGGGAGAGACTATATTCGTATTTTAGATAAGATCCAGACGAAAACGAGGAATCTGTAAACGAAGAAACGACCAATATAACTGGGGACGAACAGACAGAAGACGCGCCAATTTTAAATTCGGTAAGCGAAGCAGCAGAAGATTCCCTTTCAGCATTTACGGGCAATGGTTCTCCGGATGTTGATGACTGGCTATGTGATTTTGAACTTAATGCTTTAACAGTGAATTGGAATGATTTGCAAAAGTTTATTTATGGCAGAACATTACTGAAAGGTGCAGCAAAATTTTTTTTGAGCAGTCAATCTAGCATTAATGATTGGAATTCTCTGAAGGAAGCACTAAAATTTAGTGAGAAGTTAACGGCAAAGCAAGTTCATAAGACCCATAAGGAGACTTTAATTTAGTCAATCCTAGCTAGATGAAGAAAGTATTATTGAGTATATTATTGAGGGCATTCCGGATTCCAAGCAAAATAAAAGCTGTCTGTACCAAGCAAACAAATTTAAAGAATTTCGTTTGCAAATTAAGATTTATGAAAAGATCAGTGCGAATCAAGGAAGTACGCTAAGGGCAACACCAAAGTTTCAGAATAGTTCGGTAAAAATCAAAGATGAATGGCGTTGCAAAGTATTGCAAGGAAAGTGCCGTCAAATGTTTTAATTGCAATCAACTAGTTCACAAGGCAAATCAATGCGAGGCAAAAGGTTCACGAATGGCAACAGAGAAGAAAATTTCAAATGTCCAGCAAATTTCTCAGACCGGTTTTAATCTGGCTTTTAAGAAGGTCGAAATTGGTAATGAAGATATCACTGCATTGTTTGATTCTGGCAGCGATATTTGTACCATGAGCGAGAAAGTCTACAGTTCCCAGTTGCGTCGAAAAACGATATAAAAGAATTGATCGGAATAAGAGGCAAGAAAATCTATACGTTAATGTTGTTACTAAGTTGGATGACGTTCCTTTGGAAATGTGTTTCCAAGTAGTCCGTGACGATGATACCCTGTACGAAGGTGTAATTGGAAGTGATGTTCTTGATTTTGTCAGTGCAAACATAGGGAAGAAATGAGTTTTCTTTCATTCAATAAATGACATCCGTCACGGGGAGGTTGAAGTTCCACCGGAAAAGGATTATGTTACCAGTAGTTTCACTAAAGGAAGCTACAATCTAGAGTTCATTCAACATAGTAACACTCAAGTGAGCAGGCCTACCGATTCAGGGAGCGCAATTGATGAGTTGGAAAAGACGTTCCATCAGATACTGTCGAGCAATATTATTGAAGAGTTTTCACGAGGAATAGACCTGTCGCATTTGAACCGTGAGGTGAGGTCAATAATAGGGGGATTGGTATAAAATTATAAGCCCGTAAAACCAGAAAACAGCCCTGTTGAAATGAAGATAATATTGTCAGATGAAGTACCAGTCCGTAAAAGACCTAGACGCCTACCTTACGAGGATAATGAAAAAGTCGATAAGCAGGTCAGGGATTGGTTAAAGGAGGGAATAATTCGCCATAGTGTTTCTGAATACTCGTCCCCTGTAGTGCTTGTTGCCGAGAAGGATGGCTCAAAAAGACTTTGCTGTGATTATAAAAAACTGAATGAAAAGATAATTCGTGACAATGGCGTTAATCGACCATGTTTTTCTCAAGTTTCAGGAAGGACGTGTTTTCACTACGTTGGACTTGTCTAATGCGTATTTTCACGTGCCAGTACATGAGGATTCTCGTAAATATACCTCTTTTGTCACACAGAGTGGACAGTATGAATTTAATTATGTACCATTTGCGATGACTAACTCCCCTCCGGTGTTTATGAGGTACATATATGCTGTTTTCAGACCATTGATAGATATCGGTATTTTGATTTTGTATATGGACGATATTATTATTCCGTCAAAGGATGTGCAAGAAGGACTTGAAAAATTACAGAAGGTGTTGAGTATCGCAGAGATTTCAGGATTACGCATAAAATGGGAGAAATCGCAAGTGTTACAGCGAAAGGTTAATTTTTTAGGTTACATTATAGAGAATACAACGATAAGACAATCTCAAGATAAAACTTCGGCAGTTTAAAGTTTTCCAATTCCGAGAGACAGGTAACAAGTTCAACGCTATTTGGGCCTAACTTCCTATTTCACTATTTCAGACCATTGACAAACTTGATGAAAAAGGATGCTTCGTTCAAAATGGGTGAAGAAGAGTTGGCAGCATTTAATCAGTTGAAAGTTTATTTATCCTGTTCTCCTGTTTTAAAGTTGTTTAGTCAGAAGGGCAAAACTGAAGTTCACTGCGATGCAAGTATGTATGGGTATGGAGCCATACTTTTGCAAATGGACTCAGAGGATCAATGTTTCCACCCGGTAGAATATATGAGTCGTAAGACAGCCTCAGCTGAAGAAAAGTATCCTTCATACGAGCTTGAAGTACTCGCTATAGTGCAGGCTTTAAAGAAGTGGAGAGTGTATTTTCTTGGGAGAAAGATACAAATTATTACTGACTGTAATGCTTTTGCGTTAGCGATGAGGAAACAAGATGTTTCAATGAAGGTATCTCGTTGGGCCATATTTCTTCAGGACTTCGATTATGAAATTGAGGATCGTTTAGGGACAAAGATGAAACACGTCGATGCATTGAGTAGAGTGCATTGTTTGTTGTTGGAAGATTCACTGAGACATCGAATAAAGTAGGCTCAACGTCAGGATATTTGGATATCAGCAATTTGTAAGGTGCTAGAGTCGGGTTCTTACGACGACTTTTATTTGAAGTATGACATTTTGCACAGGGATCCAGTTAAAGAGTTGATCGTAATACCATCTGGGATGGATTGCTCATCGTCGGGGTCATTTTGGTGTCAAAAGAACTTTCGATTTAGTGCAGCGCGAATACTTTATTCCAGAGTTGTTAGGGAAAGTAGATAGAATTGTAATGTAAGTGTGTGGAGTGCATTGTGAGCAACGCAAAATTTGGAAAGATATAAGGGTATTTGAATGTTATTGACAAATCTGATGAGCCTTTGCAAACGTATCATATTGACCATATTGGACCGATGGAGTTGACTAAAAACTGTATAACCACATCCTAGTAGTTGTCGACGCTTTTTCTAAATTTGTCTGGCTTTATCCAACAAAGAGTACAGGCGCTAATGATGTGGTTGAACGGTTGTAGAAACAGGGCGATGTTTTTGGAAACCCGAGGCGTGTGATCACAGATAGAGGCACTGCATTTACTGCTAATGTTTTCGAGGAATATTGTAAGGAACAGGACTGCCGCGTGGTAATGGACAGGTAGAGCGAATTAATAAGGTCGTTACTACTATGTTAACCAAGCTTTCCGCAGAAGATCCGAAAGCCTGTTACAAGCATGTTGGTAGGGTACAATTCTTTATAAACTCCACTCCTCCGAGAAGTACCAAGATATCCCCATTTAAGATTTTGACAGGCATAAAAATTATGACAAAGTTTGACAGTGACTTAGAAAAGCTTGTAGAGGAAGAGTATATTTTAGAGCTGCAGCAGGAGAAAAAAGAAATTCGCAAGATAGCCAGAGATAACATAGTGCAGATACAAAATAAAAATTTCAAGTCGTTCAACAAGTCCCGGAAACCAGATAAAGAGTACCAAGTTAATGATATGGTAGCTATTAAGCGTACGCAATTTGGAGCCGGATTGAAACTAAAGGGAAGATTCTTGGGTCCTTATATTGCGACGCGTAAACTAAGACATGGACATTGGTAAGACATGGTACATTGTTGGGAAAGTGGGTGATGGTGAAGGGCCTTTGAAGACCAATACGGTGGCAGAGTATATGAAGATGTGGTCTCAATCATTCGGGTCGAATGATGAGTCAGGACGGCCGAATGTAGGGTTGGCAGCCCTTGTATGAGTATCGATCTATCGCTAGGGATAGTCAAGGTTATGAGAGGAAGATATATCTATAGTAAGTAAGAGTTCGACTGCAGGAGCGAGTAGACGTGCGTAGAGAACTATGTTAAGAAAAAGAAACTTATTTGTAACCATTTATTAAAATAAATACAATACAACTTATATACGTATATTTGATGGAGTTTCTGGAGCGGATTCTTACTCACTTTTAGGGAGCTCACCAAGGATCCCTACATATATAATAAGAGACGAACCGATCATATCTCAATCTTAGCAAGACAAATATTCAAAATGGATTTAAAGACATGGATAGGGTACAGAACAACTATTTTTCTACATCGAATAATCTATACCAGACGAGCTACTTGTATGATAAATTAACATTTGCTTCATCTACTAGAACGTTGAATCTGGTAACCAGAAGGTACAAACTTGCCAATACGGGAAAACAATTTTTAACAAATGCTATTCGGTTATGGAACGAGTTACCTTTTATTATTAAAAATATTAGTAGAGCAAAGCAATTTACGGAGAAATTAGAAAAACACTTGATAAACTCATAAAAAGAAAAAAAAAAAACAAAAAACAAAAGTAAATAAATATATAATAATAAAAAAATTAGAGTTAGTATTAGTATTAATAGTAAAAAAATTAGTCATGGTAATAAAAATATTAGTCATACTATAAATGTTAGAATAAGAAAATCATTATGTGTAAAGGCACAACTATTTGAACTCCATGTGACTAGCGCATTAACACAAATTAGAAATACTGTCGCCTTAGGAATATATACATATGTGGGTTGGTGTACCACACAAAATCCGAAATATGGACGTTGACATGCAATTACTGCACCGTCAAGTGGCCCGTGTGGCCCAACCGACCGAGGGGCATGACGCGCGATGCGTAGCCGAACCAAACGCGTACATGCAGGAAAGATAGTTATTAGCGTTAACGTTCAAGGAAAATTAGCACTACACTACTAAGAAACTAAACATGCATTCAAAATACATTTACGAATACCACTACAATTACTAACTAATAGAAAGGTTAGTGAGGTTTAGTAATTTAATAAGAGGAAGAGAATTAATGGTGGATATAATATGGTAAAGGGAATTATAATCCGAGCATAAGACCCTAAACGGTTCATGCGAGGAATAATTCGGTCTACAAAGTGGAAGGAACAACGGTATAAAATTTCTAGTAGGTCTAATAGGAATCGTGAAGTTTATGCAGCCCAACAGATCAGGGCTGTCTATGTCACTGTTTACTAATAGCAGTCTACTAGAGTAAGATGGGAGTCTCGCACCCGCATCCCAGTTAAGGCCCCGCAGAGCAAAGAGTAATACGGTCCTGGTGTACTTTGTATTGAGGGCACCATACACAGGAGCCATACACATACAAGCACGCCCATAGCCTTATTTACCATGGTAGAAATGTGTTCAGAAAACTTTAGCTTGGCGTCTAATATAACACCAAGATCATCCACCAGGGTAATTCCCTCAAGAGAACCACCACATATGGTATATGGAGCCAACAAGGGGCTAGCAAGATGAAATGTCATAACTTTGCATTTCGAGGCACTAAGGTGTAACAAGTTTGCACAACACCATGACTGAAAGTTATTGAGATCGGATTGCAAGCGACAATGAAATGAAATGTCCTTATACTGGACACAGAGTTTAACATCATCCGCATACATAAGTACTCGAGAATATGTTAATACCGAAGGCAAGTCATTAATAAAGAGTGTGAAGAGTAAGGGGCCTAGATGGCTGCCCTGTGGTACTCCCGAAGAAACCTTTACTGGTAAAGAGAGGGAGTTTTTGAAGAGGACTCTTTGAGACCTGGAACAAAGATAGCTAGAAATCAATCTCAGGAGGTTGGGCGGAAACCCTAAAAGGTCAAGTTTATGCGCTAAAAGGGAATGGTTTACAGAGTCGAATGCTTTACTAAAGTCGGTGTGAATGACATCCGTCTGTAAGTTACCTTGAAAGCCTTAAATAAAGAATGAGGTAAACTCTAATAAATTCGTGGTGGTTGATCGCCGCTTTATTAATCCGTGCTGAGTTGGAGATATAAGTGACTTGCAGAGGTGTTGCAAGTACGGAGTTAAGACTTTCTCATACATTTTGGGAATAGCGGATAACTCTGATATGCCTCTATAATTTTTTGCATCAGACTTGCTACCTTTTTTATGGAGAGGAATTATAAACGATTCCTTCCAGATGGGGCGGAAGCAAGAAGATCCAATGGACAGGGTGAATAGTTTAAGCAAGGGTCCACACAGTGCCTCGGCGCAAATGAATATAAGATCCCTAGACGACGAGTAACGATGATCCCATCGCTAAGATAACGACCAACAACGATTAGGCCATCGCTAAGAAGACGACGAGCAGGGAAGAGGCAAAGGTAGAAAGAAAACGACGTACCAAAAAGACGCAAAAACGACGACGGCCGCAAAAAGAAGAACTAAACGACGCAAAATAAAAAATACATTTATCCTAAATTTATCATACATTAAATACAAAATAATCATTAAACCTAAAGTAAATAAAAACCCCATATTTTGCGTGCTCGTCCGGGAATGAATTTAAACTGGTTACTATTGAAGAAGAAACGAAAATATAAATTTTTTTCCCCACTGTTGTGAAATCCTCGATACGAGATTTCAATGTTGAGCAGAAATGCTCTGGGGAATCTTTGCGTTTAATAATGTACTACACGATATAGACAATTCGAGATTTATTCATTTGGACTTCAATCAACTTAAACTTTAATCGTAATCGCGTATAGAGTACAATGTAATGGGTAATACGGGTTAAAGCGCGGCCGGCTGCAACTGCTAATTGTCGTTGTGATTTCGTCGACACGCAAACGAAGACTCTTCTTGGTGATCGGAGACGAGGTTACGCCGCCCTAGCATGAAACGACGCCGTTCTCCGAGTGGGCAATCGCAGTTAGAGCGCTCTCACTCTCTTTGTAGTTTAACCCTTAGAAAACCGTCCATGCCGCCCCCAATACTGGGACCAGTATTAGAAACCAAAGGATGTCACATGTGAATGCTCTGTGAATAAATAAAGTGTTCGTTATGGTACATGTATGGTCGAATGGAGCTAGCAACGGTGGTAGGATTATTCTGAGGTCTGTGGCAACGGTAGCCGACATAGTTTAGAGACCGATCGTTTGTATACGCCTAATGCTGTTTTAACAGTTGCGACTCTGACTAAACTGTCAGCTCCAGGGTGAACTTCTATTATCCTTCCCAGTTTCCACTCGTTGGGTGGCAGTCGGTCATCCTTGACAATTACTAGATCGCTGACTTGTAGATTGTCGGTTTCATGTCGCCACTTTGGACGGGCTTGAAGATGTGATAGCCAATCCGAACTCCAACGCTTCCAAAATTGCCGGATCATTTTCTGTCCTTCCAGAAATTGGACTGTGAGTGGAACATCCCTTGTCGTTACATCCGGCGGAGCTAATAATGAATCTCTAATAAGAAAATGTGCCGGGGTGAGGACAGCTAGGTCCTCCGGCTCCGCGCTTAGTGGACATAATGGCCTGGAATTTAAACAGGCTTCAATTTGTGTTAGCACGGTAGCAAGTTGTTCGTAGGTCATTTAATATCCTGAAAAGGCTCGATAGAGATGTGTTTTGACAGACTTTACATTTGCCTCCCAAAGGCCTCCGAAATTAGGACTATGCGGTGGATTAAAATGCCATTGGACGTTTCGGGCCGCTAAAGCAGGTATTACAGTTGTGGGTAGCTCTCGTTTCAAATGTATTTGCCAGGTTTGAAGAGCCCGGTCGGCACCAATGAAGTTCGTGCCGCAGTCGCTATACATGTGTTGACAGTAGCCCCGACGCGCGATGAAACGTTGTAGGGCCATGAGAAAGTGTTCGGTGGTTAAGCCCGTGACCGCTTCAAGATGAATTGCCTTTGTAGCCAAACAGATGAAAACTGCGATATACGCCTTGTAGTTTGTGTGTCCACGGAATCTGGATGCTTGAATTTCGAACGCGCCTGTATAGTCCACTCCGGTGGCGATGAATGCACGAGTTGGCGGATTGACTCTATGTAGGGGAAGATCGGCCATCAATTGTGCTGCTGGTTTCGGTCGGTGACGAAAACATCGGACACATTGTCGAAGAATGCGTTTGACAGTTTGTTTTCCGTTGACTATCCAGAATTTGTGTCGAATAGTGGCCAGCGTTAATTCGGTGCCGCCGTGGAGTGCGAGACGGTGGGCATTACGCACGACGAGATCGGTAAAATGATTGGGAATGATCATTGGTTGTCGCTGGCTTATTGGAAGGTGCATTGCATTTCGCAGTCGACCTCTGACTCGTAGAATTTGTTGGTCATCTAGAAATCGGGATAATTGACACAGCTTGTGTGTGCCCGATAGTGCCTTGTTTCCCTTCCACCTCAATATTTCTGTCGCGTAGACCTCCTGTTGAATGCTGCGAACGAGATGAATTAAGGCGTTGTCGAGCTCCTGCACACTCAGTGGTCCAGACAGTTTGTCCCCTTTGGCTTGAATGTTATGTATAAACCGTAGAACATATGCCATGACTGATATTAACCTGTCGTATGAGGACGAGTTTTGGATGAAGGCTTCTGGAGCCTCCGAGACTTGCACAGCATTTTGGAACAAAACTGATGGTTTCTCCTCGATTATAGTCCTGTCGATGTCCTGACTGGGAACTCCGTTTGCCGGCCATTGGCTTTCCGGCTGCTGTAGCCATGATGGTCCAGACCACCATAATGGATGTACTGCTAACTCTTGTGGTGTTAAGCCACGAGTTGCGCAGTCCGCTGGGTTTACCGAAGTAGGTACATGTCACCACTGAGTTGATGTACTATGCTCCAAAATCTGTCCAACGCGATTTGACACAAAGGTTTGCCATCGGTGGGGATCTCCATTTATCCCAAACAAAACGATAGTAGCATCTGACCAATAGAAGGTTGACATAGGTGGTCCTGCAGTGCGAAGTTGGTCCCGGATCCATTTTGCCAGTTTAACTGCCAGCAGCGCACCCGAAAGTTCGACTCGTGGAATTGTGATCGGTTTCGTGGGTGTGACTCGACTGCGTGCAGCTAGCAAATGAGTTTGAATCATTCCGTTTGGTAGCTCTGCACGAATATACGCACATGCTGCATACGCCAGTGATGATCCATCGCAGAAAACATGTAGCTGTAATGACGCAAGCTCGTGGATGTTGAAGCGCAGCCATCGTGGTACTTGAATTTGCTCGACATATGGCAAGTTCTGTATGAAACCCTGCCATCTATCAAGCAGTTCGGTTGGCAGCGGTTCATCCCAGTCCAGTTGTGCTAGGCTGCCATCGTTGCGTTTGATGCGGGCCATCCATGAGTCCTTGAGTATCGCCTTCGCGGTCATGACACAGGGCGTGATGAAACCTAATGGGTCGTACAGTCGGGCGACTGTGGAAAGTAAACAACGTTTAGTATGTGCGTGACTGATTTCAAAATTTATCTTGAACCCAAAATAGTCTTGATGTGGATGCCAATAGAGGCCTAAGGTTTTAACGGGATCTTGGTACTCAAACTCTAATAATGTCTTATGAGATAAATGGTCTGGAGGTATGTCTTGTAGCAGAAAGCGTTATTCGCAGACCACTTTCGAAGTTCCATTCCTGCTGATCGTAAGGCTCCGATCAATTGATTTTGAATTTCTAATGCTCCTTCGCGAGTGGAAGCTCCGCTTTGTACGTCATCAACGTATATTTCGTGTCGAAGGACCCTTTCCGCAAGTGGGTATCGGTCGCGTTCATCCTGCGCCAGTTGATGTATGACGCGAATGGCTGTGTAAGGAGCTGAAGCGGTTCCAAACGTAACTGTGTTGAGATAATACTCAGCTACTTGGTTGTGTTCGTCATGCCAAAAGATGCGTTGATATTGCGAATCCTCTGCATTCATGTCAATGCATCTATACATCTTCTGAATGTCGGCAGCAAAAACAAAACGATGGAACCGCCAATTCAGGACCACGCCGGCTAGATCGTCTTGGAGCGCTGGTCCGGTGCATAGGACGTCATTGAGCGATTTTCCGTTTGACGGTTTGCAGGAGGCGTCATATACTACTCTAACCTTAGTAGTGACACTTTCCTCTTTGAATACTGCGTGATGAGGCAAGGTGCAATATGTGGACTCGATTCCATTCTCCTTGCTAATGATACAATGCTGCTGCTCCTTGGTTGTTACTTTGGTCACCTGGCCTAGTTGAAAGTACTCATTCATGACTTCCGAATATTCGGCTTGCAGCTCCGGCTGCCTTTGGAATCTTGGTTAAAGCATTTGGAATCGATTAATCGCGATTTGACGTGATTTGCCTAGCACCTGCGATGGGTCAAACAAACGCTTAAGTGGTAACCGTACCAAATACTTGCCGTTTCGTTGACGGATGTGAGTTCGTTTAAAATGCTCCTCGCACCATCGCTCTTCCGGTGTGAGCTGTTTTGCAGAACCGAGATGCTCCATTTCGAAGAATTTCTGGACGAGATTCTCTAGCCTGTTGTGGTGACATCTAATGGTGACAGCGTGTGAGCGTGTGGAAGTGGCTCGACCAAAGACTATCCAGCCAAGCTGGGTGTGCTGTGCAACTGGTTGGTTCTCCTTTCCTCTGCGGATATCTGAAAGCAGGATCTGTGGGATTACGTCCGCTCCCAGCAGAAGATCAATCCGTTGTGATTTGTAGAACCTGGGATCGGCGAGTTCTATTCCGTTCAAATGAGGACATTGCTGCAATTTGATGGATTTTGAAGGTATTTGCGATGTAAGCGTTTTAAGTATAAACGCAGTATCAATGGCAGTACAAAACTGCGAAGTACAAGAACTTAATGACAATTCTGTAGTGTAGGTACACCTGTTCTTGGAGGTGGTCCCAACTCCAGCAATTTCTGCCGAAATTGGATGCCGCTTGAGAGCCTGCACTGTGTGCTCTGTAATGAGGGTTCCTTCCGAGCCTGAATCCACTAACGCACGTACCACAGCTGATTGGCCAGTGTGGGGGTTGTGGATTGTGACCAGGGCAGTGGCCAGAAGGACAGTGCTGGGTCCGTGATGCGTTGCCGTAGCAGAGACTAGTTGCGCAGAGTGTGTTCTCACAGACGAGTCGGTCGCTGCAGACTGTGAATGACCACCGGAACTAGTGTTGGGAACAACTGGGAGAGGCTGTGCCGTGCTCTGAGTAGGAAGTGGGGTCCTAGCGTAGAGTTGCGTAGGTGTAGCCCTGCCAGATGAGTCGCTCGTTGTATACTGCCAGGAGTTACCGGAACGAGCGCTATGGGAGGCTGCCTGAGGCTGTGTTGCCACCTGAGCAGGAGTTGGGAAGTGCAGCAGTGTATGGTGTCTTTGACCACACTGCGTGCAGTTCCTTTTACTGGTACAATTTGAAAGTGCATGGGAACGGCTCAGACAGTTGAGGCATGCCTTTGCATGATCGACGATGGCTTTCCTTGCAAAGCAGTCCTTGGACAAAAGGTCCGGGCAATGCCGAAGATTGTGACTGTCGCTACAGTGAGGGCAGCGAGTGTGTTCGGCAACCGCAGTCTTGGCGTGGAAACTGTTGCCCTTGTATGTTACGTTGCCAACTGACTTCTTCGGGTGCCTTTGGTTGACAGGCTGCGGCACAGGTGTCCGCGTCGTGGAGTGGACTCGATTCTCGAACACATCGATGCTGACGAGACGGTCGTTGAGAATGAGTGCAGCTGAGAAAATGTGGCAAGTTCGGCAGAGCTACCGAGATGGAGCTCCCAAGCTTGCAGTGTCGTGCTTGACAGTCTGGAAGTGAGATGATGAGCCATCCAATGCTGAACATCTAGATTCTTGAAAGCATTGAGCTTGCTTCAGGAAATGAAACCTTTGGACGTCGGACAGTCTCTGGTTGTTATGGATGAGTTGAACAAATGCATCGTGAAATGCCGGCCAATCCACAAACTTGCCTGTAAATGTCGGTACAGGTAGCTTGGGCAATTGCACTGATGATACAGATGGATTTGCTGGCTCTGGATTCTGGTGTACCGGTGGTGCTCTTGGACATACATTTTCGTAGGCCTCTGATATGATGCTGAATGCCGTTGTATAGTCTTCATCAAAGCGAAAGGCCACTTCGCTGGACACATAACTATGCGTACTTGGACATCGAAGTATTAGTAAACGTTTATGATTTTGCTCAAATTCACCTAAGAACCGTTGCAAAGTTTGTAAGCGCGTTTGAAAATAAGCTTTTGTTTTCCGATCTGCGCCATCCTTTCTGAAATTACGCACCGTTTGATTAACCCTCGCAATGAGATTTGTCTGAATAACACTGAGATGGTCGATCTCCACCTGAGGATCGGCTTCGAGGTCGTGGGACTCGGCTGTTGACATGTTGCTGTTATATGTGTAAGTACCTTTCTCACCCTTAGTTGCACTCTCTTTGACCTTGTACAAAATACCCACAACGAAACACTTACTCTGGTACTCGGGAGTGCTTATTCTTTGCTTAAAGCGTAGCTTAAGAGAACTTGCGAGTCGTTGTTGTTGGTGTTGTCCGAGCGGAGAGCAGAAACTGTGCTACTGTGAGCGTTGAGTTGAGGCCTTGTGTCTAGAGATGATGTGCAGCAACAGAACGCTCGTTGGTCTCTTGGTCTCTGCTTTGCACGAGAGAGAGGCTGCTGTCTAACCGTCGGCTTGTGTTGTTGTTGTGTGCTACTGTCCAGGCGCAGAGCTATCGTCTGGTCTTCTTTGTCCCTGCTTCGTGCGAGAGATAGCGGCTGTTGGATAAACCGTTGGTTTGCGTTGTGTTTGCCGTTTACAGTTGCAGCCGGTAAAATATGATTTTATTTGTACATTTAACTGAACGCGGAACGAGGTAGAATTATATGCGTATAGTACGAATTAAACGCGGTTCCCCTCATGGGCCACCAAAAATGTTGTGAAATCCTCGATACGAGATTTCAATGTTGAGCAGAAATGCTCTGGGGAATCTTTGCGTTTAATAATGTACTACACGATATAGACAATTCGAGATTTATTCATTTGGACTTCAATCAACTTAAAGTTTAATCGTAATCGCGTATAGAGTACAATGTAATGGGTAATACGGGTTTAAGCGCGGCCGGCTGCAACTGCTAATTGTCGTTGTGATTTCGTCGACACGCAAACGAAGACTCTTCTTGGTGATCGGAGACGAGGTTACGCCGCCCTAGCATGAAACGACGCCGTTCTCCGAGTGGGCAATCGCAGTTAGAGCGCTCTCACTCTCTTTGTAGTTTAGCCCTTAGAAAACCGTCCACCCACAATACCGTATTTAAATGATTTCAAATGTGAAAATCTACGCTCGAGCAAGAAAGGGTGCATTTCAGCAATGCATAAATTCGTGTTCGAGGCTGAGGGAGACAGAAACAACCGGAAAAGATTAAGCAAATTTTCTGGCTTCCTCTACGAAAAAAATGACGAGAAGTACAATGCAAAGAAGGAATACGCAGTAAATAATATAACACAGTATCAGTCTATACTCCGTCAAGTAAAGACGCGCCAAATCTAAGCAAAAACCAAAAACACCAAAACCATCCCAGATACCGACCGCTAACTCCGAAGCTGGACTAAAGAAAAGGACAAACTCAACATAGTCACCAAGCCACTCAAGGCAAAAGATAAATCCGAAAAAACAAAAACGGCAAACCTAGCTTCACTATCCAACAACACCCTTTCTAACCAAATCTACAACGAAGAAGAACTCTAAATAATAACAATGGTATTAACATTCATTTCAAGCCCCTTTGAAGTAAATACCAACACTAGTATGCAACTTAAAATAATCCAATGGAACATACACGGCTGCAAAAACAACTACATTGAATTATAAAGTCTCATGAAATCATAATTGTTTGCCCTAATTGTTGCACTGCAAGAAACCCACATATCCAACCCCAACTATCTCCCTATCCCAACTTACTATTCAATATACTGCAGCTGTAACCAGCTTAATGCTTTTGGAGGCACAGCCATGCTCATACACAACTCCATATCCCACACCCAAATCCCTCTCAACTCCGACTTTGACGCAGTTGGTGTCAACATCAAATCCAAATCCAAAGTCAGCATCATATCCTCATACATCTCCCCAAACAAACCCTTCAACGCCCGCAATCTACATAACGTCCTAACCCTAACCACAAAAGACCCCACTCTAGTCCTAGGAGACTTAAACAGCTGGCACCCCTACTGGGGCTCACCTAAGGCCAACCTAAGAGGGAAAATTTAGCCTCCTTCCTAGACCATTCCAATTATATTCTCCTAAATTCTCCCCTCGACCGCATCTCCTACTCAATGTTAAAAAACGCACCCCCCACCCTTAAAATCAGAATAATAAACCACTTTAACAAAATACTCGACTCATACATCCCACAATCGCTCAAATTCAGCCTAGTCCTCCCGATTCTAAAACCACAAAAACCACTAACAGACATAAAATCCAACAGACCCATATCACTTAATTCATGCTTAGCCAAAACGCTCGATAAGATAGTGGCAAAAAGGTTATGGTGGTTTGTTTTGAATAAAAAACTAATCCACAACAGCCAACTAGGTTTTAAAAGAGGAAAACCGGGACTAGATAGTCTACTCTACGTAGACCACCTAGCTACCAGAGCCATTGCCCTAAAAAACATCTAACCTTAATATCCCTTGACTTCACCAAAGCTTTCGACAAAACGTTGTGAGTTGCTGCGGACACCGCAACTCTACATTTATACCCGATACTTAGTCAGTATGTCTCTCCTCCGGCAGACGCCGCTAATATTAAACGACACGACACAGAGTGCATGCGGGAGAGACAGAAAATCAGTCTAGCCACTGCAAATTGATTTGTTCCTTCTGGCTATAAAAATGATCCGATTTGATCCAGAGCAACCGGATAGATATGGTCATTACCTATGATTCTGCGCTTTTAGTTTTCTCGAATTTGCAATATTGTGGATGCAACAGATTTTCGTCTTTTGTGGGATCGGAAGGGGGTGGGGCCAAATTTTGAGATATACATTTTATAGTGAGATCAAAAGGGAGTGTGGATACCAAATTTGGTTACTCTAGCCTTAATAGTCTGAGATTTGTGGATGCCCCAGATTTTCGTCCTTTGCGGGGGCGGAAGCGGGTGTGGCGAAATTTTGAGACGAAACGATCAAGGTCCGATATCACAGGAGTGTGGATACCAAATTTGGTTGCTCTGGCTCTTGTAGGTTCTGAGATCCTTGAACTCATATTTTGCAATTGGCAAAACCGACCATGAAACCTGTGTGTTAGAGAGAGACAGGGCGAGAACGAATGAAATTGTTTTCTTGATTCTGGCCATAATAATTATACGATCTGGTTCAGATTTTGCACTCTAGAAGATATAGTCATCCTCTACGATTCTGATTTGGTTTTATCGTATCTTTAAAAATGTGGATGCCACAGATTTTCGTCCTTTGTGGGGGCGGAAGTGGGCGGGGCGAAGTTTTGAAATATTTTTGTAGCAGTGACATATCACAGAAGTCTGGATCCTAAAAATCGTTGCTCTAGCTCTTATAGTCTTTGAGCCCTAGGCGCTGAAGGGGACGGACAGACGGACAGACGGATGGACGGACAGACGGACGGACGGACAGACAGACAGGGCTCAATCGACTCGGCTATTGATGATGATCAAGAATATATATACTTTATAGGGTCGGAAACGATTCCTTCTGGACGTTACACACATCCACTTTTACCACAAATCTAATATACCCCAATACTCATTTTGAGTATCGGGTATAAAAACATTTGATAAACTCTTAAACATAAAAATAAATAAATAAATAAAAATTAAATTAAATAAAAACAAATAAGTAATGAAAAATAATAATAAATAAATAAATACTAATAGTAATAACAAATAATAATAAAAATAATAAAATTAGAATTAGTATTAGTATTAATAATACAAATATTAGTCATAATAATAAAAATATTAGTCATGCTAAAAATGTTAGAATAAGAAAATCATTCTGTTTAAAAGCACACAACTATGTGAACTCCATGTGACTAGCACATTAACATAAAGTAGAAATACTGTCGCGTTAGGAATATATACATATATATAAATAAATAAGGCGAAGATTTTACAGGCCAAAACTAGTTGTCAATGTCCGTGTAGGTTAGGTTAGATTATAGCGGAAGCGGAGGAAATGGGACTTGGACCTATTGAAGGTCTGTTGTGTTGCCGCATGGGCGTGTGCGCCTTCTGACTGCATAAACCGTAGTTCGCAAACTATTCAAAATTAAGGGCAGTCCCATCCGGTGTAATGGAAGTTTCCGTGAGAAAAGAAGCCCAGAGAAGCTGAAGTCTAAGATTTCCCTGAGCCGGGCAATGATAGAAGAATTGGGGAACCGACTCCTCCTCCTGCCAGTATCCAGTAATGCTCGAGTAACTGCAGACAGTGCTCTGCTGAATTTATGTCGAGCGTTTCTTCGATCGATTTGTCCATATCGATCTATAGATTTTGCTGGTTTGCTGCCCGGTCCTGTTAGCATTTTGATCAAAGATGTCAAGCTTGCACGTAATCATAGGCATCGCTACTTGTTGCCTCTTCGATAGGAGAAGAATGGCAGTGCCCTGGCTAGTTCGTCGACGGCATTATTCCTGTCGATGTCCCTGTGTCAGGGGACCCATATTAGGAAGAGTTCTAACTGCTCTGCGATCCCATGCGACCTGCGGCAGTCATTTACAGTCTTTGAATTCTACGATATTGCGCCTAAGGCTTTAATAGCTGCTTGGGGATGTTTCTTCCTACGTGGAATCCACAAGGCGGACTTGCTGGTAGCTACGCTTGCCGAATATCCTTCCCGTGGTATCTTCCGATGAGCTTTCCTTGTAGATCTTCCAGCTCATAAATTGAGTTTCCCACTCTCGCCTTGACAAACATTGGCCCTAGCTTAGCGTTGTAGCCGCCTTGAAAATTACTCTGCTTAAAATTTCGCCGTAGCACATCCTGTCCTACCTTGTACGATACTTCCTGTGCCCTCAGGTTATAATGCCGTTGATTACGCTCATATTGCTTTCTCATTACCTCACACGCTCTCTTTCTGACGATGTCCAAAGAATCCTCACGTGTAAAAGTCGCTGCCTTCTCCTCTAATATTCCCAAATTCCTCAGCAAAGAATAAGTTGCGCCCGAAGATATCATTTGCTGGCCGAAAACCATGTAGTAGGGCGTGCATCCCAACCCTGAGTGAACCGCCGACCTCAAAGCACAGCATATTTTGCTAAGATTCTCATCCCAGTCTTTCTGGTCACTATGAAAATACGACCGAATGGCAGCGATGACCGAACGGTTGACTCGCTCCGAAGCATTAGCTTGGGGAGCGTTGACAGCTGTTAGCGTGTAAGGTATTCGATGCCTTCTGAGCAGGCCTTGGAACTTCTCGGATCTAAATTGCGATCCGTTATCTGATAAAATTCCCTCTGGGACCCCGAAGGCATGGAACAATTCCTCCTCCAAATACTTCAGCATAACATCCCCATTTAGTTTCTTCAGCGCCTTGAGAAAAACAAATTTTGAATAATGGTCCAAGATAATAAAAATTCCTATATTTCCACTGCGAGACCTGGGATACGGAACTAAAAAAACAATGTAGAGACATTGGAAGAACCTTTGCGACTCGGCCGCTTTTCCCATCGGTGGACGTAAAGGAGCGTTTGGCGCTTTTGACATTTTGCATTGCTCGCAGGGTGCCACGTAGTCCTTTACGTCATTGACGAGTCCGGCCCATTTTCATTTAATTTTCTCGACATTTAAAGTTAAGCCACTTTCCCGAATCCGCGAGGCCACGATTTCCAAAACGAGTAAATGTCTCTCAAACGTTTCTGACACCAGCAATAAGTCGTCCAAATAAACGAAAACTTCGTTCCTAAGCGACGCAGGAATGACCTTATCCATCAAGCGCGTCATGGTTTGAGAGGCATTACAAAGACCAAACGGCATGACCTTAAAATGATACAAGGGCCGCCCTGGAACCGTGAATGCAGTTTTACACCTAGACGCCGGATCCAAGGGGATCTGCCAATATGCATCTTTCTGATCAAAACTACTTATGAACACTGCTTTCGGTAAACGGCTGAGAATGCCATCTATTTGGGGAAGGGGGTATGCATCTTTTTCCGGAACCTCATTCACTTTTCTGCTGTCCAAACAAACTCTGACTTTTCCCGGTTTTCGGACAAGTACTACTGGCAAGGACCAAGGACTCTCGGACTCTTCAATCACTCCTAGTTGAATCATCCGGTCTATCTCAGTGTACAGTAACTTTTCAGTTGCCGGGGAAACTGGAAAATGACGCTGCTTAACGGGCTTCGCGTTTCCTGTGTCTATTGCATGTGACAACACCAAAGTTTTCCCGAGACTCTATGTCGTAAATTATGAAAAACGTTGGACCATTCCCTGCAATTGCAATTCCTGAGCGTCTGTCAGAACGTGCTGCTCTGTAGCGGCTGATATTTCTGCCACCTCTGAGGGTGGGGGCAAAAGATCGAACGACGTCCAAAAATCAATTCCTAAATTAATATCTTGACTTAACGAAGGGATTATGTACTCATCTAATTCTTTACTTATACCTCTATACTCTATATTAGTCCTAAATTCACCATCTATTTTCTGATGACTTCCATCAGCTATGCATGCCTTGGACAGCACCTTCTTAAACGGCTTCATGCTGAATTTCTGGACGTAAGTTACGCCTCACAATCTCAATCAGCATCTTCTCACCAATATGCTGGTCGAGTCTATCGGTTAGCGTTATTGTGGCATCGTAGAAGCTTTCGAACGTTTATTTTTCCTTCTTTTTTCTATCCCTTATCATTTGGCGGATATCCACATCCGTTCTGGAGTCTCGGAATTGCTTCCTCAACGCAGCACAAAGCTCCTGCCAACGAACTACTCCAACCGACTTGTGGTATCGCCAAAAGAAATGCCTTGCCATCAAATAGCGAATTCGCATTTCCACACAGAAGTGAGAAATTTCCCTCTAACGTCTGGTGGGTAAGGGCCTCAACTCTATAGATAAAACTATCGATGCCTATTGCATCGGTGGTTCCTGAAAATCTTAAATTCGACATTATGCGGCCTACTTTGTCTGGTCTTTGGGCCAATTCTGAATCTACCGATCTGGTGCTTATTTAGATGAGGTTCTACGTTGGATTGAATGAGATTCGCCATTTGTTCTGTCAACTGAGTTAACAGCTCGTTCTGCATATCCTTGACAGCGGCTGCAACTTCGGCCGACACTTGGCTCATCTCGACAATGGGCGGATTCTCTCTCGTGCTAAGCTATTCACTTCTCGTTTCGCCAAATCTAGCAAGCTATCTGCTCTTGGGATTGATACGAGTCTAGACTTCTGCCTCGTTAAAACAGATGTGCTGGCTGGATTTGAAATGGTTTGAGCTATGCAAAAAGAATTACAAGTTGTACAAGTTGTTTTGACCGTAAAATGCGTTTTTATGCATGCCTTATGAAACGGATGTCCGCACTTCGTTTTATAATTTTCCCCAGTTCCCAACTCTAACTTGCATAAGCTGCATTCTATGTTACGAGGAGGCACCTCTTTTCGTGGCGATCTATCCAGACCTATAGAACTATTTACTTTATTCTCAGAATTAACTTCACCGTATTTTATTATTCCCCAAATAAATGTATCAAATCTATTAATGTAGAATGTATAATTAATGTGAATATATATACATATATATAGTTAAATATCCGCAACTCGAAATTAAGTTTTTAAAAAGATTTTATTTTTACAACTTAATATCTTAATGTCACAAGATTAGGTTGAATTCCCCGACTTAACTTTACGTCTGCTTGTCTCAAACGGAACTGATTTGTCTATTGCTTGCTAATTTCCATAAGCCCTTCTCTCGACTCTGGCTTCGGGTGCTGCTTTCCTCGGCTGCATCTTCGTGTCGGTGGCGTACGTGCCTGGACCGATATTTGGGGATGCGTCGGCGTTTGAACAAAGGCATCCGCTGCTGGCGATCGGTGTTGCATTACATGAGGGAGCTAGGAATGTGATACTCCTTGATTTTATGACTAGCTCTGATTGGTCCCCATGAGTGGCATGATTCTACGAATCGATTTCCCGAGAGTGGCGTGATTCTGGCTTGATGAATCAATGGGGTCCATTGTTTATATTATGGGCCCTAGCTTGGAGTGTGGGAAGAATCAGTTATTGATTCTTCAGTGGTGTCCTGTTACTTGTGTGGATGGGGTGGATGAATGGGACATAAACATAATGAGTATGGGACTTGGAGAATTATGGATATGTCACTCCCCCAAGGTTTGTTATTAGCCTGTCCCTAGGCGATTACCCTCGTGTATAGTGACGGGGTGTCAAGTGCGGTGGCTGAGGTTGCTTCCTCTTCTGCTTCTATTATGGGGTTAATACATTTAACCGTGACTCTTTTAGAAGTTTTCTTAAATTTAACAGTTACATAACTTAGTAGTACTAATAATTTTTTTTTTTTTAGGGTTTAAGTTACCAAGTTACCCGTGAGTAGCGTGGGATTATTTGGCCGCCCGCCTTTTGAAGGTGGAAATTGCCAAGTCAAAGAATAGAAGATGTTGGAGTACTGTTTATAGCTTTACATCAATTTCGTCGATGAAGTCAATTAGTGTTTGGTACGCGCTGATGTTTTCTTTTTCAAAGAATTTGTAAATATCATTATATTTTCTTAGAGATGGGAAGTTTTGCCTTGTTGTGTTGTACTTTGTACAATTGAAAATTAAATGCGAGGCTTTATCGATACTATCGCATGTATCACATATGTTACTAGGGACTACATGCATTTTGGCGAGAGTGTGCCTATTATTGGTAATTGAATTGAGCAAGTCAACGATGTGATGGAACGGTCCAGAATTTTTAATGGACGCAGCAGATGACTGGACCAAATTTAATTGGAGTGAGGAAATACAAACAGTGCCGGTGGAGAAGAAATGTAAGTTCTCGCTGACAGTTGGTAAGGTAGAAAGTAATGAGAAGTTAGATGTCGTGGGGAGATGCAAATTTGCAAATGATTTCCTCAAATTGCAGCGAGTTTTTAGCTATATTTTTCGCTGGCGTAGAATATCGTTGAGATCAAACTCAAATTAAGCAGGCAACCTTATTGCGCTATATTGTGTATAATGTGCAGCAGTTGAGCTTGCACGAGGAATTCATTAAGATTAAAGAGGGAAAGGTGATACAATCAGCGAGAATTCAGAGTTTAAGCCCGTTTTTACAAGAGGAAGAGGGAATAACTATTATTCGAGTCGGCGGAAGGTTGTCCAATGCCGAATTGCCATTTGACACAAGGCATCCCATCTTAATGCCGAGCAACCATAAAGTGGTAGAGGCGCTTGTTGAACTCACACATAGAAAGAATTAACATGCCGGAGCACAATCGCTATACGCTTTTTTGCGACAGAGATATTGGGTAATCAATTGCAGGAAACTTGCCCGCAGGGTGATCCGTGGCTGCATACCATGCTTTCGTCGTCGGCCGCTCGCTGCAACACAGTTGATGGGAGCGCTGCCAGCTAGCCGAGTGCGAGGCTATATCTACCCCTTCGAGCGCGCTGGACTGGACTTTACTGGGCCAATATGGATGCACTTTCACATGCGAGGAAAACGCCCAGTAAAGGTGTATCTGTGCCTATTTGTATGCTTCGCAACAAAGGCCTGCCATATAGAGATCGTGTCGGACCTAAGCTCAAATGCGTTCATCGCGGCGCTAAAACGGTTCTTTGCAAGACGTGGATTGAGTTCTGACCTATATTGCGACAACGCCACCAATTTTGAAGGTGCGTCACGAGAGCTCAACAGAGCTTTCGACTCGCCAAGTCAGAAACTCATTGACGACGAATGCAGCCAGCGAGGAGTCAGGTTTCACTTCATCCCCCCACGCTCCCCTCACTTTGGAGGACTATGGGAGAGTGCCGTGAAGGTGGCCAAACAGCTGCTTGTGAAATGCACCAACAGCACAGCACTAAACTACGAAGATCTTGCGACTGCCATCACACAAGTAGAAGCGGTGATGAATTCGAGACCTCTGCATCCCTTGTCATCGGACCCGAATGACTTCGAGGCGCTAACTCCCGGTCATTTCTTGGTTGGTCGACCCCTGAACGCGTTGTTCGACGCACTGTTTAAACTGTTCTTGAGCAACCATTGGAAACGCATTCTAATGGTACGCCACATGTTCTGGCACCGCTGGTCGTCGGAATATTTGACGTTGCTGCAGAAGCGGACAAAGTGGAACACTGTAGCCAACAACATTTAACTTGGTACACTGGTCCTTATTGCGGTAGACAACGTTTCGCCCGGACAATGGCTGCTGGGAAGAGTTGCAGAGTTACAGCCAGGAGCTGATGGTGCAGTTCGGGTTGTAACACTCAGGACCAAGACTGGATTGTTTAAGCGCAACGTACATAAGCTCTGCCCACTGCCTACAGAGGCCGATGAACTTAATGTTGGAAGGAGCTTCCAAGATGGGGAGAATGTAGACGCCCCTTAATAGAATATTGGATTAAATTACTTTATATTTTTTTTTTTTTTTTTTTTTTTAGGATTTAAGTTACCAAGCTACCCGTGAGTAGCGTGGGATTATTTGGCCGCCCGCCTTTTGAAGGTGGAAATTGCCAAGTCAAAGAATAGAAGATGTTGGAGTACTGTTTATAGCTTTACATCAATTTCGTCGATGAAGTCAATTAGTGTTTGGTACGCGCTGATGTTTTCTTTTTCAAAGAATTTGTAAATATCATTATATTTTCTTAGAGATGGGCAGTTTTGCCTTGTTGTGTTGTACTTTGTACAATTGAAAATTAAATGCGAGGCTTTATCGATACTATCGCATGTATCACATATGTTACTAGGAACTACATGCATTTTGGCGAGAGTGTGCCTATCGAATGCGTTACCACTAAGCAGTCTGTTGATTCTTTTAGCGTCAATGGCTTTGAGCTTAGTTTTATTTAGGAACCACGGTTTGGATGATGTTGAGGGGAAAAGCGAGTAGTAACCTCGGTGCTTGATACTAGCAAACTCGGCGTTTTCTCTCTCCCATTCTGCTTTTAAGATTCTGTGTATTTCGCACATAGCGTCTTTAAGGTTCCATTTAACCACTGTGTATTTTCCTCGTCTGTGGGCTTCTTTGGCTGCTGCGTCAACTGAAGTGTTCTGAGGGATGTTAGCGTGTCCGGGAATGTAGTGAACCTCTACAGTTCTTAGATGTGGATTTTGTTGGATCTTTTCTCTGATTTTGTGGGCGATAGAGTTATCCTGAATGTTCTTCGCCAGAATGAGGGCCCCGTTTCTGCTGTCTGTCAGGAGCGCGACACGAGGAAAATTGTACAAAATGGCATGGTCTAATGCCTTCTCGATAGCAAGGAGCTCGGCGGACAACGAGGAAAGGGTTTTGTGCGTGTAATAGCTATCTAAAAAACCTGTCCTATCGTGCAGGAAAGCGGCGCTGGAATGCCCATCTGCGACTGACCCATCCGTGTAATAGATTTCAAAACCACCCTTTGTCAGCTGATCCTTCTTTTCCCTGTGGAGCAGCATGATACCTGCCTGGTCTATAGCGTGCTTGTTGGGTGCAGAACCCTTGAAAAATTCTAAGTCGGAGCTAATTTTAGTGCAAAACGAAGCTGTGTTCTCGAAAACATCAACTCTATCTATTATGCTGCCAAACTCCCGATATGCCTTAGCGTAGCCCGTGTTTAAATCCCTATTTGCTGACACTGTTTCACTTGCTGGGAGATTAAATGCAAACACCTTAACCAACTCTTTCGCCGACAGGAATCTCATCCTGTAGTCCGGGGGAAGTTCTCCTGCCATGTGATATATGATAGGAACGGGAGTGCAGATTATCAGACCCAGCGACTTTCTGAGGTGATGGTTGCAGTGGGATTTGGATTTTGGCCAAGGCAGATTTGGACAGGTTGCAGAATGATGAGCACGCGTACTCTAGCCTACTTCTGACAAATGCCTTGTAAAATATAAGCCCTCTTTTGGGGCTGATACCATAGTGACACCCACTGAGTAATCTGAGAAACGCACAGTATCTGTTCGATTCCGAGATGGCCAGGTCAATGTGACCAGAGGCTGAGTTGTTTGCTGAGATAGTCCTGCCTAGGTATTTGATCTGCTCTACTTGTCTGATCTCAACTCCTTGATGCGAGATATTTAGCGCAGCTCT